>NC_087484.1:18531250-19167500 GCF_036417665.1 Passer domesticus
TTGGAAGGGGAAGATCAGCAAAATCTTTTTGTCCTGTTGATTTTAGAGCAGGGATGTTTCCAACCTGGCTCTGGGCTTGGGGTGGTTTCTAGCTGGGCTCACTGCTTGTCCTTCTTCTGCGAGTCAACACCACCATCGTGTGGCTGTGTTCGTGAACGCTGAGAGTGACCAGGAAAATGACAACCTTTTTTCTGGCTCAGCCCCATTCGTGTGAGAGCAGTTCGTGGAAGAGCTCTCTGTGCATCCTGGCTCTTGAAGACTGACAGAATATGATGCTGCATGTATCAGGGAAGGAAGAAGAATCATTTCATTGTTGGCTGTGCAGTTAATAGACTGCAAAAGAAAAGGCAATTGCAGAACAGCCCCTTTCTTTTATAAGCTTTTCTGTGTCATCAGCTGCTCAACATGCAACTCGTACCCACTGAACTGCATCCAACTCCCTGGATATCTGCATTTTCCTTCAAACTCTACATACCATCTTACCCTCTCACGCTTGCAGATCCCAAAGCCCTTCAAAAACATCCAGCAGCTGCTCCCAAAGAAAAATTCTGAGAACAAAAAGCCAGCACTGGCCTTTATAGTCCCTTTGCAGTCTGTACGCTAGAGAAAACACACTGTGATGCACACTTTCCTTCTCAGCTGTATATATGGCATTCTTCACATTCTCTCAAGGTGACAGTCCATGGCTAAAGTGAAGCATTTCCAGCTGTAGTTTGGACTGAGACGTGACCTAGGGCAAAAAGGATTTACTGACCTTTCCTCTTCCTCTTTCCTGAGACCAAGGGTGCTCCATGCCATGCCACTGCCAGACAGTTTGCCCTTCACATTTCTGTCTAGAGCTGACTCAGAAATGCCCAATTTCTGGGTGCCCCTTTCGTACAGTCGCTGCCATCCTGGGAACAGATCTGGAGTGGAAGGAGAGGGAGGAAGGTGGGGTGGAGCAATCTCTGCAGCAAACCCCAGTCACACAAAAGAAGTCACAATCTGAAAGTCACTCCTTGGGGCCATCTTCAATCTTGCATGGTTTAAAAGTCCAAAGGCACAGTTAATCTCAGCCGGGAACCTGAGCCTCTCCAAACTCTTGCCAGAAAGCCAGGCCCCACACAATCACCTGATGGCAACACCCATGCTGCCCTCATGCCCTGCCAGACCCCTTTGAGCACTGCCTACCCCAGCTGTCCCGCACATGCCACTGGTGCTGTGCCCCCATGCACCCAAAAACACTGCAATCCCCCTTGCTGAGTGTCCCAGCAGGCCGCTCGTCTCACAGCTGACAGGGACATTTAATGGCTGTCCAACCCTTGACCCCCTGACCTGTGCGCCAAGGCACCCCACCCTGCTCCTGGCTCATGGCACCACCCCACGACAGACCCTCTTGACCTTGAAACTCTGAATACTCTGCTGGCCTCGCACCACTGCCATTCTCTTCATACAAAACCCCAGCTCTCTTGGCCCGAGAGTCAGAAAGGGCTCGGTGCAATTTGGGAGAGGAAAGATTTTGCCGAATTTCAAGTCTGGCCGCTGTGAGAGAGGCGAGAGCAGGCTTGCAGGAGGAGCTGTGGTGCTGGCCTGAAGGATGGTGTGATTAGAGAGTGTGTGGAGGCCCTGCAGGAGGGCTGCACTTGGCACTAGATGTGGAAGGCAATGGAGAGCCAGGCAGGCTCAGCTGGGGCCATGAGGCTGAGGCAGGCTGAGCACAGGGGCCAGAGGTGAGCTGTGCAGGAGGTCCCATGGTGTAATGGTGAGCACTCTGGACTCTGAATTCAGTGATCTGAGTTCAAATCTCAGTGGGACCTGAGCCTTTTGGTTCCCTCCCGCTTTGCCTCAGCATGCTCACACTCCCACAGCTCTGCTCTGCTGCTGGGTCACTTGTGCCCTGTTCCCTGATGAATCACACAGCAGCTGAGATGCAGACCACCCATCACTCCAAATGGGTCAGGCACATGCAGCTGCTCTGGGACCATTGGGTCCTGTGTTGGATGCACCCAAACACAGAGACTGGGCTACATGCTTTGGGCAGCCCCGTTTCCAGGTTGGACCACTGCCACAGGAGCAGCAGGTTACTCTGTGTGGCATTACTTGTATGGCCACCCCTGTCCACTGCTCCCTTCTTGCTCCATTCCTCTGGGGCTTCTTTTCCTCTTTCCCCTGCCCATTTCTTTCTATTGCTCTGCAATCGATTCAAGGAGCTCTACCAACACTGGCCAGTGCCCCATCATTGGGGTTCCATCTGTTGCCATGGGAGAGGGAAGGATCTTCCCTGCAGAGCAGGTGGTAGGTGAGGGAGGAGGAGAACAAACGACCCCGACTCTCCAGCACTGCTGCACAAAGGCTTTAATGAGAGGGAGCAAAAGCGGTGGCACAGAAGAGAGAGCAAGGAACACGTGTGGGGGGCCAGGCAGGGCGAGAGATGGGCCCATTTGCCAAGGCCAGCGGGGACGATGCGGCGGCCTCAGCAGATCTGCCCGCAGCGGGGGAAAGGCAGACACAGGCCTGAGCCCCCCAGGCCAAGGGAGCCCCCAGAAGAGATGGGAACGCCCGCGGTGCTGAGGGAGCTGCCCACAGCAGCTGACAGAGAGGATCCCACGGCTGTGTTCTGAGGGAAGGAGGTGAGGATGGGGCCCGGCAGGGTCACCAGCACCGGCGAAGCCTCGATGTAGAAGGTGGAGTCAGCGCAGCGGGCGAGGCTGGGCTCACTGCAGCTGCTTGCAAGGGGGGTCGGGCCACAGGGGCCGCAGGGCCGTGGGGGACAGGGTCTGCAGCAAGACATCTCTCGGTGCAGGAGGCAGCGCTGCAACACAGAGCAGGGAGCACCAAGCAGCCTCAGCATCAGTCTGTCTCTCTGTCCCTCAGCTCTCTCCAGGGACACATTTGCTCTTCAAAACACACTCTGTGCCTGCAGCTCCCACCACCCTCCTGGAGCCCTCCGAGTGGCACGGCACGGCAAGGCCGCCCCACTTCAGCAGTAGCACCCAGCACAGTGGCTTTAAGGCCCCTGTGGACAGACTGGTCACAGCCCATCTCCAGAACAGACGTGGCTGTGTGAGACAATGTCCCGGGATGCACTGGCACATTTTGTCCCACCAGGGCAGGTGCAAATTCTGCAGGGCACATCCCCCTGAGGCTGAGCCCCACTGCTCCCCTTCTGCTGGAACAAAGCCCCCTCTTCCCAGCTGTGCCCAGCCAGCAGCATGCAAAGGCTGACGGCCCTCCACCAGTTCTGTGTCAGGGCCAAGCTGAGGCAGCCCCAGCATCAAGCCGGGCAGCCTCCATGGCAGCAGTTCAGCCCACAGGGAGGGATGGAGCGGACTCAGGCTTACCTCGTTCCTGGAGGGAAGGGAGGCCAGAGATGAGGATGCAGAGCCTGCAGCAGCGCAGCCTTTTATGCCGGGTCCCAGAGCCCTGTGGGGCCACAAACATTCCTTGCTTGTGAAACATCCAAACTCCTGGGAGTGGCCACTTGCGAGGCCTCCCTGCTGATCAGGTCCCTGCCTCTGTCATTTTAAATATTGTTCTCCCTCTTTGTACATCCCAAAATCCTGCAATGACTCTTAGAATCACATTGGGATGGAGTGGACCTTAAAATCATTTCGCTCTAGCCCCATGAAACGACTTTTACAACTCTTCTGGACAACCTCTTCCAGTTTATCTCCCCACTCAGAGGAAAAGATTACTTCCCAATACCTTAACTTATTATACCTGCTTTCAGTTATGAACTGGTAGCCCTTGACCCTTCCCTCCACATCCCAAGCATGTATCCTTCCCTTTCTTAAATGAATGTCTCCTGGGAGCCTTCTCCTCTCTTTGCTACACAACGCCAACCCTCTCAGCCTGTCCTGGCAGGCTGATGGCTGCAGCTGCCTGGTGCTCTTTGTGGCTCCTCTGGACCCACTGCAGCAGGTCCGTGTGTTTCTAGGGCTGGAGGCAGTACCCCAGGCACGGTGTCACGAGAGCCGAGCAGAGCAGGACAATCCCCTCCCTCGACCTGCCGGCCCCACTGCTCTGGATGCAGCCCAGAATTCGATTGCCTTTTTGCACTGGGCTGCTAGCAGGGAGCTCAGGTTCATGTTCAGCAATTCAACCACCAGAACCTGCAGGTCTCCCTCCACAGGGCTGCTCTCAATCCACTCCAGGCCTAGCCTGTGCCCAGGTTTGGGATTGCCCTGACCTTGGCATTTGACAACCAGAGCACAGGCCTCACCTTGGGAAATTGGGGTCCCCTAGAAAACATGGAATTCAACGCATAGGAAGGTGATCAAAGCCATGCCTAATTGTCTCCCTGAATAACAAATTGACCAATTTTCTCAAACACAAATTGACCCACTTTGCTCACTGTGTCCAGCCCTCACGTCAGAATGAGGATGGCATCTTTGGAGGAGAGGCTGAGGGCAGGGAGCCCAAAGCTCATGGCTCCTTCTCCTGGGGCAGGCATCATTTGCCCACTCCCCTAACATCACACTTCAAAGGGATATTGGATCAGTCTCCCACAGCTTGAGGGAATCACTGTGATGTGGAAGAGTTGGGAAAATCCATGAGCTTCAGGCAAACCTGAATCATGCTGATGTGGAAATGAGTGCACCAGGTGCCCTGGACTCAGGCATTCCAGGGATACCAGAGCACATGGCCTCTTTCCTATCACATTTTTTGCCTTTGTCAGGGGCATTTCCTGACGTTTTAGAATGGTTCCCAAACCACCTTATACATCCATGTAATCCTGTGCTGCTGCTGCTGCTACTGCAGCTTTCCAAAAGACATTGGCTTCTGGTGGCTGCTCAAGGGACAAGTGGATGCAGAACAACCCAGGATAATGGAGGCTGGGAGAGGCCTCTGGAAGTCCTCTGCTCCCGCTCTGAGAAGAACAAACTTCCCAGCTGCCTCCGTAAACTGAGGATCTTGTCCCATTGTCCTCTGAACACTGCCACTGTCAGACAGGTCCCTGTCTCCTGGGCAGCAATTCCAGGGATGCCCTGCACCCTAAGGATGCCTCCAGGAGATGGAAAGGGCTCCTCCAGATGAGCGTCCCAGGTCCTCAGTGGGGAGGACCAGCAGGAGACGACACTGAGGCTGCCTGCACTGTTGAGCACATGCCACAGCAGCCTGGAGAGCACAGGGCTGCGTGTGTGCAGGGAATGCCATCGGCTCTTCATTGGACTCTCAGGGCAGTGACAAGGAACCCCTTTGGGGCAGGAGAGCTGGAAGGCAGAGAGAGAGTCTGTCCCATAAGAGCTTTCCCTTTGCGATGTGAAAATTCCTCTGGGGAGCTTTCAACACTAATCCTGAGAGTTCCTTTTTGTCCATGGCCTGATCTCTCCCCATAGGCTGGGCATCTGATCACCCCATTGCTGGTGACCTTTCCTTGGCACTGCAGAGACCACACCTGGGTTTCTGTCAACATTTGGTGTCCCCAGGGACACGGCAGGTGCTGGTGGTGATCTCTTAGGGCAAGAGGTACTGCCAGAGGACCAGCCAGAACAAAAGGGCTGCAGCACCAGACACATGGGGGAGGCCGAGGGCACTGTGCTTGTGCAACCGGCTGGAGATGGGCAAGGTGTGGAGTGGGACAGGGAGCTGCTGCCTCCACCACCGCCTGGTGGTTCTGGAGAAAATGAAGCCAAATTCTCCTGACAGGAGCACTGTAGAAGGGCAAGAGGCAGAAGTCACAACTTGCATGAAAGAAAATCCCAGGATTGTCTGGGGAAGGAAAATGAACAGGCCTGGTAGACATGTACAAGGGGTCTTCTTGAAGTCTGTGTCTGTGCTTAGAAGGCAGCAGGACAAGGCCCAGAGCCTGCTGAGGAACTGGGACAGTCTGATGTGCCCAGAGCAGTTGGTAGGAGCACTAGAGCTCCAGAGCTCCATGCAGACCTTCTGGGGTTGATGTGGGGTACTCTGAGTCACTGCAGCCCTTCTGCAGCCAACAAAAGACCATGCCATGGGAGACAGCAAATGCAGGAGATTGCAGACAAGCACCAGCTGATCCCCCACTGGGAATGCAAGGTGGGGAAATATCCTTCATGGCAGCAGAACATTGAGGATATGAGCTCTGTTATCCCTTGAGTGCCTGAGTCTGTGGCACCCAGTCCACTGAAGTCCACACTGGGTGACTCAGGTTTGCCTGCAGCTCAGGGATTTTCCCAGCTCTTCCACATCACCATGACACCCACTCTGGTGCTCCTGGAGACTGATCCAGTGTCCCTTTGAAATGTAAAATGCATGGATGGAATGGGAATCCCCATCCCAGACCCAGAAAAAACAGCCATTAGCTCCCTACCCTCAGCCTTTTCCCCAAAGCCACCAGCCAGGTCTCTGGCCTGTGGGATGAGCACACTGAGTAAAGCAGGTCAGAGTGGCTCTGGGTCTGTTTCAGGGAAGGATGCAGCATCTCTTTGATCACAAAACCAGGCCATGGCACGGCCTGTGACTGTAAGCAAGTTGCCCATGGCTGTCACTCAGGCCTGCAGGGGACATCCTTTCAGCTGAACATGGACTTGCCTTGCCACTGAGCTTTGCCACCTCCCTGCACACTTGGGTCTCTTTCCCACTATGGGGTTGTGCAGTGTTGACTTGGTGCCTCAAGTGACCCCCAGTCTTCTGTGGGTCTCTGTGAGCCTTGGAAGAAATGACTCTCAGGATTAGCCTGAGTGCCTGCAGGGAAACCTCCTGAGAGATGACCTGAGGTGTCACTTAATGGCTGAATTTAACTGGAACTAGAGCCAAATTAATCATCATGAACAAGTGACAGAAGCTTATAGACATGGCAAAAATTCATTTCAATTCCTCCTATACACTGGCTTGGGACCTCCACATGAAGTGTCCTTAGAAAGCTGGGACACACATTAGTCATTCCCACGTTGGATGTTGCAAAACCATTGAAAAATGCCTGAGATGAAAGAGGCAGGGACCTGATCAGCAGGGAGGCCTCGCAAGTGGCCACTCCCAGGAGTTTGGATGTTTCACAAGCAAGGAATGTTTGTGGCCCCACAGGGCTCTGGGACCCGGCATAAAAGGCTGCGCTGCTGCAGGCTCTGCATCCTCATCTCTGGCCTCCCTTTCCTCCAGGAACGAGGTAAGCCTGAGTCCGCTCCATCCCTCCCTGTGGGCTGAACTGCTGCCATGGAGGCTGCCCGGCTTGATGCTGGGGCTGCCTCAGCTTGGCCCTGACACAGAACTGGTGGAGGGCCGTCAGCCTTTGCATGCTGCTGGCTGGGCACAGCTGGGAAGAGGGGGCTTTGTTCCAGCAGAAGGGGAGCAGTGGGGCTCAGCCTCAGGGGGATGTGCCCTGCAGAATTTGCACCTGCCCTGGTGGGACAAAATGTGCCAGTGCATCCCGGGACATTGTCTCACACAGCCACGTCTGTTCTGGAGATGGGCTGTGACCAGTCTGTCCACAGGGGCCTTAAAGCCACTGTGCTGGGTGCTACTGCTGAAGTGGGGCGGCCTTGCCGTGCCGTGCCACTCGGAGGGCTCCAGGAGGGTGGTGGGAGCTGCAGGCACAGAGTGTGTTTTGAAGAGCAAATGTGTCCCTGGAGAGAGCTGAGGGACAGAGAGACAGACTGATGCTGAGGCTGCTTGGTGCTCCCTGCTCTGTGTTGCAGCGCTGCCTCCTGCACCGAGAGATGTCTTGCTGCAGACCCTGTCCCCCACGGCCCTGCGGCCCCTGTGGCCCGACCCCCCTTGCAAGCAGCTGCAGTGAGCCCTGCCTCGCCCGCTGCGCTGACTCCACCTTCTACATCGAGGCTTCGCCGGTGCTGGTGACCCTGCCGGGCCCCATCCTCACCTCCTTCCCTCAGAACACAGCCGTGGGATCCTCTCTGTCAGCTGCTGTGGGCAGCTCCCTCAGCACCGCGGGCGTTCCCATCTCTTCTGGGGGCTCCCTTGGCCTGGGGGGCTCAGGCCTGTGTCTGCCTTTCCCCCGCTGCGGGCAGATCTGCTGAGGCCGCCGCATCGTCCCCGCTGGCCTTGGCAAATGGGCCCATCTCTCGCCCTGCCTGGCCCCCCACACGTGTTCCTTGCTCTCTCTTCTGTGCCACCGCTTTTGCTCCCTCTCATTAAAGCCTTTGTGCAGCAGTGCTGGAGAGTCGGGGTCGTTTGTTCTCCTCCTCCCTCACCTACCGCCTGCTCTGCCCGGGTGAGCTCTGGCTGCTGCCCTGAGCCTTCCAGCAGCTGCACTAAGAACTCTCAGAAATTACACCAGAGCACCAAAGCCTCAGTCACTGCGCTTGCGTCTGTAACCTGGAGATCACAGCCCTGCAGAGCCCAGTGCCAGTTTGTCCCTCGTGAGAGATATTACCAATGTTCTGAGTAACATTTCATTCTTGTCAAAGCTTCTTCACAAAAGCACAGCAGAATCAATCTTCTCTCTTCTCCTGGTGGTGTTGGGATGTGTCAATGGTGCGAGTAGAGGATTGTGGGCTGGAAAGGGAAAAGAACTTCTTTTCATGCCTGGACATAGGCAGTGTGGCTTCAACAGAGTTTGACTGCAAAGTTCAGTCTGTTACTCAGTAATTGGATGAAGCATAAATAGAATATTGAATTGAAATCAATGTTTAATGTTTTATAGGGAGACTGTCCATTCAGAAGTGGATGGTATGCAATGGATATGGATACAAAATTAAAAGGGTGCAAAAGGGTTTGGCAGCACTGGATCCACAGTCACAGCAAGGACTTAATTTCAAATTCACAGTGACAATATTCATACCATTAGTGATTCTCTGTCTCACTTGCACACACAAACATCCACTCTTTATTTAGGTTTTAAATACACCTATGGAAAACACCCCTCGAAAATAAACCATCTTGGAAAATATTTTTTTTTTCTGAATGCCACAACATTCCCATTGTCACACTTTCAAAGAAAGTTCCAACACGAACTGTGGCCTGGATGAAATCTTGTTAGGACTAAAGCCCACTCTATTACAAGCCTATAAATGAGACTCCACCCTATAAAGTGGCCCAAAATGAGACCCTTGGAGCTCTCCTGGGCTGCAGCAGGCTGTGACCAGCAATGTCCCTCTGAGTGGGACAGCACTCACAGCCAGTGAACTCTCAGGGTTGCTGTACTTGGAGGATTGTCCAACAACGATGAGTCTCGGGCTGATACCCTCACTCCTTGAGGCTGACCCTTCCCGCTTTGGGAGAGGCAAAGGCATCCAAAGAGAGTGTTTCATTGACCACTGAGGGGAATTTTTCACAGGTACATTGCTTGTACCGACTCTTCATGTCTGTGTGCAAGCACGTGTGCATATATTTGGTATAGCAAATCTGGGAGAAATATTGCTTCCTTAGACCTTTAAGTAGTTGGGGATCTGAGTAAGTCAGGCCTGTCAGTAAGGTTAAGTTACTGATATAGTCTTACCTAAATGGTGCTTAGTGTTGTTCTTTTGCTAAGTTCCTAAGTATAACACTGAAATTGTATGTTAGGTTAAATGCTATTAAGAGTTTTTCCTCTGTCAAATTTGAAGGATAAGATATGAATTAGGTGTAAGGTAGGAGTTAAGTTAAAATAGAGTTGAGTGTGAGTGCTGACAAGCTTTTAGGCCGCTAAAGGCCTTTTTATACTTGCGCTCCTTTTGTCACAGACACAGACAGACACAGACAGGTACAGAGGGACACAGAGACACTGCCGTAGGGAGTTGCTGGTTAATTTGTGTTTTGATTGCTTGGATTTAGTTAGTTTTTGTGGTTGCTTGTCGTATGTGGTTGTGCCTTCAGTGTGGTGTAAGCAGGAGAGTGAATGTTGCCAAGGAGGTTTGTGGTGCTTTCCTTGACTCTGAGCTGTGTGTTTGGGTGGTCGCCTGGGGGTGATTTTTTGGGCAATGGCAAGCAGAGGTTGTTAGGAGGAGCGTTGTTGCCCGGTGGCTGGGGGTGTGTGTGGTGTCAGAGGGTGTGTGATGGGCAGGGCGCAGGGCAGGGCACAGGGCAGGTAGTTGTGGCCGAGTGGTGAAGGCGATGGACTAGAAATCCATTGGGGTTTCCCCGCGCAGGTTCGAATCCTGCCAACTACGGGCACACGCCCCTTTTGGGCTGCGGGCAGCTGCAGGGAGGAGCTGCTGGCAGCCTGGCCTGCCTGCCTGCTGAAGGGCCTTCCTTCCTCTCAGGCCAAGGGGAGCTCAGCAGCCAGGGGACAACAAAAGCCCAGTAGTGCTGCTGCAAGGTCTGTGCCCTGCAGCTAAGCCACTTGCAGTGGGGAAAGCTCTGCAAGAGAACCTTGTCAGCTCCCAGACCTTGTCAGCATCAATGAAGAAGGAAAGGGGAAATGCAGACACACAGCACCTGCATGGGAGCATTTCGTCCTCCTGCAGCAGCAGCACCAAGTGTTAAAGGCAAGGATGCTCAGCTTGGCAACCTGCTTTGGCACCAAGTGCTCTGAGCTTTTACTTCAGAGTAAGCATGAGCAGCGTTGAGCGGAGGCACCAGAATTTGCACAGCAAAATGAGGAGAATTCTTTCTGCTGGCAAGTCCAAGCAACAGCAACCCGTGTCCCTCCTTGGGCAGCAAAGGTCTGAAGTGTTGGGCAGTGCAGTGGTGCACTGCTGGGAGCAGAGCTGTATTTCTGGGCAGGGCTGCAGGCGTGAGGGTGTCTGTGGATTTCAGGTGTCCTCAGGGCTGGCAAGGCCCGAGGCTGCAGCCTGGCTGCGGGGCTGCGTTGAGCAGGTGCAGCGGCAGGGTGGGTGTGAAAGGGCAAGGGGCTGTGCAGGGCTGTGTGCGTGAGGTGTGGGCGAAGGGCAAGGGCAGGCCCTGGAGGTGTGGAGAGCAGGCTGAAGGGAGCTGAATGTGTCAGGGGCTGTATTTAGTGGGGAGGGGGAGGCTGAGCAGAGAGGAAGGGAAGGAGTGAGGGGCAGCAGTGTCCGTCAGCATCAGGCTGCGGGGAGGGCAATGGCAGGCAGGTGTGAGGAGGAGCAGAGTGGCGCAGCGGGAGCGTGCTGGGCCCATAACCCAGAGGTCGATGGATCGAAACCATCCTCTGCTAAGGCACTTTTTTCTCTGACACAGCCTCTCCCAACACCTTTTAGTCTGCTTGGCTTGAGCTCTTTGGGTCACACTGTCCATAGCCTTCCTCTTCCCCCTTCATCATCTACTTGATGCTGGTGGAATTGATAAATATAGAATAATTTTTTAAACTAACCTTGGTCAGGACCTTGTTCACCTTTGCCCACGAGAATGGAATTCAAATCTTTTCTTCAAAGAATTCTGTTTACCCATGGTTTGGGTTTCCCTGCGTAGGTCCTAATAGGAACCAATCAACAAAAAGAAGATTCCCAGATCTTCCTTTTACTGCAGGTGGTAGGTGAGGGAGGAGGAGAACAAACGACCACGACTCTCCAGCACTGCTGCACAAAGGCTTTAATGAGAGGGAGCAAAAGCGGTGGCACAGAAGAGAGAGCAAGGAACACGTGTGGGGGGCCAGGCAGGGCGAGAGATGGGCCCATTTGCCAAGGCCAGCGGGGACGATGCGGCGGCCTCAGCAGATCTGCCCGCAGCGGGGGAAAGGCAGACACAGGCCTGAGCCCCCCAGGCCAAGGGAGCCCCCAGAAGAGATGGGAACGCCCGCGGTGCTGAGGGAGCTGCCCACAGCAGCTGACAGAGAGGATCCCACGGCTGTGTTCTGAGGGAAGGAGGTGAGGATGGGGCCCGGCAGGGTCACCAGCACCGGCGAAGCCTCGATGTAGAAGGTGGAGTCAGCGCAGCGGGCGAGGCAGGGCTCACTGCAGCTGCTTGCAAGGGGGGTCGGGCCACAGGGGCCGCAGGGCCGTGGGGGACAGGGTCTGCAGCAAGACATCTCTCGGTGCAGGAGGCAGCGCTGCAACACAGAGCAGGGAGCACCAAGCAGCCTCAGCATCAGTCTGTCTCTCTGTCCCTCAGCTCTCTCCAGGGACACATTTGCTCTTCAAAACACACTCTGTGCCTGCAGCTCCCACCACCCTCCTGGAGCCCTCCGAGTGGCACGGCACAGCAAGGCCGCCCCACTTCAGCAGTAGCACCCAGCACAGTGGCTTTAAGGCCCCTGTGGACAGACTGGTCACAGCCCATCTCCAGAACAGACGTGGCTGTGTGAGACAATGTCCCGGGATGCACTGGCACATTTTGTCCCACCAGGGCAGGTGCAAATTCTGCTGGGCACATCCCCCTGAGGCTGAGCCCCACTGCTCCCCTTCTGCTGGAACAAAGCCCCCTCTTCCCAGCTGTGCCCAGCCAGCAGCATGCAAAGGCTGACGGCCCTCCACCAGTTCTGTGTCAGGGCCAAGCTGAGGCAGCCCCAGCATCAAGCCGGGCAGCCTCCATGGCAGCAGTTCAGCCCACAGGGAGGGATGGAGCGGACTCAGGCTTACCTCGTTCCTGGAGGAAAGGGAGGCCAGAGATGAGGATGCAGAGCCTGCAGCAGCGCAGCCTTTTATGCCGGGTCCAGAGCCCTGTGGGGCCACAAACATTCCTTGCTTGTGAAACATCCAAACTCCTGGGAGTGGCCACTTGCGAGGCCTCCCTGCTGCTCATGCCCCTGCCTCTGTCATCTCAGGCATTTTTCAATGGTTTCGCACCATCCAACGTGGGAATGACTAATGTGTGTCCCAGCTTTCTAAGGACACTTCATGTGGAGGTTCCAAGCCAGCGTATAGGAGGAATTGAAATCAATTTTTGCCATGTCTATAAGCTTCTGTCACTGGTTCTTGATGATTAATTTGGCTCTAGTTCCAGTTAAATTCAGCCATTAAGTGACACCTCAGGTCATCTCTCAGGAGGTTTCCCTGAAGGCACTCAGGCTAATCCTGACAGTCATTTCTTCCAAGGCTCACAGAGACCCACAGAAGACTGGGGGTCACTTGAGGCACCAAGTCAACACTGCACAACCCCATAGTGGGGAAGAGACCCAAGTGTGCAGGGAGGTGGCAAAGCTCAGTGGCAAGGCAAGTCCATGTTCAGCTGAAAGGATGTCCCCTGCAGGCCTGAGTGACAGCCATGGGCAACTTGCTTACAGTCACAGGCCGTGCCATGGCCTGGTTTTGTGATCAAAGAGATGCTGCATCCTTCCCTGAAACAGACCCAGAGCCACACTGACCTGCTTTACTCAGCGTGCTCATCCCACAGGCCCGAGACCTGGCTGGTGGCTTTGGGGAAAAGGCTGAGGGTAGGGAGCCCATGGCTGTTTTTTCTGGGTCTGGGATGGGGATTCCCATTCCATCCATGCATTTTACATTTCAAAGGGACACTGGATCAGTCTCCAGGAGCACCAGAATGGTGTCATGGTGATGTGGAAGAGCTGGGAAAATCCCTGAGCTGCAGGCAAACCTGAGTCACCCAGTGTGGACTTCAGTGGACTGGGTGCCACAGACTCAGGCGCTCAAGGGATAACAGAGCTCATATCCTCAATGTTCTGCTGCCATGAAGGATATTTCCCCACCTTGTATTCCCAGTGGGGGATCACCTGGTGCTTGTCTGCAATCTCCTGCATTTGCTGTCTCCCATGGCATGGTCTTTTGTTGGCTGCAGAAGGGCTGCAGTGACTCAGAGTACCCCACATCAACCCCAGAAGGTCTGCATGGAGCTCTGGAGCTCTTGTGCCCCTACCAACTCTGCTGGGCACATCAGACTATCCCAGTTCCTCAGCAGGCTCTGGGCCTTGTCCTGCTGCCTTCTAAGCACTGACAGCTGACAGAAGAAGTCACTATCCCTTGTACAGCTCTTCCTGGCCTTGTGCTTGTCCTACCCCAGGCAGTCCTGGGATTTTCTTTCATGCAAATTGTGTTTCTAGTCTCGTGCCCTGTGACAGTGCACCTCTTGGATGTGTTTGACTTCATTCTCTCCAGAACCACCAGGAGGTTTTGGAGACAGCAGCTCTGTGCTCCCCTCCACGCCTTGCTCCTCAGTGCAGGCAGCCTCAGTGTCGTCTCCTGCTGGTCCTCCCCACTGAGGACCTGGGAGGCTCATCTGGAGGAGCCCTTTCCATCTCCTGGTGTCCTCCTTGGGGTGCAGGGCATCCCTGGAATTGCTGCCCAGGAGACAGGGACCTGTCTGACAGTGGCAGTGTTCAGAGGACAATGGGACAAGATCCTCTGTTTATGGAGGCAGCTGGGAAGTTTGTTCTTCTCAGAGCGGGAGCAGGGGACTTCCAGAGGCCTCTCCCAGCCTCCATTATCCTGGGTTGTTCTGCATCCACTTGTCCCTTGAGCAGCCACCAGAAGCCAATGTCTTTTGGAAAGCTGCAGTAGCAGCAGCAGCAGAGGATTACATGGATGTATAAGGTGGTTTGGGACCAGGCCTGAAAGGTCAGGAAATGCCCCTGACAAAGGCAAAAAATGTGATAGGAAAGAGGCCATGTGCTCTGGTATCCCTGGAATGCCTGAGTCCAGGGCACCTGGTGCACTCATTTCCACATCAGCATGATTCAGGTTTGCCTGAAGCTCATGGATTTTCCCAACTCTTCCACATCACAGTGATTCCCTCAAGCTGTGGGAGACTGATCCAATATCCCTTTGAACTGTGATGTTAGGGGAGTGGGCAAATGATGCCTGCCCCAGGAGAAGGAGCCATGAGCTTTGGGCTCCCTGCCCTCAGCCTCTCCTCCAAAGATGCCATCCTCATTCTGACGTGAGGGCTGGACACAGTGAGCAAAGTGGGTCAATTTGTGTTTGAGAAAATTGCTCAATTTGTCTCTCAGGGAGACAATTAGGCATGGCTTTGATCACCTTTCTATGCGTTGAATTCCATGTTTTCTAGGGGACCC
This sequence comes from Passer domesticus, assembly GCF_036417665.1. Taxonomy (NCBI): domain Eukaryota; kingdom Metazoa; phylum Chordata; class Aves; order Passeriformes; family Passeridae; genus Passer; species Passer domesticus. Next base: position 18,545,970 of record NC_087484.1, read on the forward strand.
CAATTTCCCAAGGTGAGGCCTGTGCTCTGGTTGTCAAATGCCAAGGTCAGGGCAATCCCAAACCTGGGCACAGGCTAGGCCTGGAGTGGATTGAGAGCAGCCCTGTGGAGGGAGACCTGCAGGTTCTGGTGGTTGAATTGCTGAACATGAACCTGAACTCCCTGCTAGCAGCCCAGTGCAAAAAGGCAATCGAATTCTGGGCTGCATCCAGAGCAGTGGGGCCGGCAGGTCGAGGGAGGGGATTGTCCTGCTCTGCTCGGCTCTCGTGACACCGTGCCTGGGGTACTGCCTCCAGCCCTAGAAACACACGGACCTGCTGCAGTGGGTCCAGAGGAGCCACAAAGAGCACCAGGCAGCTGCAGCCATCAGCCTGCCAGGACAGGCTGAGAGGGTTGGCGTTGTGTAGCAAAGAGAGGAGAAGGCTCCCAGGAGACATTCATTTAAGAAAGGGAAGGATACATGCTTGGGATGTGGAGGGAAGGGTCAAGGGCTACCAGTTCAAACTGAAAGCAGGCATATTTAAATTATGTATTGGGAATTATACTTTTCCTTTGAGAGGGGAAATACAATCAAACAGGTTGTCCAGAGAAGCTGTAAAAGCCATTTCATGGGGCTGGAGCCAGATGATTTTAAAGTCCACTCCATCCCAATGTGATTCTAAGAGTCATTGCAGGATTTTGGGTTGTACAAAGAGGGAGAACAATATTTAAAATGACAGAGGCAGGGACCTGATCAGCGGTGAGGCCTCACAAGTGGCCACTCCCAGGAGTTTGGATGTTTCACAAGCAAGGAATGTTTGTGGCCCCACAGGGCTCTGGGACCCGGCATAAAAGGCTGCGCTGCTGCAGGCTCTGCATCCTCATCTCTGGCCTCCCTTTCCTCCAGGAACGAGGTAAGCCTGAGTCCGCTCCATCCCTCCCTGTGGGCTGAACTGCTGCCATGGAGGCTGCCCGGCTTGATGCTGGGGCTGCCTCAGCTTGGCCCTGACACAGAACTGGTGGAGGGCCGTCAGCCTTTGCATGCTGCTGGCTGGGCACAGCTGGGAAGAGGGGGCTTTGTTCCAGCAGAAGGGGAGCAGTGGGGCTCAGCCTCAGGGGGATGTGCCCAGCAGAATTTGCACCTGCCCTGGTGGGACAAAATGTGCCAGTGCATCCCGGGACATTGTCTCACACAGCCACGTCTGTTCTGGAGATGGGCTGTGACCAGTCTGTCCACAGGGGCCTTAAAGCCACTGTGCTGGGTGCTACTGCTGAAGTGGGGCGGCCTTGCCGTGCCGTGCCACTCGGAGGGCTCCAGGAGGGTGGTGGGAGCTGCAGGCACAGAGTGTGTTTTGAAGAGCAAATGTGTCCCTGGAGAGAGCTGAGGGACAGAGAGACAGACTGATGCTGAGGCTGCTTGGTGCTCCCTGCTCTGTGTTGCAGCGCTGCCTCCTGCACCGAGAGATGTCTTGCTGCAGACCCTGTCCCCCACGGCCCTGCGGCCCCTGTGGCCCGACCCCCCTTGCAAGCAGCTGCAGTGAGCCCTGCCTCGCCCGCTGCGCTGACTCCACCTTCTACATCGAGGCTTCGCCGGTGCTGGTGACCCTGCCGGGCCCCATCCTCACCTCCTTCCCTCAGAACACAGCCGTGGGATCCTCTCTGTCAGCTGCTGTGGGCAGCTCCCTCAGCACCGCGGGCGTTCCCATCTCTTCTGGGGGCTCCCTTGGCCTGGGGGGCTCAGGCCTGTGTCTGCCTTTCCCCCGCTGCGGGCAGATCTGCTGAGGCCGCCGCATCGTCCCCGCTGGCCTTGGCAAATGGGCCCATCTCTCGCCCTGCCTGGCCCCCCACACGTGTTCCTTGCTCTCTCTTCTGTGCCACCGCTTTTGCTCCCTCTCATTAAAGCCTTTGTGCAGCAGTGCTGGAGAGTCGTGGTCGTTTGTTCTCCTCCTCCCTCACCTACCACCTGCTCTGCAAGGAAGATCCTTCCCTCTCCCATGGCAACAGATGGAACCCCAATGATGGGGCACTGGCCAGTGTTGGTAGAGCTCCTGGAATGGATTGCAGAGCAATAGAAAGAAATGGGCAGGGGAAAGAGGAAAAGAAGCCCCAGAGGAATGGAGCAAGAAGGGAGCAGTGGACAGGGGTGGCCATACAAGTAATGCCACACAGAGCAACCTGCTGCTCCTGTGGCAGTGGTCCGACCTGGAAACGGGGCTGCCCAAAGCATGTAGCCCAGTCTCTGTGTTTGGGTGCATCCAACACAGGACCCAATGGTCCCAGAGCAGCTGCGTGTGCCTGACCCATTTGGAGTGATGGGTGGTCTGCATCTCAGCTGCTGTGTGATTCATCAGGGAACAGGGCACAAGTGACCCAGCAGCAGAGCAGAGCTGTGGGAGTGTGAGCATGCTGAGGCAAAGCGGGAGGGAACCAAAAGGCTCAGGTCCCACTGAGATTTGAACTCAGATCACTGGATTCAGAGTCCAGAGTGCTCACCATTACACCATGGGACCTCCTGCACAGCTCACCTCTGGCCCCTGTGCTCAGCCTGCCTCAGCCTCATGGCCCCAGCTGAGCCTGCCTGGCTCTCCATTGCCTTCCACATCTAGCGCCAAGTGCAGCCCTCCTGCAGGGCCTCCACACACTCTCTAATCACACCATCCTTCAGGCCAGCACCACAGCTCCTCCTGCAAGCCTGCTCTCGCCTCTCTCACAACGGCCAGACTTGAAATTCGGCAAAATCTTGCCTTTCCCAAATTGCAACAAGCCCTTTCTGACTCGGGCAAACTTGCCTTGGGAATTTACCTTCACGCAGCAGAAGCCCCCTTGCCTTCTCTTCTCCAGCCCAAGCCAGTCCAGCTCCTTAAGGACTATGGAGAGGGAAACATTGCCCCATCTCTACAAAAGGAGAACAAAGACCCTCTGCTGAACCCAGCCAAGGGGCTGTCGTGGCAAGGAGAAAGGACAGGGGACACACCCAGGACGGAGCAATGACTGACTTCCAGTTCCTGTGAGGAAGAGGCTCAATCGCTGCCTATGGTGCAGAGCAAGGATGGCAGAACCCTCTCTGGGAACTCTTCCCTCTCGCAAGGAACTTGACTGCAAGGCATCCCAGGAGGACACAAGTCCAAACGCCTGCTCAGAGCAGGGCTGGAGACAAAGCAGGGAGAAGGCAACTCAGTGCCTGAGCCCCATTGCAACCCCAGCCTGATGCCCAGGTGTGGAGAATCACAAAGTTCTCTGCCCACCTGGCTGCAGTGGCTCACCACTCTCTGGGAGTCTCTGTAGGATCCAGAGCAGGCCCTGCAGTCGGCTTTTGCCAAGGCTGACCTGTCTCAAAGGCAGTGTGTGCCTGCTGGGCTGGGAGGTGCCAGGAGTCCTGGGCTGGATCCCGGCTGAGGGGAGCAGGAGCAGCAGCTCAGCTGCTCTGTGGGAGAAGAACTTGTGCAGGGAAGACCTGTGCCTTTCGGGATCAGGAGAGGCCTGGTGATGTTACACAAATTTTAATATTTCTAGTTAACGTAGGAAGCAGTTGTAAAGGGAAGAGGTAGCTATGGCTGGTGTTACCCAAGAAGTCAGAGCCAAGCAGGCTAAAAGGTGTTGGGTGAGGCTGTGTCAGGGAAAAAAGTGCCTTAGCAGAGGATGGTTTCGATCCATCGACCTCTGGGTTATGGGCCCAGCACGCTCCCGCTGCGCCACTCTGCTCCTCCTCACACCTGCCTGCCATTGCCCTCCCCGCAGCCTGATGCTGACGGACACTGCTGCCCCTCACTCCTTCCCTTCCTCTCTGCTCAGCCTCCCCCTCCCCACTAAATACAGCCCCTGACACATTCAGCTCCCTTCAGCCTGCTCTCCACACCTCCAGGGCCTGCCCTTGCCCTTCGCCCACACCTCACGCACACAGCCCTGCACAGCCCCTTGCCCTTTCACACCCACCCTGCCGCTGCACCTGCTCAACGCAGCCCCGCAGCCAGGCTGCAGCCTCGGGCCTTGCCAGCCCTGAGGACACCTGAAATCCACAGACACCCTCACGCCTGCAGCCCTGCCCAGAAATACAGCTCTGCTCCCAGCAGTGCACCACTGCACTGCCCAACACTTCAGACCTTGCTGTCCAAGGAGGGACACGGGTTGCTGTTGCTTGGACTTGCCAGCAGAAAGAATTCTCCTCATTTTGCTGTGCAAATTCTGGTGCCTCCGCTCAATGCTGCTCATGGCTCCTCTCAAGTAAAAGTTCAGAGTTTTGGGCACTTGGTGCCAAAGGAGGTTGTCAAGCTGAGCATCCTTGCCTTTAACACTTGGTGCTGCTGCTGCAGGAGGATGAAATGCTAAGCTCTAGAAAACCAGAGCTGCAGGTGCTGCCTGCATTTCCCCTTTCCTTCTTCATTGATGCTGACAAGGTCTGGGAGCTGACAAGGTTCTCTTGCAGAGCTTTCCCCACTGCAAGTGGCTTAGCTGCAGGGCACAGACCTTGCAGCAGCACTACTGGGCTTTTGTTGTCCCCTGGCTGCTGAGCTCCCCTTGGCCTGAGAGGAAGGAAGGCCCTTCAGCAGGCAGGCAGGCCAGGCTGCCAGCAGCTCCTCCCTGCAGCTGCCCGCAGCCCAAAAGGGGCGTGTGCCCGTAGTTGGCAGGATTCGAACCTGCGCGGGGAAACCCCAATGGATTTCTAGTCCATCGCCTTCACCACTCGGCCACAACTACCTGCCCTGTGCCCTGCCCTGCGCCCTGCCCATCACACACCCTCTGACACCACACACACCCCCAGCCACCGGGCAACAACGCTCCTCCTAACAACCTCTGCTTGCCATTGCCCAAAAAATCACCCCCAGGCGACCGCCCAAACACACAGCTCAGAGTCAAGGAAAGCACCACAAACCTCCTTGGCAACTTTCACTCTCCTGCTTACACCACACTGAAGGCACAACCACATACGACAAGCAACCACAAAAACTAACTAAATCCAAGCAATCAAAACACAAATTAACCAGCAACTACCTACCGCAGTGTCTCTGTGTCCCTCTGTACCTGTATGTGTCTGTCTCTGTCTGTCTGTGTCTGTGACAAAAGGAGCGCAAGTATAAAAAGGCCTTTAGCGGCCTAAAAGCTTGTCAGCACTCACACTCAACTCTATTTTAACTTAACTCCTGCCTTACACCGAACTAATATCTTACCCTTAAAATCTGACAGAGGAAAAACTCTTAATAGCATTTAACCTAACATACAACTTCAAAGTTATACTTAGGAACTTAGCCAAAGAACAACACTAAGCACCATTTAGGTAAGACTATATCAGTAACTTAACCTTACTGACAGGCCTGACTTACTTAGATCCCCAACTACTTAAACATCTTACGACAGCAATATTTCTCCCAGATTTGCTATACCAAATATATGCACACGTGCTTGCACACAGACATGAAGAGTCGGTACAAGCAATGTACCTGTGAAAAATTCCCCTCAGTGGTCAATGAAACACTCTCTTTGGATGCCTTTGCATCTCCCAAAGCGGGAAGGGTCAGCCTCAAGGAGTGAGGGTATCAGCCCGAGACTCATCGTTGTTGGACAATCCTCCAAGTACAGCAACCCTGAGAGTTCACTGGCTGTGAGTGCTGTCCCACTCAGAGGGACATTGCTGGTCACAGCCTGCTGCAGTCCAGGAGAGCTCCAAGGGTCTCATTTTGGGCCACTCTTTATAGGGTTATAAGAGATGGGCTTTTGTCGTAACAACGTTTCATCCTGGCCACAGTTCGTGTTGGCACTTTCTTTGAAAGTGTGACAAGGGGAATGTTGCGGCATTCAGGACAAAAAAAAAATTCCAAGACGGTTTATTTTCGAGGGGTATTTTCAATAGCTGTAGCTACACACCTAAAGACTGTGCGTGTGTGTGTGTGCAAGTGAGACAGAGAATCGCTAATGATATGAATATTGTCACTGTGAATTTGAAATTAAGTCCTTGCTGCGACTGTGGATCCAGTGCTGCCAAACCCTTTTGCACCCTTTTAATTTTGTATCCATATCCATTGCATACCATCCACTTCTGAATGCACAGTCTCCCTATAAAACATTAAACATTGATTTCAATTCAATATTCTATTTATGCTTCATCCATTTAGTGAGTAACAGAGTGAACTTTGCTGACAAACTCTGTTGAAGCCACACTGCCTATGTCCAGGCATGAAAAGAAGTGCTTTTCTCCTTTCCAGCCCACAATCCTGTACTCACACCATTGACACATCCCAACATCACCAGGAGAAGAGAGAAGATTGATTCTGCTGTGCTTTTGTGAAGAAGCTTTCACAGGAATGAAATGTTACTCAGAACATTGGTAATATCTCTCACGAGGGACAAACTGGCACTGGGCTCTGCAGGGCTGTGATCTCCAGGTTACAGACTCAAGCTCAGTGACTGAGGCTTTGGTGCTCTGGTGTAATTTCTGAGAGTTCTTAGTGCAGCTGCTGGAAGGCTCGGGGCAGCAGCCAGAGCTCACCCGGGCAGAGCAGGCGGTAGGTGAGGGAGGAGGAGAACAAACGACCCCGACTCTCCAGCACTGCTGCACAAAGGCTTTAATGAGAGGGAGCAAAAGCGGTGGCACAGAAGAGAGAGCAAGGAACACGTGTGGGGGGCCAGGCAGGGCGAGAGATGGGCCCATTTGCCAAGGCCAGCGGGGACGATGCGGCGGCCTCAGCAGATCTGCCCGCAGCGGGGGAAAGGCAGACACAGGCCTGAGCCCCCCAGGCCAAGGGAGCCCCCAGAAGAGATGGGAACGCCCGCGGTGCTGAGGGAGCTGCCCACAGCAGCTGACAGAGAGGATCCCACGGCTGTGTTCTGAGGGAAGGAGGTGAGGATGGGGCCCGGCAGGGTCACCAGCACCGGCGAAGCCTCGATGTAGAAGGTGGAGTCAGCGCAGCGGGCGAGGCAGGGCTCACTGCAGCTGCTTGCAAGGGGGGTCGGGCCACAGGGGCCGCAGGGCCGTGGGGGACAGGGTCTGCAGCAAGACATCTCTCGGTGCAGGAGGCAGCGCTGCAACACAGAGCAGGGAGCACCAAGCAGCCTCAGCATCAGTCTGTCTCTCTGTCCCTCAGCTCTCTCCAGGGACACATTTGCTCTTCAAAACACACTCTGTGCCTGCAGCTCCCACCACCCTCCTGGAGCCCTCCGAGTGGCACGGCACGGCAAGGCCGCCCCACTTCAGCAGTAGCACCCAGCACAGTGGCTTTAAGGCCCCTGTGGACAGACTGGTCACAGCCCATCTCCAGAACAGACGTGGCTGTGTGAGACAATGTCCCGGGATGCACTGGCACATTTTGTCCCACCAGGGCAGGTGCAAATTCTGCTGGGCACATCCCCCTGAGGCTGAGCCCCACTGCTCCCCTTCTGCTGGAACAAAGCCCCCTCTTCCCAGCTGTGCCCAGCCAGCAGCATGCAAAGGCTGACGGCCCTCCACCAGTTCTGTGTCAGGGCCAAGCTGAGGCAGCCCCAGCATCAAGCCGGGCAGCCTCCATGGCAGCAGTTCAGCCCACAGGGAGGGATGGAGCGGACTCAGGCTTACCTCGTTCCTGGAGGAAAGGGAGGCCAGAGATGAGGATGCAGAGCCTGCAGCAGCGCAGCCTTTTATGCCGGGTCCCAGAGCCCTGTGGGGCCACAAACATTCCTTGCTTGTGAAACATCCAAACTCCTGGGAGTGGCCACTTGCGAGGCCTCCCTGCTGATCAGGTCCCTGCCTCTGTCATTTTAATTATTGTTCTCCCTCTTTGTACAACCCAAAATCCTGCAATGACTCTTAGAATCACTTTGAGATGGAATGGACCTTAAAATCATTTCGCTCTTGCCCCATGAAACAGCTTTTACAGCTTCTCTGGACAACCTCTTCCAGTTTATCTCCCCACTCAGAGGAAAAGATTACTTCCCAATACCTTACGTAATATACCTGCTTTCAGTTATGAACTGGTAGCCCTTGACCCTTCCCTCCACATCCCAAGCATGTATCCTTCCCTTTCTTAAATGAATGTCTCCTGGGAGCCTTCTCCTCTCTTTGCTACACAACCCCAACCCTCTCAGCCTGTCCTGGCAGGCTGATGGCTGCAGCTGCCTGGTGCTCTTTGTGGCTCCTCTGGACCCACTGCAGCAGGTCCGTGTGTTTCTAGGGCTGGAGGCAGTACCCCAGGCACGGTGTCACGAGAGCCGAGCAGAGCAGGACAATCCCCTCCCTCGACCTGCCGGCCCCACTGCTCTGGATGCAGCCCAGAATTCGATTGCCTTTTTGCACTGGGCTGCTAGCAGGGAGTTCAGGTTCATGTTCAGCAAATCAACCACCAGAACCTGCAGGTCTCCCTCCACAGGGCTGCTCTCAATCCACTCCAGGCCTAGCCTGTGTCCAGGTTTGGGATTGCCCTGACCTTGGCATTTGACAACCAGAGCACAGGCCTCACCTTGGGAAATTGGGGTCCTCTAGAAAACATGGAACTCAACACATAGAAAGGTGATCAAAGCCATGCCTAATTGTCTCCCTGAGAGACAAATTGACCAATTTTCTCAAACACAAATTGACCCACTTTTCTCAGTGTGTCCAGCCCTCACGTCAGCATCTGGATGACATCTTTGGAGGAGAGGCTGAGGGCAGGGAGCCCAAAGCTCATGGCTCCTTCTCCTGGGGCAGACATCATTTGCCCACTCCCCTAACATCACAGTTCAAAGGGATATTGGATCAGTCTTCCACAGCTTGAGGGAATCACTGTGATGTGGAAGAGTTGGGAAAATCCATGAGCTTCAGGCAAACCTGAATCATGCTGATGTGGAAATGAGTGCACCAGGTGCCCTGGACTCAGGCATTCCAGGGACACCAGAGCTCATGGCCTCTTTTCTCTGAAACTTTTTGCCTTTGTCAGGGGCATTTCCTGACCTTTCAGGCCTGGTCCCAAACCACCTTGTACGTCCATGTAATCCTCTGCTGCTGCTGCTGCAGCTTTCCAAAAGACCAGTTCCTCCACCAGTTCTGTGTCAGGGCCAAGCTGAGGCAGCCCCAGCATCAAGCCGGGCAGCCTCCATGGCAGCAGTTCAGCCCACAGGGAGGGATGGAGCGCACTCAGGCTTACCTCGTTCCTGGAGGAAAGGGAGGCCAGAGAGGGAGGCTTCTGGTGGCTGCTCAAGGGACAAGTGGGATGCAGGACAACCCAGGATAATGGGGGTTGGGAGAGGCCTCTGGAAGTCCCCTGCTCCCGCTCTGAGAAGAACAAACTTCCCAGCTGCCTCCGTAAACTCTGTAATCCGTGTCCTCTGAACACTGCCACTGTCAGACAGGTCCCTGTCTCCTGGACAGCAATTCCAGGGATGCCCTGCACCCCAAGGAGGCCACCAGGAGATGGAAAGGGCTCCTCCAGATGAGCCTCCCAGGTCCTCAGTGGGGAGGACCAGCAGGAGACGACACTGAGGCTGCCTGCACTGGTGAGCAAGGCGTGGACGGGAGCACAGAGCTGCTGTCTCCAAAACCTCCTGGTGGTTCTGGAGAGAATGAAATCAAACACATCCAAGAGGTGCACTGTCACAGGGCACGAGACTAGAAACACAATTTGCATGAAAGAAAATCCCAGGACTGCCTGGGGTAGGACAAGGACAAGGCCAGGAAGAGCTGTACAAGGGATAGTGATTTCTTCTGTCAGCTGTCAGTGCTTAGAAGGCAGCAGGACAAGGCCCAGAGCCTGCTGAGGAACTGGGACAGTATGATGTGCCCAGAGCAGTTGGTAGGAGCACAAGAGCTCCAGAGCTCCATGCAGACCTTCTGGGGTTGATGTGGGGTACTCTGAGTCACTGCAGCCCTTCTGCAGCCAACAAAACACCATGCCATGGGAGACAGCAAATGCAGGAGATTGCAGACAAGCACCAGGTGATCCCCCACTGGGAATACAAGGTGGGGAAATATCCTTCATGGCAGCAGAACATTGAGGATATGAGCTCTGTTATCCCTTGAGCGCCTGAGTCTGTGGCACCCAGTCCACTGAAGTCCACACTGGGTGACTCAGGTTTGCCTGCAGCTCAGGGATTTTCCCAGCTCTTCCACATCACCATGACACCCACTCTGGTGCTCCTGGAGACTGATCCAGTGTCCCTTTGAAATGTAAAATGCATGGATGGAATGGGAATCCCCATCCCAGACCCTGAAAAAACAGCCATGGGCTCCCTACCCTCAGCCTTTTCCCCAGAGCCACCAGCCAGGTCTCTGGCCTGTGGGATGAGCACGCTGAGTAAAGCAGGTCAGTGTGGCTCTGGGTCTGTTTCAGGGAAGGATGCAGCATCTCTTTGATCACAAAACCAGGCCATGGCACGGCCTGTGACTGTAAGCAAGTTGCCCATGGCTGTCACTCAGGCCTGCAGGGGACATCCTTTCAGCTGAACATGGACTTGCCTTGCCACTGAGCTTTGCCACCTCCCTGCACACTTGGGTCTCTTCCCCACTATGGGGTTGTGCAGTGTTGACTTGGTGCCTCAAGTGACCCCCAGTCTTCTGTGGGTCTCTGTGAGCCTTGGAAGAAATGACTCTCAGGATTAGCCTGAGTGCCTGCAGGGAAACCTCCTGAGAGATGACCTGAGGTGTCACTTAATGGCTGAATTTAACTGGAACTAGAGCCAAATTAATCATCAAGAACAAGTGACAGAAGCCTATAGACACGGCAAAAATTCATTGCAACTCCCCTTATTCACGGGCTTGGAACCTCCACATGAAGTGTCCTTAGAAAGCTGGGACACACATTAACCATTTCCACGTTGGATGGTGCGAAACCATTGAAAAATGCCTGAGATGACAGAGGCAGGGACCTGATCAGCAGGGAGGCCTCGCAAGTGGCCACTCCCAGGAGTTTGGATGTTTCACAAGCAAGGAATGTTTGTGGCCCCACAGGGCTCTGGGACCCGGCATAAAAGGCTGCGCTGCTGCAGGCTCTGCATCCTCATCTCTGGCCTCCCTTTCCTCCAGGAACGAGGTAAGCCTGAGTGCGCTCCATCCCTCCCTGTGGGCTGAACTGCTGCCATGGAGGCTGCCCGGCTTGATGCTGGGGCTGCCTCAGCTTGGCCCTGACACAGAACTGGTGGAGGGCCGTCAGCCTTTGCATGCTGCTGGCTGGGCACAGCTGGGAAGAGGGGGCTTTGTTCCAGCAGAAGGGGAGCAGTGGGGCTCAGCCTCAGGGGGATGTGCCCTGCAGAATTTGCACCTGCCCTGGTGGGACAAAATGTGCCAGTGCATCCCGGGACATTGTCTCACACAGCCACGTCTGTTCTGGAGATGGGCTGTGACCAGTCTGTCCACAGGGGCCTTAAAGCCACTGTGCTGGGTGCTACTGCTGAAGTGGGGCGGCCTTGCCGTGCCGTGCCACTCGGAGGGCTCCAGGAGGGTGGTGGGAGCTGCAGGCACAGAGTGTGTTTTGAAGAGCAAATGTGTCCCTGGAGAGAGCTGAGGGACAGAGAGACAGACTGATGCTGAGGCTGCTTGGTGCTCCCTGCTCTGTGTTGCAGCGCTGCCTCCTGCACCGAGAGATGTCTTGCTGCAGACCCTGTCCCCCACGGCCCTGCGGCCCCTGTGGCCCGACCCCCCTTGCAAGCAGCTGCAGTGAGCCCTGCCTCGCCCGCTGCGCTGACTCCACCTTCTACATCGAGGCTTCGCCGGTGCTGGTGACCCTGCCGGGCCCCATCCTCACCTCCTTCCCTCAGAACACAGCCGTGGGATCCTCTCTGTCAGCTGCTGTGGGCAGCTCCCTCAGCACCGCGGGCGTTCCCATCTCTTCTGGGGGCTCCCTTGGCCTGGGGGGCTCAGGCCTGTGTCTGCCTTTCCCCCGCTGCGGGCAGATCTGCTGAGGCCGCCGCATCGTCCCCGCTGGCCTTGGCAAATGGGCCCATCTCTCGCCCTGCCTGGCCCCCCACACGTGTTCCTTGCTCTCTCTTCTGTGCCACCGCTTTTGCTCCCTCTCATTAAAGCCTTTGTGCAGCAGTGCTGGAGAGTCGGGGTCGTTTGTTCTCCTCCTCCCTCACCTACCACCTGCTCTGCAAGGAAGATCCTTCCCTCTCCCGTGGCAACAGATGGAGCCCCAATGATGGGGCACTGGCCAGTGTTGGTAGAGCTCCTTGAATGGATTGCAGAGCAATAGAAAGAAATGGGCAGGGGAAAGAGGAAAAGAAGCCCCAGAGGAATGGAGCAAGAAGGGAGCAGTGGACAGGGGTGGCCATACAAGTAATGCCACACAGAGTAACCTGCTGCTCCTGTGGCAGTGGTCCAACCTGGAAAGGGGGCTGCCCAAAGCATGTAGCCCAGTCTCTGTGTTTGGGTGCATCCAACACAGGACCCAATGGTCCCAGAGCAGCTGGGTGTGCCTGACCCATTTGGAGTGATGGGTGGTCTGCATCTCAGCTGCTGTGTGATTCATCAGGGAACAGGGCCCAAGTGACCCAGCAGCAGAGCAGAGCTGTGGGAGTGTGAGCATGCTGAGGCAAAGCGGGAGGGAACCAAAAGGCTCAGGTCCCACTGAGATTTGAACTCAGATCACTGGATTCAGAGTCCAGAGTGCTCACCATTACACCATGGGACCTCCTGCACAGCTCACCTCTGGCCCCTGTGCTCAGCCTGCCTCAGCCTCATGGCCCCAGCTGAGCCTGCCTGGCTCTCCATTGCCTTCCACATCCAGCGCCAAGTGCAGCCCTCCTGCAGGGCCTCCACACACTCTCTAATCACACCATCCTTCAGGCCAGCACCACAGCTCCTCCTGCAAGCCTGCTCTCGCCTCTCTCACAACGGCCAGACTTGAAATTCGGCAAAATCTTGCCTTTCCCAAATTGCAACAAGCCCTTTCTGACTCGGGCAAACTTGCCTTGGGAATTTACCTTCACGCAGCAGAAGCCCCCTTGCCTTCTCTTCTCCAGCCCAAGCCAGTCCAGCTCCTTAAGGACTATGGAGAGGGAAACATTGCCCCATCTCTACAAAAGGAGAACAAAGACCCTCTGCTGAACCCAACCAAGGGGCTGTTGTGGCAAGGAGAAAGGACAGGGGACACACCCAGGACGGAGCAATGACTGACTTCCAGTTCCTGTGAGGAAGAGGCTCAATCGCTGCCTATGGTGCAGAGCAAGGATGGCAGAACCCTCTCTGGGAACTCTTCCCTCTCGCAAGGAACTTGACTGCAAGGCATCCCAGGAGGACACAAGCCCAAATGCCTGCTCAAAGCAGGGCTGGAGACAAAGCAAGGAGAAGGAAACTGTGCTTGAGCCCCATTGCAACCCCAGCCTGATGCCCAGGTGTGGAGAATAACAAAGTTCTCTGCCCACCTGGTTGCAGTGGCTCACCACTCTCTGGGAGTCTCTGTAGGATCCAGAGCAGGCCCTGCAGTCGGCTTTTGCCAAGGCTGACCTGTCTCAAAGGCAGTGTGTGCCTGCTGGGCTGGGAGGTGCCAGGGTCCTGGGCTGGATCCTGGCTGAGGGGAGCAGGAGCAGCAGCTCAACTGCTCTGTGGGAGAAGAACTTGTGCAGGGAAGACCCTCTGCCATTCGGGTTCAGGAGAGGCCTGGTGATGTTACACAAATTTTAATATTTCTAGTAAATGTAGGAAGCAGTTGTAGAGGGAAGAGGAAGGCTATGGCTGTTGTTACCCAAGAAGCCAGAGCCAAGCAGGCTAAAAGGTGTTGGGTGAGGCTGTGTCAGAGAAAAAAGTGCCTTAGCAGAGGATGGTTTCGATCCATCGACCTCTGGGTTATGGGCCCAGCACGCTCCCGCTGCGCCACTCTGCTCCTCCTCACACCTGCCTGCCATTGCCCTCCCCGCAGCCTGATGCTGACGGACACTGCTGCCCCTCACTCCCTCCCTTCCCCTCTGCTCAGCCTCCCCCTCCCCACTAAATACAGCCCCTGACACATTCAGCTCCCTTCAGCCTGCTCTCCACACCTCCAGGGCCTGCCCTTGCCCTTCTCCCACACCTCACGCACACAGCCCTGCACAGCCCCTTGCCCTTTCACACCCACCCTGCCGCTGCACCTGCTCAATGCAGCCCCGCAGCCAGGCTGCAGCCTCGGGCCTTGCCAGCCCTGAGGACACCTGAAATCCACAGACACCCTCACGCCTGCAGCCCTGCCCAGAAATACAGCTCTGCTCCCAGCAGTGCACCACTGCACTGCCCAACACTTCAGACCTTGCTGTCCAAGGAGGGACACGGGTTGCTGTTGCTTGGACTTGCCAGCAGAAAGAATTCTCCTCATTTTGCTGTGCAAATTCTGGTGCCTCAGGTCAGTGGTCCGCGTGCTTACTCTGAAGTAAAAGTTCTGGACACTTAGCACTAAAGCAGGTTGCCAAGCTGAGCATCCTTGCCTTTAACACTTGGTGCTGCTGCTGCAGGAGGATGAAATGCTCGCATGCAGGTGCTGTGTGTCTGCATTTCTCCTTTCCTTCTTCATTGATGCTGACAAGGTCTGGGAGCTGACAAGGTTCTCTTTCCCCACTGCAAGTGGCTTAGCTGCAGGGCACAGACCTTGCAGCAGCACTACTGGGCTTTTGTTGTCCCCTGGGTGCTGAGCTCCCTTGGCCTGAGAGGAAGGAAGGCCCTTCAGCAGGCAGGCAGGCCAGGCTGCCAGCAGCTCCTCCCTGCAGCTGCCCGCAGCCCAAAAGGGGCGTGTGCCCGTAGTTGGCAGGATTCGAACCTGCGCGGGGAAACCCCAATGGATTTCTAGTCCATCGCCTTCACCACTCGGCCACAACTACCTGCCCTGTGCCCTGCCCTGCGCCCTGCCCATCACACACCCTCTGACACCACACACACCCCCAGCCACCGGGCAACAACGCTCCTCCTAACAACCTCTGCTTGCCATTGCCCAAAAAATCACCCCCAGGCGACCACCCAAACACACAGCTCAGAGTCAAGGAAAGCACCACAAACCTCCTTGGCAACTTTCACTCTCCTGCTTACACCACACTGAAGGCACAACCACATACGACAAGCAACCACAAAAACTAACTAAATCCAAGCAATCAAAACACAAATTAACCAGCAACTACCTACCGCAGTGTCTCTGTGTCCCTCTGTACCTGTATGTGTCTGTCTGTGTCTGTCTGTGTGTCTGTGACAAAAGGAGCGCAAGTATAAAAAGGCCTTTAGCGGCCTAAAAGCTTGCCAGCACTCACACTCAACTCTATTTTAACTTAACTCCTGCCTTACACCGAACTAATATCTTACCCTTAAAATCTGACAGAGGAAAAACTCTTAATAGCATTTAACCTAACATACAACTTCAAAGTTATACTTAGGAACTTAGCCAAAGAACAACACTAAGCACCATTTAGGTAAGACTATATCAGTAACTTAACCTTACTGACAGGCCTGACTTACTTAGATCCCCAAATACTTAAACATCTTACGACAGCAATATTTCTCCCAGATTTGCTATACCAAATATATGCACACGTGCTTGCACACAGACATGAAGAGTCGGTACAAGCAATGTACCTGTGAAAAATTCCCCTCAGTGGTCAATGAAACACTCTCTTTGGATGCCTTTGCCTCTCCCAAAGCGGGAAGGGTCAGCCTCAAGGAGTGAGGGTATCAGCCCGAGACTCATCGTTGTTGGACAATCCTCCAAGTACAGCAACCCTGAGAGTTCACTGGCTGTGAGTGCTGTCCCACTCAGAGGGACATTGCTGGTCACAGCCTGCTGCAGCCCAGGAGAGCTCCAAGGGTCTCATTTTGGGCCACTTTATAGGGTGGTGTCTCATTTATAGGCTTGTAATAGAGTGGGCTTTAGTCCTAACAAGATTTCATCCAGGCCACAGTTTGTGTTGGAACTTTCTTTGAAAGTGTGACAATGGGAATGTTGTGGCATTCAGAAAAAAAAAATATTTTCCAAGATGGTTTATTTTCGAGGGGTGTTTTCCATAGGTGTATTTAAAACCTAAATAAAGAGCAAATGTTTGTGTGTGCAAGTGAGACAGAGAATCACTAATGGTATGAATATTGTCACTGTGAAATTAAGTCCTTGCTGTGACTGTGGATCCAGTGCTGCCAAACCCTTTTGCACCCTTTTAATTTTGTATCCATATCCATTGCATACCATCCACTTCTGAATGCACAGTCTCCCTATAAAGCATTAAACATTGATTTCAATTCAATATTCTATTTATGCTTCATCCAATTACTGAGTAACAGACTGAACTTTGCAGTCAAACTCTGTTGAAGCCACACTGCCTATGTCCAGGCATGAAAAGAAGTTCTTTTCCCTTTCCTGCCCACAATCCTCTACTCGCACCATTGACACATCCCAACACCACCAGGAGAAGAGAGAAGATTGATTCTGCTGTGCTTTTGTGAAGAAGCTTTGACAAGAATGAAATGTTACTCAGAACATTGGTAATATCTCTCACGAGGGACAAACTGGCACTGGGCTCTGCAGGGCTGTGATCTCCAGGTTACAGACGCAAGCTCAGTGACTGAGGCTTTGGTGCTCTGGTGTAATTTCTGAGAGTTCTTAGTGCAGCTGCTGGAAGGCTCAGGGCAGCAGCCAGAGCTCACCCAGGCAGAGCAGGCGGTAGGTGAGGGAGGAGGAGAACAAACGACCACGACTCTCCAGCACTGCTGCACAAAGGCTTTAATGAGAGGGAGCAAAAGCGGTGGCAGAGAAGAGAGAGCAAGGAACACGTGTGGGGGGCCAGGCAGGGCGAGAGATGGGCCCATTTGCCAAGGCCAGCGGGGACGATGCGGCGGCCTCAGCAGATCTGCCCGCAGCGGGGGAAAGGCAGACACAGGCCTGAGCCCCCCAGGCCAAGGGAGCCCCCAGAAGAGATGGGAACGCCCGCGGTGCTGAGGGAGCTGCCCACAGCAGCTGACAGAGAGGATCCCACGGCTGTGTTCTGAGGGAAGGAGGTGAGGATGGGGCCCGGCAGGGTCACCAGCACCGGCGAAGCCTCGATGTAGAAGGTGGAGTCAGCGCAGCGGGCGAGGCTGGGCTCACTGCAGCTGCTTGCAAGGGGGGTCGGGCCACAGGGGCCGCAGGGCCGTGGGGGACAGGGTCTGCAGCAAGACATCTCTCGGTGCAGGAGGCAGCGCTGCAACACAGAGCAGGGAGCACCAAGCAGCCTCAGCATCAGTCTGTCTCTCTGTCCCTCAGCTCTCTCCAGGGACACATTTGCTCTTCAAAACACACTCTGTGCCTGCAGCTCCCACCACCCTCCTGGAGCCCTCCGAGTGGCACGGCACGGCAAGGCCGCCCCACTTCAGCAGTAGCACCCAGCACAGTGGCTTTAAGGCCCCTGTGGACAGACTGGTCACAGCCCATCTCCAGAACAGACGTGGCTGTGTGAGACAATGTCCCGGGATGCACTGGCACATTTTGTCCCACCAGGGCAGGTGCAAATTCTGCAGGGCACATCCCCCTGAGGCTGAGCCCCACTGCTCCCCTTCTGCTGGAACAAAGCCCCCTCTTCCCAGCTGTGCCCAGCCAGCAGCATGCAAAGGCTGACGGCCCTCCACCAGTTCTGTGTCAGGGCCAAGCTGAGGCAGCCCCAGCATCAAGCCGGGCAGCCTCCATGGCAGCAGTTCAGCCCACAGGGAGGGATGGAGCGGACTCAGGCTTACCTCGTTCCTGGAGGAAAGGGAGGCCAGAGATGAGGATGCAGAGCCTGCAGCAGCGCAGCCTTTTATGCCGGGTCCCAGAGCCCTGTGGGGCCACAAACATTCCTTGCTTGTGAAACATCCAAACTCCTGGGAGTGGCCACTTGCGAGGCCTCCCTGCTGATCAAGTCCCTGCCTCTGTCATCTCAGGCATTTTTCAATGGTTTTGCAACATCCAACGTGGAAATGGTTAATGTGTGTCCCAGCTTTCTAAGGACACTTCATGTGGAGTTTCCAAGCCCGTGAATAAGGGGAGTTGCAATGAATTTTTGCCATGTCTATAAGCTTCTGTCACTGGTTCTTGATGATTAATTTGGCTCTAGTTCCGGTTAAATTCAGCCATTAAGTGACACCTCAGGTCATCTCTCAGGAGGTTTCCCTGAAGGCACTCAGGCTAATCCTGAGAGCCATTTCTTCCAAGGCTCACAGAGACCCACAGAAGACTGGGGGTCACTTGAGGCACCAAGTCAACACTGCACAACCCCATAGTGGGAAAGAGACCCAAGTGTGCAGGGAGGTGGCAAAGCTCAGTGGCAAGGCAAGTCCATGTTCAGCTGAAAGGATGTCCCCTGCAGGCCTGAGTGACAGCCATGGGCAACTTGCTTACTGTCACAGGCCGTGCCATGGCCTGGTTTTGTGATCAAAGAGATGCTGCATCCTTCCCTGAAACAGACCCAGAGCCACACTGACCTGCTTTACTCAGCGTGCTCATCCCACAGGCCAGAGACCTGGCTGGTGGCTTTGGGGGAAAGGCTGAGGGTAGGGAGCTAATGGCTGTTTTTTCTGGGTCTGGGATGGGGATTCCCATTCCATCCATGCATTTTACATTTCAAAGGGACACTGGATCAGTCTCCCGGAGCACCAGAGTGCGTGTCATGGTGATGTGGAAGAGCTGGGAAAATCCCTGAGCTGCAGGCAAACCTGAGTCACCCAGTGTGGACTTCAGTGGACTGGGTGCCACAGACTCAGGCGCTCAAGGGATAACAGAGCTCATATCCTCAATGTTCTGCTGCCATGAAGGATATTTCCCCACCTTGTATTCCCAGTGGGGGATCACCTGGTGCTTGTCTGCAATCTCCTGCATTTGCTGTCTCCCATGGCATGGTCTTTTGTTGGCTGCAGAAGGGCTGCAGTGACTCAGAGTACCCCACATCAACCCCAGAAGGTCTGCATGGAGCTCTGGAGCTCTTGTGCCCCTACCAACTGCTCTGGGCACATCATACTGTCCCAGTTCCTCAGCAGGCTCTGGGCCTTGTCCTGCTGCCTTCTAAGCACTGACTGCTGACAGAAGAAGTCACTATCCCTTGTACAGCTCTTGCTGGCTTTGTCCTTGTCCTACCCCAAACAGTCCTGGGATTTTCTTTCATGCAAGTTGTGACTTCTGCCTCTTGCCCTTCTACAGTGCTCCTGTCAGGAGAATTTGGCTTCATTCTCTCCAGAACCACCAGGAGGTTTTGGAGACAGCAGCTCTGTGCTCCCCTCCATGCCTTGCTCCTCAGTGCGGGCAGCCTCAGTGTCGTCTCCTGCTGGTCCTCCCCACTGAGGACCTGGGACGCTCATCTGGAGGAGCCCTTTCCATCTCCTGGTGTCCTCCTTGGGGTGCAAGGCATCCCTGGAATTGCTGCCCAGGAGACAGGGACCTGTCTGACAGTGGCAGTGTTCAGAGGACAATGGGACAAGATCCTCAGTTTACGGAGGCAGCTGGGAAGTTTGTTCTTCTCAGAGTAGGAGCAGAGGACTTCCAGAGGCCTCTCCCAGCCTCCATTATCCTGGGTTGTTCTGCATCCACTTGTCCCTTGAGCAGCAACCAGAAGCCAATGTCTTTTGGAAAGCTGCAGCAGCAGCAGCAGCAGAGGATTACATGGACGTACAAGGTGGTTTGGGACCAGGCCTGAAAGGTCAGGAAATGCCCCTGACAAAGGCAAAAAGTTTCAGAGAAAAGAGGCAATGTGCTCTGGTATCCCTGGAATGCCTGAGTCCAGGGCACCTGGTGCACTCATTTCCACATCAGCATGATTCAGGTTTGCCTGAAGCTCATGGATTTTCCCAACTCTTCCACATCACAGTGATTCCCTCAAGCTGTGGGAGACTGATCCAATATCCCTTTGAACTGATATTAGGGGAGTGGGCAAATGATGCCTGCCCCAGGAGAAGGAGCCATGAGCATTGGGCTCCCTGCCCTCAGCCTCTCCTCCAAAGATGCCATCCAGATGCTGACGTGAGGGCTGGACACAGTGAGCAAAGTGGGTCAATTTGTGTTTGAGAAAATTGGTCAATCTGTTATTCAGGGAGACAATTAGGCATGGCTTTGATCACCTTCCTATGCGTTGAATTCCATGTTTTCTAGAGGACCCCAATTTCCCAAGGTGAGGCCTGTGCTCTGGTTGTCAAATGCCAAGGTCAGGGCAATCCCAAACCTGGACACAGGCTAGGCCTGGAGTGGATTGAGAGCAGCCCTGTGGAGGGAGACCTGCAGGTTCTGGTGGTTGATTTGCTGAACATGAACCTGAACTCCCTGCTAGCAGCCCAGTGCAAAAAGGCAATCGAATTCTGGGCTGCATCCAGAGCAGTGGGGCCGGCAGGTCGAGGGAGGGGATTGTCCTGCTCTGCTCGGCTCTCGTGACACCGTGCCTGGGGTACTGCCTCCAGCCCTAGAAACACACGGACCTGCTGCAGTGGGTCCAGAGGAGCCACAAAGAGCACCAGGCAGCTGCAGCCATCAGCCTGCCAGGACAGGCTGAGAGGGTTGGGGTTGTGTAGCAAAGAGAGGAGAAGGCTCCCAGGAGACATTCATTTAAGAAAGGGAAGGATACATGCTTGGGATGTGGAGGGAAGGGTCAAGGGCTACCAGTTCATAACTGAAAGGAGGTATAATAAGTTAAGGTATTGGGAAGTAATCTTTTCCTCTGAGTGGGGAGATAAACTGGAAGAGGTTGTCTAGAGAAGCTGTAAAAGCCGTTTCATGGGGCTAGACCCAGATGTTTTTAAAGTCCACTCCATCCCAATGTAATTCTAAGAGTCATTGCAGAATTTTGGGTTGTACAAAGAGGGAGAACAATATTTAAAATGACAGAGGCAGGGACCTGATCAGCAGGGAGGCCTCGCAAGTGGCCACTCCCAGGAGTTTGGATGTTTCACAAGCAAGGAATGTTTGTGGCCCCACAGGGCTCTGGGACCCGGCATAAAAGGCTGCGCTGCTGCAGGCTCTGCATCCTCATCTCTGGCCTCCCTTTCCTCCAGGAACGAGGTAAGCCTGAGTCCGCTCCATCCCTCCCTGTGGGCTGAACTGCTGCCATGGAGGCTGCCCGGCTTGATGCTGGGGCTGCCTCAGCTTGGCCCTGACACAGAACTGGTGGAGGGCCGTCAGCCTTTGCATGCTGCTGGCTGGGCACAGCTGGGAAGAGGGGGCTTTGTTCCAGCAGAAGGGGAGCAGTGGGGCTCAGCCTCAGGGGGATGTGCCCTGCAGAATTTGCACCTGCCCTGGTGGGACAAAATGTGCCAGTGCATCCCGGGACATTGTCTCACACAGCCACGTCTGTTCTGGAGATGGGCTGTGACCAGTCTGTCCACAGGGGCCTTAAAGCCACTGTGCTGGGTGCTACTGCTGAAGTGGGGCGGCCTTGCCGTGCCGTGCCACTCGGAGGGCTCCAGGAGGGTGGTGGGAGCTGCAGGCACAGAGTGTGTTTTGAAGAGCAAATGTGTCCCTGGAGAGAGCTGAGGGACAGAGAGACAGACTGATGCTGAGGCTGCTTGGTGCTCCCTGCTCTGTGTTGCAGCGCTGCCTCCTGCACCGAGAGATGTCTTGCTGCAGACCCTGTCCCCCACGGCCCTGCGGCCCCTGTGGCCCGACCCCCCTTGCAAGCAGCTGCAGTGAGCCCTGCCTCGCCCGCTGCGCTGACTCCACCTTCTACATCGAGGCTTCGCCGGTGCTGGTGACCCTGCCGGGCCCCATCCTCACCTCCTTCCCTCAGAACACAGCCGTGGGATCCTCTCTGTCAGCTGCTGTGGGCAGCTCCCTCAGCACCGCGGGCGTTCCCATCTCTTCTGGGGGCTCCCTTGGCCTGGGGGGCTCAGGCCTGTGTCTGCCTTTCCCCCGCTGCGGGCAGATCTGCTGAGGCCGCCGCATCGTCCCCGCTGGCCTTGGCAAATGGGCCCATCTCTCGCCCTGCCTGGCCCCCCACACGTGTTCCTTGCTCTCTCTTCTCTGCCACCGCTTTTGCTCCCTCTCATTAAAGCCTTTGTGCAGCAGTGCTGGAGAGTCGTGGTCGTTTGTTCTCCTCCTCCCTCACCTACCACCTGCTCTGCCTGGGTGAGCTCTGGCTGCTGCCCTGAGCCTTCCAGCAGCTGCACTAAGAACTCTCAGAAATTACACCAGAGCCCCAAAGCCTCAGTCACTGAGCTTGAGTCTGTAACCTGGAGATCACAGCCCTGCAGAGCCCAGTGCCAGTTTGTCCCTCGTGAGAGATATTACCAATATTCTGAGTAACATTTCATTCCTGTGAAAGCTTCTTCACAAAAGCACAGCAGAATCAATCTTCTCTCTTCTCCTGGTGATGTTGAGATGTGTCAATGGTGTGAGTACAGGATTGTGGGCAGGAAAGGAGAAAAGCACTTCTTTTCATGCCTGGACATAGGCAGTGTGGCTTCAACAGAGTTTGTCAGCAAAATTCACTCTGTTACTCACTAAATGGATGAAGCATAAATAGAATATTGAATTGAAATCAATGTTTAATGTTTTATAGGGAGACTGTGCATTCAGAAGTGGATGGTATGCAATGGATATGGATACAAAATTAAAAGGGTGCAAAAGGGTTTGGCAGCACTGGATCCACAGTCGCAGCAAGGACTTAATTTCATAGTGACAATATTCATACCATTAGCGATTCTCTGTCTCGCTTGCACACACAAACATTCACTCTTTTTTTAGGTTTTAGATATACCTATGGAAAATACCCCTCGAAATTAAGCAGTCTTGGAAAATATTTTTGTTTTCAGAATGCCACAACATTCCCCTTGTCACGCTTTCAAAGAAATTGCCAACACAGACTATGACCTGGATGAAACCTTGTTACAACTAAAGCCCATCTCTTACAACCCTATAAAGAGTGGCCCAAAATGAGACCCTTGGAGCTCTCCTGGACTGCTGCAGGCTGTGACCAGCAATGTCCCTCTGAGTGGGACAGCACTCACAGCCAGTGAACTCTCAGGGTTGCTGTACTTGGAGGATTGTCCAACAACGATGAGTCTCGGGCTGATACCCTCACTCCTTGAGGCCTGAGCCTTCCCGCTTTGGGAGAGGCAAAGGCATCCAAAGAGAGTGTTTCATTGACCACTGAGGGGAATTTTTCACAGGTACATTGCTTGTACCGACTCTTCATGTCTGTGTGCAAGCACGTGTGCATATATTTGGTATAGCAAATCTGGGAGAAATATTGCTGTCGTAAGATGTTTAAGTAGTTGGGGATCTAAGTAAGTCAGGCCTGTCAGTAAGGTTAAGTTACTGATATAGTCTTACCTAAATGGTGCTTAGTGTTGTTCTTTTGCTAAGTTCCTAAGTATAACACTGAAATTGTATGTTAGGTTAAATGCTATTAAGTGTTTTTCCTCTGTCAAATTTTAAGGATAAGATATGAATTAGGTGTAAGATAGCAGTTAAGTTAAAATAGAGTTGAGTGTGAGTGCTGACAAGCTTTTAGGCCGCTAAAGGCCTTTTTATACTTGCGCTCCTTTTGTCACAGACACACAGAGACACAGACAGACACATACAGGTACAGAGGGACACAGAGACACTGCGGTAGGTAGTTGCTGGTTAATTTGTGTTTTGATTGCTTGGATTTAGTTAGTTTTTGTGGTTGCTTGTCGTATGTGGTTGTGCCTTCAGTGTGGTGTAAGCAGGAGAGTGAAAGTTGCCAAGGAGGTTTGTGGTGCTTTCCTTGACTCTGAGCTGTGTGTTTGGGTGGTCGCCTGGGGGTGATTTTTTGGGCAATGGCAAGCAGAGGTTGTTAGGAGGAGCGTTGTTGCCCGGTGGCTGGGGGTGTGTGTGGTGTCAGAGGGTGTGTGATGGGCAGGGCGCAGGGCAGGGCACAGGGCAGGTAGTTGTGGCCGAGTGGTGAAGGCGATGGACTAGAAATCCATTGGGGTTTTCCCGCGCAGGTTCGAATCCTGCCAACTACGGGCACACGCCCCTTTTGGGCTGCGGGCAGCTGCAGGGAGGAGCTGCTGGCAGCCTGGCCTGCCTGCCTGCTGAAGGGCCTTCCTTCCTCTCAGGCCAAGGGAGCTCAGCACCCAGGGGACAACAAAAGCCCAGTAGTGCTGCTGCAAGGTCTGTGCCCTGCAGCTAAGCCACTTGCAGTGGGGAAAGCTCTGCAAGAGAACCTTGTCAGCTCCCAGACCTTGTCAGCATCAATGAAGAAGGAAAGGAGAAATGCAGGCAGCACCTGGAGCTCTGGTTTTCTAGAGCTTAGCATTCATCCTCCTGCAGCAGCAGCACCAAGTGTTAAAGGCAAGGATCCTCAGCTTGACAACCTCCTTTGGCACCAAGTGCCCTAAATTCTGAACTTTTACTTCAGAGTAAGCATGAGCAGAGTTGAGCGGAGGCACCAGAATTTGCACAGCAAAATGAGGAGAATTCTTTCGGCTGGCAAGTCCAAGCAAAGGTGACCCTTGTCCCTCCTTGGGCAGCAAAGGTCTGAAGTGTTGGGCAGTGCAGTGGTGCACTGCTGGGAGCAGAGCTGTATTTCTGGGCAGGGCTGCAGGCGTGAGGGTGTCTGTGGATTTCAGGTGTCCTCAGGGCTGGCAAGGCCCGAGGCTGCAGCCTGGCTGCGGGGCTGCGTTGAGCAGGTGCAGCGGCAGGGTGGGTGTGAAAGGGCAAGGGGCTGTGCAGGGCTGTGTGCGTGAGGTGTGGGAGAAGGGCAAGGGCAGGCCCTGGAGGTGTGGAGAGCAGGCTGAAGGGAGCTGAATGTGTCAGGGGCTGTATTTAGTGGGGAGGGGGAGGCTGAGCAGAGGGGAAGGGAGGGAGTGAGGGGCAGCAGTGTCCGTCAGCATCAGGCTGCGGGGAGGGCAATGGCAGGCAGGTGTGAGGAGGAGCAGAGTGGCGCAGCGGGAGCGTGCTGGGCCCATAACCCAGAGGTCGATGGATCGAAACCATCCTCTGCTAAGGCACTTTTTTCTCTGACACAGCCTCACCCAACACCTTTTAGCCTGTTTGGCTCTGGCTTCTTGGACAACACTGTCCATAGCCTTCATCTGCCCTCTTCAGACGATACCTGCTGCCTGCAGCCTTGTGGGGCATTGCTTGGCAGAGCTGACTTCCAAGCAGGGGCGCAGGGCTCAGCCATTCCTGCCCAAGGCAGACCGGCTTTTCTTCAGCCTGGCTCCACACTGCCTGGCCTCTCCTGGTCCCGAAGGGTGCAGTCCCTTCCCTAAGCTAGTTCTTCCTCCACAGAGCAGCTGAGCTGCTGCTCCTGCTCCCCTCAGCCGGGATCCAGCCCAGGACTCCTGGCACCTCCCAGCCCAGCAGGCACACACTGCCTTTGAGACAGGTCAGCCTTGGCAAAAGCCGACTGCAGGGCCTGCTCTGGATCCTACAGAGACTCCCAGAGAGTGGTGAGCCACTGCAACCAGGTGGGCAGAGAACTTTGTGATTCTCCACACCTGGCCATCATGCTGGGGTTGCAATGGGGCTCAGGCACTGAGTTGCCTTCTCCCTGCTTTGTCTCCAGCCCTGCTCTGAGCAGGCGTTTGGGCTTGTGTCCTCCTGGGATGCCTTGCAGTCAAGTTCCTTGCGAGAGGGAAGAGTTCCCAGAGAGGGTTCTGCCATCCTTGCTCTGCACCATAGGCAGCGATTGAGCCTCTTCCTCACAGGAACTGGAAGTCAGTCATTGCTCCGTCCTGGGTGTGTCCCCTGTCCTTTCTCCTTGCCACGACAGCCCTTTGGCTGGGTTCAGCAGAGGGTCTTTGTTCAGCTTTTGTAGAGATGGGGCAATGTTTCCCTCTCCATAGTCCTTAAGGAGCTGGACTGGCTTAGGCT
Organism: Passer domesticus; assembly: GCF_036417665.1. Lineage (NCBI taxonomy): Eukaryota > Metazoa > Chordata > Aves > Passeriformes > Passeridae > Passer > Passer domesticus. The sequence goes on from NC_087484.1 coordinate 18,571,594, forward strand.
GGAGAAGAGAAGGCAAGGGGGCTTCTGCTGCGTGAAGGTAAATTCCCAAGGCAAGTTTGCCCGAGTCAGAAAGGGCTTGTTGCAATTTGGGAAAAGCAAGATTTTGCCGAATTTCAAGTCTGGCCGTTGTGAGAGAGGCGAGAGCAGGCTTGCAGGAGGAGCTGTGGTGCTGGCCTGAAGGATGGTGTGATTAGAGAGTGTGTGGAGGCCCTGCAGGAAGGCTGCACTTGGCGCTGGATGTGGAAGGCAATGGAGAGCCAGGCAGGCTCAGCTGGGGCCATGAGGCTGAGGCAGGCTGAGCACAGGGGCCAGAGGTGAGCTGTGCAGGAGGTCCCATGGTGTAATGGTGAGCACTCTGGACTCTGAATCCAGTGATCTGAGTTCAAATCTCAGTGGGACCTGAGCCTTTTGGTTCCCTCCCGCTTTGCCTCAGCATGCTCACACTCCCACAGCTCTGCTCTGCTGCTGGGTCACTTGGGCCCTGTTCCCTGATGAATCACACAGCAGCTGAGATGCAGACCACCCATCACTCCAAATGGGTCAGGCACACCCAGCTGCTCTGGGACCATTGGATCCTGTGTTGGATGCACCCAAACACAGAGACTGGGCTACATGCTTTGGGCAGCCCCCTTTCCAGGTTGGACCACTGCCACAGGAGCAGCAGGTTACTCTGTGTGGCATTACTTGTATGGCCACCCCTGTCCACTGCTCCCTTCTTGCTCCATTCCTCTGGGGCTTCTTTTCCTCTTTCCCCTGCCCATTTCTTTCTATTGCTCTGCAATCCATTCCAGGAGCTCTACCAACACTGGCCAGTGCCCCATCATTGGGGTTCCATCTGTTGCCACAGGAGAGGGAAGGATCTTCCTTGCAGAGCAGGCGGTAGGTGAGGGAGGAGGAGAACAAACGACCACGACTCTCCAGCACTGCTGCACAAAGGCTTTAATGAGAGGGAGCAAAAGCGGTGGCAGAGAAGAGAGAGCAAGGAACACGTGTGGGGGGCCAGGCAGGGCGAGAGATGGGCCCATTTGCCAAGGCCAGCGGGGACGATGCGGCGGCCTCAGCAGATCTGCCCGCAGCGGGGGAAAGGCAGACACAGGCCTGAGCCCCCCAGGCCAAGGGAGCCCCCAGAAGAGATGGGAACGCCCGCGGTGCTGAGGGAGCTGCCCACAGCAGCTGACAGAGAGGATCCCACGGCTGTGTTCTGAGGGAAGGAGGTGAGGATGGGGCCCGGCAGGGTCACCAGCACCGGCGAAGCCTCGATGTAGAAGGTGGAGTCAGCGCAGCGGGCGAGGCTGGGCTCACTGCAGCTGCTTGCAAGGGGGGTCGGGCCACAGGGGCCGCAGGGCCGTGGGGGACAGGGTCTGCAGCAAGACATCTCTCGGTGCAGGAGGCAGCGCTGCAACACAGAGCAGGGAGCACCAAGCAGCCTCAGCATCAGTCTGTCTCTCTGTCCCTCAGCTCTCTCCAGGGACACATTTGCTCTTCAAAACACACTCTGTGCCTGCAGCTCCCACCACCCTCCTGGAGCCCTCCGAGTGGCACGGCACGGCAAGGCCGCCCCACTTCAGCAGTAGCACCCAGCACAGTGGCTTTAAGGCCCCTGTGGACAGACTGGTCACAGCCCATCTCCAGAACAGACGTGGCTGTGTGAGACAATGTCCCGGGATGCACTGGCACATTTTGTCCCACCAGGGCAGGTGCAAATTCTGCAGGGCACATCCCCCTGAGGCTGAGCCCCACTGCTCCCCTTCTGCTGGAACAAAGCCCCCTCTTCCCAGCTGTGCCCAGCCAGCAGCATGCAAAGGCTGACGGCCCTCCACCAGTTCTGTGTCAGGGCCAAGCTGAGGCAGCCCCAGCATCAAGCCGGGCAGCCTCCATGGCAGCAGTTCAGCCCACAGGGAGGGATGGAGCGGACTCAGGCTTACCTCGTTCCTGGAGGGAAGGGAGGCCAGAGATGAGGATGCAGAGCCCGCAGCAGCGCAGCCTTTTATGCCGGGTCCCAGAGCCCTGTGGGGCCACAAACATTCCTTGCTTGTGAAACATCCAAACTCCTGGGAGTGGCCACTTGCGAGGCCTCCCTGCTGATCAAGTCCCTGCCTCTGTCATCTCAGGCATTTTTCAATGGTTTTGCAACATCCAACGTGGAAATGGTTAATGTGTGTCCCAGCTTTCTAAGGACACTTCATGTGGAGTTTCCAAGCCCGTGAATAAGGGGAGTTGCAATGAATTTTTGCCATGTCTATAAGCTTCTGTCACTGGTTCTTGATGATTAATTTGGCTCTAGTTCCAGTTAAATTCAGCCATTAAGTGACACCTCAGGTCATCTCTCAGGAGGTTTCCCTGAAGGCACTCAGGCTAATCCTGAGAGCCATTTCTTCCAAGGCTCACAGAGACCCACAGAAGACTGGGGGTCACTTGAGGCACCAAGTCAACACTGCACAACCCCATAGTGGGAAAGAGACCCAAGTGTGCAGGGAGGTGGCAAAGCTCAGTGGCAAGGCAAGTCCATGTTCAGCTGAAAGGATGTCCCCTGCAGGCCTGAGTGACAGCCATGGGCAACTTGCTTACAGTCACAGGCCGTGCCATGGCCTGGTTTTGTGATCAAAGAGATGCTGCATCCTTCCCTGAAACAGACCCAGAGCCACACTGACCTGCTTTACTCAGCGTGCTCATCCCACAGGCCAGAGACCTGGCTGGTGGCTTTGGGGGAAAGGCTGAGGGTAGGGAGCTAATGGCTGTTTTTTCTGGGTCTGGGATGGGGATTCCCATTCCATCCATGCATTTTACATTTCAAAGGGACACTGGATCAGTCTCCCGGAGCACCAGAGTGCGTGTCATGGTGATGTGGAAGAGCTGGGAAAATCCCTGAGCTGCAGGCAAACCTGAGTCACCCAGTGTGGACTTCAGTGGACTGGGTGCCACAGACTCAGGCGCTCAAGGGATAACAGAGCTCATATCCTCAATGTTCTGCTGCCATGAAGGATATTTCCCCACCTTGTATTCCCAGTGGGGGATCACCTGGTGCTTGTCTGCAATCTCCTGCATTTGCTGTCTCCCATGGCATGGTCTTTTGTTGGCTGCAGAAGGGCTGCAGTGACTCAGAGTACCCCACATCAACCCCAGAAGGTCTGCATGGAGCTCTGGAGCTCTTGTGCCCCTACCAACTGCTCTGGGCACATCATACTGTCCCAGTTCCTCAGCAGGCTCTGGGCCTTGTCCTGCTGCCTTCTAAGCACTGACTGCTGACAGAAGAAGTCACTATCCCTTGTACAGCTCTTGCTGGCTTTGTCCTTGTCCTACCCCAAACAGTCCTGGGATTTTCTTTCATGCAAGTTGTGACTTCTGCCTCTTGCCCTTCTACAGTGCTCCTGTCAGGAGAATTTGGCTTCATTCTCTCCAGAACCACCAGGAGGTTTTGGAGACAGCAGCTCTGTGCTCCCCTCCATGCCTTGCTCCTCAGTGCGGGCAGCCTCAGTGTCGTCTCCTGCTGGTCCTCCCCATCAAGGACCTGGGAGGCTCATCTGGAGGAGCCCTTTCCATCTCCTGGTGTCCTCCTTGGGGTGCAGGGCATCCCTGGAATTGCTGCCCAGGAGACAGGGACCTGTCTGACAGTGGCAGTGTTCAGAGGACAATGGGACAAGATCCTCAGTTTACGGAGGCAGCTGGGAAGTTTGTTCTTCTCAGAGTAGGAGCAGAGGACTTCCAGAGGCCTCTCCCAGCCTCCATTATCCTGGGTTGTTCTGCATCCACTTGTCCCTTGAGCAGCAACCAGAAGCCAATGTCTTTTGGAAAGCTGCAGCAGCAGCAGCAGAGGATTACATGGACGTACAAGGTGGTTTGGGACCAGGCCTGAAAGGTCAGGAAATGCCCCTGACAAAGGCAAAAAGTTTCAGAGAAAAGAGGCAATGTGCTCTGGTATCCCTGGAATGCCTGAGTCCAGGGCACCTGGTGCACTCATTTCCACATCAGCATGATTCAGGTTTGCCTGAAGCTCATGGATTTTCCCAACTCTTCCACATCACAGTGATTCCCTCAAGCTGTGGGAGACTGATCCAATATCCCTTTGAACTGATATTAGGGGAGTGGGCAAATGATGCCTGCCCCAGGAGAAGGAGCCATGAGCATTGGGCTCCCTGCCCTCAGCCTCTCCTCCAAAGATGCCATCCAGATGCTGACGTGAGGGCTGGACACAGTGAGCAAAGTGGGTCAATTTGTGTTTGAGAAAATTGGTCAATCTGTTATTCAGGGAGACAATTAGGCATGGCTTTGATCACCTTCCTATGCGTTGAATTCCATGTTTTCTAGAGGACCCCAATTTCCCAAGGTGAGGCCTGTGCTCTGGTTGTCAAATGCCAAGGTCAGGGCAATCCCAAACCTGGACACAGGCTAGGCCTGGAGTGGATTGAGAGCAGCCCTGTGGAGGGAGACCTGCAGGTTCTGGTGGTTGATTTGCTGAACATGAACCTGAACTCCCTGCTAGCAGCCCAGTGCAAAAAGGCAATCGAATTCTGGGCTGCATCCAGAGCAGTGGGGCCGGCAGGTCGAGGGAGGGGATTGTCCTGCTCTGCTCGGCTCTCGTGACACCGTGCCTGGGGTACTGCCTCCAGCCCTAGAAACACACGGACCTGCTGCAGTGGGTCCAGAGGAGCCACAAAGAGCACCAGGCAGCTGCAGCCATCAGCCTGCCAGGACAGGCTGAGAGGGTTGGGGTTGTGTAGCAAAGAGAGGAGAAGGCTCCCAGGAGACATTCATTTAAGAAAGGGAAGGATACATGCTTGGGATGTGGAGGGAAGGGTCAAGGGCTACCAGTTCATAACTGAAAGGAGGTATAATAAGTTAAGGTATTGGGAAGTAATCTTTTCCTCTGAGTGGGGAGATAAACTGGAAGAGGTTGTCAAGAGAAGCTGTAAAAGCCGTTTCATGGGGCTAGACCCAGATGTTTTTAAAGTCCACTCCATCCCAATGTAATTCTAAGAGTCATTGCAGAATTTTGGGTTGTACAAAGAGGGAGAACAATATTTAAAATGACAGAGGCAGGGACCTGATCAGCAGGGAGGCCTCGCAAGTGGCCACTCCCAGGAGTTTGGATGTTTCACAAGCAAGGAATGTTTGTGGCCCCACAGGGCTCAGGGACCCGGCATAAAAGGCTGCGCTGCTGCAGGCTCTCCATCCTCATCTCTGGCCTCCCTTTCCTCCAGGAACGAGGTAAGCCTGAGTCCGCTCCATCCCTCCCTGTGGGCTGAACTGCTGCCATGGAGGCTGCCCGGCTTGATGCTGGGGCTGCCTCAGCTTGGCCCTGACACAGAACTGGTGGAGGGCCGTCAGCCTTTGCATGCTGCTGGCTGGGCACAGCTGGGAAGAGGGGGCTTTGTTCCAGCAGAAGGGGAGCAGTGGGGCTCAGCCTCAGGGGGATGTGCCCTGCAGAATTTGCACCTGCCCTGGTGGGACAAAATGTGCCAGTGCATCCCGGGACATTGTCTCACACAGCCACGTCTGTTCTGGAGATGGGCTGTGACCAGTCTGTCCACAGGGGCCTTAAAGCCACTGTGCTGGGTGCTACTGCTGAAGTGGGGCGGCCTTGCCGTGCCGTGCCACTCGGAGGGCTCCAGGAGGGTGGTGGGAGCTGCAGGCACAGAGTGTGTTTTGAAGAGCAAATGTGTCCCTGGAGAGAGCTGAGGGACAGAGAGACAGACTGATGCTGAGGCTGCTTGGTGCTCCCTGCTCTGTGTTGCAGCGCTGCCTCCTGCACCGAGAGATGTCTTGCTGCAGACCCTGTCCCCCACGGCCCTGCGGCCCCTGTGGCCCGACCCCCCTTGCAAGCAGCTGCAGTGAGCCCTGCCTCGCCCGCTGCGCTGACTCCACCTTCTACATCGAGGCTTCGCCGGTGCTGGTGACCCTGCCGGGCCCCATCCTCACCTCCTTCCCTCAGAACACAGCCGTGGGATCCTCTCTGTCAGCTGCTGTGGGCAGCTCCCTCAGCACCGCGGGCGTTCCCATCTCTTCTGGGGGCTCCCTTGGCCTGGGGGGCTCAGGCCTGTGTCTGCCTTTCCCCCGCTGCGGGCAGATCTGCTGAGGCCGCCGCATCGTCCCCGCTGGCCTTGGCAAATGGGCCCATCTCTCGCCCTGCCTGGCCCCCCACACGTGTTCCTTGCTCTCTCTTCTCTGCCACCGCTTTTGCTCCCTCTCATTAAAGCCTTTGTGCAGCAGTGCTGGAGAGTCGTGGTCGTTTGTTCTCCTCCTCCCTCACCTACCACCTGCTCTGCCTGGGTGAGCTCTGGCTGCTGCCCTGAGCCTTCCAGCAGCTGCACTAAGAACTCTCAGAAATTACACCAGAGCCCCAAAGCCTCAGTCACTGAGCTTGAGTCTGTAACCTGGAGATCACAGCCCTGCAGAGCCCAGTGCCAGTTTGTCCCTCGTGAGAGATATTACCAATATTCTGAGTAACATTTCATTCCTGTGAAAGCTTCTTCACAAAAGCACAGCAGAATCAATCTTCTCTCTTCTCCTGGTGATGTTGAGATGTGTCAATGGTGTGAGTACAGGATTGTGGGCAGGAAAGGAGAAAAGCACTTCTTTTCATGCCTGGACATAGGCAGTGTGGCTTCAACAGAGTTTGTCAGCAAAATTCACTCTGTTACTCACTAAATGGATGAAGCATAAATAGAATATTGAATTGAAATCAATGTTTAATGTTTTATAGGGAGACTGTGCATTCAGAAGTGGATGGTATGCAATGGATATGGATACAAAATTAAAAGGGTGCAAAAGGGTTTGGCAGCACTGGATCCACAGTCGCAGCAAGGACTTAATTTCATAGTGACAATATTCATACCATTAGCGATTCTCTGTCTCGCTTGCACACACAAACATTCACTCTTTTTTTAGGTTTTAGATATACCTATGGAAAATACCCCTCGAAATTAAGCAGTCTTGGAAAATATTTTTGTTTTCAGAATGCCACAACATTCCCCTTGTCACGCTTTCAAAGAAATTGCCAACACAGACTATGACCTGGATGAAACCTTGTTACAACTAAAGCCCATCTCTTACAACCCTATAAAGAGTGGCCCAAAATGAGACCCTTGGAGCTCTCCTGGACTGCTGCAGGCTGTGACCAGCAATGTCCCTCTGAGTGGGACAGCACTCACAGCCAGTGAACTCTCAGGGTTGCTGTACTTGGAGGATTGTCCAACAACGATGAGTCTCGGGCTGATACCCTCACTCCTTGAGGCCTGAGCCTTCCCGCTTTGGGAGAGGCAAAGGCATCCAAAGAGAGTGTTTCATTGACCACTGAGGGGAATTTTTCACAGGTACATTGCTTGTACCGACTCTTCATGTCTGTGTGCAAGCACGTGTGCATATATTTGGTATAGCAAATCTGGGAGAAATATTGCTGTCGTAAGATGTTTAAGTAGTTGGGGATCTAAGTAAGTCAGGCCTGTCAGTAAGGTTAAGTTACTGATATAGTCTTACCTAAATGGTGCTTAGTGTTGTTCTTTTGCTAAGTTCCTAAGTATAACTTTGAAGTTCTAATTTAGGTAAAATGCTATTAAGAGATTTCCTCTGTCAGATTTTAAGGGTAAGATATGAATTAGGTGTAAGGTAGGAGTTAAGTTAAAATAGAGTTGAGTGTGAGTGCTGACAAGCTTTTAGGCCGCTAAAGGCCTTTTTATACTTGCGCTCCTTTTGTCACAGACACAGACAGACAGAGACAGACACATACAGGTACAGAGGGACACAGAGACACTGCGGTAGGGAGTTGCTGGTTAATTTGTGTTTTGATTGCTTGGATTTAGTTAGTTTTTGTGGTTGCTTGTCGTATGTGGTTGTGCCTTCAGTGTGGTGTAAGCAGGAGAGTGAATGTTGCCAAGGAGGTTTGTGGTGCTTTCCTTGACTCTGAGCTGTGTGTTTGGGCGGTCGCCTGGGGGTGATTTTTTGGGCAATGGCAAGCAGAGGTTGTTAGGAGGAGCGTTGTTGCCCGGTGGCTGGGGGTGTGTGTGGTGTCAGAGGGTGTGTGATGGGCAGGGCGCAGGGCAGGGCACAGGGCAGGTAGTTGTGGCCGAGTGGTGAAGGCGATGGACTAGAAATCCATTGGGGTTTTCCCGCGCAGGTTCGAATCCTGCCAACTACGGGCACACGCCCCTTTTGGGCTGCGGGCAGCTGCAGGGAGGAGCTGCTGGCAGCCTGGCCTGCCTGCCTGCTGAAGGGCCTTCCTTCCTCTCGGGCCAAGGGAGCTCAGCACCCAGGGGACAACAAAAGCCCAGTAGTGCTGCTGCAAGGTCTGTGCCCTGCAGCTAAGCCACTTGCAGTGGGGAAAGCTCTGCAAGAGAACCTTGTCAGCTCCCAGACCTTGTCAGCATCAATGAAGAAGGAAAGGAGAAATGCAGACACACAGCACCTGCATGCAAGAATTTCGTCCTCCTGCAGCAGCAGCCCCAAGTGTTAAAGGCAAGGATGCTCAGCTTGGCAACCTGCTTTAGTGCTAAGTGTCCAGAACTTTTACTTCAGAGTAAGCATGAGCAGCGTTGAGCGGAGGCACCAGAATTTGCACAGCAAAATGAGGAGAATTCTTTCTGCTGACAAGTCCAAGCAAAGGTGACCCTTGTTCCTCCTTGGGCAGCAAAGGTCTGAAGTGTTGGGCAGTGCAGTGGTGCACTGCTGGGAGCAGAGCTGTATTTCTGGGCAGGGCTGCAGGCGTGAGGGTGTCTGTGGATTTCAGGTGTCCTCAGGGCTGGCAAGGCCCGAGGCTGCAGCCTGGCTGCGGGGCTGCGTTGAGCAGGTGCAGCGGCAGGGTGGGTGTGAAAGGGCAAGGGGCTGTGCAGGGCTGTGTGCGTGAGGTGTGGGAGAAGGGCAAGGCCGGGCCCTGGAGGTGTGGAGAGCAGGCTGAAGGGAGCTGAATGTGTCAGGGGCTGTATTTAGTGGGGAGGGGGAGGCTGAGCAGAGAGGAAGGGAAGGAGTGAGGGGCAGCAGTGTCCGTCAGCATCAGGCTGCGGGGAGGGCAATGGCAGGCAGGTGTGAGGAGGAGCAGAGTGGCGCAGCGGGAGCGTGCTGGGCCCATAACCCAGAGGTCGATGGATCGAAACCATCCTCTGCTAAGGCACTTTTTTCTCTGACACAGCCTCACCCAACACCTTTTAGCCTGCTTGGCTCTGGCTTCTTGGGTAACAACAGCCATAGCCTTCCTCTTCCCTCTACAACTGCTTCCTACGTTTACTAGAAATATTAAAATTTGTGTAACATCACCAGGCCTCTCCTGAACCCGAATGGCACAGGGTCTTCCCTGCACAAGTTCTTCTCCCACAGAGCAGCTGAGCTGCTGCTCCTGCTCCCCTCAGCCGGGATCCAGCCCAGGACTCCTGGCACCTCCCAGCCCAGCAGGCACACACTGCCTTTGAGACAGGTCAGCCTTGGCAAAAGCCGACTGCAGGGCCTGCTCTGGATCCTGCAAAGACTCCCAGAGAGTGGTGAGCCACTGCAACCAGGTGGACAGAGAACTTTGTGATTCTCCACACCTGGGCATCAGGCTGGGGTTGCAATGGGGCTCAAGCACAGAGTTTCCTTCTCCTTGCTTTGTCTCCAGCCCTGCTTTGAGCAGGCATTTGGGCTTGTGTCCTCCTGGGATGCCTTGCAGTCAAGTTCCTTGCGAGAGGGAAGAGTTCCCAGAGAGGGTTCTGCCATCCTTGCTCTGCACCATAGGCAGCGATTGAGCCTCTTCCTCACAGGAACTGGAAGTCAGTCATTGCTCCGTCCTGGGTGTGTCCCCTGTCCTTTCTCCTTGCCACAACAGCCCCTTGGCTGGGTTCAGCAGAGGGTCTTTGTTCAGCTTTTGTAGAGATGGGGCAATGTTTCCCTCTCCATAGTCCTTAAGGAGCTGGACTGGCTTGGGCTGGAGAAGAGAAGGCAAGGGGGCTTCTGCTGCGTGAAGGTAAATTCCCAAGGCAAGTTTGCCCGAGTCAGAAAGGGCTTGTTGCAATTTGGGAAAGGCAAGATTTTGCCGAATTTCAAGTCTGGCCGTTGTGAGAGAGGCGAGAGCAGGCTTGCAGGAGGAGCTGTGGTGCTGGCCTGAAGGATGGTGTGATTAGAGAGTGTGTGGAGGCCCTGCAGGAAGGCTGCACTTGGCGCTGGATGTGGAAGGCAATGGAGAGCCAGGCAGGCTCAGCTGGGGCCATGAGGCTGAGGCAGGCTGAGCACAGGGGCCAGAGGTGAGCTGTGCAGGAGGTCCCATGGTGTAATGGTGAGCACTCTGGACTCTGAATCCAGTGATCTGAGTTCAAATCTCAGTGGGACCTGAGCCTTTTGGTTCCCTCCCGCTTTGCCTCAGCATGCTCACACTCCCACAGCTCTGCTCTGCTGCTGGGTCACTTGGGCCCTGTTCCCTGATGAATCACACAGCAGCTGAGATGCAGACCACCCATCACTCCAAATGGGTCAGGCACACCCAGCTGCTCTGGGACCATTGGGTCCTGTGTTGGATGCACCCAAACACAGAGACTGGGCTACATGCTTTGGGCAGCCCCCTTTCCAGGTTGGACCACTGCCACAGGAGCAGCAGGTTACTCTGTGTGGCATTACTTGTATGGCCACCCCTGTCCACTGCTCCCTTCTTGCTCCATTCCTCTGGGGCTTCTTTTCCTCTTTCCCCTGCCCATTTCTTTCTATTGCTCTGCAATCCATTCAAGGAGCTCTACCAACACTGGCCAGTGCCCCATCATTGGGGTTCCATCTGTTGCCACGGGAGAGGGAAGGATCTTCCTTGCAGAGCAGGCGGTAGGTGAGGGAGGAGGAGAACAAACGACCACGACTCTCCAGCACTGCTGCACAAAGGCTTTAATGAGAGGGAGCAAAAGCGGTGGCAGAGAAGAGAGAGCAAGGAACACGTGTGGGGGGCCAGGCAGGGCGAGAGATGGGCCCATTTGCCAAGGCCAGCGGGGACGATGCGGCGGCCTCAGCAGATCTGCCCGCAGCGGGGGAAAGGCAGACACAGGCCTGAGCCCCCCAGGCCAAGGGAGCCCCCAGAAGAGATGGGAACGCCCGCGGTGCTGAGGGAGCTGCCCACAGCAGCTGACAGAGAGGATCCCACGGCTGTGTTCTGAGGGAAGGAGGTGAGGATGGGGCCCGGCAGGGTCACCAGCACCGGCGAAGCCTCGATGTAGAAGGTGGAGTCAGCGCAGCGGGCGAGGCTGGGCTCACTGCAGCTGCTTGCAAGGGGGGTCGGGCCACAGGGGCCGCAGGGCCGTGGGGGACAGGGTCTGCAGCAAGACATCTCTCGGTGCAGGAGGCAGCGCTGCAACACAGAGCAGGGAGCACCAAGCAGCCTCAGCATCAGTCTGTCTCTCTGTCCCTCAGCTCTCTCCAGGGACACATTTGCTCTTCAAAACACACTCTGTGCCTGCAGCTCCCACCACCCTCCTGGAGCCCTCCGAGTGGCACGGCACGGCAAGGCCGCCCCACTTCAGCAGTAGCACCCAGCACAGTGGCTTTAAGGCCCCTGTGGACAGACTGGTCACAGCCCATCTCCAGAACAGACGTGGCTGTGTGAGACAATGTCCCGGGATGCACTGGCACATTTTGTCCCACCAGGGCAGGTGCAAATTCTGCTGGGCACATCCCCCTGAGGCTGAGCCCCACTGCTCCCCTTCTGCTGGAACAAAGCCCCCTCTTCCCAGCTGTGCCCAGCCAGCAGCATGCAAAGGCTGACGGCCCTCCACCAGTTCTGTGTCAGGGCCAAGCTGAGGCAGCCCCAGCATCAAGCCGGGCAGCCTCCATGGCAGCAGTTCAGCCCACAGGGAGGGATGGAGCGGACTCAGGCTTACCTCGTTCCTGGAGGAAAGGGAGGCCAGAGATGAGGATGGAGAGCCCGCAGCAGCGCAGCCTTTTATGCCGGGTCCCTGAGCCCTGTGGGGCCACAAACATTCCTTGCTTGTGAAACATCCAAACTCCTGGGAGTGGCCACTTGTGAGGCCTCCCTGCTGATCAGGTCCCTGCTTCTGTCATCCTAAATTTGTTTCTCCCACGTCATGCATTTTAAAACCAGAAATCTGGCCTTAAGTTGAAAAGTTTGGTTTCTCTAGAAAACGAGGTAATCACCATGTAGGAAGGTGATCAAAGCCGTTCCTAATTCTCCCCCTGAAAGACAAGTTGACCCATTTTCTCAAACAGAAATTGACCCACTTTGCTCACTGTGTCCAGCCCTCACGTCAGCATCTGGATGACATCTTTGGAGGAGAGGCTGAGGGCAGGGAGCCCAATGCTCATGGCGCCTTCTCCTGGGGCAGGCATCATTTGCCCACTCCCCTAATATCACACTTCAAAGGGATATTGGATCAGTCTCCCACAGCTTGAGGGAATCACTGTGATGTGGAAGAGTTGGGAAAATCCATGAGCTTCAGGCAAACCTGAATCATGCTGATGTGGAAATGAGTGCACCAGGTGCCCTGGACTCAGGCATTCCAGGGATACCAGAGCACATGGCATTGTTCCCTATGATATTTCTCCCTTTTTCATGGGTATTTCCAGACCTTTCCGGCCAGGTCCCAAACCACCTTGTACGTCCATGTAATCCTGTGCTGCTGCTGCTGCTGCTGCAGCTTTCCAAAAGACATTGGCTTATGGTGGCTGCTCAAGGGCCCAGGGGTTGCAGGGCAACTCAGGATAATGGAGGCTGGGAGAGGCCTCTGGAAGTCCCCTGCTCCTACTCTGAGAAGAACAAACTTCCCAGCTGCCTCCATAAACAGAGGATCTTGTCCCATTGTCCTCTGAACACTGCCACTGTCAGACAGGTCCCTGTCTCCTGGGCAGCAATTCCAGGGATGCCTTGCACCCCAAGGAGGACACCAGGAGATGGAAAGGGCTCCTCCAGATGAGCGTCCCAGGTCCTCAGTGGGGAGGACCAGCGGGAGACGACACTGAGGCTGCCCGCACTGAGGAGCAAGGCGTGGAGGGGAGCACAGAGCTGCTGTCTCCAAAACCTCCTGGTGGTTCTGGAGAGAATGAAGCCAAATTCTCCTGACAGGAGCACTGTAGAAGGGCAAGAGGCAGAAGTCACAACTTGCATGAAAGAAAATCCCAGGACTGTTTGGGGTAGGACAAGGCCAAGGCCAGGAAGAGCTGTACAAGGGATAGTGACTTCTTCTGTCAGCAGTCAGTGCTTAGAAGTCAGCAGGACAAGGCCCAGAGCCTGCTGAGGAACTGGGACAGTATGATGTGCCCAGAGCAGTTGGTAGGGGCACAAGAGCTCCAGAGCTCCATGCAGACCTTCTGGGGTTGATGTGGGGTACTCTGAGTCACTGCAGCCCTTCTGCAGCCAACAAAAGACCATGCCATGGGAGACAGCAAATGCAGGAGATTGCAGACAAGCACCAGGTGATCCCCCACTGGGAATACAAGGTGGGGAAATATCCTTCATGGCAGCAGAACATTGAGGATATGAGCTCTGTTATCCCTTGAGCGCCTGAGTCTGTGGCACCCAGTCCACTGAAGTCCACACTGGGTGACTCAGGTTTGCCTGCAGCTCAGGGATTTTCCCAGCTCTTCCACATCACGATGACGCCCACTCTGGTGCTCCGGGAGACTGATCCAGTGTCCCTTTGAAATGTAAAATGCATGGATGGAATGGGAATCCCCATCCCAGACCCAGGAAAAACAGCCATGGGCTCCCTACCCTCAGCCTTTTCCCCAGAGCCACCAGCCAGGTCTCTGGTCTGTGGGATGAGCACGCTGAGTAAAGCAGGTCAGTGTGGCTCTGGGTCTGTTTCAGGGAAGGATGCAGCATCTCTTTGATCACAAAACCAGGCCATGGCACAGCCTGTGACTGTAAGCAAGTTGCCCATGGCTGTCACTCAGGCCTGCAGGGGACATCCTTTCAGCTGAACATGGACTTGCCTTGCCACTGAGCTTTGCCACCTCCCTGCACACTTTGGTCTCTTCCCCACTATGGGGTTGTGCAGTGTTGACTTGGTGCCTCAAGTGACCCCCAGTCTTCTGTGGGTCTCTGTGAGCCTTGGAAGAAATGACTCTCAGGATTAGCCTGAGTGCCTTCAGGGAAACCTCCTGAGAGATGACCTGAGGTGTCACTTAATGGCTGAATTTAACTGGAACTAGAGCCAAATTAATCATCAAGAACCAGTGACAGAAGCTTATAGACACGGCAAAAATTCATTGCAACTCCCCTTATTCATGGGCTTGGAAACTCCACATGAAGTGTCCTTAGAAAGCTGGGACACACATTAACCATTTCCACGTTGGATGTTGCAAAACCATTGAAAAATGCCTGAGATGACAGAGGCAGGGACCTGATCAGCGGTGAGGCCTCGCAAGTGGCCACTCCCAGGAGTTTGGATGTTTCACAAGCAAGGAATGTTTGTGGCCCCACAGGGCTCTGGACCCGGCATAAAAGGCTGCGCTGCTGCAGGCTCTCCATCCTCATCTCTGGCCTCCCTTTCCTCCAGGAACGAGGTAAGCCTGAGTCCGCTCCATCCCTCCCTGTGGGCTGAACTGCTGCCATGGAGGCTGCCCGGCTTGATGCTGGGGCTGCCTCAGCTTGGCCCTGACACAGAACTGGTGGAGGGCCGTCAGCCTTTGCATGCTGCTGGCTGGGCACAGCTGGGAAGAGGGGGCTTTGTTCCAGCAGAAGGGGAGCAGTGGGGCTCAGCCTCAGGGGGATGTGCCCAGCAGAATTTGCACCTGCCCTGGTGGGACAAAATGTGCCAGTGCATCCCGGGACATTGTCTCACACAGCCACGTCTGTTCTGGAGATGGGCTGTGACCAGTCTGTCCACAGGGGCCTTAAAGCCACTGTGCTGGGTGCTACTGCTGAAGTGGGGCGGCCTTGCCGTGCCGTGCCACTCGGAGGGCTCCAGGAGGGTGGTGGGAGCTGCAGGCACAGAGTGTGTTTTGAAGAGCAAATGTGTCCCTGGAGAGAGCTGAGGGACAGAGAGACAGACTGATGCTGAGGCTGCTTGGTGCTCCCTGCTCTGTGTTGCAGCGCTGCCTCCTGCACCGAGAGATGTCTTGCTGCAGACCCTGTCCCCCACGGCCCTGCGGCCCCTGTGGCCCGACCCCCCTTGCAAGCAGCTGCAGTGAGCCCAGCCTCGCCCGCTGCGCTGACTCCACCTTCTACATCGAGGCTTCGCCGGTGCTGGTGACCCTGCCGGGCCCCATCCTCACCTCCTTCCCTCAGAACACAGCCGTGGGATCCTCTCTGTCAGCTGCTGTGGGCAGCTCCCTCAGCACCGCGGGCGTTCCCATCTCTTCTGGGGGCTCCCTTGGCCTGGGGGGCTCAGGCCTGTGTCTGCCTTTCCCCCGCTGCGGGCAGATCTGCTGAGGCCGCCGCATCGTCCCCGCTGGCCTTGGCAAATGGGCCCATCTCTCGCCCTGCCTGGCCCCCCACACGTGTTCCTTGCTCTCTCTTCTGTGCCACCGCTTTTGCTCCCTCTCATTAAAGCCTTTGTGCAGCAGTGCTGGAGAGTCGTGGTCGTTTGTTCTCCTCCTCCCTCACCTACCGCCTGCTCTGCAAGGAAGATCCTTCCCTCTCCCGTGGCAACAGATGGAACCCCAATGATGGGGCACTGGCCAGTGTTGGTAGAGCTCCTGGAATGGATTGCAGAGCAATAGAAAGAAATGGGCAGGGGAAAGAGGAAAAGAAGCCCCAGAGGAATGGAGCAAGAAGGGAGCAGTGGACAGGGGTGGCCATACAAGTAATGCCACACAGAGTAACCTGCTGCTCCTGTGGCAGTGGTCCAACCTGGAAAGGGGGCTGCCCAAAGCATGTAGCCCAGTCTCTGTGTTTGGGTGCATCCAACACAGGACCCAATGGTCCCAGAGCAGCTGGGTGTGCCTGACCCATTTGGAGTGATGGGTGGTCTGCATCTCAGCTGCTGTGTGATTCATCAGGGAACAGGGCACAAGTGACCCAGCAGCAGAGCAGAGCTGTGGGAGTGTGAGCATGCTGAGGCAAAGCGGGAGGGAACCAAAAGGCTCAGGTCCCACTGAGATTTGAACTCAGATCACTGGATTCAGAGTCCAGAGTGCTCACCATTACACCATGGGACCTCCTGCACAGCTCACCTCTGGCCCCTGTGCTCAGCCTGCCTCAGCCTCATGGCCCCAGCTGAGCCTGCCTGGCTCTCCATTGCCTTCCACATCTAGCGCCAAGTGCAGCCTTCCTGCAGGGCCTCCACACACTCTCTAATCACACCATCCTTCAGGCCAGCACCACAGCTCCTCCTGCAAGCCTGCTCTCGCCTCTCTCACAACGGCCAGACTTGAAATTCGGCAAAATCTTGCCTTTCCCAAATTGCAACAAGCCCTTTCTGACTCGGGCAAACTTGCCTTGGGAATTTACCTTCACGCAGCAGAAGCCCCCTTGCCTTCTCTTCTCCAGCCCAAGCCAATCCAGCTCCTTAAGGACTATGGAGAGGGAAACATTGCCCCATCTCTACAAAAGGTGAACAAAGACCCTCTGCTGAACCCAGCCAAGTGCCTGGAGCGGCAAGGAGAAAGGAGAGCTGACACATACCTTGCTGTCGGCTTTTGCCAAGACCGATATGGCTCAAAGTCAGTGTGTGCCTGCTGGGCTGGGAGGTGCCTGGAGTCCTGGGCTGGATCCCAGCTGAGGCGAGCAGGAGCCGTGCCTCAGGTGATCTGTGGGAGAAGAACTTGTGGAGGGAAGGGGCCGTGCTCTTGGGCACCAGGAGAGGCTAAGCAGTGTGGAGCCAGGCTGGAGAAAAGCCGGTTTACCTTGGCTAGGAATGGCTGAACCCTAATAGAGAATGGTTTCTATCCATGAACCTCTGAGTTATGGGTCCAGCACTTTCCCACCGCACCGCTTTGCTCCTGCCAGGGTTTAAATGTGACTGCCCTCAGCCCGGTCTGACTCTGCTGGCCCTTGCTGTCTCCCTCTCTATTTGGCCCTAGACACACTTTTGTTGCTCCTAGACACATTAAGCTTTCTGAATAAATTGTCTGCAAAATTTTAGACTCTTGCCAGTGCTACCTGTTTCTGTCCAAAGCCCCTGATGTGTATAATTTTTTAAGTATTTAATATGGTAAGCAAGAAAAAACATGAAGAGTCAGTCCTGCAACCATCTATCCACGGACCAGATCCTTCTGGTGGTGGTCTGAGGGCATGCTGGTGAGGTGTCAAAATCCTTTGTGTCGAATTGTGTTCCTCTTTACAAAATGCAGTGGCAGCCTGCTCTAAATTGTCAATCCCAACAGCTGTTGATATGGCTCCCATTTATGCCTTTGAAAATTGGACCAAAGATTTTGCAATGATATTCAGAATATAGAGCATTGCAATATGATACCAATTATGTAGCCCCAAATATGGCAAGAAATAGTACAACAAAACTTGTCTTATTGACCTTTTCCCCCAGCTTTTTTCCAGTTTATTCTAGAAATTGAAGGTCTCTTCTGATAGATGTCTGCTTGTCTGCTGCTCATCTGAAGCACTTCCCTCAATGGCATAGAAAATCAGTTTAAAACACAGGCAAAAAACTAAGTGATATGAATTCAAGATTAAAGTATTCAACACTGAATCAACTCCTGCAAAGTCGATCTTTCTATCCTGTAAAGACAAGTCAAACAAGCAGATTAAAAGAAAACTCTTGTACCAGTGCATCACTGGGAAAGGTCATAGAGAGAAAACAATAGTGTTCTCTTATTGTGAAAGGTTTGACTTGCATCCACCTCCCTGGCTGTGCCCCAGACAGGTCTGATGTTTCTTCTGCTCTTCCCTGAGTTCTGGCTTTCTCATTTGTGTAAATTCTCTCATTTGTGTAAATTCTCTCATTCCTGGGGATGCAAATGTCTGGTGGCCTGGCTTTGCTGGCTGCCAGGCTCTCACCCAGAACTCCCTCACTCCAGCTCCTCAGGAGAACAGGACAGGGGGAGAAAATGAGATGAAAACTCTCATGGCTCAACATAAATGCAGGGAGACATTGACTGATTTGGGGAAAAATTAACTTACTTCCTTGCCAATCAAAACAGATTGGACAGTGAGGAATAAAGACACAATTAAAACACCTTCCCCCAACCCTCCTTATCTTCCCAGGCTCAACTTCACTCCTGCAGTTCCAAACCCTCCACCTCCTCAATGAACAATTGCGAAATTTTTACATAATTTGTTTTTCTTGATTTTGTTTTAGTCTGATGTTGTTTTCTTTTCTTCCCCAGCTCCTTTTTTTTCCTGATTAAAATATCTCCACTCTTTTTTTTTTTTGCTTTTTTTTTTCGCATTTTTACCCTTCCAATCGTTTCCCCCATCCTGTGAGGAGGGATCATTTTACTGAAGTCAGGGTTTCATAAAAGGAACTCATCAAAATCTAATACTGCAGTGTGGTGTTTTGCATTAGGATACCTGGCTAACAGTTACTCAGACAGTGATGGGAAGAAGTATGTACAATTTTAAATGTTTATTGTAGGGCTGAAAAATGAGATTGTTTGGACACCAGAAAACACAGAGAGCACAGAGAGAGTTTCTATCACTCTCAAGATGCAACAATACATGTAACAATGGTGGGTCATGAAAACAAAGTTTGAAATTGCTTTTCGTCAGAGCAACTTGGTGGTTCACTTTACATCAGAGTATGCTTGAACGTGGGCAAGAAGGAATGACATGCTACCAAAAACATGGGCACTTGAGCCCCCCTAGGGAAGTGCGGTCCCTCGTCCTTCAGCAGCCATGGTTGCCATGACCACTTTGTAGAAGCCTTCCAGACCCGTCTTCTGCACCAGAAGGGCAAAACGCCGGGAAGCCACCTCCCCTCGCGGCGGGGCTGCAGGGATGAGCAGCCCGCAGAACGGGCTGGAGCCACGGCCCGCCAGCGCGGTGTATGTGACCGCGGCCGGGCAGCGGCTCGGCCCGCGCTGCCGCTGCACCCACGCTCACAGCGGCTGCCGAGAGTCTACTGCCAGCTGCGGCGGAGCAGCCTCGGCGGCAGGGCAGGGAAAAGTGCCTGTGCCTGTGCCGCCGCCTCCCCCGTCCTTCCGCGCCGCAGCCTCGCTATTCCATGTTTCTTTGCCTTTATAGGAAAAGTATGCGCAGGTCCGGGGGGGCTGCCCTGAGTCACCGAGGGCTGCGGTGCCCGCCCACGCCCAAGGGGCCGGGGCCGCCGCCGGGGCGGGGTCAGCCTGGCCGCCGGGGCCGCCGCGCCGGGGCCGAGCCGCGCGTCCCGCCCCGCAGCCCCTCGGCCGCAGCCCCTCGGCCGCAGCGCGGGGTTCGCCGCCATGACGGGCAGGTGAGGCCGGGCACACGGGGGCCGGGCGGGGGTCTGGGCCGTGCCCGCCTTCACCGCCCTGGGCCGGCCGTGACGTGTCGGGAGCAGCTCCTCCTGGCCCCGGGTAGCGCCACGGGGGCCTGCGGGAAGGGTCGGGGGAGAAGGCGCTGCTGCTGTGCGGCCTGGGCGGAGCGGGGCCGCTGCGCTGTGCCTGAGCCCTGCCCGCGGCCACAGCGGAGGCAGAGCCGGGCGGGCAGCTGTCCGTGTGGGCTGTGCTTGCCCACGGCCGGGCTCGGTGGCAGCCTGCCCCGGTGTGCCCGCAGCGCTGCCCTTCTGGCTGATCTGCCCGCAGCCCCTCTGCCCACAGAGCCACTGCCCTCTTCTCCGAGTTAACATGTTCCGGGAGCTGTTTAAAGCTGGAGCTTGATTCTCTTTTCGAGCTGACAGTGGAGAACGCTGCAAAGCGACTTAATTGACAGCTGTAAATGAGAAGAGGAGCGGGGCATTTTGTGAGGGTTTGCACAAGTACTGTAATGTCACTTTTGTGTCCCGTCTGTAAAATAAAACCCAGACATTACAGGCAGTTTGTGAAAATAAGCTTGCTTTTGTCAAATGTTTTGGAGATGAGAAGCATGAAGACGTAATACTACAATTAGCTAGGTGCCCTTTTTAGGACACTCATCCTTGTGAGTCCTCCTATGTTACTGTAGTTCTGAAGGATTGTTCTTTGTGATTAGGAATACTGAGATGGATTTAGAGCACTTTATTTATTTATTTATACTAGTGTATAAATATTCACTTTCCTTTTGTGTCAAGTCTTGATGTTTGTATTATGCAGCTTTTTCTGATCAAAGTGGACCCCGATTAGTGGCTTGTTGGGTGTGAGAACCTGCTGAATAACTGTGTATGCTCATCTATGAGTTGGGAATGCATTAATTTTGGTCTCTGTGATGACAAATTTATGCTCTTGGGTGATTATACGTGCTCAAAACTCTTCTGGGTTTTGCATCATGTCTTTGATGGTCCCTTTTTTATTCTTCTGTTATGTGAAACAGGTGTGTAGTTACAAGTTTACATTCATTTTCTTACAGCTAGAGGAAGACTCAGGAGCCTTAAATGTTCACAGGTCATGGGTACCCATCCAGCTCTTAAATGGAGAAAGGATGGGGAGGACTTGGAAAGAACTGTGGCTGTATGAATGCAGCTGATTTTTTTGTTCAGAACTGTGGCATGGTACTGTTTAGAATGACAGGCTTACCTCTGGTGAAGGCACTCAGGAGGACAGTGGGAAGTGGGTGGACAGTAATCTTTGACTTCTCTCCATGCTTCCTCTGAGACTTGCCTGTCAAAGTGTAACACTATTCATTGGAAGCTCTGATGTGAAGTGTGAGCCTGGGTGCACAATTCCAGGGTAGCTGAGACACTGCAAAGTGTGTGGTTCAAAGTGATGCAGGACTTCAGTTCCCTTTTCTTTGGGTTTACTTCAGAGGGCTGTTCAAATGAGCAGGCCTTGGCTTTAGCTTGTGAAAAGTGAACACGGGTGTTATTTAATGTTTTCAGAACTGTTTGCCCTGGGAAGTTTGTCAGCTGGTGAACACTTATTTCTAAAGCTCTGTCTGCTGTCATTTCCAGGACAGGACAATTTACTGAAGTTGTTTGTCACAGCTGGCTGTTCCCTTGTTAATGGTATAATCCATTTAGGGCGGTGGTTTCCCAGCAAAGCTGTACCTTGTCTGTGCACGTTGCACTGCTCAGCACCTTGCCTGGCCAATGCCATTGACAAGCACCGTGTTCAGTGTTGTTTTCCAGGCTGCGACAGACTCCTATGGCATTGCAAAGAATTCAGCATTGAGAATGTTCTTCCTTAGATCCAGCTACAGGTCACGCTGCTGAGTGGTACCCAGATGTTGTTCCCTGTTTGTTGTCTGGGAGTTCTTCAAGTCCACTGTTATTATGTAGTCAGATGTTCTCCAGCTTTTGGGACGTGGGATTTTCAGGGTTTGGGATTTTCAGGGTTCTGGGAGGAGATGAACTGCTTCACAGCTGAGCATCCCCACAGTATCCATCAGTGGGAACCTTCCTGAGCCAGGAATGGGACATAAATGTCCCTTTGGTGTTGACACAGGGAATGATTGTATTGTTTTACAGTGTTCTAAAGTGAAGAACACTGGAAAACATGAAGTGCTGAAACAGTATTCTTTTTCACTTCACCCTTCTTAATAAGTAGAAATATGAAAGGGCTCTCTTCTAGATACTCTGATTACAGATGCATCATTATTATTATTAAAATACATGAAAAATAACTCAATTTTCATTGTGTTCTGTTTCATTTGGCTGCAGAGGCATCTCCTGAATTTAAAAAACTGCAGTGATTTGATGTATTGATTTTTAGCATTAGGGAAAAATATAAGTCCAGGAAAAAGAAGGTTTTTTTGGGGTTTTTTTGTGTACTCATAGTAAAAAAATTATTAAAATTAGGTGACCATCTAGCAAATGAAATGTAAATCTTAAACATATCACTAGTTACATTTTTACAGTGTGAGGATTGTGTTTTGCTAGAGAAAACTGATGACTAGATAATTGGATTTTAGAAATAGTATTTGTGACTGCCAGGTCTGGGCTGGGCTATTGGGGAAATAGAGGAGGAGAACCACCTCCCTGACCTGCTGGCCACACTCTTTAGTTTTATGAGGTTACATGTTGCTTTAACTACATTTAAAAACTAATTCTGTATAAGAGATAGTGTATTAGATGTAAGAACAGTATATTTCTAAGCATTCTTTCTGTGATTTTCAGTGTTGATAAATACAGTTGGTGTGATTTTTTGAGCATTTAGAAGTTAACTATGGTACTTCCTTACCAATAAATAAGGGAAGACTGCTTCTAGAATTGTATTTGATGTATTTAGTCCATCTGTTTGTTTTGACTTTTGCCTTTTTGAGGATGGTTGGAGTTTGGGTTGGGGTTGATTAATTTCATTTGGTTAGCTGGATTTTGTTGTTTTATTTTTCTTTGTCTTCGTGATGGGCTTATTCCTAAGAAAGAGGATCTGTGAATGACCAGCGAACAAAACATTGTCAAATGCCCAAAGTAGAAACTAAACAAGAATGGAAGAGGGTTTTCTTTAAGACTTTGCTGCTGTGATGTTGATTACAAAACTCAAAGGTGAAATATGCTTGGGCTCTGTTGTATTGCCTTTAGAAATTGACCTAATACAAACCCAAGAAAAAATATTTCCCAAGTGCATGTTTCAGAGCATAATTATCTTCATAAGAAATTTTTGTTATCACTATACTTAGTCAAATTGGGATCTGGATACGCCTATGTACTTCCTGTAGTCAACAAAAGAAGAGCAGCTGCATTTACAGATATGCTTATTGATTGTTCCTAATCCAGTGAAGGTAAGAAATAACAGTATAATATTTTCAATTAGGCTAGTTAGTTAAATACTTTTTTAATTCAGTAGAGAGTTGCTGCTGCTTTACATGAAACAGTTGCAAGTAAAATGGGTTGAAAGAGGAGGGAGTATAAAGAACAGTATTACAAAAGGTTCTTGGCGCTGAGTAGACAGTACCTGCATTAAATAAGAGTTGTTTTATTTCTCTGAGTTAGAAGCAGCCATTTGCTCTTCTGGGTTGAAAATGTGATTTTAATCTTAATCTTTCAATCTAAATTTCCTCTTTGTTGCTCTCTAGATAGGAAGGTCCCTAGTCTGTTCTGGGGCCATAGAGGTCCTTCTCTGAGGAAGAACCTGAATGCCTGAAAGAAGTCTGGCTGCTTTCTTCTCTGCTTTGGCCCAGAAAGTAACCACCTGTAAGAGTTTGGCATCAACCCTGTCTCTTAAAAGCAACCTAGCAAGAGGGAAAGAAAAAACAAACCCATGCATTTTCACTCTATGTGTAAGGTGGCAAGAGAGGAGTGAGTGAGTGGATGAGCTTGTGTTGAGAAATGGGAAGACAGGATGTTTGCTATTGAGATTTTGGTTGGGTTTTTTTTTTTCTTTAATTCCTTCATCTTCCCTTTTGAAGAAGACAGTCATGGTTTCTATGCAAGAGTGATTATTTGAAAACCAATAGAATCATGTCATATGAGTCAGGTAAAATCTTAAGTGTTTGAGAGAGAAGGAGGGTTTTTGTCAGATTGCTTAAGGATAAGGGAGATTATTGTTGCGGCAATTTAATATTTTGGTTTTTGCTGGAAATAAAAAGGTGATTTACTCTTACATTTTAAAAATTGTTTATTGCTCTAAAATTTCAAAAGTCAGCAGAGACACCCAGTATGGATGACATTTTTCCTTGTTCCATTTGTATTCTAAAATAGAAATGGATAAACTACACTACAGTCTGTAAGAAATGGTAGTGACAGATTGTTGTCATGTCAGGAGCTGAAACTCCCAAGGAAATGGGGAGTGCATTGTAGATTTTAAGGCTGCTGATTTGTGAGTTTAGTAGTATTTTGTTGTTTATTCATGCCTGTTCTAGTGGGCCCCAGTAAACCCTTCTGTTTTTCTTTAAGTGTCAGAAGAGATTCCTGCTTGTTAATATTAGTTTAACACTCATGAAGTCATCAGTCCTCTCATTTTTTTCCTCTCTAGCTTGCCAAGCTGTATTTCATGCTCATGCTACAAAAATCCTTTCTTTTTCTTTTTCGTTTCCCTTTCCCCTTTCTGCCCCTCTACTCTCTTCCCCCTCCCCTCCCCTCCCCTCCCCTCCCCCTTTTTTTTTTTTTTTTTTTAAATTTACTAGAATGTAATTTGTTAGTAATGACTCTTAGGATATTTTTCATGGTGATGCTTGAAGGCAGAGAGCTCTGGAGCCTGGAATGCCAAGTATGTTCTTCCTCCCTGCTTCCTGACCCTCTGCTGTGTGCAACTTCTGTGGGCTGCCATGAGTCCGGAGAGCAGAAGTCTTTGCAACCTTGTTTCTTGGAATTTGCTTTGCCAAGTGGAAGGAACAGCTCTGTTGTTTACAGTATCTTAGGACATGGTGTAGTGCAGCAGCCTGCAGGGAAGCACTTGGAGATGCCAGGGTCAGATACTGATCTGCAGTAAACTATAGTGTTTGCTATCAAGAGCTCTAGTAATCTGCTTTGCCTTTCTCCATTTCTCTGGGCTTTGATCAGAAAGTTTTCTTGATTTAAGTGTCTTAATTATGTGAAGACTCCGGATTTGGTTTTTTCACCTCAGTTGTGACATTTATACAGATGCATTCTGCAAGGCTAGGAAAGAATGAGGTACTGATGTAGCCCCTAGTGTGCTGCATTCAGTAGATAATTCCTAGTGGAATACAGGAGAGAGGCTGTCAGATCTTTAAGAATATGGCAGACAGGCAGTGCTTGATGGGGTGTCTGTGCATCCTGCTTCAGCCCTTCTGGAATGTAAACGCAACAGCCCAAAGGAAGGTGACTCACGGAGTGCCGGTGCTGCCGTGTTGCTCCCGGTGTGTCCCCGCATTCCCTGCAGAGGGGCCCTGGGTGCCATGGCCGGCCTGAGGCTCCGGGGGCTGGCAGCCTCCAAGCTGTACCAGCGCCGGCAGGATCGGCTGAGTGCCACAGGGTCACTGCTGGCCAGCAGGACACACACGGCAGCTGGGACTCGTGGGTATGTCTCCAGGATGAAGGGAATGGCGTTGTTAAAGCATTTTCCAGGATCTGATAGATTTTCAGTTCTGGTGGTGGGGCTGCTTTATTTAAAGTGAGAATTGTTGGCACAGAGCCAGAGGGGATGAGGTCGGTTTGTTTTTGTTTTCAAGTAGATTAAGAAGGAAAGGACTTTCCTGATGAGAAAGCTTTCAGTTTTTAACAATAACAGGAAAGCAACAATGGAGAACCTTTCCCATTTCAAGCTGTGTGCTAGACTGTTCAGAACCAGCATTAGTGCTTGTGCTGGTTGTGCATGGCCTGGTTTTTGGTAGCGGGGTGCCACAGAAGTGGCTTCTGTGAGAGGCTGCTAGAAGCTTCCACCATGTCCAGCAGAGCCAGTCCCTGATGGCTCTGAAGATGGACATGGCCAAGGCTGGGCCAGTTAGAGTTATTGGTAATGCCTCTGTGGTAACATATTGAAGAAGAAAATCAAAACAGAGTGGGGCACTGATTTTTCCTAGCCAGAGAAGAGAAGGAGGTGAGAACACATGAGGGAAACAACATGGAGACCAAGGTCAGTGGAGAAGGAGAGAGAGAAGGGGCTCCAGGTGCTGGAGCTGAGATTCCGCTGCAGGCTGTGGTGAGGACCTTGGTGAAGCAGCTGTGCCCCTACAACCCATGGGGATCCATGGGGGATGCAGAGATCCACTCACAGGCTGTGGGGGTCCATGGGGGATGCTTGATATGATCATTGCTTTTTCCAGGCTTCACATTAAAATTTTACTCCTGAATTTTCATTAATTAATTTTGTGCAGGAGGTAAATTGTGGTAATGGCCCAGCCTTATTCCCAATGGTTACAGCTGTGAGCAGCAGGTGAGCAGCATTGACAGCAATGAGCCATGGAGTGCCCAGGGCACTGACCAACCACCAAAGGGAGCAGAGGGCACACAGGGGCAGGGCATCAACAGGAGGGGATAAAAGGCTGGCCTAAAGAAGAGGAAGGACAGATGCTTGCAGCCTTCTGGGGTGGTATGATATTACTGTGTATGGGCAGACCCCTGAAGCCTTCTGATGAGGTAAGGCATTACTCTGGATGGGTTGAAGCTTTCTGAAGTTGTGTGGTGACACTGTGTATTGTGGCCTTCTCAACTGCAATATATGCTGTGGCAGTAAATTAGCAGGAGTTAAATCAAACTTAGTTTCTTGCCTTTTGGGAAGAAACCTGCTGTGATCTGCAGCAGAAATATGGAGTCTGAAATCTACATCACTGGAGAGAGCAGTGGGCATCCAGAAGAGGTGATTTTCTTTTTCTAGCAATCAGTTCTGAATTTGAGACTTTGCTTAGCAGGAAGTACACCTGATGCTTACCTGGATGTGAGGAATTATGAAACCAATGAGTTTGGCTTCTCATATGAATTGTGCATCCCTCACTAAAACCCTCCTTTTACTGCTCTTTTCCTTTTAACCAATAACTCTTAGTTAGTTGGTAGATTTTTCATTTTTCCCACAAGAAGCTGTGGGTGTGAATGTATGAGAATTTAATGAGGAGGGGAGCTAACAAGGTGGTGAAGGAAATGGTGATGCAATTGAGTTGACATAATGCTGTTCAGGAAGAGTGAGGAGCATGGAAGAGGCCTGTGAGAGGAAGGAAAAGCTCTGAAAAAGCAGATGTGCAGGTAAACTGAGTATGTTTTTCACATCATAGTTCTTGAAGCAAAGTAAGCATACAGCCAATATATTTTGGTTTTGTTGAGCAGGTCACAGTGCTGACAATTTCAATCCCTTTGAGATGTTTCTCTCCTGAATTATTATATTATATCCATGGGTTTTGTGCTAGTGATAACTTTTGGTTCTCCTTCCTGATAGGCCTTGATGGTTTATGTCCTTTCTTCAGGCAAAGGAGAGTAATCCAACAGTAGTGCTGCTGCTAGTTGGTGGTAATTGGTGAATGAATATGTGGGGAGTGATCAGTGTTAGTGCTGGTAAACAAACATCACATTTAAGCTCCTTTGAGACAGTGGAAGTGAAGTAGAGAAAAACTGAATGTGTGTTAGGAATTATTTCTCAAATAGACATTCTGGATGAAGTGGTATATGAAGTGGTAAAAGAATGGTTTTCCTTTATGAGAGGAATAATTGATTTAAAACCTGTACATTTTTTTATGTTGTTGATATTTGCCTGGGCTGAGTGAACACTGCTAGCTGCATGTCTGTGTAAGTAACTGGTCATCATTTACTGGCAATAAGTATGTCTTGGTGTTGAGAGGGACTCCCAAGTGTCAATGGCATAGGACTTTTGTCTGTTTGAACACCAAGAGACTTTTGCTGCTGGTCTCAAAAGTCTGCCTGATTGCAGCTTCATGCAGGTCAACCATACAGACCTTGTACTCTGGCCTCAGCTGCAATATGTACCTTTTGTTTTTTTAACCCCTCCAGTTTCTACTCAATTGCAAATTGCTGCTGGTGGTAGGCCCAAGGAGAGATTGGTTTTTTCCATATTGTGACCATAAGTTGCATTTGTATGTTTTTCTTAATTTTGGTTATCCCTGTGTTCTAAATAAGAAAATAAAATTATTATTTCATGGAAAGTTTGGGGGCTCTATGATCAAGGAAGATATATTGAGAGAAACACTATTCATTTCTAACTTAGTCAGTGAAAAAATATTTAACATGAACTGAAACTTCCATGCAAGCATAAGGAGAAATGCTGAAAATGTTAAGCTGTGCATATAGTTTATTAAATGCACAACAAATCGTGTATTAAACAAATGAAAAATATTTTTTCCAACATTTTATGACAAGTTTAATAACCATACCAAAGAAGTTAATTCACTTGGGGAAAGTTGTCCAGATAAGTCAATTGCAGCAAAGAGATTTTTGGAATGATAAGGGTAGTTGGGGGCTGGTTTTCAGCACTAGTTCATGAACTGACACCCTTCCTCTTTCTTTTGTCTTTGCATTAGTCATCATCTGTGAAATTAATCATAAGGTCTGGTATTGTCCCAGCAGATTTCATTTGTATCTTTGTCAACATTGAGGACTTTAAGTTACTGATTCTCAGCTGTGCTGTGGGGGTGGGAGCCAGCCCCTCTCCTGAGTGCTCTCATCTTTGCCTTGGCTGCTGATGTCTGTGACACAAACAAGTGGTGATAAATCTTCCAGTTTATCATATCTGTCTGTGCATACATGCTAGAAATGTAATCAGATTGTGATATTTTCTGTATACACTTGCTCCTACTGGTAGACCAGAATGAGCAGAAAACACATTTTTAGAGATCCCAGCATAGGTTTTGCTCTCTGCTGAGGTTTGGATAATGCCATGGGTTCTTGTATCTCAAAGTATTGTCTAGCTTTCTTTTTGTAGTATCTGCAAGGTTTTGGGTCACTGTTGAAGCAATTCTTCATTCAGCATTGTGATGAAGAAGAACTCTATGCGACACAAAAACCAAAAAGCTTTTGAAACCAGTTAAAGAACTTTTTTTGACTGGGCTTTTCTGACAGAAGCACTCCTCATTCCTGCAGTTCCTTTCCTTCTGAGGCAAAATCTGAGACCCTTCTCCCAATTGTCCAGTTGTCTGGTTCATTTTGTCTTGTAGCCACATTTAAGATAATGAAATCTGCAAGTGTGATGGTGAAGGCTTGAGCTCCTCTTCTAATGTCTTAGCAGTGGAATTATTATATTTGCTTCTTTTGCTTTAACCTGTCATCAGTGATAGATCCCTGTGAACAAATGTTTTCAAACAGAGGTAATATTGACTTCAGTGATAGAAGGAGGTAAAAGACTTTCAAATATTCCAGTAGTGTTTGTACCTGTGGCACAGAATGGGTCTCCTAGATACTGTATACTTCTTTTAAAGAAGGATTTTTTCTTTCTCTCTCTTTTTTTTTTCTTTTTTTTTTTAATTTTTCTTTCATTCGAGACCTATGCTGGTACTTTAGAGTAAATACTTCTGAGAATTCACAGCAAGGGAAACCTAGTTATAATGGTAAAAATATAATTTCTGTAAATCAGGTACTTTGTCAAAGATAATCTGTTAAAGATGCAGCACATAATGATGAAAGATTTGGGAAAGCATTGTTTCAACGCTGGTATTTTTTGGGTTTGTGCAGGACAGGATAACTTCAGGATGCTGATCTCATCGTGTTTTAACAGCCTTTCCTGTCTTTGTGTCACCAGCTTATTGTTAAAACAGAGGAAAATTCTTTATTTTACTGAATAGCAAAAAGTCAATGAGCAAACAGAATAAAAGAAGCACTTTATATTGGGGACTGTCCTTTGTGGGAAAGATCTGGGTGTAGATATCTGATGAGTGGCACACCAAGTCAAACTTTTCAAAAGGATGGTTGTGGTGTTACTCTTCCTTTCCCTGTGCTGCCAGCAGAAATGCTTTTGCAGCAGTGTAGTAAACTGAACCATAAAATTGCTGTGAATTATCAAGGTGCTCCCTCTTCCTTCCAGCTTTGGCTAATTTTAACCTTGAGCTAGTTGAAAAAATGCTTGGTTTTGTATAAACAAGAGGGCATGCAGGGGTGTGTACTAGGAGGAAATTAAGAAATTGGCAAATGTTTAAGTAAAACCTTTGAATAAATGCAAAGTCATATCTTCAGGGCAATGCTGAAGTGGCAGATTGTAGCTTGAGTGCAAAACAATAAAATGTCTTAAGTGAAAACGGATGCAGAGTTAAAAATGGAAAACAAGCAAGGATGCAAATCCTCTTGGTGTGGATTGTCAAGGAGCCATAGCTGCTGGTTTGAATTACAGGAGGTACATTGGTAGGAGCTGATGTGGTTCACTTGACTCCTGTACTCTGGCTCTGCCCAGAAGTTTCAACTGAGGCAGAGAACTGAGGTTTTTTTGTTTGTTTGTTGTTTTGTGGGGTTTTTTTTATTTTCCTTTTTTTTTTTTTTTTTTTTTTTGCTGGTTCTTTCATTTATATTTTCCTGGACTAATAGTTTCTCTCATCTGCATGAGTCACACTTACTAGCTCATTTCTGGGGACAGCTCAGATTGTATCATGATCATCTTTCTTATGCCTTTGGGGAAATCTTGTCAGCAGCAGCATCAACATCAGGGGAGTCCCTGTGTCATCATTATTTCTGTTACCAAGACAGCAGTGGGACTTGTGTGGGAATCCCTCCTGGGGTGCCTGGTGTGCAGGGTCACAGCTGCCCTGCATTTCAGTGCCTGGTGTGCAGGGTCACAGCTGCAGTGCATTTCATGCAGGAACGTGGCTGTGCAGGTTGCAGGCTTGAGTTGTTGTGAAATGCTGTTGTGGAGGTGGCTGCTCTAGCAGAGTTCACCCTGCATGTTGATACTGGCACTGGTGGGTGCCTCTGGATTAAGAAAAAAAGAAAGAAAATTAAGCTTTTTTAAAATGTTGACTTCATGTTTATAAAGGAAAAACACCAACAAACACAAGATGGTGCTTTGCTGTTAGTACCTAACGTGTAATACTTGCTGGTTTGCCTGGTTTTTTTCCTAGAGGAGATTTTTCACTATGATGACATCAGTCATTATTAATCTTGGCTGT
Organism: Passer domesticus; assembly: GCF_036417665.1. Taxonomy (NCBI): domain Eukaryota; kingdom Metazoa; phylum Chordata; class Aves; order Passeriformes; family Passeridae; genus Passer; species Passer domesticus. The sequence continues at coordinate 18,601,922 of NC_087484.1, forward strand.
TGGCTAGCTCAAGTCTTGGAATTTAGGGACTGAATTTTTCAACGGGGAAAAAATACTTGAAGGGAAGATTATATTTTCAAGTCCTGGTACAGATTTGTGTGGTAACTGGAAGAGTGGTGACTGAAAACCAAGCTGATTAGGTGTTGGCTTTGCTGCAAACACTGATGTTTTTGTGCTATTCCCTTGGTACTCTGTTAGGATAAAAAATATTTCTTTAACCTATGATCTCTACTTTATGAAATTACAGGATTTCCTCTTGTCCCTAATTCCAGTAGTGTCTGTTTTTTAAATGTATCCTTTGTACTGCAAGAAGGAAACAAGTTGTAACAAATTTTTTGCTAAATTGGTACTCCATTCTTGAAACTATTGCGGTCTGTCTTGGTTTTTTTCCTCCCTTGGAATTGCAGCATAGAAAGTGGTTTTACTGAGGGGTGGCTCTAGGTCACAGCTTAGGATGTGCCCTAGGTGTCCCCTCTGCAGAGGAGAGACACTTGGCTGAGCTGATCCAGCTGGAGTCAGGGCTGGTTGTGGTGCCTCAGGAATGTGAGGCTGCTCCCTGCTCATTCCAGCTGTGCTCAGGGCACAAAGCCCTGGAATACTGACACTGGCCTGGTTTTGGATGCATCTGCTCCTTTAAAAGCCTCTTGAATTACTGTTCTCCATGAGGAGGTGGGGGAAGTAGTGTGTTGGGTTATTGAGTAATATTAAGAGTGGAAAATCAGTTCAGAGTAACTTTGAATCTAAAAAGAAAGAAAAAAGCCTTGTAAAGCAAGCTGTATGTCATTTAATGCATACATTACCTACCTCAGGAAAAGTACTATACAAGTAGTTTGGAGATTTTTTTTAACATGGTAGCAATTTTTTATACTTCTGCCTATAAAATTGCAGTCTTTCCAATAATGGAATTCAAAAGGTGTCCAGAAGGCAGAAAACAATTTTTCTATAACCAAAGGTGTAATAATATTGAGATTTTATACTCTTGGATAGTCTGGTGGTTAAAAGAAAGATCACACTGCAACAAGAAACTGAGATGTACCCGATAATTTTTCCCTCCTGGTTTTTGCATGTGATATACATTTTAAAACTACATTAACTTACATTAGCATGCTGGCAAGCATGAAAACTTTATGGAGGTGGTTAGGGTGATTCCTTATTTTAGGGTAGATCGAGGAAATGTTATGTGATTTTTACGTGTGGCTTGGGGAGGGGTTTTTAGCCTCATGTTTAGAGGAAATGAAGCTGAGGCGTTGGTCATGCCAGCTAGAGGGACTTCTCCTTGCCCATAGCTTTGTAACCCTTTGACAGTTGGAGCTAATTTGTCAGGAGGACAGGGGTCTGTAGAGGGGGGAAATGGTTTGTTACTGCTGACAGTGAAGGGGAGAGTGCAGTGGGATATCAGTGCTTATTACACATCAGAAAATCCATATCCTGAGACCAGAAGGCCCAAGAAGTCAGGATCATTAGGTTTGCTGCTCTCCAAACTGCTAGTTTGTGAAAAATTGTGAGTATTTGCTATGAGCCATTAGCAGGATGATGTAATGAGGTGAAATTTTGGTGAAGTAGCCAAAAGTGTGCAATACGTATATCTGCTACTTGACCTCATCTGCCACGTGTGAGTTGTCAGAACCTTATTTCTAACTGATGTCGATGACTCATTGATCTTTTTGTTTTTCATGTAAAAGGGAATTTAAAGCAGCTGGAATGTCGTGTTTGTAAACGTTCTTGCTCTTGTCTTTGTTGCAGTAATATGTCTGATGCTCTGGCGAACGCCGTGTGCGAGCGCTGCCAGGCGCGGTTCGACCCCGCCGAGAGGATTGTGAACAGCAATGGGGAGCTCTACCACGAGAGCTGCTTTGTCTGTGCTCAGTGCTTCCGGCAGTTCCCAGAGGGACTCTTCTATGAGGTGAGTTCTCAGGCTGGGTGGAAGAGAAGAGAAAGAGCTCTGGTAAAATGCAAGGAATTCTCAGCTTTCCTGCATGGTTGATTTCTTAGCCCTAAATATTTGTTGCCATTTTTTTAAGGAGCTTCCAACTTAGCTTCCCTTTTTCTCTTCTCACATATTCCTTTGGTAATAGCAAAAGCTGCTCTTTGGGTAAGACACATTCCGAAAAGAAAATAAAAAGTGTTTTGTTAATCATCAAAGAATCACAGAATGGTTTGGGTTGGAAGGGACCTTACAAATCATCATGCCGGGCCATTTGCCACTGGACCAGGTTGCTCAAAGCACTGTCCAACCTGGCCTTAATATTTATTAAACAGAATATTTATTTATTTTTATTAGACAAAAGTGATTTTTTGTCTTTATTTTTAGACCTGTTGTACTGAACTGTTCCAGTTGGGCAACTCAAATAAGTGAACCCATTTAAAAGCTAGGTTGAGGTTTTTTTACAGAATATGCACAAGCACATATATTGATTAACACATTGGTTTAAACTTGCTGTATTTTATTTTGACACGGGTTTTAACCTTGTGTAGAAAGAGTAGTCATTTTGAACTAAACTAAAGCAAAAATGAAATTAAAGGCAACTATAACAAAAGGATTGGGGTATTCTTCAGGTTTTTTACCATTTTGTAGCAGCATTGCTATTAATGCAGCTGTGCAAATTCAATATGAGGCTGGAGCCATTTGTGGGTATTTCTTTAATGAGAAACTTTAGGAGTTGAAAAATAGGTGTGTAGGGGGCTAGAACTGACCTTGACTAAATGGTCATATCAATGGAAAACCATGCTGCTCTGTCAGGATGTAAAAGTAGTTCAATTGTTCGTGAGGACTCCTCTCTTGTTTTGTTTGCAGTTTGAAGGTAGGAAGTACTGTGAGCATGACTTCCAGATGCTGTTTGCTCCTTGCTGTGGGGAATGTGGTAAGTGGCAAATATCAACAGCAGGGCTTTCCAACTGCAGGGCTGTGCAAAGCTCGCAGTGTTGCTGGGACATGCAGCCTTGGGCTGGGGTTGTTGGGGTTGTTTTAAGGAGTCAGGAGCTCTGGGTGAGAACAAAGCATGATACTGGCAGTGATTTTGGGTTATCCTGGTTGTGGGAATAATTTGGGGTTTTTTTCAAAGTTAGACTGTAATAGTAATTTTGGAATTAAAGTGGAAGGACTGTGAAGGACAGTAGATTTTGATAAGACTGTTTTCTGCATGCATCTCATGCTTTCCTCTTGCAGGCGAGTTCATTACTGGGCGTGTTATCAAGGCAATGAACAACAACTGGCACCCAGAATGCTTCCGCTGCGAGCTCTGCGACGTAACCCTTGCTGACCTGGGTTTTGTGAAGAATGCTGGCAGGTAAGAGGGAGCAGGGGGTCAGAAAGTTGTATCAGTGTGTTATTGATACAGCCCTGAGATGCTGAGGGTGGTCAGTTAGTTTAGGAATAACTTGTTGAGAAGTTCTTCATCCAATGAAACGTATTCTTGTTTCCAACAAGAAACTCAAATTTTAGTGGCTAGTGAATGTGTTTTGGAAAAGAAAGATTTCAGGCAGAAGGCTGCCTAATAAGTGAGAAAAAGGGATTATATGATCTCAGGTAGGTTGTTTATCAAGTAAGCTGCAGGAAATCAAGATGTAGCAAAAGGCTGAAAGAATAACACAATGGTTACAGCAAAGTCTTTTCAGCCTGTGATTCCACTGGTCTTCAGAAATCATTCATTTTAAATCAGAAATACAAAATGAATCCTAGAGGTTGATTAATGTGTTTAATTCAGAAATAAGAAATAAAAATACAAAAGAGAGCTTATACAAAAGCATACTATTATAAGAAAATAAAACAATCCAGCAGTTAGCAGACAGTGTTGCACAGTTCCGAGTTAGTTTTCAGCTTTCATATGTTATGAGCAAAGTCTAGCAGTTACCTAGAGTTTATATTTTCACTGAGTAAATGCTGAAGGAGGGAAGAAAAGGTCATATACTTGCATCTGTCCAGCAGGGAGTCCTCTCAAGTCCCTCTTATTTTTCATTCTCCATGCAACCTCTGTGCCTTAGTTTTTTGAGCTGGGCATAATTGATTTTCTTTTGGCATCTCATCTTGCTGGAATGGGCTGTTGGAATAGCACTGAGGGTGTTTTGGGGAAGCAGTCAGGATAAAAGCAGTTCAAGCAATATAAAATATGTTTAATTTTGTAATTTGTGTACCAAATCTCAAATGGTAAGGAGCTCATTCCCAAAGCATAGAGAGAGAAAGGTATGTGTATCTCTGTAACAATATATTTCACCTGTCCTATAATATTCCTATGATATTTGTATCCATAGCATTGAAGCAGTCTTCTAGTAAATATTATTGGAAACTCGTGTGGTTTTTTTTTTTCCCTTTTCATTGTGCCAGGCATATTTTGCTGGATGCAATTTGTATCAGTGAGAATAAAAATAATCCCTACGTATCCATAGTGAAGGAATAGTCTTGCTAGATAAGTCACAAAAAAGAACTGAAAAGCATATTAAAGCTAGGAATCTTTTCTGTCTTAATTCCTGTCCAGGCTGAGTTTATTGCTTCATTCTGATTTTTTTTTTTTTTGGTCACCATTTAGTACCAATTTTCTCTCTATTACATATAAACACTTTGAATTCAGAAACTTGAACAAGATGTGCAAATGTGGAGGTTTTTTCATCAGACACGTCTCTCTCAGGAGTGGATCTCTACTGTTGGCACAATGTGAAATTTTAAATAAGGCTGTAAGCATTGTGCAGAGTGCTTTGGAAATTCAATTATTTGAAAAAAAAGTAAATACATGGGTCCATTTCCCTCACTGTCCCCTTCCCTATTCCTAAGTGCTCAACCCTCAGTTTCATTCCTTGGAAACCAGAAGAACTGTCCTTCTGTTTGCAGTTTCAGCAATACAAACACACGTGTTCTCTATGGTCGAGGGGTTCTTGTTAATAGCAGCCCCATAAAAACAACAGAACTTCCCTTCTCAGGATGAGTTTGACTCTGGTTGGACTGTCTTGCTGCACATTTGTGCTCTCAGCTGATTTTGGTGGAAGAGACTGTTCTTAAGACGAAGAACTGACACTGACAAGAGTCATGTTCACAGTTCAGATTTAGCACTTAGTGAGCTTTCATTTGTCTTACCCTCGTATGTTTGAGGCAACGTTATGGTCTTTTTAATGCAAAACAGATTGCACAAGGCTTCACGGAATTTCTCAGCTACAAAAAAATACATGATGGGGTCGAAGGCCCCGTTGAGGCTGGTGAGGCAGGAGGTGATGCGGTTGCTGAGGGCCAGGAGACGCTGCGTCTCGCAGGAAGCTTTGGCCCCATTGTAATGCAGAATATAAATGTACCGATTGACGTGGTAAGGTACAAAGCAAATGAGAAAGATCATCAGGACCATGATGATCATTTTGACAGCTTTTTCCTTCAGGTGTTTCTCAACTCTGTTCCCACTCTTCAGGCTCTGGATGATGAGTAAGTAGCAAGTCACAGTGGTCACAAAGGGGAAGGTGAATGCCACTGCCAAGGACACGAGGGCGTGGCGTGAGGCCTTTTCTCTGTAGAGCTGCAGGCAGACAGTTGTGTTTTTCATCTGGACCGTCTGCACACTGAGCAGCAGAGGTGCCATGGCCACCCCAACGATGACCCACAGAAAGACACACGTCAGGTGGGCGTAGCGGGACCTGCGGAGCTTGATGGACTTCACCGGGTGCACGATGGCCAGGAACCGGTCAACGCTGATGCACATCAGGAAGTAGATACTGGCATACATGTTGAGGTAAAAAAGGAAGCCTGTGAGTCTGCATGGGATCTCCCCAAATGGCCAATGGTTACCAGAAAAATGGTACACCAGCCGGGTGGGGAGTACCAGCACAAAGAACAGGTCAGCCACAGCAAGATGCATCAGGAAAACGTTGGCGGGTGTGCCAGACTTTTGGTCCCGGATGAAAAGCCAAAGAGCCAGGGCATTGCCAGCAAAAGCCAGGATGAAGTCCAGAAAGTAGAAAGTGGCAAAAATCATGTTTTCAAGGTTTGTCTCTTTGCCACATTGCTCTGATGTTTCCAAACTGAAATTTGAGTGATTTGAGCAGTTGAAGAGCAGACTTGAAGCTGCAGGCCCGTTCATTTTTCCCCACAGTTCTGAAGAAGAAAAAGCCCTAAATGTGAAAAAATTAAGACATTATGTTACAGAAGAGCCTGGATTTGTGCAAAACAAACAAACAAAAAAAAAGCCCAACAAAAAGACTGAAAAACCCACACATGAAAGTCAGCAATGTTTGCTAGCATCAGTGTTTGGTATGACAGGTCAGTCTGAATTGAAACGTTATATTAGAATTCTGAATACTCTCTGCTTAGCTGGGTTCACCAGAGCAGTAATTCTCATGGAAGGAACCCCAATGAAGAGCTGGTGATGAGTTTGTCTCCAGCCTGTGCTGAGGCCAGTTGTATAACCAGGTAGTGAGATGCTTTTGTGTCTGGTTGAGAGGAGCAGGAGTGAGTTCTGTATATCTAACTAGAAAGTATTTGCCATGCTTCAGTTTGAAAGCCTGATTCAGGACTGAGGAGTTCCTGATAAGTCAGCTTTTCTGAGCACAGGTATCTGTTGTATGGTGATCTTACTTAGAATATGTCTTGTTTTTAAAAGAGATAAAAGGTCAAATATTGCTGTTATTAAAAAAAAAAAAACAAACAAACATAGGGTTCCTGAAAATCTTTGAGTGTTATTTTAGTTTAAAGACCTGTGTTTAAGGCAAATACACCTAGTTCCAATATAGGAGGAAACTTTTCAGATGGATAGCAACATCTCTTTTGACACTGAATTGACCCAGGGGAGATTTGAAATAATGCCCATGCTTTCAGTCACCTCTCAAAGTGTCATCCTTCCCTGCAGCTTTTATCTTCCACCACAGCTCTCTCTTTTCCTGACTCAAAAGCCTGAGGTCTACACCTGCTTATCCAGGGCCTTTTCCAAGTAGAAGCTTAGCAAAACTGGTCTTAGCTTTGCCAGTCTCTGTTTGCAATGTCCTGAACAGAATCAACAAGAAGTGTGATAGGGTTTTCTGAGCACCTACCCACATTGCTTGCCTGTGGGTATAGGTGGTATGGAAAAGCAGGTGGTGTGAAATTCCAGTATTGTCTCTATTACTTTGATTCCTCAGAAGTGTTACAGTCTGTGCAGCAGTACCTCCATTTTGCTCACCCTTACATTTTGTACTGACTGACCATTTCTCCATAGTATTCAATGCATCTTTAAATACATCCATTGTGCACTGCATCCAGCTGCCCAGCAGAACTCATTGTTCAGATGCCTACAAATATTGGGATCATAGAGAACTGAAACGGGATTAAGGATGAACAAATATATTGGAAAATGTACGAAAATTCCAAGGTAATTTAATATCTTCAGTTTGGCTGCCGTTACTTTCACATGAGCAGAAAACTGGAATATCTAGAGAGTAATGTGCTGGGTCACTGCTGTTTGGTTCACAGTTGAAGAGACAAAGTCAACAGCAGGGAGACTGGATGAAATTCAGAAAATTGGAAGTTCTTCCTGTGGCCACAGAGGGCCCTTCTTACTTCATACATTGCCTGGATACCCTTCTGGGTTTGAGTATTTATGGCAAGTTGCTGTCTTGCCATTACTTGCAATTGCACGTGCAAAGAAGACTGTACAGCCTTTTTGTTCTTATCTGTAAAAATACTTGTGAAATTGTGCTTTTACATACAAAAGCAAAACACCCTGCTGAATTTTTTTGTGTGTGAAGGTCACAAATTTACAGAGGAGAATGCAATTTTTTGTTTATATTATGCATTTGTCCCTTACAAAGTAAAACCTGCAAGTATTCTTGAACCCAAGAGTTTAAAATCTGTATGGGGTAGTAACGTTGACTCACATACTTGTCCTCCCTGGATGGAATTGATTTAAATACGTATTTTTTCTGTTGGATACAAAACAGAAACACATGAGACCATGCCTTTTTACTGGCTGTTAATTTATGATGGTGCTTATCACCTCATGTTCTACCTGTTAACCTTTTTTTTTTCATGTCAGGCCAATGTTTAATTATGCTTTTCATCTGCAAAAAGTGTAAATCAGGTGATCTTTGTGTACACACTTGCCAGGGATAGTCTTATGGCTAAATGTTGCTCTGTCCATGGTTGTGACACCTGAGCAAGCAGTAAATGCTGGCTTGGAGCAGCTGAAAAAGCAGAAGCCAGGGTTGTCTGATGGAACAGACTGGGATGGCTCTTGTCTTAGTGATAATGCTTTAAATCAGTTCCCAAAGTGAAGGAGTAAGCAGACTTTTCCCTGTTTACAAGCTAATTATTAGGGGTTTAACAGCATGATGCACTGAACCGATTTGAGTTTATTTCCTATGGCAGATCTTGGAAATTCAGATTCAGCTGCATGTCAGTGCCAGACTTAGAATAGGCAAGGCTCCAAAGTTGAGAGCTTTATCCTCACTGATGACAGCATTGAGTCTGCTGTGGATTTCTATACAGACATGCTTTCAGTGCAAAATGCTGTGGGTTGGAGTAGGAAGGAGAATGTCAGATCAATCTGGAAGCCCAGTGTGTCAGTGTCAGGAAGAGAGAGGCTTAGAACTAATGATAAAATTGAAATAGATTCAGTCTTTGCAAATGATGGCCTTCATAGGATAGCTGCTGTTATCTAATCTAAGTTTTTTTGTAATTCTAGTTAATGGGTGAAAATAGTGGTGTAGCACTTGCGTAGGTTCAGAAAAAAGTCAACATGTCACTAGAATAAATTGTTTGGCTTATTTTTAGATTTTACATGTTTTCAACAAAATTCTACAGCTTTAGAAAAGTAATAATTCTCTGACAGTGTGTTCTCTAGAAGGTGTTAAAAGCCTTTGCTTTTAACAAATTTGCAATTCCACTCCTATTCTCCTTGGGTTTACCCTATAAATTTAAAATAAATGTGCTTAGGTTTTTATTTTTATTTTTACAGACAAATCACTGGGATTACCATAATCTGTATAAATGTAAGAGCAAACTAGAAACCTTCACAAATGACCTGTAATGTGTAGTCTGTGTTAAGCTGTATGGTGCAAGAGGCTTTCATTCCACACACAGAAAACTCCTTTAGGAGTCTGGCTCATTATCCAATAATTTCTGCTTGGACTGCACCTGAACAGAGCACTGTTCTGGAATGAGCCATTATCCCAGGCCTCCCAGGGCTGAGCTAAAATGGGGATGTCACTGCTCATTTGAAATACATGCATGCACACTGACCATATTTCATGCCCTGTTTCTCTTCTGCTCAGAAACAAGCAAAGAACAATCCACAAGGCTGGCAGTATGGACATAATGCAGTCACTCTTTCAGCAGATGCTCTGTCATTAATGAAAGAACTAGCAGGAGAAAACTTTAGCTTGTTGTACACAGTTACCTGGCTAGTTTGGAGCTTTTGTTTGCCCACTAACCTGTATGTTAGGGTTTGAGGCAGGTCAGAAATTCCTTTTCTTCCTCTCAGAGCAGTTTCTGGTATGATTATACTGGTTTGTGTGTTTTTATGATTATGACTTTAGTATCTTGTCAAATGAGTGTCTCCTCTCTTTCACTCAAAGTACCCTTCATTAGAAATAGTCCGTTTCTGACTGAAGTTTTTCTGCTGAAAATCACTCTCTGCTGAGCCTGTATTTCAGCTGAAATACTTGGTTATTGTGAGCATCAAAGCAGTGTAAGAGCACTAGACAAACCATACAACTGGCACAAATGGATATACGTTAGGTACAAAAGTTTGAAAACCTTTTTTGTTTTGAAGGAGTGACATAAAGGTGAGGAAATTACTCTTTGAAGTTCAGAAAATGCTGCCTGTTCTTAGATTCAGACATTTCCATTATATTCATCTGCCTCAGTATGTGTTCTGCTCCTCATTGGCACCAGCTAAAACTAATGCCATCAGGAAAACTCCTAAAAAAAAACCCACAGCTCCTAAAGCTCCTACTAACAAAAGTTGGTCTCTTACCTCTTTACAGTGCCGTCCTGTGGGTGAAGTGTATGGTCCTTTTGGGGAATACCTCAAACTCCTTCTGATGACAGCAAACTAGGTAGAAACAGCAGAGCAAATAAGATGATTCCAAGAGAGTGCAGAGTTGCTGAGAGCAGAGAGGGGAGCCCCTCTATATAGTGTCCTCCTTGCTCTGATAGCACATTATCAGCTCAGTCACACAGCAGAGCAGGGGAGAGGACACCCCAGCACTGAGGAGCAGTCTTCATCCCAGCTGAGCTCTTGGCACTGGGGCTGCTGCTGTAGATATGAGTATCCTGCATGAATATGCCAGTGTTCGTGGTGCTCACTGAAGGCTGCTACTGAACCTCCAGCCCTAAACACAGGGTCCTTGGAGTCCCCTGATTATTTTAGGAGGGTGGAGAGATGCATTGTTTGGGGGAAATCTAGTATTAACAGACACAACAGGACACTTCAGAATGGGATAATTCCATGATGGTGGGAAGGAGGAGGGGGAGAGGGTTAGGGAGAGGGGAGGCTGCTATGGTAACAGCTTAGCCTGTCCAGCACTTCCCTTGGCTTCCAAAAGAGAGGGTCTGTGGGAGGGCAGGGGGTTTGTGAGTGGGGAGGGGGTTGATAATGGTTTATCAGTGCAAATGGCTGAAGGCATCTCATTCAGCTGAATGAGAGGGGTCTCTTTCAGGACTCTTGCTTCGGGGTCCCCATGTCCAGCCCTGTATAATTACTTTGCATTTGACAGTGCTGAGTAAAATTGATGCCTTTATGCTGAGATGAGCACAGCTGTGTGTTCCCTCATAATGGGGTGCTGTCTGCTTTTTCTGGACTCTGTCTGGGCCGACAGTGCTTCCAGCCCTGGGCAGAGACACTTGCTGACAGAAGGACTCACATTTGGAGAAAATAATAATGATACTTAGCACTTAGACAGGCACCTGCCAGCTGAGAGTCATAAATGTTTGAGGCCTCACAACAACATGTGTTGTATTCTTATCTTCATTTCACAGACCTAAGGGTAAATAATTCATCAGGGCAGAATTTTGGAAGGGGCCCTGTGAAGAACCTGCTACTTAATCCATACCACTGCTCTTTCCATTTGAACTTTTCCTTTTGTCTTGTGTGTTTTGAGAATGACCTGTAAATCTCAGTGACTGTTTGACATAGTGATACATTGAAAGGAATGAAACAGACTTGTTGGTTTTGGGACAAAGCAACCCACAGAAGTCATTCTGTCATTTTTCTTTTACCGTAAATTCTTCCCATAAATTTTACCATAAATTCTTGTGTTGCAACTAGAGGGATAGGTAATAGCAATAGCTTCTCCTCAGAGCTCTGAAGTATTGGGATAAAACTGGTGGCTTCCATCAGCCTTCACAAGTTTTTTTATGCCTTTGCCTGAGCTCTTCTACCAGAAATTTGGGTTATCTGCCTGTTTAGAAGTGTACTTGTAATGTGTTCAAGAACGTGTGCTAGGAATACAGCTGCTTTCACCACATAAAATTGCATAGTTCTTAATTTTCTTTGACTTAGGAGTAAAAGGAATTTGTAGACAACAAGAGGTCTCTTGTTTTTCAGAGATATTGAAGACTAAGGAATCCAGCCATGGCAAAAGGCATTCAAGCAATGCACTTTGGTCTGATACATTTTATTCTCTTCTTGGCTCCCTTCCAGTACTCTGTAATGCCTCTGTTATGGTTGGATCCATTAGTTAGAGATAGAGGGTGTTGCCACCTTTCCTTGCCCAGCTATCAGAAGAGATCTGGAGGGTTGGAAAGGATCCCTAGAAGAATGACTGGGTGATTCCCCTGATGGCACATAAATCAGTGCATGTTGGAGTAGTCTTCTAAAGAAATACAACTTTATGCTCATTCTTCTCTGTGCAACTGGTGTGAAATACTGGACACCAAACTGAATTCTATTTAGTCTGACCTTAGAAGACAGTTGTGTTACATAAAGCACTTCCTACAGTATGTATTATGTGTTGTTTTAAGAGAAAGAAAATATTTAAAAACTCTTTCCTTTGTTTTGTTCAACCAGGCACCTGTGCAGGCCATGCCACAACCGTGAAAAAGCCAAGGGACTGGGCAAGTACATCTGTCAGAAGTGCCACTTGATAATTGATGAGCAGCCTCTGATGTTTAGGAATGACTCTTACCATCCAGATCACTTCAACTGCACCCACTGTGGGTATGTTGTCATACTGTAAACTCTGATAGAAAAGGAGAGAGACAAACAGTTGAGTCAGCAGTGCAGTCCTTCCCAAGGTGTAAACTTTGCTGCCTTCACATTATTATTGTTGAACAAATAGGAAATGTGTGAGTAGAAATTGAATAAGTTTTGAAAAACTACAGGAATTTTAGTTTTATTTTGCCATTCAATATTCTCTTATTCTAACATAGATTCTAATGAAGGTGAAAATAGTTCCTTGGCATGAATTTATCTGAAAGGCTGTGTGCAGGTTACCATAGTAGAGTTTTCCAAAAATAGGAGTTACCAGGTTGTCCAAAATAGTTTCACATTGAATTCCTGGATAGAAAAAAAAAAAAAAAAAAGATGGCTTGATGAGCTGTGTCAGTCTTGTGGCACTGTCCATTGCCATGCTGGTACCTGTCTGACCTGAGTTACTCACCATGGAGGCATTTGAACTGGGCACAGTACCGCCCCAGAATGGGTAACAGTGCAAGTAAATGTCTGTGTTGAGCACTGCTGGGATGGCTCTTGCACCTGAGCTCTCCCATTCAGAGATGCCTCAAGTCTTAGCATGACACTGTGAGTCCATGTGGGTGCACCTCGTATGTCTGTGAGAGCACCCAGCTGCAGACGTGATGTTCCACATACATTCTTGTCTGGCAAACTGAGAAAGCAATTTTAGAAAGATAAGTTGACAATAACTCTGTTTCACTAGCTAAAATGACTGCATTTGTAGTGTGAATGTTCCCAAGTTAACTTCCAATGTAGTGCTCCAGCACCTCCCCTGGGCGCTGCCGAGTGTCCGGCGGTGCCCTCAGCCCGGGTTTGTGTTGGCAGGAAGGAGCTGACGGCCGAGGCGCGGGAGCTGAAGGGGGAGCTGTACTGCCTGCCCTGCCACGACAAGATGGGCATCCCCATCTGCGGGGCCTGCCGCAGGCCCATCGAGGGCCGCGTGGTCAACGCCCTGGGCAAGCAGTGGCACGTCGAGGTGAGGCCTTCTGAACCTGAAACTTCCTTAGCAGCTCGTGTGGGAGAGGACTGGTGCTGCTTGGAAGCTGTAGACATGCAAGTGGTCTGTAATACATGAATTCAGACTAAACCCAACTGCTGATGCTTTTTATTGTCCTCACCTTTGGTGAGTGAATGAGTTACAGCAGGGCCATCAGGATTCCTAAGAAAGCTGTTTTCACAACTGTAATAGCTTAATTTTAAAATTCATAATGATCCTTGCAGAATAGGCCTCTCTGAAGAGCATTTACTTACTAATAAATGTACATATTTTGTTTGATGTCCTTTGATATATCCTCTGCAGTTCAAGTTACCAGCCACATAAGTGTTGGAATTTTTACTGGAAGCTGAGCAATTCATGCTTTTTAAGCCTTTTCAGCTCATTGTTTCTATAACTTTCATCACAGCTTGCTCTGAAGATTTTTAGTCATCTTTGTTTCAGTCATTTGTGCCTTCTAGGGCTCAGCCTGAGAGAGATGCTGCTGCTCATTTGAGGTGTATTCATACCAGCTATGTTTGTGTTCCTGCTTCTCTTCCCTGGAACAAGCAAGATAATAGTCCACAAGTCTGTCAGGATAGACACAAGATGATTGCCCTTTGAGCAGGTCTTCCACCTGTCTTTAATATAACTCTTAATTACTATAGATAGACTAAATATCTCCTTTTGGTTCCATAAAGATCTTTCCTGTCTGTGCTTCATTAAAGCATTAAGAGGTAACAGATTTAAATGAAAATAGGTAGATTTAGATTAGAGATTGGGAAGAAATTCTTCCCTGCAAGGCCCTGGCACAGGCTGCCCAGAGAAGCTGTGGCTGCCCCATCCCTGAAAGTGTCCGAGGCCAGGTTGGAATCAGATGAGCCTTAAGGTCCCTTCCAGCCCAAACTGTTCTATGATGAAGTGTCATGTGTTGAGTAGGATTGATTGCCATGCTTTTATCTGGTGATGGGAAAGTTGTTTTGCCTGCCATGGAATGTTGGGGTTTCTTTTTTTCTTCTACAGCATTTTGTTTGTGCCAAATGTGAGAAGCCATTCTTGGGGCACCGACATTATGAAAAAAAAGGGCTGGCCTATTGTGAGACTCATTATAATCAGGTAAGTTCAGCCATCTGTGATGGAGGTACTTGTGTCTGGCACATGCTTTTTCATGTTTTATATATGCAAAGCTATGCAGATTTTGCATAGTGTGAATTTGTAGATGCAATGAAATATTAAGAAATTAGTTGGATTTAACAGAAAAATAAGAGTTTTTCTTGGGCGAAAAGTGATGCTGAAAACAGAATGGAAATGTCTTGGGGACACTGATTTTACCTTGTGACATTGACAGAAAATCACTGACCAGGGGTTGAGATTAAAATCCCTGTAATTTTACTTCTAATGTATTTGTGTGGACTCCTTTGATAATTACTTCTTTCTGTGGGCACGAGGCAACTGTTGTCTAAAACACAGAAAAGTAGGTTAATTAAAAATAAAACAGAAAAACCAATCCAACCCTGTTTTCAGTGTGATTCGACTGAACAGTGTTTTGGTTTGGTATTTTCTTCTGTCAGATAAATAACTGTCTCATAAGAGGTAAGTGTTGCTGTTCTGACAGTAGCTGTATTTTAGCAATAGTTCTATTTTGGGGGTTGTAGTTGAGCATCAGGAGATGTTTGTCTACACTAAGCATCATACTCTACCCATCCTTTCTTCTCCATAGGACTTTAAGATCCCATAACAGTGCTAGAGTGTGAGGCATCAACAAAAAAGGTTTTGTAGTGTTTAGTGGTATGAGATCCAAAGGAACATGGACTATCTGGCAAGTGTATGAGAAGTTATTCAGAAGATTTAAATTGGTATATTTGAGGGCCACTGCTGTATGTGGGAATTCTTTGATTATTAGTATTTAACGTTCACACCAGCTGTGTGATTTGGGGACCATGAGTAGTCAGCAACATGAGTTTGTATTCTTATTTCTTTTTCTGTGCAGCTCTTTGGAGATGTCTGCTACAACTGCAGCCACGTGATAGAGGGAGATGGTAAGATTTGTTCTCTCCTTGTTTTGGGTTGCTGTCCTTGTTTCATTTGTTAGTGCAGCTGTTGCAGTCTCACAGTTGCAAGACAACAGTGTTTGTTTTCACATCTGGCCTCATTTGAATTTGGACATAAATCTGAATTCAAACAATCCATCAGTTTCCTCTTACTTGGTGCTTTTGCTTTTGCAGTGGTATCAGCTCTTAACAAGGCCTGGTGTGTGAATTGCTTCTCCTGCTCCACCTGCAATGTCAAGCTCACACTGAAGTAAGTCAGTGCTTGTATTTTGGATCATGTGAGACATTTGCCCCTAGGGCAGGGTATCAGCCTGGAGGAGCTGTGAGTCTCTGCCTCTCTGAAGGCCAATATACCTTTTCTCTGTGGGAACCAGTGTTTATAATTCCTCTGATTTCAGCACTGAAAGGGAGCTGACATTCAGCATCCTCTCTGATCTATTTTCGTTCATTAATCTATGCTGTAAGGAAGTTGGGTAAGAGGGGAGCTCATTCAGCAGTACAGAGGGAAGGCTCTAAACTTTGAGGAATTGCCTGTCCTGAACAACCTGCAGCCTCCGTGTCTCCTAACTGTGGTTGCTCCTCTCAATGACAGTATTTGCTATTGCACAGATTATTTGGAAATAAAATACTGTTCTATTTGCCTCAAGTATCTAGAAGAGGGGCAGAAAAAAAAAACCAGTCTTACATTTTTCCTTTCTCAGGTTCAAATTCTTATCCTGCTCTGCTGGGTTGGCTCCACTAGCCATATGAAGGAGCTCTGTATTCTACAGTAACAAAATTATTATTCTAGAATGCTGCGTGTAAATATGTAGCAAAATCTTGCTCCTTTTTTACCTAGCAATACTAGAGACCTCCGTTCACTGATAGGAACCCAATCTCTATACTTGCATCACCAGATGAGGAAATGAGTGGTTGTATAAATGGCATAGAACCCTTGCAACAACAGTGATGTAGATGCATGGAGATTTTAATTAGTGAAGCATGTAGTTTGCAAATACCATTTTAATAACTGTTCTTTGTGTTAAAGGAATAAATTTGTGGAGTTTGACATGAAGCCTGTGTGCAAGAAGTGCTATGAGAAATTCCCTCTGGAGCTGAAGAAACGTCTGAAGAAGTTGTCAGAGCTGGCATCCAAGAAGATCCATCCTAAAGCTTTAGATTTAAACTCTGCTTAAAGCAAACAGGTCTGTCAGTCTCCTGACTGCACTCTTAACACAAGCTGCTGCTCACTGCAGCTGTTGATTACAGAAGCAATTACTAAGAAGTGGAACCAAAGATAAGCAGTACCTTCCCCTGCTTCTGGTGCTGTCTCTTGCATCTCAACTGTCCCTTTTCCCAAGCAGCTGTCTGTTAACACTGGCAGGAAGAGGAGTATGAGTTCTGCTTGAGCTGTGCACAGGCTGATTATTAATTTGCTACTAACATTGCATTTTGCCTTTGTGGAGTTATACACAATCTTTCCTTCCTCAATTGAACTGTACTACTCTTTCCACTCCTCTACCCTAAGGAATTAGGAAAAAGTGGTTAAATGTAGGGCTGGAAGAAATGTCAGATTTGCTCTTTCTCAATCAGAGTATCAGAATTTTTCTTACTCTGGCTGAAGCAATTTTTAGGTTTTTTAATATCTAGGCAAGTAGTCTGAAAGTTGTCATTCTTTACTACATGCGAAAAGTTCTGGTCTTTCTCCAGAATGCTACAGACAATATGTGGGTGCCCTATCCCTTATCCCAAATCCCAATCCTTCTTGTTTGTATGTTTACTGGGCAAGCCCAGGAACCAGTAGCTGTGGCATCTGCACTGCCCAGTCAGGCCCAGTGTTAAGGCAGCTAAGAAGTTTCCTTTGCTGCTTCTGTGCTCAGTACTAAGGAGATTTCAGCTGTCAAGGCCATGTGAGCCTCTTCAGAATGGCTGGGCTCTCCTTAAGGAGAAGGTGGCTATGGGAAACTGAACATTTTATTAGAGCTGACACTAATTTTCTCTGTTCTCTACTGCTACATGGCTGGTAGAGCTTCTGCTGGTCAACACAAAGCACGTCTTGTCCATTGGCATAGCTGATATTTATTGAGGCTGTGTAGTTGGAGCACTGGTTACTCTTCTGCATAAGGCAATTGGATAAATAATATAGTACCAATTTAAGCACTTCAGTTTTCCCATTTTCACTTTATTTGCCAGCCAAGGATATACTTGTTGGTCATGTTCCAGATAGCTCAATTACGTGAAGGTGTTTCTAATGTTTACAGTTTGTAGCAAAT
This sequence comes from Passer domesticus, assembly GCF_036417665.1. Classification (NCBI taxonomy): domain Eukaryota; kingdom Metazoa; phylum Chordata; class Aves; order Passeriformes; family Passeridae; genus Passer; species Passer domesticus. Next base: position 18,619,317 of record NC_087484.1, read on the forward strand.
ATGTTCTGCAGAAAAAAAACCCCATTTTTCTTAAATTTTTTTCCCGAATAAGAGTCCCATTCATCTTTCTTTTGGAAACCTGAGTTTACTTAAGGAGAGGATCTCAGACATGATGCTAATATCTCAAGCATATAGTCCTCCTCTGTAATTTAGCCTGTCACCAGTGAGGTTTCACTGGTCCTACTATCTCTGCTCCCACAACCCAAGGTGCTGAGAAATTTACTGGTTTTGGATATTCTCAATACTTCTTTAGAGGTGAGCCATCAGCAGTACTGTTTCTGAGCCCACCTGCATGATGTATGACCCAGTGAGCTGCTGAGTCCCCCAGAGGTGACCCCCATACTTCTTTGCGCTGAACCTGAGCAACCTGAACATCCCTTTCCATGAACAGTTGTGAGACACTGCCTGCCCCTTTGCAAGGCTGACAAGCACTGGAAGACTACTGTCCTTTGCATGATTTAAATCTTCCAAAAGTGGCTGTTTTAGTTGGTCAGATGAACACAGAAGTTGTGCCTGGACAACACCCTGCAGCCACAGTTGAATTAGATAGCAAGAAGTTAAAGCTTCCCTATTGTATGTGTGAGCAGCAATTGGATTGGGGCAGTAGTCTCAGTAGTCATAGTCATAGTGTTACCATGCTTGCTGAATCAATACCCATGGAACTGCACCAGTGATGCCAAAGCAATCCTGGATAAGTGATCAGAATCCCACGTGTGTGATCATCTCTTAGAGCTTCACTGCCTTTGCTAACTCAGTTTTCCTCAGCTGCTGTGCTTTTTGTTGCTGTAAGTTACCATAATCTTTTAACTGGGTTATGCTGTATCCACTCTAACAATGATGAGGGGTAGGCCTAATTTTAGCAGTCAACTATTTCACTTTCTCCTGACCAATTTGCACAGTAGATTCCAGTAACAGTAGCTGTTTGGAGAACATGTGGCTATTCACTGTTCTCTCACCAGCCTTAAAATGGTGTTGAAGTTCAGGGCACAAAGAACAGAATGTCTTTTGGTGCAGTAGGGTGGCTCTGCAAAGACCCCCATTTACAATCAAACCTGTTGTTTGGCATTTTGTCACAGCATAAAACACTTGAATTCTGACCTAGGTGCAGCTCAGTATGTTATGCAGATTCTTCTCAGCATAAAACATTCCAGTCTGTTCCTGTAATCTCAGTCAAGGGCCCTGTCTAATGCTGAATCTGAGCAGCTGTGTATCCCCAGCCTGCTGGGAAGTGGTGGAGGAACACACAGCCACACATTCCTGGTAAATATTGGGAGGACTACATAACTAGCAGCCAATAGGTAATATTCTTTCAGCAGCCACTCACATTCAGCAATGGAAAATGCATGTATGTGAATGGCATTACTGCTGTGCTGCCAGTGAAGATTTAATGTGTGCTTTCACCTTGTCTCGTGTTAGAGACTTGGCAGACCTAGAAAGCTTTAGAGTTCTAAGGAGAGTTGATATCATTCTCTTTGATCAGCTGTTCAGTTTTCTAGGATTTGGAATATGTCCTTCAGGATGTTTTGCAAAATTAATTGGTGAACAAAATTATTGTAATCCCCAATCTCTATACTAATGGCGGGTGATATTCTCTTATATTATTAATTTTTCACAATAATTTTTCTTACACTTCTGCTGCCCATAGCCTGCAGTGTGCAGAGTTACAGTAGTTTATATTACCAACACACCTTTTTTCCTTTTTTTGTGAGAATGGAGTTGAAGGACTAGGAGAAATAACTATAAATGACTTTAAAAAATGCATCTTCCTCTACTTCTGTCAGTCTACTTTTTTAAAACCAAGTAGAATATAGTGCAAACTCACAAGTTCTCCTTAGTGCCTTGGTAGGCTGACAGGTTGAGTTTTCTTTTTAATTAATATAGTCAAGGTGTCAGTAAGAAATATGCTGCATGCTTTTTTCCATTGCTGTAAATAGACCTGCTGGCCAAATTCTTCCTAAGCATCACACCACTGGAGAGTAGAGATTTATATGAAGGTTGAGCTTGGCTCAGAAATCTGCACTTAATGGAAGATGTCTCATACTATGCATTCATATTTATACCTAATTCGTATTTATACCTAATTAAAATCACTAACACTCACTGAGTACACTTGAAAATGGTTCTGCTTTTAGAAAGCATGGTATGTGAAGCTTGTTTTTATGGGTATGCTAATCACTTGCAGTGTTTCTTTATGGCTCTAATCCTCTCTCCAGGTTTGTGTTCTGGTGTTTTCACAGCAGTCTGTGCAGTGCTGGCAAACACTGGTCAGCCTTTCCTAGAGAGAATTCCTGATGTGGCATGGCTGGTATTAGATGATCTGACTGACACTCTTTCAGAAGTGATTGGTTGGGGAAGGAATAGATTGCAGGCAAGCGTGTAATAAACATGGTTATATTAGCCTGTAAAGCACTGTTAAGTGCTGAGGGTATTAGATGAGCAAAGAATTAGCAGCTCCCTGCCTTGGTTCAGGCCTTGATGGGTTCTGCACCATGTAGAGCTCTCACTTTATCACACGTTGTTTGAGCTGTCTAATCAAAGCACATGATTGTAGATTAAATGCTGTAATACTGTGCCTTTGTATGTTCTTGTATTAAAGTTAACTGTAATACATTTTAAATCTTCACACAAAAAAAAAGGGAAAAAAATGGTATAGTGTACAGTTAATACCATATTTTCAGTGCTTAGCCAGAGACTGTTACCCACTCCAAGGAACTCTGGGACTGCTGAAACCTGAGGCACTGTTGTGAATTCATGTTTTGGACCTGGGCTGCTTCTGTGGTGATGTGTTGGTCGATTAGGATGTGCAGAAAGGGGTATGACCCTTCTAGTGGCTATGTTGTACAAGTTGTGTTGTGTAGGTAATGAGCAGATGGGATACTGTGATCATTTCCAGGATATAATGGATATTTGGTTGATTTTAGTTACGTGGATCTGGAGCAAACAGTTCAAAAAAGACATTGTGATTGATTTTCTGCATCTTTATTTAAAAACCAGAAACAATACAGTTTGGCTGCAAGATTTCTCTTTGTACAGGTGAAGTGCTGAACATTTCTCACAGCTAGTTAGTTAGATCAGACACTGGGTGACAAAACCACTGGGTAATTAGACTCCAGCATTTCCATTGCCAGCAATGGACATTACAGCAGGAGCATCTAACTGCTTGCAAAAAGATCAGCTATTCTGACAGGTGTGGCACTCATTTAGATGCACAAAGAGAGTGGGCTCTTCCCTGCCACCCATATACAAAACTCCCACCAGCATTTGAATTTTGCACACACATGTCTGAGGGAACAAGAGAACCATTGTGCATCCATTGGCAAAGTTGAGAGATCAGGCAGAGCTGCTTTTCCAGCACTGCCAGATTGTGTCTCAAGGAACTTGGTGTGAATGCTTTAAGACATGTTCATGTTCCACTGGGAGCGAGGGAGGAGTACTTGATCTGAAGGGGAAGCAGCTAAGCTTGCTCCCACCATAGTCTGTGTCTGCTTAACACACTCAGAGCACACTCTGGTTCCTGTGGCACCAAAGCTGTGTTTCTGCAAAGCTCTTGGGGATGAACAAGTGCTGAATCAAATTTTACCACTCAAGCTGTCTGCTAAACAGGAAGCAGAAAAGATCTGGACAAATTAAAGCTATTATTCTTGTCTTGTGAGGGAATGTCTGCATAACTCCAAACAGAACATTTTTGTGGAGCAGAAAAGTCTCTTTTCAACAGACCTCTGTTAGACTGAGTTCTTCACTTCTGATTTGCACTGAATAGCTCATCTATATGTTGAAATAGGAGCAACTAAAAGTGATGGGCCCAAACCCCAGACTCATTTCAGAGCTTACTAGATACTGCACAGTAGAAAGCAGTTGTTGGTTTCCAAGTACATTATAACATGTGGAAGAAAGAAGACAATTTAAGCAACGCTCTGGTAAGTCAGGGGACAGCATCTGAACCTTTCAGACTGTCCAGTTACTAAAGGGCATTTCTCCACTCTTAGAATTGCCAGTAGGAGGAAAAAAATTACATTACCTTTGTTTGCAAAGACTCTTGGAGTCTGTGCATTTGGTAAGAGCGTGTACAATAAGGGGCATTTTCTTTCCAAAAGGAAAACAGCTCTTCATATGTGTCTATCTTTGAATGGAGGAGATTCAGGCTATTAGAAGGGGCCCTCACAGGGTTTCCCCACTCCCACAGAACATTAAAGTCCCTCTAAACTTTCTGTAAATCCAGTATTTGAATGAAATTCTCATACTACATCTAAGTGTTGCAGATATTTGAAAGCACATGCTCACTTGAGTTTCTCTTGCAGTAGTGTTTCAGCAACTCAGTTCATTCAGTGTGTGATCAGAAGATTGGTCAACAAGATTAATATTTTCTAAATGGCATTTCTTTTGGGATATGAAGTTACAGGGAGTTTGGCACAAGTACAGGTGATGGGCTCTATTTCCACTCTCAGGCTGGGAGGTTCTTTTGCTTGTTTACAGCATTCATGAGCAGGCGTACGTAGGATGTTAACAGGTCATCCATCTTGTAACCCTGTCAGGGAAGAAAAAAGTCTTAAATCTCTCAGGGAGCTCCAGAAGCAAAAATAACTATCATTTCCTCTCTTGTTTGTCATCTTCTCAGGTTCTTCCTTACATGAACATATTTTCTTCCACTATCTGTCACTGTTTTATTTATAATTTGTCTATTCCTTCCTCTGCTTTTCATAGATTTCCAAAACTTTACAGACCGTAGCTCTACTGTCTCCCTGGTATTCACTCTGCAGTTTGACTTGTACTTAAGATTCTTGTATTTAAGAATCTAAGTTTTTCTGTCAGATTAGTTAGCCTTTAAATATTTTTGTTATCTTTACAAACCTACCTTTAAATATTAATACAGTGATGCTTCTCTGAGACTGTGAATAGTCTGAAACCAATTGTTAAAAAGGTGGTACCACTCCCTGGAAAATATGAAGTCTTACAAGGCTGGCATTACTACATAACTGGAGGCAGACATGCAAGACAAAAAGCTTCTTATGTAGCTTTGCAGTCTTCTCAAATGATAGAATTTTGATGTATGGGAAGAATTTGGGAAATTACTATTTTTCCTTGTGTCCTGTGTCATGCATCTTTGCATAGATAGCATTATATATGAACTGAACCAGTTCTAAATGGCAACTTTATTGACACAGCAGTGAATGCTTTTGGTATTTGTGGTATAATTGGTATAATTATGGTATATATGATACAATTATTTTGGTATAATGCTGCACTGGTATTTATCTGTTTTCACACCATCTTTTGTAGCAGTCAGGGTTGGAAAGGAAAAATTAGGATTTTGTTGTGTCTTAATTGGCAAAACTCTTCTTACCAGAGATGTCTCACATAAGAGCCGGGTTCCTCGTACCAGGTTCCCTATGGTCATGTGAAAATATGTGCTCCCACTGCTCCAGTTGGAGATCTTATTGAAGGGGTAGACTACTAAAATATCCTGAAAGGGGAAACAAAGTGATCTATAGAACTTTTCTCAAATGAAAACAGGCTGTTACATAAGAAAACCTGTAGAGCCAGAGAATTCTTGTTCTTTCCCTCTTTGTTTATAAAAATCACGGATCAAGGTGTTTCTTGCCTCCAGATTATTGGTATATTGTATTTTCACCAAACAGGTAAATCTTAATCACACACAAGACTCCCTTTCATTATATATCCATCTTTGCCATAGCACACTGCCATTAGATTTACAATCATCTAAATCGATTTTTAATTTGTTTGGTTATTGAAAGCAAATAGTGATACTCCCTTTTCCTGAGACCTTGGTAAGACCAGACTGTTGGGGTTAGACTGCAGCTAAACATGGCTATTCAGCCTGGTCTCTTAGACAGCTGGGGCTTCCTGCAAAGCATTTTTCTGAAGCAGGTTCCTGGGTCCACTGCCCATCCATCTTCTTGATCTTACCACTTTGCCAGGTCTATCATGACTCCCATGTCTTTTTTCAGAGATGCTCTATCCTATTCCTTTCCAGAGTAGAAACTGCAAAGAAGTGATTTGAGGCAGTAACATTTCCTTCAGTTTCACACAGAAAAAATTAGACAACCTCTATCCTCTCCTATTATTCCTGGGCAAGGTCCTATCACTGTCCCTAAATTAGCAGGGTCTGTTCAATCCTTCCTTAGATGCACTTGTGAGAAGCAGCTGTTACCTTTGTCTTCTGATGTATCAGTGAGACTCCTTGCTTGTTGATTGCAATCAGTACAATCTCTGGGAAATTGGGCTCCGAGGCTTGCTGTAAATGAGTAACACAGCAAGATAAGCAGAAAATTGAGAAATTATCTCTGTCAGGGACCTAGTGACCTTTAACAGTGCCCAGTGCTTCTTGTTCTCTTTCCCAAATGAACACTGAAACATTTTGGCCATATACTGATGACTCAAGCAAATGCTACATGACAGCAGAACCAGGTCCATTATTTACTATGCTGTCTGATAAAAGGCTTAATGATTGATTGCAAACCATTTAAGAGCCTAGTGAGGAGAAATTAAAGGTAACACATGGGAAATTATTCTTGTGATATCCACTCTAGAATGAGAGGATTTGTACTGTTCTGTTCTGAGGGAAGAGTCACCAAAGAGAAGATTTGGCAGCATTTTCTTGTGGAGAGCAATGACAGGACAATTTAGGCCCCTACAGCTACTACACAATTGTAGTAGAGATATTATAACTAGAGTAACAACATTGCCAGTAAACAAGCATAGTACAGAATGGATAAAGAATCCATCTCCCAACTTGGAAGGAACTGAGTTTTCCTCTATAGATTACTGGAATTCAGTTCTATAATGTATTTTTACTTTCAGATATAGAATTATAGTCAGTCTGTATCCCTTGGCACTGATCTACTACTAAATCCACTCACACAGGCCTTCAAACCTACCTTCACCTCAAAAAAGGCTGATCCAAACGTTGGCCACCGGTGTATCATTTTCAAGAAAGCAATCTTGGCCTCATCCACAGTTTTTCCTTCATGTTTACCATATGCTGCAATAATGCTCTGTTCAGGAAAAGAGGATACAAAGCCAGCTGAGCTGGAGACAAACAGGTTTCCAATGCCTGCCCTTAGCACTAAAGACAGCATCAGCTCATCACCACTATCAGGTTTTTTGCCCAGCAGCAGAAAACTGAAAATGAAAACAGCTGCTGTGCCATGGGGCAAGGTGAAGCCAAAACCCTCCAGTGTTCCTTATTCCTCTGCTGGGTGAAGGAAGCCCAGCAGCCTGAGGAAATGGACTTCAGGGCAGAGGGGCAACATGAGGTAAAACTCGGGAAGCCAGTATTCAACACCCACAGACACAAATTACATCTTTGGCTGAAAAATGGAGGGTGAATTTTCCCTTTGCATTTGAAAGAATGTCCCGTGTTTTCCTCAGCAGACTAAGTGGTAAGTACCTGCTGAAACCCCCTTGCCCTTTTTGTGGATAAAACAGCTTTTTGCTGTAAGTACCATGGACATGGTGCAAGAAGATTGATTTGCTGCCAAGAAATATTTATGAGGCATCTTAATTTTCTAATTTTGTTCAATATCCTCAACTTCTGAGTCTCATCACTGGCTCTCCTATCTCTAACTCTTTCTGGATGCTAGAAATAGATTAGTATCTCCAAGAAAGATGTACACTTCAGATAAGCCATCCAGGCCTGCAGATATCTTTCAGAATTTTAGTAGAGTATGTAAAATCTGGATTGTAAGAGGCAAATCCTCTTGCTATCCTGCTGGCAAATCCAGCAATATCTAATACCAGCCCCACAGAATACTTTCAAAGACCATCAGATCAAAGATGTAGTGTGGCTCAGTGTGTTTTCTCTACTAAAGCTCTGTAAATGTAATATGCCTAATGAAAGCCGATGTCCTTACCTTCTTCCATTCATCTGGTGCCACTGCTCGGAGCAGATTGTCTGGCACCAGCTCCTTCAGGATTTTGGGGATGGCTGCCAGCTGCGTGCGGTCATTGTTGAAGTGCGCTTTATAAATCAGCCCTGCCAGCTGCACAGCTTCATCCTTGGAGCACTTGTGGTAGCCTCTGAGGTACTTTGGCAGCTCCTGGAAGAGACCAGCTCTGAATCCAGACAGAATGGGCTAAAGCGAACACTGACTTAAACATTCTAAATCTATGAGATCACCACACAAGTCTTGCCAAACACAGTCCAAGGACATCCCAAGAACTTTTAGTTCCTTCTGAAGGTTCTCCATATGATCTTAAAAGATCCAACCAAAACTTTGTGATTCTCTGATTTATGGAGCAAGACAAGCATTTCCACAGTACAGTGAGGTAAAGGAGCTGTACTATCAAGATGTTCAGTATAGCTAAGCTGTGAACCCTGTGAGAAATAAATATATTCTGAGGCTGAGCCTCTGGAGGAGGTATTCTTCTGGAGGCTCTATAATGCAGGCTTTCAAGAGGGAGACAGTAATACTCCTACAGATTTAATTTCTCACAAGAAATTAACGTATCACAAGATACCTCTTCTTTAGGAAGCTGCTTACCTGGTGGTAATGGAAAATGGTATCAGCTTTCAGATCCTTGCCAGGAGTGACATTCAGCCACAGCTTTCTCATGAAGTACACCTCATAGGCCACAGACAGAGCAGCCCCTAAGGAGATCAAATCTTTAGTGGGCTACTGTGTTACTGATAGTCCTACAGTTTTTAAATGGCTTGTGAATTTCTTCAGAGAAGTAATTATGGTTTTTAATAGTAACAGACAAAATTGCTAACAAAACAACACAAAAAGCCATTTTAAATTGCAAAAAAATCTTGCAAAATTATCAATTTTCAGATCCTGGATACTGCTCATACAATGATCAGATGGAGGAGAAGCTGAGGGACTACCATTGAGTGTTTGTTTTTGGTGCTCATGACAGCTGCCTGCTGGTGTGCAGTGCACCCAAATTCTGTTAAAGAGATGCAAATACATCTCCTAATGGCTGTGCTTCTACAAATGAGTTGTGATTTTTTGGACCCACATCTTTATACTGTGATTTTCAGAGCTCCTAGCAGCTACATCAGCTGAGAGAAGAGAAGGTAGAAGATCTTAGATACATAGCCAGAGCTTCAGGGAGTTGAACCTCAGCTGTCCTGAAATATGCAGAGGTGAGGACAAGTTTGAGTTTGATATTGATTTAAAATGTATATTATCGGGAGGGCATGGTAAGTGGAAGGAATTGCTGTTGTTATTATTATTACATTGTTTTATTCTAACAAAATGCTTTCTTGACAACATAACGTGTTTGGGTATCACCAGGTAATAACCTGGTTAAAAAGTTTCTGACAACTCAAGAAATATGAGTGACACTCTGTAAAGAACCTATTTGCATGTGTTGGCTGATTCTTAGTATTTGAGGATTGACCTATCTAATTTGCATGTATCCAGCTGTGTGTTTTGGATACAATGGGTGAAAAAAAAATTTTCTGTACCAATTTAAAATTTCTGGAGAGATATTCAGGTGTTTTTGATAGCCAGTGCTTGGCTGCATCAGGACACTGGATCTTGCTGCTGGTGCAGGCATTAACCATGTATGTACAAACAAAAAAGATACAAGACTCTGCTAAACACTTCCCAAGATGGAGTGAATCTTACTGGATGGATCAGCTGCTTCCCAATTCAACACAACATCTCATGCAGCTTCTTGTCATGGTGGCATTCTCCTTACCATCTTTTCCTGGCTTGTTCCTTCTGTTCCAGTCTGTCACCTGCCTTAGTGAGTCAAAGAAGTAGTCTGCTTCATTCTGACTGATCACCTGCAGAGGCCAAGCAATGAGGAGACAAAGGAGGGGTTAGCACATCATATAAAATACTGCCTGTGCCACATACCCAAAGAAAATTCAGGCTGAATTTTCTTTCCCTGTCAACAGTGAGAGGGCAGAATTACAGCAGGAAGGAAGTAGAAAAAGAGGAGGAGAAAGGGCCAATTTACTTATATTTCATATGGGGATCTTTATTGCATCTTCTGTTGCTTTTTGCTTTCCAGGTTGCTTTTTGCAGTCAAGGTGAAGATGCCTACCTAATTCCCAGTCTTGCTCTCTTTGTGAAGTGTTGTTGCATGCTGGTTTCTCTTTTCAGGAAGGCAGCACACCAGAAACTCCCTCTGCTAGGGCTCAGTGCTGCTTTTGCCTTAATCTGAGTTTCAGAGACAAGGGACCTCTCAGGTGAGACAGCCAGCCCAAGATTCAGCTCAGGCAAGGCAGGCTCCCAGCAAACCAGAGGGTGATTAACTGGTGCTGGTTGCTCCTGCTTTCTCTAGTCCTAGTGGGCACTGTACATGTGCAGCACATCTGGGCAAAGTCTGAGTGAAAAAGGGTTGAATCCAGCCTTATGCATCCATCCTAGCAGCTGCTGGAAAGCCTACATCTCTGCTTTTAGTGCCACCTGGATACTCCTTCCAGGGGCATCTCCATCCAGCCCCTTCAAGAGACTGAAAATAATTGTCAGGTGCTAAAAGTTCAAGTTTAGGTTGTATCCCCTCAGTAGGACAGAAACATTAATCACCTGCTCTGGTCCTTGGCTTCGTATGGTTGTTTAGGTGGCCTGGTAAATAAATACATACTACTACTACCTGGTAAAAAGTACATATTAAGAGAGGAGAGGCAGCCTGGCTACCCTGCCAGAGTCAAGAAGGAGTTACCTTGTCTGCAATCTTCACAAAGAGGCTGAAACCTTCCCAGGAGTGCAGCTGCAATTTGGAAGCGATGTTCTGACACAGAGTCTGGATTTTGGTGTTTGTTCCCACATCAAATGTCTATGAGATAACAAGACTCTTGTTAGACAGAGGGCAGGAAGAAATAAGAATATTGAATGTCTTCACACATGCTCCTGGATGAGCACATCATGGCTGGAATAATGGTCAAGGCTGGGAAAACAAATGCTCACCAGTTCTGTTTCGTTGGGGAAGAAAATCTTGTGTGAGATCTTAGTGTTGTTCTGTAAGATGGCCTCAACCTCCACAGGATGGGGTGCCCACTTCCTGCAGCCACTCCTGGAAAATGCCACCGCCATCATAAGAGACACCAGTTTAATCATTAAGGTAATGAACAACAGTATTCTATCCAAACAGCAGGCACCCTCCAAAATGCCAGTACTCTGTGATGGAGCAGGCTCCAATGGACCTCCACCCCAGTGCAAATGCAGTGTATTGACAGCAAGAAACTGAGGGTCTTATTAGCATGTAAAGTGAAAGTCTGTTCTGCCCTGCAAGGAGGTTGCATGAAGAAGGCACCTTCTTAGCCAGCTCCATTGCCTCTTCTATGGATTCAGCAGCATTATTCCTTACTGACATGTGAATATAACGGCTACAAGGAGAAATACATTTTTTTAAATTCCTGCATCAGCAAAAAGATAAGTATTTGGATACAAAATGTCTTGGACCCCAAGTACCAAAAAAGTCTGGAGGGCTGCTTGAAAGCATTTTGTATGAGAGCTGGAATGCAATCACTGCCTTAGGAGGTGCTTAAGCTGTACAAACCCAGTTCTTTGAAATTAGACCTCAGAGCAGAGCTGCCTTTTACAGCAAAGGAACTGGCCCTCAGTCATGCAAAAACCTTGACATAGTTAAAGTTAGAACATATCTAGCAAATTACCTCCTGGGGCTGGTAAGTTCCTGTCCTCTGTGGCACAGAGGAGGTTGTTCAGGTATTTTGAACACCAGGGCCTCTCACATGGAGAAAGTTAGTCTGGATCCAAGATTTAATTGTGTGCATTTGAAAACCAATTTTTTTTCCCATTCAATAAAGGATCATTTCCATTTGGAGAAGGAAAACTTGACTGTGACCAAGCTGAGCAGCATGTGCTTTGTACTGTGCAGGCACTGTGCAAAATGTGGACCTGCCCTACTCAGTCACCTGTTCCTGACCTGGCATCAGAGGGAGGCCCTGGGAGCATAAGGAATTGCAGCAGTTTGGCTGCAGAGACATAGAGCCACCCACCTCTCTGTGCAGCCTGAGCTAGGAATTCACTGCCAAGGTGAGATCTGCTTAACACTCATCAGGGTGGTTCCCTGGCCAGGATTCTGGGGGTGAAGCTGTTAAGTGGTTTATGGCAGAAAAGGTGTGTACCCAAGGGCTCAGATGGGTTCCCCTTTGTGTGTTTAGGTCAATCCTTTGAGCTGCCTGCTGTATCCTTTCCAAAGAGACCAGGTTACTTACAGGGGGAAGTTGGACTAGATGATTGTTGAAGATCCCTTCCAACTGAAATAGTTTCTTCTATTCTATCCTAAGCAGATGCAAGTTGAATCTTAGGAAAAGAACCACTCTTAGAAGACAAGATTTGTCTTTGTTCCGCTTCCCATCCTCCAGGCTTCAGATCTGGGACAGTTTAGCAAATAGAATGCTCCTTCCAAGCAGCCCATTCTGCTTTCCCCTCCCTATTTGCTCTCTCTAAAGAAGCTCTGTACAGCTCAACAGGGCATGAATAGCACATGATATAGGGAGCAGGAATTTTTAAGTCTTCTCCATAGAAATAGACAATGAATAGCATTCCTTGCCATGCATTTTTCAGACACTTCAAAAGTGAGTTCAATGTGTGGTGACGTTTCCCCAGCAGTGCCAAACCCCATCCAGTGCAAGGGGGATATCCACTGTGTTAGTGTTCCCCTGGAGCCTGACCCATGGGGCTCACAGACCAAACATGTGGCCCAGCCTGAGGGAAAGGGGAAAATGCAGGAGCTGGAAGGAGGAATCATTGGGCAGATTCTTTACTGATGAGGTCTGTGGCAGGCAAGTGTAAATCACAGCACCATCAAAAGGGAGAAGGCTGGAGTCAACCTTGGTGCCAAAGTTTTGTTCTCAGAGGGGCAAGCTGGGTTATTCCAGTGCTTGGAGGAATCTAGGGAAACCTTTCCCCTACAGTTCAGATGATCCTTCCTGAAATCCTGTTAGCCCTTCCCCTCTCTCTGGTTGCGTCATGTCCCTTAGAACAATTCATTCAGAAGCTCTGGAAGCACTGTGGTTTGAGGGTCTTGTTGCTTCAGCCTCGGGTAATGCCAAGTGGATGGGGAAGTGCCTTGTTGTGAGCAGCCAGGTAAGAGTCAGGGCTTTGCTCATTTGGGTTTTTCAAAGAACAGGAATTGATTGTACTGATCCTTTCAACAAGGACTTGCTGCCTCACCAAAGAACACTAAGGTCAGGTTATCATCAGTGACATCATTCCAAGCTGCATGCCCTTTAGGATGTTTGAAATACCCAGCTCTGGGAGTCAAGTGATTATGTGTGGTGATGAATTTTTTGAAATGCTGTGAACGCTGAAAGAAAAAAGTGAAACTGACATAGACCTCTCTTCAATGGTTCAAAGTCCATAAAGACAGTTAAAAATAATGATCACTTTAAAAATCAAGATGTAAAGAGGAAAAGGAAATCAACAGTCACATTATGTGTGTATTTTTTGGGTCCTGCTTTTTGGGATTATTGCTATTTGAACACTTTGAGCTGGTTATATGCCAGATTATTTACCTCATTACTGTCTGAATCCTCCGACGGCACCCCGGGGCCAGTGTTTCTTTCTGGCGAGTCTCTATGAACTTCTGGGCATGTTTGAGCAGTGACTTGCTGGGTGGGAAGAGGCCAGTGCAGAGCCAGAGGAGCTGCCAGCCCTTGGTCTCGCTGTACCTGAGAACACAAAGCCAACAGTTCTGCTACAGCCACATATAATTCTGTTTGACCACACACAGGGAAGAGAAATACACTCCCATCATGGTCCCATTGTGCAGAGAGCTGAAAATCAATAGAGCCTTCACCCAGGCCCTGGCATTCATTTGCTGTGCGACAACCACAGCCTGTATGTGAAGACAGTGCCAAGTCCTCCATGAGAATACTCATGACAGATGCAGATCTCATGGATAAATATAAATTCCAGTTTAGCAGACATCTTAGCAGCGGTAACCCTGGTGCCTCCTCTTGGAAAGCCACTGCTGATTTGGTGTTCAAGCTCACATATATTCACATCCTGGTTTCTTAGTGGATGAATTCACCTGCCCTCTGCACTGGCCAGCTTTGCTCAGGGCATGAACACTTTGTATGCACATGTACTCCTGAAAAATGAACATGCTGGTAGCATTATGTAGTGAGGTAGATGCAGTTCTTAAATGTTCCAGATCAAGCTGGTAATATTTTTCAGGTGGTGAAAATCCAGTTCTCCCAGCCTCTGCATCTGTGAAATCTGCCACTTGAAGCTCTTCTGGCACCTTGCCCTCACCATTAAGAAGCACTCTGCAGCCATGAGGTGGTCAGTCATTCTCCCTCAAAGCCAGGAGCAGAACACACTTCAGCTGTGTCCAAGGATTGCTCTGAAATGCTCACTGGTGTGAAGTGGTTTTGGTTGGGAAAGTCAGCATGTCTGGCTCTGAAAGGCATCAGACTTCACTGAATAAAGAGGTTCTGGCTTCTTTATTCCCACTTACTGTTCTAATTTTGCAGATGAAGACAGACTATTTTAATCCCATTTATACTCTATAGGGTGGTGTTTGTCTCTGTATGAGAGCAGGACATGGTCCACAACACAGCAGCCTGGGAAGGATGAAAGATTTGTTGCTCTGGCTGTTCTAATGAAAGTGTATGCAAATAGCCACCTTTCAAGCATTGTTTTTTCCACATCAGTAATCCTGCTCACATTGCTGGAATACATCAGGCATGGCACTGGCACCATGGTTACAGACTATGCATTAAATAGCCTGTAAAATTCACTGCCTGCAAGGGAGTTTACCATTCAACACTGACACGCATGATGAAAGTTCCACTACGTGCAATACTTGTGGAACAGAAGAAAGAAAATAAATAAACAAACAGAATGCATCCAGAAATTGACAAACAATTTTGTTAATAATTGATATTATTTGATATTATTGATATTAATTGATATTGTTTTAATTGCTTTTTGCAATTCAGTTTCCTGGAAGTAGATCAAATTATCATTTAGTGAGTAGTGGGTAACCCAACACCAGCCTGTTTCAGAGACTTTCATGTGGGCAGGTGCCTCTGTAACCAATCTGTTCTGCAAGGCAGTTTTGTAACCTAATTAATATAACTACTCAAAAGTATTTATTCACTTGTGGTAAAAATCCTATGTGAACTATATTTTTGTGAGAGAGGAATGCTGCTGTTGGAAAATTTAAATGGAAAGTTGCCAGGGCAGTCACGGAAGGGATGCAAGGACTATGCAGTGCCATGTTTCCCTTATAGACTGCTTGGGGAGGAGGAGAGCCTCAGTGACACCTTGCCTGCCTCACACCACAAGGAGAGGAGCACGGAATGCTGATGGGAGCAAAGCAGCAGCTCAGGGGAGATGATTGATGGTGCTCTCTGGCCTCTCCCTGCCAGGGTCCTGAGCACTCCACAAAGGTAAGCACTGCTTGGCAAAAAGGGGAAGGGAAGCTGTTACTCCAACATTTGTTTATCCTTCCCCCTGCCCCCACTGCATCACAAATGCAGCAAGGGTTCCTGATGCCCCTTGCACTTGAGGCCTGGCTCTGCAGGAGCAGGGTGTTTGCACCCAGGTAAATACCTGTTTCTGTTGTCAGTCAGTTGTTTCATAATCTGACAGTAAATCTCATCCCTGAGGACCTCCTCCTGGATAGCTGGCACAAATATCTGGTCAGTGACTTCCACGGAGGAGTGTGCCTGTTTTGAGGGGTAGTCCCCCATGAATTTCATGATGGGTGAACATGCTGTTAAGGAGAAAAGCAGAAATTTTGGAAGGCAGATGGGAAGTTTCATGTGGATCCTAACATTTTAGTGACTTTGTTGATGTCTAAGTGGCTAATACTGGGAGGAAGGTCTGGAGCATGTTCCCTGTCTGTCCCTTACCCCCTTTCCCTTTGCACCAGCTGCTGCTTGGCTGTGATTTGTGCTGTGCTAGCAGCTGCATTCTCTGGGCATATGCAGTAAATCTCTCTCTCTCCTGAAGCCACATTATTATTTTAGTGAGCCATCAGTAGCTGTGGAGTACTGGGAGGAAATTGGAACATTTCCCTATAGACGAGGGAAACAGATTTGATCCACTCCATCTTTATGCGAATGTATTCCTTGTAAGGTGGCTGAGGTATCTCAGTAGAGGTAATTTCATGGACCAGCCTAACTCTTCCTTCCCCTTGAGATGCCAAAAGAGAGGAGGGAAAGGATATCAATGAAGGCCTGACAGGCCAAATCCCGATGATCAGGGTCTGTGCATGCTCTCTTCAGCAATGGCTGTTTCAGAGGCTCCTTGGAATGTGCCCACAGTTGACTGTGCCCACGGGACTTCTGGAGAACAGCTTTGCTGATGGATTCCTTCTCAGGAGTCCTGAATGAAGACAAGTGCAAGCAATACAAAATTACTGGATCAGTATTGCTATGAAGAAAGGAGGTCATTATCATAAAGTCGTATCTCTAGACCTGTTCTTTCACAAGACAGTGATCTCAGATCTCCTTTGATTCTGCAGATCAACAAGAGCAGGGAGATGTAGTCTCCTGTATATCCAGAGGATAGGAGGCTTGCAAAAATAAAAAGAAAGGGTTTTTTAGAAAACTAATTTTCCCTTTACTTTCTGAAGCCTGAGGTGTTGTATATCCTCATATAAGTGCTGAAGAAAGAGTGAGAAGTAAGAATAGAGCCTGCTGGAAGAAGTCAGCCCAGTCAGTCCTCCCCTCTGCATTTCTGCAGAGTTAAGATACAATAGGCCGTGGGCCAGAATCTCTGTATCCAAAGTCACAATTACAGGGAACACAAAGAAGAAACACAATCAGAAGTTGGAGAGGGCATTACATAATAGGCTTTAAGGATTACTGATCAACAAGACCTTTTCTAGGGCATACTCTACACAGAGAGCTTCACCTGAAGTGTTCGTAGGAGAACTCCTCCAGGGTGTAAGGCTTCACCTTGATATCCTCTTCATCAGGTTCCTCCATGAAGGAGTTCTGTGAAGCTGTCCTCCTCTGGTCTGGAGACATCATTAGCAAACTCTGGAATAACACAGCCACACAGAGATGTCAGATGGAGACAGGTCTCTGCATGCACTATCAGGGATTACTCAGCAGGTAGCCCTGTGTGCTGCCTGAGACCTCCTATCTTAAAAGCAGCATCTCCAGAGACTCAAGAATTAGCTGGGAACAGCTGACTCAAAGAGGCAATTTACACAGACATAGCAATAGTGGACATTAAAATGTATGTGATTATCCAAAGCACAACATGTGTTTCACAATGCACTTGCTTCTCTCTAGTGTGTTTTGCCACCAGTTTTTCTGCTTTTTATCTGTTAGCACAGGGTCCAAAATACTGAATCCTCATAACTAAAGACAAAACTTATTAGCAGAAACATTAATGAGAAACCTTGGCTTCCTCAAAGACCATATTCTCTTTAAGTTACCTGATGCACTTAGAGGTTCTCTTGAGGCATTCTGTGATTACCACTCAAGCCCAGAGTAAATGCAGGAAAATACAACTACACACCCATACCCCTTAATTGCTACCAGTTGCAAGCACTGAAATCTCCCATGGTGAATAGAATGGATTTTGGGTGTTTTTAAAGTCACTGCCTTTGTGCAGCTGCAGTCTTCTCCTTAGAGTCTGGGCTAGCTAAGTTCTGTTTTCAGACAGGACAGAATTAAATGCTTTGTTTCAGTGGGAGGTATAGAACTTGTCTGACTTTGGAGGGACAATTATCTTCCAGTTATAAATTCAAGCATATTAACATTTTTATCTTTTCACATGGAATGCTTAGCTTTCCTTACCAGCACTTGACTAGAGGGTTTTGTGAGGGAAGGAATTATGTAGATGTCTTCCAAAAATACATTCCCTGTTTTGCCTGTCCTTTCATTCTGGGCACAGATCCAGCCAGAGTCTGCATCCAGCCTTTTGTCTTCGGTGAAGATTAGCAAGTCTCCCTTCTTGAAGGACAGGATGCCAGGATCTTCTGGAAAACAGAATAAGGGGGTACTGTTCAGGCTTGACAGTCTGAGAAAATGCAAAGGGGTTGCAATGTGAAAGACAAGGAAATTGCATTTTGAAGGCCTGAATTCAGTTAGCAGTAGAAAGTGATTTGTGTAAATATGGCTAATTTTCCAGTAACACTTCAGAGAAATCACTTCTGTTTCCTCTGACACCCTGACTTTGATCCACTGACGGCAATGGCAGAACTCAGTTTGATTCACATGAATGCTGACTTTGTGTCTAGACTGGCAGCAGAGCATGGAAAGGAACTGAGTAGTTGTAAGGAGTTGAAGATAATGTTTACATTTTAAACATGCATGTCTGTTTGAGCTACATCTGTTCTACAGGAAATTCTGGTTTACTGCTTCTGTGAAATTCTTCTGCAAAGTATTTCCAGAGAGCCCAAATCCAACTTCCTACTATAACCAAACTGAGTCCCTGGACACTACATCATCTAAACAAAATACATAAAGAAGGAAAAGGGGAAGGAAAGGTTATTTGTGTGCAAAGCTACTGAATCCCATTGCCTTATGCTGGGCATTGCTGTGCTGATGCATCCCCCCTGGAGCAAAAGGACTCTTGGTGAAGTTCTCCCTCTCCTCTTTGACTACCTTCAAACAAGTGCTGTGGATTCTCTCATGATTTCTTCCACACCCTGTAGAAAAGTTATGAGACTTACCCTGGGATTTTTTCTCCTGCATTGCCACAGCAAATTGTGATCTTTTCTTCAGTCCTTCCAGGAACATCACCACCAGTTCAGCAATGACAACGCTGTTTACAGAGGTCAGGACAAACTCCTCGGCACGGAGCGTGATGAGAGTGCAGCTCTGTCCAAATGATTTCACTGCCCTAGGTATTATTGAACAATTTGTTACCAGAGCATCCGAAGAACTTACAGACCCATCTGTAAACACAGCCAAGGCACCCACATCTCCTTGCAGGTAACTCCCTTACAGTGAATATTGGTAGTTCCTAATTTTACTTCCCATGAGCTGGCAGGTGTGAAGGACTGAAGTGGCTCAGCTTTGCTCTGGACTCCACCATGTTTTGTACACAAGTCCATGTAGACAAAAAACACCCTTCTTTTGGAGTAACTCAACAGCTAATTAAATCTCTGGCAGTCCTCACAGGGGGCCTTTTTGTGTATGTAAGACCTTTTTTTTTCCGAGTGACCTGATGCAAGAATGTGTGCCATGAGCAACCAGTAGTTAACAGCTTTTCTCAGTGATCCTTTTCTGGTCCATGACACCTGAGAAATACGTGAACTCCCAGCATGCACAACAGACAGTGGCTTAACTGTGTCAGTTATTTGGGCCATTCTTGTCTTAATGCCTGCCTGTGCTTCCTTACACCTTTCTGACTGAACAGGATCACTTTACACCAGCTGGAAGGATCCAGTCCTCTCAGTATTTCCTTTACAGGCTGCTCAGTTTTCCCTTTCTGTTTCCCGGACCTAGGCTGAACTACCTTTCCAGGCACAGATCAAATCACCTAAGGAGGTGGCAGAGAAGGTACACCCTTTTGGAGTATGGAAGAGATGCTATCTTCAGATCATGTCTTTCTGGAGCCCTCACCTGTTGGTGTGGATGCCAGTTATCTCTGGGAAGGTCAGCTCAAGGAGCCGCTTTTCTGACTCATCCAAGAAGCAGATGCCTTTCCAATTTATAGCAATAATGAAGTGGTTCTTAGGCAAGCTGGGTCCTGAAAATACAGAAAAAATCCTTATCAATGCTATACAAGTCTTCTCCTATTCATCTTGTATCTGTCCTCTACTCTCAGGCTCCAGGTATTACCTGAAAACTTAGTGACTTCAAAGAATCTGGAAAAAAGCAAAGGCCACTGAAAGCGAGCAAAATCTACAAGTTGCTCCTTCACTGTCTGAGAGGAGAGATGGTCCTGTGTGTATGGGGCCTGCAGGAAAAAGCCACACACAAGGTTTTCTCAGTAAAATCTGGTTTACATGATCTGCAGACAATAAAGAACGAGCCCAATCCCAGAGATCCCAACAATCCTCTGCTGTTACTGGTGTCAAGGGAACTTGGAGAAAGTAAATCGGGAATGGTCTCCAGGGACCCACATGCCCTGGAGACCATTCCTGTCTGTGCCCCCAGGTATCTGGATTCCAAATTTCCCTTAAATCCCCACTGAACTATTCAAAGTCTAATGCACCTTGGATGCCATGGAAATAATTCAGGTAATCCTGAATCCTTATTTCCAGATCAAAACCAATACTTCATGCCATGCCCATCCTGACTAGGTCATCAGATGGAAAACAGAGCCTTAAAAGCTACTCTATTCAGAGATTTAAATGTACTTTTTCATTCTTGCCTCTTGCTCTTCATATGGAATTGTGAGTGGAAAGGTTTTCTGCTCCCCCAGACCTATTGAGCTATTTGGGATCTACAAACTGAGCTGGTTTTCCTTCTTCCCCTACAGACTATTAATAAATAAAAATGGTGAAAGAAGCAGCAGCTGATGTCAAGAGTGGTTACCCAGCAGTGCCTGACAAACCTCTTACCTTAGCATGTGCATAGGTTACAAGGCTCACCCACTTTTCCAGGGGCTTGGACTTCAGCTGTTTTACTGGAATACAGTCATGGAGCACCTTCTGCACAAGTTCATTGTGGATGGTATCTCCAAATTGGATATAACAATATTTTGCACCTATCTCCACCAAATCTTCCTCCTGAAACAATTAATCCATTAAAAGAGGCCTAGAAGGATGTTACAAAGGCTAGATAGCCTCTTTCAACCTTTGGACCATTTAGGAATGGGGTTTCCTCAGTTTTTGTCTGGATAACTCTTAACAGTCACCCAGCATGAGGAGGGATGAACTTCACAAAATCATAACATCAGAGAGATTGTTAGCAAAGATATTTTAAAGTACAACCCAATTTGCCCCTTTGGACATGCCTCCAAGCTCCCACATTGCAGGGAAGGAAAAAGTATTAATTAGAATTGGCAGTGTGGCAGCTGGTACAATCACCTGGACATAGGGATTGTTCATTAAGAAGGGAAGGGTTGTTTACATCCACTACAAACTCAGTTCATATTCCCGCTTTTTAACGTGGGAAGCATTAATATAGTTGTGTCTCTTTAGGAGGATGAATCAGGAGATCACCTTCTCACAGCGGTACTCTCCAAAGCGAACGCCGCGGATGACTTGGTGGTAGATGAGATCAGTGCTGACAGGATCCTCGCGGCAGTTGTGCCAGGGGGTGAAGATCTCCTTGCGGAAGTAGAGGCGCCAGGGCGCGTGGCGCTCGTGCGTGCCCCGCTCCTTCACCAGCTGCTCACACTGGGAGATGGCGTCCAGGACGTGGTCCCGGCCCCCGCCCAGCGACCAGACCTGCCCAAAGGGACACTGCGTTACCTGGGTCTGCCCAAGGGACCACAGACACAAAGCTCCTGCTCCCCTGATTGCAAGAAAAACTCCAGGAAGGTAAGCAGATGAGTATGCAAGTTGTATGTGGTAAGTGGATGTATTTTTACTAGTCAGCTTGTGGCAAAGGAAACGTTACAGGACTGCAGCAAGAATTGCTAAGTGATGAGCCAAGAGAAAGGCAGAATAGGATTATCAGGCTTGAGATCCAGCTGGGATTCAGAACTGATTTAGTTTCAGTGCAGGACTGGGTTGAGGGTGTTCCAGAATTCAGGGGTCTGCATTTGAGACTGGGTGGGCAGCAGCAACTCCAAAGAAAGAGAAGGGAGCTTCCATTCTATTTTTCTACACTTTACCTTATCAAACACAGCAATGTAGAGTGAAAACCCAAAGATATCCTTCAGTTTGGTTTTATCTGCTATGAACTGACATATCTCTTTGGCAGTGGAAGCAGAGTCTGCAGGGACAGTGATGCTTTGGCCATTCATCAGGGTGACATTAAACATAATGGGTTTCTTCTGCTTTGTTGCCTGGAAGTCAGAGTTAAATAAGAGAAAAAAATTATGGACAAACCTTACTTTCTTCTGAAGAATGAAGTAAGCTTTTAGATCTAAGAGCTACACAGCCTGTACAACCTGGTCAACAATCTTTAAGTGAATCACCAACACCCACACAGTTTCTTCAAAGCATGTAAATTACATCCCTGGAGCAGCACTGGACTCAAGTTTCCTCCTCCTCACAGCTCAGTAGAGTGCCAATAACAGTGCCAATTGATAGACTTTTCATGAGCCACATTTGTCCTGATGACTTTTGGGAACAGCCTTACATGCATCAGTGGAGAGATGCACACTGCCCAGGAAGATGTGTGTTAAGCAATAGGGTCCCTGAGATTTAGGGAGGAACTGAACTGAGGTCTTTACTTGAAAGGTGGGGGATGGGGGGCGTGATTTTTAATTACTAGGGTGACATTTAAAGGAAGTGGAGAACAATATAGCATCATCATACTCCCTTCTTCCTTTTATTTTAAAAGCATAAGCTTTGCTCAGTTCTTTCCAAAAGTGATAGTAAGAGCTTTCCTCAGGAGGTTGTTTCTGGCCTGTGGTTCCTAAGTGGATGGAGGTACCTCCCTGCAAATCATCTGCTGCTGCTTACATACTTTTCTGCATTTAGGGTAACTGAATAGCCAGAAAAGGTGTATCCAAGAAACTGCCCAGACCGAGGTGGCTGTCTTCAATCCTCTTGTGCAATTGATTTCCATGATTTGATTTAGGAACGTCTGCTATTACAGGTTAGTGAATGCAGTATAACTACAAAGTAAGTATTATACTTACAAAAACCAGTACAAAAAGTCCCAGATCAATATAATTAAGCCAAAAGAGAGTTGCTACCTGAAGTTCCAGCCAGCTGGGAGGTTCAGTCCGGGCCCCATTGCTGTAGGTGCGTCGCAGACGCTCAGCGCAGTATGGAGCATAGCCCGTGGGCCCGTGGTGGATGAAATTCAACAGGTACTACATGCACAGAGCAGGAGAAGGAGTTAGGATACATTAATCCTCAGAAAACATTAAAAACCTTCTGCAACTGATAAACTAGATTTCAGTAACCCATTAGCTTTCAGTTCACCAGAAAATAGTGAAGATTAGGGTTGGAATTAATGTGTTTAAAAAGGAGGCTTGAGACACTTCAGAACTTTCAGTCCAAAGGGAGAGAAGATTTGTGTCAGTCTATATACCATGTTTAACTACTTGAGTAGTGGAGACTTTATTCTTATGGTTAGGTTAGAGCAAGTGTTAGTGTTTTCAACCCAAGAGCCCTAAGTGTTATGACATGCTGTATGAATGGAAGAGTTGGGAAGAAGGCTAATGGCAGATTAGGTCTAATGATGATTGATACTTTTAGTTCTACCAAGTCCTCTGGCAATTTCAATTGAAGTCCATGATTAAGATGGGACATTTGAAGAGATGAATGGGATAAACTGAGCTTTTGGAGTCTGTATGGCTCTTGGATGACACGGACTTGTATTTACATATCTGTATTTAGTGCAAGCATGCCTCATTCACCTGATTATTTTAATGATTAAAAATATTCCTAGAGGTAGGGTATGGTCATGTCTTTCATGAATTCTGCATGCTTCCAAGTCTTTGGATGAAGACTGGTGTCACAATATGCCTACGGCTTTGACTGGTTTGTTCCAGGTAGTGTCCATTTAGCAGCATGTATGATTACATTGATTATTTGAACTGGGGTTTTAGTAAAGCAAGGCTGAAGTTTCATGCACATCCATGGATCCTGTTTGCCTCTCAGATCTAGGAGGAAGCCTGATGTCAAGTTGGAGCCACAGGTTGAGTTTTTATCCTGTGGTGAAATGGATTTATCATCCATTTTAACTTGGAAATTAATAAATAATGTAAAACTGCAAGTATCTATTGGACTTTTTAGAGCTTAGAGATATAGGGTAAGGACTGATAAAACTTGGGACTGTGATTTTGTAGGGGCCTCCTGAATATATTTAATCACAAGGGTTGTAACAGGAGACATCTTTTGGTTGTGTTTGGCTGAAAAGACAGAACTGGAAAGGTTAAAATATACCAGATCCCTTGCAGATTATAGAATTAAAATGAGAGCTGTGATCAACAATAGAATTCAGACTGTATGATGTGTAATGAAAAAAAAATTAAATGTGAATGCAGCAGTAATATATTTAAATTCCCAGATAAGCATATGAGATGAGAAAGTTTCCGCTGAAACCACAGCACCAGCTGCTCTGGAAGCCAAACATTTTATGTGGCTGTCAGCATCAAAACATCAAAATACACAAGACACCAGCTCAGCTGAGGCGTGTGAGCTGCTGTAGGAGGAAGGGTTAAGCAGTGTACCTTCACAAACGTGTCTGAAGGAGGAAAGCAGCCCAGGCAAAGTGACAGGAGGATCCAGCCACGAGCATAGCTGCTCCTGTTGCTGTTTTCTGTGAGTTGTTTGCAAATCTGGCAATAAATCTCATCTCTGTAACGAAACATGTGAGAGCAACAGATAATTCACTGTCTGAACTGTCTTTGGCTACAGACTGCAAGCTTGGCAGGATTGCAGCATGATGAGGTAGACCTGAGCTAGGTTCAACCACAACAGCCAAGACAGCACCTGTAAAGCAAATCAGGAAAGAGCTTTGTTATGGAAAAGACTCCAGGCATGCTTAGGGCCTTTTGCTACCCCTTCTTACTCAAGTGCAATTCCCATGCTGAATTAACTGCTGAGAGAAGCAGGGGGCTGTGCAGGAAAAACAACTGCTGGGTCATCCAGCTGTGAAATGCCATTGCTGTCCAAAAGTCTAGATGTGTGGCTTGCTCTGAGCTCTCTACAGCATGTAGGATGTAGCTTATGGCTCTTTTCTGTTTGCTTGTAGGTGGATTTGGGGATAAGGATGGGGTACACCCTGCTTAGGTTTATATCTATATTTTATATATTTTAAATATATTTATATACAAACTTGGAGTGTATCTTGTACAGAAATGGAGAAAGGAACACTTCAGAATAAGCTTCTGAAAATGCAAGCTATCTGCAGCAAGGACCTAAGGGAAACAGATGCAAAAATCTGCACACAAATAAAACTGTTATTAAAAAATCATCTTAATTTTTTCTAGACTCTTGGAACACACATTTGTCAAATCTGATGTGAGAGAGCATAAATTGGATGAGTTTTCTGTTCCGTCATAGGATGTTTGATGAAACACAAACCAAGGGTATATGTACTTAGCCTATGATATATGGATTGAATGCAATTTTTACCAGCAGAGAATCTGCTTTAGGGGGTGTCCTGACTGAAACAAAGTGACTGTGGAGAGAGGAATGCAGCCCATGACTGAGGTCAAGGCACAGCCTGTGTCTGTGGGCTTTGTTACAGAAAAGTGCTTAGGATAAAAAAGGAGAGGATTCATGAGGTCAGCTCAGAATCAACGAGCTTCTGCTGTATCCTCACACCATGCTTGGCTCAAGGTCCAGCCTCACACTGCTTGTGGTCAGGGCTTCTCCTTAGTGTCTGATACTCTCAGCAGTCCAGACCTTTGACCATCTCTGATGCAGGGACATTGCTTGAGTGCTCAAAAAGAGGCTATTGGGAAACCTTCCATCCACCTACTATACATTAACTCCATATTTCTTACTCCTCATGAGTGACTCTTCTCCCTCATTCTAGGGCACTGCTCCACCTTCAAGTGTTATTGAGTCACAGCCCTGAGCTCTGCCCCTTTCCATACCTGTGGGGTATTCAGAAAGCTATACATGGAGGCAGCTGGCCTAAACTGCAACAGGAAAATACCAGAAAAGGCAGTAAGGGATTCATTCTCCAGGACTGTGGAAAACGATGCTGGATTTCCTTGATGCAATGGCCCTAGGAAGGGGGTACAAATTTCCTACCTGATGGCAGGACGCAGAATTGCATTGCCAATAATGAAGTGTACTTTTTCCAGGTTGGACATAGGTCTCTGAGAGATCGAGATGTCTTCTTGGAAAGCCTCTTCTCCACTTCGTAGCTGCTCTGTCACCTGAAAGAAACAGCGTAGCACCCCAGAGTGTTCTAGAAATCTTCCCTCTTAGCAGGAAGCTCTCCCGTATATGAGAGACATTCCTTCTCTATCTTATTGGCTAAAACTCTTCCTGCTCAGTGCAGAACCCTTCCCTCTAAAGGTAACTCGTTAAATGTGCTGTTACAGCACTATCTCTGGCTAGGAGAACTTTCTTGTATGTCCTGTACAGCCCTAACACATGGGTCTCAGTATGCTCAGGCCTCTGGGCAAGCTGTTCTGTAATGCCAACAGTTCTCAGTAATAAATTTCTCCATGTGTTCTCTGCCAGAGAACAGATGACATCAGTGCACATGGGGATCATGTCCAAAGAACACTGCACCAGGTATCCCACAAAGGGCTGCCCTGGCTTGGCAGGAAAACAAGTTCTCAGCTGGGATGTTGCTCACATAACATCTATCAGAAGGTGAAGACAGAGTTTCAGGCAAGAAGAAAGGGAAGCAATGTATTTCCACCTCTTACCTTCCCTGTCAGCTTGGATGACCGTTTCAGTTTCAGGGATGAAATCCCTTTAGAAATCTTGTTATCCCTTCTGCCTTCTCTCTGCAATACACATTACCATTATAGGAAATCAGTTTAATGCACAGCAAGAATGATTCATTAAGGACAGAAAGATGCTCAAGTGAAGATGTTTTTATTTTTTCCTCTCCTGCCAGAAAGAGCTGAGTGTCCTGCCGTGACTTTTGCACTTGTGGCATTTCAAGTACAGTAGCATGAAAGATTTCCTTTACTTTTCTCACTCTTGGTAGAACAGCACAGAAACCAAGGAAAGTAAATAAAACCACAAATATAGCCTGCTTGTCTCACCATATTTGGGCTGTCATTCCTCAACTGGATCTGGTTTTTCCTGCCAAGTGTGTCATATATCTGTGTCATCACGGAGCTGCTCTTGGTGGTGGCACTCTTGGCAAACATTGCTGGCTCTGGCAGGTCCCCCATGAACCTCAGGATGATCACCCACACAGCTAGAGAAGCCTATAGTAGCAGAAAGCACAGTCAGACAGTGCTAACAGGACCAATGGCTCCATGCCATTTCTGCCTGTTTAGATTAAGAGCATTTTCTTCCTTTGCCAAGTCCAAATTGTTAAAATTCCCATTTCTTCTGGATACCTACATGAGGAGTTTAGTTTCATACCAAATAACAAGACAGCGACATACAGCACTTTCCCACTAAAGGAAGAGGGCACAGCTCTGGTGGAAAGGTCAGATTTCCTCTGTGATTGCTGAGCCCTCACCATTCCCTTTACTGGCACCTTGGAGGTGAGTTGTGTCTGGAGGCAGGTGGAGAAGCCTTGGCTAAACTGCACTCTGCATTTGCTGAGCTGGACAGATAAGCAGTGGAGTGGAGTCTGCCAGGACCCTTCATGCCCAGAATTAGGAAGCAAAGTAATAGCAAAGCTCTTGAAGCATGGGGTCCTCCATTCTTCCAGGCTGCTTAGAATCAAGGAAAACACCCTCCTCAATCCCTCTCTGATTCAATGGGATATTGGAGGCCTTGCCCTCCCCCTTCTGTCCTGTCTCACAAACCAGCAACCCTAACAAAGCAGAGACATGGATAAGCTCTTATGCTTCTTCTCTCCAGTCCATTTTTGTCCCCAAAGGGTGTCTGGAGAAGTCAAAACACACCCCTGAGTTCCCTCTTTGGGCAAGAACAAAGGTGAACAGAGATCCTCCACTGGGCAGGTGTTTGTGTGAAGTGCCTGCCAGCAAATAGCCAAAAAATGCTGATGGGCACTGCTGCTTTCACTACTATGGCTCAGGACTATCTCCTTGGCTCTGCAGTCTCTGGCTCCCAGGGCTGTGCCAGAGCCAGGACCCAAAGATGGTAAGACCTGTAAAGCCAGAGCTGTGGAGAGAGCAGGTTCAACATGAACAACAAGGAGCAAGATACCAGCACGTTGTCCTTGTCATCATGGTAGAGCAGTGGGTGCCGCAGCTGTCTCCGGATGTGGGTATGTGTGGAAGACCCCTGGAAATAAGTAGCTGCAAACTTGGGGAAGGTGTACTCTTCCAAACCATGTGCTTCCTCTTCTAGCTCCACACTCATGGGAACCATGTCCAGGTCCACTTCCTCCAGCTTGCTAGGCTTTGTTTCCAAGTCCTGTGCAGAACATGAAGAAGCATATTTTCTTTTACTGAACTCTGATATGCTTATGTTTAGTTTGTTTTTTTTTTTTCCCCTTGGCCATAGATCTTCCAGAATTTGCCTTTCCAGCTAACCCCAAAGCCATTTACAGTTGCTACCAACAGATCATTTAGACTCAGAGCTTGTCTTTCTGAGATGCATCCGTTCCATATGGTCTTCCTGTCTTGGTCCTCAGCAAGAATATTGCTGATGGAAAATCCAGGTGTTACTGTTCACATCCTGTACTTATCCATACTATTCTCTTCTGCCCGCCTCTTCCTACAAAATTCCAACCTCTCCAGCTACCAGGACAAGTATATCACAAATGTTGCCTTCTAGAATACGGTATAACTTGGTCATGAACTTTCAGCTTGTTTCAGACAGAAAATCACTGAGAGCACTGTCAGCAGAGCATGAGGTTGATGCCAAAATGCAGAGGGTGGTACTGTTTGGCTGGGCCAAAGAAACAAATGCAAAGTTTGAAGCTATATAGTCCCTAAACTGCATGTGAGCAAAAACTTTTGGGAACTCACCTCTGCAAGAGATGCCTTACTGACTGGATGACTAATTTGGAGGATTATTTTACGGTACAGAAGTTCACTAAACAGAACTGAGCACTCTGATGGAATTCCAACAATCAGTGAGCTTACACAAGGGATAAGCATGACCCATTACCAGTCTGCAGCTCTGTACCTCAAAACCCAGAGGAGCTTGTCCTTCTTGGCCTCCAATCATAGAAGGTAAAAACCCAAAAATTTTGTCCACCATTTCTTGGTCGCTGATAACATCATGATTTGTTGGTTTATTGGCAAGCACGTTCCTCCCTTGTCTTGCTTTTGCCTCCTCTCTGTCCTGAGTTGGCAGGTGTTCCTTTAAACACAGAAATAGGCATGACTTGATCATGAACATCATTCTGCTAGAGTGAAGAGGTATGAAGATGAAACACTTTTGCAAAGGTGTGTGACTGTGAGGTCCAGCTCAGCCAGTCCAGTGTTGAAACAGGAAGGCAAATGTTGCTTGTGCCAAGCAGTCACAAAGACCTGGCCCATGAGCAGCAGGGCCCTGCTCTTACAGCTGTCTTTATGGACTGCTGGCATATTGATAATGATGTGCAATTATACAAGAATTTAATCAACAAGAGATAACACAGGAAAAGCACAGAATTTCTAACAGAATATCCCACAATACTGAAAATTTTTAAATATTTTGTGTCAGACTTGAAATAGCATTGGGCATATTTGGCTAAAGTGCCACCTTAACCTGCAATCAGAAATGTGTATGTGTTTGCCTTGTTATATTTTCAAACCATCATTACAAATAGGGTTACAACTATGTCTTATCTTTCTTCAAATATAGCAGTGCTCAGAGGTTTGAGCAAGTCCACAGGTGTGAGCTGGGTAATGCTGGCCACTGTTCCTCCAACAGCATACCTACCTTTTCTTCCCTTCCTTTCAGTGGTCCCAGGACATGGATGAGATGTTTCTCTTCCTTCCTGGGGTCCAGCTTGTTCTGTGGACAACAGGACTATTCTGTAACTGTTTGTACAACTGCTGAGCCAACTCCCTTCTGCCTTTAGCAAACTGTCCACACCAGGACTTTGTCCCAACAGAGGCTTAGTTCAAGATTTGATATTTTAGGGAACAGGCCACAAGCAGAAATCTTCAAACTGGCTTAGTCCTGTTTGTACAGCATTAGTACAGAAAGGAAATCAGGGAGAGGCCTCTCCTGTGCTACGGACTGCCAAGGGTAGCAGCTACCAAGACACATTACATTGGGATTCCCTTCTAAATGGTTCCCTGAGTGCCACCCTGCTGTAGAAATTGATCTCCCCTTGTAGGACTGGCTGATACACACAGATCTTATCTTTTCTCCTTCTGTCAAAGCCACTGCAGTATCAGTGAAGTTTTGATCCAGGATAACGATCACATAAAGCAAATGTAAACAAGATCAGTCTGCTTAACACTCTGCTTTTGTACTTGGCAAGAGTTCAAATTAAAAAAACCCAAAATGAATATCCACACCCAATGCTATGTTAAGGCAACGCTTGCTGGTGATAAAACCTCTATTGGAATTTCATAGAAACAATGTGTTCACAAGGTATCTGTGAGCATTACCTCCCTCTTTATCCTCTGGTAGGTCTGGCGAGCGAGCATGCCCCTGGCATAAGCCTGTATGACACAGGCAGCCTTCTGCTGCTGTGCCAGCCTCTGGCGCAGCAGGAAGCCGCGGCACAGCGCCTGGAAGCCGACGATCCGCGCGCGGGTGGCCTCGTACTGCTGCGCCAGCTGCCGGCTGCGGTACAGCGCCTGCAGGCGCCCGAAGCCCAGCAGCACCTGGGGTGGGCAGAAAGAACAAGTCGTTGTGGTTCCAAACCATCGAGATGGGTTGGGATGTAAGGTGGGATAAGTAGAAGACAACAAAATACGGTGACTGGATAAAGACACTGGAAGTGGCTAATGTAATATTACCTGTTATGCTTTGAATTCTACCAATAATAAGCCTTTAAAACTAGTATAGAGAGTTATTTGGGGGATGTGTTCTAGGGCATGGCTCCAGAAACTGACAATGGTAGCCTGGGATTGCGACAAGAGAAGGAACAGAGCAGAAATGGAGCCAGGTGAATGGAAACAAGCAGACAGGAATTGCATCACTGATGCAGAATATAGGATGTTTGTGACTGAAACTGGCAGTTTCTCCTCCTTCCCCTCTCAAATGGGATGTATGGGATATAATTATTATTATAATAATAATCCCATGGGATATAATTATAATAATAATGTTCCCTGCCACAGAAATACATAATCTGTGAGCGCCCCCAGTTTTCCTCACCCAGAAAATGCACCATGTGTAGAAGATCAGCCAATATTTTTCACACAGAATCACACAGAATCATCAGATTTGGAAGAGACCTTCAGAATGATCTAGTCCAATTGTCAATCCATCATAACTACCCCTAAACCATAGCCACATTCAGGCACCTCTTCAACATGTCCTAAGATGGTGACTCCACCATCCTAGGCAACTTATTTCAGTGCCTGACCATTCTTTCAGCAATTTTTTTTTTCCTAATATCTGATTTGAATCTTAGTGTGTCCTGGCAAAATTTTTGATGTGAGATTGATATAATGACTTTTCTGGTAATTTTTTAGAAATTCCCAGCTTTCCTGCAGCAGTTGTGGAAGACACTTTGCTCATAGCATGGTGATGATGTGCAAAGGCTAGGCTTGTGTTTCTGACTATAAGAAGCATGGACCACTTATATATCAGGTCTCTGGAGCCAGGCCTGCTGAGGTGAGTTGGGTTCCTATTTCACCAAAAAGAAGTGTCACAGGTTCAGCAAGCCCTGAGAGGTCCCAGAGCCCTCCTTGGACTTTATACACTCCTTTACACCCTGTCATCTTATCTATTCTCCCTTCAGTTGAGAATATCTTAATTCCTAATACTCCACTCAGTCTGGCAGGGCACAGTATATAAACACACACACAAATATATATTCATTGATACACCTTCATCTTACCATTCTGAATTCCTTCCGGCAGCAGTAGCCTCTCCAGGCTGACTGAATGGCTACAGCAGACCTCCTCTGTTTCAGGAACTGCTTCCTAAGCAGACAGACATGTGAGGTGACAAACAATAGGTTATCTGTGTTGCTTCTTATGGTAGTAGTAGAGAATAAGGTGGCTGTTTTTCTCTTTTATGGGATGTCCACAGTCTGATGTCAGCCTTGTTTGCTGCAAAAATACTCATAGCAACTACAGACCAAATTAATTGCTGTGCTCAGAGAACTGTAAGAACTGAAAACCCCTCACATCATGACTGTACAAGTTAACTTCCCCATCTAGTAATCTCTTTCTCTCTGTTTTGCTGCCAGGATGAGGAGCCCATCTGAGCAAGATGAACCTCCCATGGTACAAACTGTCACACTGCAGCTCAAAAAGGCAGCACATAGCTCTGATGCATTAAAAGAAAAAGCAAGGTGAGGCTTTTGTTTTGGATACTCTGTTGGATAGCAGAGTCTGAAAAAAAAAGAGGGACATTTTGGGGCATTTGTGTCATATTTTTTAGTTCTTCCTTCACTATAGTCAAGAGTATTTCTAAACCAAACCAGGACTCAGTCCTATATCATGGTTCTGATTGAGGGGATACAAGATCCATGAGTACAAATCATGATGTAAAACATTTAATGAGGACAAACATTTACTTGACAGCGACTAAATTTTACTTCTGAAGATATTTCAAAATAAACCAGACACAATTCAAGAATTAGGCATCTTTGGCAAAGAGAAGGACTAGTTAGTTTCCATCTGATTCTTATCAATGTCTTGTATCCAAGAAGCACCCTAAATAAGAGAATTCTTGTAGCTCTGAGAAGGACACTGATTCCATGGGGATTTCCTGCTTTCCAGATGCCTACTATTTACTAAAAATAATAAGAGAAAGTCCTCCTTTTAAACCTTCCTTTTCATACATGCCACAGCATGTATGTTGAAAAACATCACTAAAATAACAAAACTGAGCCAAAACAAATCTTTGTCCAACATCTGCATAGATACACTGTGCATTATTACTTGATGAGCATGTAATTTAGGGCTGGTGGAAGGCACAGCCTGATACATTTCATACTCAAAAATGCTGCACAGAGTGTGTTAAGCTGCACCACAAAGATTAGCCACATCAAAATAAAGCAAATTCCCTTCTGTAAGATCACTGACCTGTCCTTCAATCCTCTCATCACCTTCTGGATAAGAAGAACCTTATCTGTGAGTACATTTTGGCGTTGCAGCTCCAGTACAGTGTCATGATGATCCTGTAAAAGAAAGTGTGGATGTGCTAGCTTAGCAGACACACCTACAACCTCTGGAAATGGGACACATGATGTGAAAGAGACCCCAAATCAGCATGATGTAGCATAATGTGACTAAAATGCATTTATGAGACTGCAGTAGGAAGAGTGCACACCACCTGACCTGAGCTGGTCTAGCTATAGCCATAAACAAGCAAGAATCTGCCTGCAGCAAGACTGTTTTCAACAGGGGGCATGCTACAGGCAAGGCTGTCCTCTGCAACAGTGCACTGGTATCCTGTTCTTTTTTATGCTCCAACTCATTGCACTGTTCTGCTTCAGCTGCAGCCTTTTAGCACAGAAACAGGATCAGCCTCTCCTACACCAAACCCTCTCCACTGAATTATTTGGCTTTCAAGAACAAAGATCCACCCTCAGATTCAAGAGAGAGTTTGTAAGATAATCCAGTCCTCCTTGCACAAGGCACTCATGCACAAGCAGGCCAAGCTGTACTGTGAAGCATCCAGTTTTTCATGAGAAAAGACAATAGTCTGTCCTTTTTACTTACTTTAAGGAAAATCTTGGTCCTTCCAACTTGCCAGCTCTCGTCCTTGCCCAGCACTGCTTCAGAGATGCTGATGCAGCTCTGTCGAGTATCATTCTTCAGCTGATGTGCAAAAGCATCATGATGTTAGGTCTTGGCTGTGAAACACAGCAAGTGCTATGCAAGGATCTACTGCCCTGCATTCCAAAGGGTGAAGAGCAGAAACAGATGAGGTCCTGCAGACCTCTGGGCTGACAGTACAATGAATGAAAGTGATTCAGCTCAAATGGTCAGGAAGAGGAGGAACGTGATTGCATGACTAAACATCCCAGGGTCAAGGTGTGAGGAGGAATCAGAGACCTGAGACTTGTGTGATCACAGTAAAATAACATCTGAGGGCAGTGGGAATGGGGATGGTACCCTACCTGGGATGTCTTTGAGGAGCAGGCCAAGGACAGCTGGACCTCAAAGCAACTCTGTTTTCAGCTAAGGTTGAAGGGAGTATTTAACTATTTAGCTATAATTATTATGATGACAGTTCCTGTGATGACTTCTCCTGTGCTGACAGCTCTCATAACCCTGCCAGCAGTAATTCAAGAACTTTCTACTGTGGGAAAGACTAAAGCCTCATAAGGAAAAGTTAGACTAGCCTTAAACCATGTTCTTGCTTACACACCTTTTGTCGAAGAGACCATGGCAGAAGAAATCTGTATCTCTCAAAGAACTCCTCAAAGCTGTAGCGAACTGGGTACCCAGCTTTCCTGATCTGAATGGTCTCCATCATCCCTGAATATCGCAGCTGTTTGATACACAGCTCCCGGTCAAACAACTGGAAGGGAAAGCAGACCAGGAGGAGACTTAGCACTGAGCAAAGGGTACATGTGCAGTATCCCTCAGAACAAGTCTATTTGCCTCCTGCCTCAGGGGGACAGCAAAATGGCATACTTTTAAAAATTGTATTTCTCTTCTGTGCACTAAATTAATTCATTACAAGCATAAACAAGTCACCTCAAAGGGTCTTCAGTTTTGTGTATGTCAGCAGTAGAAACAGTCTGTTTACTTCAGTCTGGCTACCATTTTCCTTCTAGAACTGCAATTTCAGATGAACAGTGAATTCATCATATAATTTTGTAGGTGTGAATAGATGCATTAGCAACTTAGGCCTTTGGGCATACCATGCAAAGCACAGCAGGCATACTGCTCTTCTTATTATTTAATCTTATCTGAGTTTAAAAATTGGCTCACTAAGCCACATGCAGTGCTTCAAAACGTTTTAAATCATTTGACCAATACCATACAAGGTTTTAGAGTAGAACCAGGTCAAAAGCCCCCAAGACCCAGCCACGTGTCCTAATGACAAATGGACTCTTCCTGGTATGTCAGATTAAGCCAAATCACCCCTCTCACAAACTCCCATAGCTCTCCTATTCTCTCTGAGGCTATTTCATAGTATGATCATTGTTGATCCTGATGTTTTTTGTTTGTTCCTGTGTTGAGGGGCTACAGACTTTTCAGTTTTGTCTTTACTGAAAAGAAGTCTATAACTCTACTCAGGAATATACCTGTGTGCTTTTTTGCTATCCATTACTCTATGGTGCTTTTTTTGAGATGCTTTTGTAAATTAACCGTGCTATATCCTCCTATTATGTTTATTGCAGGAATACCCTGTACTCCAGCTCTTCTTGGATGCAGCCAAGTACACCTATAAAATGTTACACAGAAACCGAGAGCCTTTTCTCATTACAAACTTTACCAAAGGTAAGGCTCTGTACTGTTAGAACATTACCAGTGGTTTCTTGTAGTCATTTGGCTTGATGCAGCGGATGAAGTATGGCTGGCACTGCTCAAGGATTTTCATTAGTTTTTCCAGGGATTGCTTGAACTGTCCTCCCAGCGTCGAGAGCCGCTTGGTGGTATCCAAGCCCTGGGAAGAGAAAGCACATGCTGACTGCAACATCATTCACTCAGAGGCCAATTAAAAAACTTTGTCTTTTTGTACAATGTAACAGTATCACACAACCACCAGAAAAAAAAATTATTTACCTACATGGGAGCTACACTGGCCATCTGTACCTTATTAATTTGAGTTTATCCTTGTAAAGAAACCCCTCACTAAGTGCTTTCAGCTACTTGGGCACTAAGTTCTAGCAGTAGGGGTGGCTGTGGTGGAAGTAATTCCACCCACAGGAGCCCACATGCACCTGTCTGTTCCAACCAAGGCTGTGTTTACTGCCAGGTCTGGGTGCCAAGCTGTGATTCCTGGGAGCGTGCCTGAAAGCTTGGTGAGAAACAGCCACTCCCAAAGCAGGAATAAACTCCAGGCCAGATATTTTGCTGCCATCATAGCTGGGAATGCTGAAGATTCAGAACAGCCCATTCCTTAAGGATTAGGTCTGATTAGGCTAATCACCTTGCCCGTTAATACTATGGCAAGCAGTGAAAAGGCAACTTTTACTGGAGTATAAACTAAGAGGTACTCCAGGTTTCCCCAGCCTCTCTGACAACTCAGTTCCACCTGTCTTTTTCACACAAGTCATCACATTAAGCCTAAGTTTCTACATGTCAGTATGGGCACATTAAATTACAGTGACAACAGTACAGATTCCTAGTAACAAAAGGACTCCACTGGCCTTTTACATACAGCAATGAGCTGATCATTGCAGCACACCACAGCCTGTTTGTTTATTAGTTTGTTTGGGGAGTTTGGTCTGTTGTGGGGTTATTGTAATTTTTTCCAAGTAAATAATTTAAAGTCCAGTGGCTCCCCCTCACTTCCATGATCTTTAGGGTATCTCATCCTGCTGTTCTTACTTCTAAAGTGCTGTTTTGAGTACTCAGATTTCCACCCTGTGCTTTAGCTACAGGGCAAGGCTGCCCTCCAGTGATCAATCATTTGTGTCTTTGGAAAACAGCTCATGGGAACGTTTCACTGCAGCTCAGATGCACCTTAGGGCTAGCAAGCACCCAAAGTGGTATAATAACAATATATATTTATTTTAGTGATTTTCACTCTCAGACCTTAGAGGCCTTTCTGCTGTACCATCAGTGGGATGGCCACACATGATCTCATACATGCAACATTGTTAAAGCTGAATTTTTTATTGAGTTAGTGGTGACTTTTCTGTCGTGATGCGTCAGGAAAGGAACTCTGAGACCTCTAGACAAAAAAGTGTTTTCTGGCACATCATTCATTATTATTTTCTGTAGCCTGCTTCTTAGGCTTCCCAATGGTGGTCCCATTTATTTGAACATCAACAGCTAATTTCTGTGCATTTTGACATGGGGTAGCCCATTTGGTATTTCCTTTCTTGAGATGCTGCTGTACTTCTTTTTCATTAACACAGCCTTATTTATAGGGACAAGGCCTGTTAGAGCATTAGAGCAATGTAAATACACCTGATATTTAATCTGGAGGTATTCATAGCATTTAAGAGATGCTAAGCCACTTATCTGCTGCTTTTACCACTTCTGACATTCTTTGCCCCCAGGATGTTTACCTGTCCGTGGCCAGTTGTTCTGGACAGCAGAAAGCCACACTGGGACAAAGACAGAGGAAGAAAGGACAAGATCAGAAAACAACGCCAGGAGGACAGACAGATAACAGGTAAGACAGCAAGCTGATTGTTCTGTATCCTGACAGGAAAACTCAAAGATGTAAACAAGCAAAAGTACCTTCACATACTGGTGACACTGCATAGCCAAATGGTCAGAAATCAAGGTATGTGGAAGTTGGAGCAGGACAGAGAACCTGAACTGTGCCCCACGGTGTTTTCTAGTCCTCTGCACTTCACATCCTTAATTTCACTAGGCACAGACACAACAGGATCAGTGGAGTCTGTGATAATGACCCATCATGAACTTTGTCACACAGTGATGTCCAGTCAGTGACAACATGTGGGGAAGCATCACGACTTGTGGTTCTGGAACAACTGCAGGCATGGCTGCACAGATATCCAGGGTGCACACCTGGCTGACAGGGCTGACTTTGCACTTGTTTACAGCATGAACACCAGACCCTGACTTTTCCTGCAGCCCCCTTGGCAGAAACAATTTGAATGAAAGAGGTAGAGATTTTCAGAGACAGAGCAAAAGAAAGAGGAGATCAAGAACAGCCAGAGCTGTGTGGAAAGCAGGAGAAATGTCTTGTTTCTGCAAGACAGTGCCAGTAAACCAACCTTGTAGACCTGGTCAGATCCAAGATGGCGAATGGTCCCACGTCCCAGAATAGGTGGGGTTGTTTCCACCTGGAAAATCTCCCTCAGTAATTTGTTTTTGGAGGAATGGACCACTTGCATTACATTAGCGCTCAGCGTGTCACGATTTTTCTCCAAGAAATCTATAGGATGGAAACAATATTAGCCTGTCACCTCTGCAGCCTGCTGGCTCTAGCACCAGTGTCTACCTAAAATCCACTTAATTTACAGTAACTTGCAGAATGGTTTAGAGTAATCCTTCTGACCTCCTGATCAACTTCAGATCAACACTACCCTGGAGAGCTACATATCCAGGTCATGCACCTATCATGAATGCATGTATCCAGGGCAAGTCATGCCCTTCCCTTCACCCTCTGTATCCAGCAGAGATAGACTCACCTTTTGATTCATAAAAGACAACCCCAGCAAAGTGGTTGATGCCAAACTTGGTATCATGAACGCTCTTAGGTGGGATGTAGACGTTACTTTTACCATGGAGGGAGTTGATTTTGATAAGCATGGTGGCCTCTGTGCCCTAGAAACAAGTACAGGTGAAAAGGGATGGTTAAGCAGATTGTCCCCAGCACTGGCCTGTGCTCAGCAAGCAAGCAGAAGTGGTACTTAGAGATAACAAAAGCTCAAATTCTGCCCTTACGTGTGTAGTAGATCTGGAGAAAGTGCCAAAAGTATCTTTCCTTTTACACAGACCCCTGTCTCAATCATCGTGATAGAACACACCATCAAGCACAGGGCCTGTTTTTTCTAGGGCTGTACACAAGTCCTCATACCATTATCAACATCACCAGGTGGGATGAGAATTTACCAGATCTCTGGACCTCACAAGCAAAGCCCCCACCAACCTTCTCATGCCCTGCTACCCAGAAAGCTGTAGAAGGATGCCTCCTCCTTCTCCTGGGCAGGCACAGCTCTTCTTGCACTCCCCAGCTGGTACAAGACTCAGAGATCCCTGGAAGAATCCCTAAGCAGATCCCAGTCAGCATGCCCAGACCAGAGGCTAGGCAGTCAGCTGGGAGTTTCTCTGTCAGCAAGGGGAAGCTTCAAAGAGCAAGCTGCAGCCCAGACCAACAGCACAACAATACTCAAACAATAAACAATTTCAAAGATTTCCCAAGAAGCCCTTGTAAAATGATACAGACTCCTTCCTTCTCTGTCTGGAGCAGTGGTAAGAGTTTCAACAGCAAGACACCAGGAAGAGCACATTCCAGCAGAGAGTGAAACAGTTGTGTAGTGAGCTAATTTGAAAGAAACATCTATGGGAAGAAGATATTGCCTCTTCTAACATATTTGAAAGCCACTTTTGCACATTTGTGTGTCTAAACCCAACTGTTACCTGTGAGCTGTGTGCAAAGCCAGGCATTACAAGTGAAACCAGAAATTTACCTGTGGGAACCTGCTCTCTTCATCAATGAGGGAGATGATATTCATGGGCTTGAGTGCAATGACTTCCAGGGTCTGGTGGTTATCAGTGAAGTCAATGTTGTTCCAGGCAATGTGCTCTGCAAGGTATTCCTCTTGCTCCAGCTTGAAGACATGGTGCACAAAGAACTGCTGAAGGTGCTCATTTGCAATGTTAATGCACAGCTGCTCAAAGCTGGGGAAGAACAAGATGAAAGCCCATGGTCATCCTTGGCCAGTGCTGCACTTCTCTCTGCTGTTTGTTTAGCCTTTGCACTAAATGCATTCCAGATACACCACTGCCACATTCCACACTGCTGGTGACTGGCATCACTGCACGTTGCCAATCTTGGCAATAAAAGGGAAGCATTTTCTGCTGTGGCAAAGACCAGCAGCAATGAGCCAGCTGATGACTGAATGTTGCTGAGTAGGCGATAAAGATCTTTTATTTGTTTCAAGAAACTCCAGAGATAAAGAGGAATATGTAACTGTGAAAACCACTTAAGAGCATGTGACATGTTTCTGCTTGTACTGGTGCTACCACTTCTTTTGTTATTTACTCCGTTATGCTGCACCTGAGTGTCATTACCTTGTACTTGCTGTGGCACACTGTGTGTGCCTTTGGGGTGCTTACCACACTGGGGACTCATGGGGACTGCAGGTCTTGGGAACAGCACAAAATAACAGGAGAGAACACAAAAGATAGAAGACAGACTGTAGAGATCCTAGATTGTGTTCCAAAAGTCACTGAGGAACATTATCTGGCTGAAGGCCAGAAAATTCCTCAGGATCTGGAATAGACATGTGCAATGGCTGCACTAAAATGAAGGCTGGGGAAGGAGGCAGAAATATGATCAAGACTGAAGAAAAATGGAATCTGCATGATCAAAACTGGGAAAATCCAGTAATGGAATTCTCACCATTTTTCTGAGAATCAGGATAATGATGAAAGAGCATGTGTCTCTTTGTTTTTCCGTTCCTTCCCTTTACAACAGCTGCTTTTCAGCTTCCTATTGCATTGCATCTGGAGTTTCCTACCTGTTGTTGCTGAAGTTTTCAAACCCAAAAATGTCCAGCAGTCCAATGGATTGATGTCTGTCTTTAGGCTTCTGAGAAGCTGGGTTGAAAATGGCTGAGTTGATTTTGTTCACAATCCACAAGAAAATCCGCCCATATATACCCTGAGGAAAAAAATTAAAGAGGAATTAGAGCCCTCTAATCATTAGAGACTTTGGATGTAACTGCTTGCTCTTGTGCTGTCAAGCTATGCCTGAGCACTGCAAGGGCTTGGAGCCCTCTGGGTCAGTGTTTATCACATGGGGCTCCTCAGCCAGGAAGAAAGACAGTTCTGAAAGCATCCTCAGTCTTTAAACAGGGAAGCTGTGAGCACCAGTACCTTCACAAAGGCATCCCTCCCATTGGCAGCTTGAACCACATTCAGAGGCCTGGACACACTTTCTCCTCGGACAATGATGGAGAGGTTTGTGAGGCTGTTCTGGAGTTCACTAGAGTCCACCTGGAGAAACAGTCATGGCAACCTGGTCATTCCAGGTGAACAAAGGAAATCCAGCAAAGTTTGTATCAGGAGGAGGACTTTGACAAACTGCTTGTCTAGCAGCATCCACTGGCAACTTTGCTGTCCCATTTAAAGGTCTCTCCCATCTTGGAGAGACATCTGGAACAGCATGACTGGAGTGTTCAGCAGGACACGCCTGTTGAATGTTCATTCCTACATAAACTCCAGAGACGTGCTCTGCCAGTGTGCTCATGGAACAAGGGAGAAGGAAGAACCAGCAGAAGATGAGGGTCCATTACCTCGAGCAGTTTGGTGGCAATGGAGAAGTGTGGTGAGTCCATCACATCAGAGCAGTCCAGGTTGTCGTACACGGCCGCTGCAAGGAGGAAACAACCAGTCTCAGGGGGAACCATCACTGTTGTTAATGTAGCTGTATTTCTGTGACCCCACAACACTGGGAATGTAGCAAGGTACTCAGTTCTTATTTGAAGCTGACTGGTTTGGTGATTTTACCAAGGAGGATCCTGATTTCACCCAGATTCTGGGATCTACAGGGCTCTCTCGTGCATAGAATGTGAGGCTAAAAACAGCAGCCAAACTGACAAGATTATTCATTTAAAATAGTAATTTCTGGGGATCTGGGGAAGTGATATCTGACTCCAGAAAATATGTTTCTGGAAATATTTTTCCTGTGTATCTGGCTTGTGGGAAATTAGGCAACAGAGAGAAATACAAGAAATCCCTAATTTTAGTAGTCAGCATTAATCCAAAGAATCCAGCTGGCATCTCTGTATTGGGCCTGCTGTATCTTTTCTAAAATGTGAAAGCTTCTGGCATGTGCTGGTGGGTCACACTGTGCCTGTCCACTCCAGAAGTACACCTATGCAGGTGAGTGTTCAGCAGACTTAAGCAGGAGGATGACTGCTATTATCTCCAAGGCAAACATCACTCCTGTGTCTTCTGGCCTGTGCAGAACAACAATCAGCAAATGTAGCATGGCATTACACTCCGCTGTTTCAGTTTGTGTGATAAGGGCCTATTTACAACCATGGAGACCTGACAGTGTGACAAAATAAGATGCTGTTCTTCAAACACAAGGCAGTGGAGTCACAAACCAGAATTTCATGGTGCTTATCTGCCTGCCCTTCCAACTCTGTTCACCTGTTAATACAGGTCAGAGCAGCACAGCCCAGTCTGTGCAGGTGGAAGCAGGAAGTACCCAAGGGAAGCACCTTTACCATCGAGTCTGAGGAAAGGTAAGCCCAGGCAATGCTGAATTTACCTTGGAACTCCACATTCCCTAGGTGCAGGATTGCAGCCAGCAGCTTGCTGATGTCCCAGTGCTCAGAGTCTGAGAACATGAGGATCTTCATGGCCGAGCGGATGTGGGCATAATCCTTGGCGTCGTTGCGGCTGTCGCAGGACGTGCAGTTACCCTGCAAGCACGACACCAACAGGTAAGGAAGAGCCTCCTGCTACCCAGACAAGGATGAAAGCACGTGCAGGGTGATAAGCCTTTGTGCAGAGGGTGTCTATCCTGTGAGTCCACAAGGATGCAAGGTAAAAACCTATTTAGACATTCTATATCCTCTTCCGTAATTTCATATTTTCTCTCAAAAAGAATGCATTAACAGAGGGCTCAGTAATGCATTTCTCCAGGGCTAGGCTGAATACTGAGGAAGGCAAAAGAAAAGCTGATGGGAAGGCTGCTCTGGAGCATAGAAGGACAGGAAGCTTTGATAAGGTTACCTGCATTTACAAGGCCATGCCTGTTTCTTTGTTTTCCCCTCTCTGTCTTGTCAAGAGAAAATTAAGAGCCCTCATCCCAAACCAAAGCAAGTCAGGTAGGATAAGTACTAGAAGGCAGATCTCAAAATAAAAATATTAGGTCCTAGT
Organism: Passer domesticus; assembly: GCF_036417665.1. Classification (NCBI taxonomy): domain Eukaryota; kingdom Metazoa; phylum Chordata; class Aves; order Passeriformes; family Passeridae; genus Passer; species Passer domesticus. The sequence continues at coordinate 18,661,652 of NC_087484.1, forward strand.
GGAAGGCAAATGGAAGCATCCAAGGCAGCATCAGAAGCACCTTCATCAAAGCCTGCACAGCAGGTCCTATGATGCTGCTCCTGACAGAAACTATTTTCAGCCATAATAGAGATGGGGAAATGCCTTTTTTATCCTTGCCATTTCTGAAAATATAGTGTGATGATCACAAAAATGAAATATTCCTAGACATTTCAGTTTACAGCATGTAAACATGCCAGCTTGTACCAACAGCTGACCTTTACAAAACCATGGATATGTTCTCCTTTAATCCAATCCTCCTGTTTCAGTATCACACTGCCCTACTTCTGACCCAGGGGCCTTTTCATAGAATGGCCAATGGGTTAATTGTACTAATTGCACTCATGAGCTTTGCTGCAAGATCACTGTTATTTTGAAAACGTTACATTTGAAAAAATCTCCACAACTTTAATAGTTTTGATTTTGAGACTCCAGAAACAGACTTGTTTTCATTTCCTGGAAATTAGATGCCCAGCTCCAGCTAATTTCAGTAGAGGCAGGACTTAAGCACGTTTTTCCACAGCTATAAACAGCCCAAACCTAACCAGCTGGCATATTTAATATGAGGTATATACACAGGCTAAAGGACAGGATTTTCATCATGGCTTTCATGTCCTAAACCACTCAGTTAGCTATTTTCAAAAACTTCACCTATGAAGATCCCACTTCTGCCACAATGGCATCATAACTCATGGTCATTAGCATCCATCGTGGGATGTTATGCTGAATGCCAGCTGCCTGCATTATGTATGTAAGATTTATTAGATATAAGGACTAGGATTCTTATTAATTTTCCTCTAAGGTACACATATGTGATTACCATTCTCCCTGGCATGAGATCCCTTGCATTCCTTTGAAATCTGAGTGTCTGTGAAAGTGGGGGATGTTGTCCACATTCTGTTTTAAGGTGTCCTTTATGTTTCTAAAGTCTGACTTTGACAGAAAGCTTTAACCTGCCACAAGCTGCTTCCCACCGGTGGACAATACAGTAAGTGTCTGAAACTGATGCTCACAGCAGTTTTGGTGTAACTGCTTCTGGTACTCTAAGGGAAGGACTGTTCATATTTGGTAACTACCATCTGCAGCTCCTAGTGATTGTAACTGCTCACTGGAAGAAGCAAATGGCAGAGGGATATTAGAGAATAAAGCAGAGATTATTACCATAGTGAGATAAGTGTACTCTGAAGCAGTGCCCAGATTCAGCATCTTTTTCTGCTCTGTATTCATCCCCATTAGCATGCAGTAGAAGATGTGATAATTCCTCTCCTCTGGAGCCTAAAAATAAAATAAATAGGCCAATGGATAGCCTTGTCAGGATAAGCTTCTAACACAAGAAGAGGCAGAATGTTCACCTGCCAGTGCCCTCACCTGGCGGCAGACCCGGGACTTCTCCAGGAGAAACTGCTCTATCCGGGCTCCTTCTATCACGCCATTTTGGTTGAAGTGAATATCAATGTATTTCCCAAAGCGGCTTGAATTGTCATTTCGAATTGTCTTGGCATTTCCAAAAGCTGACAGGCAAGAGACAGAGATAGTGTCTGTATTCTTGCAGTTGATGAACATCAAGCCTATTTTTTTCCCCTTCTACTTTGCTGCTAGTATTTTACACATTTTGTTCCAAATGACAGCGCTGAGAAACACTGGAGAATGTCTTGTGTCAGTCTGTCTCCTGAAGAGAGGAGCAGGCATACTGTGCACCCAGATAATTGGGTTGTAAAAGACATGATTAAATGATCCAAATGTGATCTATATCTGGCCAGCCAAGAGATCTGGGCAAGTCTGAAGACCTTCAGAATGATTTACTGGGAACATGTTGATCCCTGTACAGAGAAAGATGGGTGTCTCAGGGAGCTCCCCTACAGATACATCTATGCATGGCCAGTCACTCTGTCACTGTCTAGGGCAAATGCAAAAACAGGGACCTTTGCCTTGGGCTCTGCAGTCCCAAGGACTCTTGTGCTCCTGGCAGTTCCAGGGTGTATACTACAGAGGCAACTCCTCCTACAGCATAACAGCAAAGCTGCACTGGACTGCATGGGAGCATGGCAGAAAAGTATAGAGAACACCTACAGTGCATCACCAGTGTTTCAGGGGGGTTACCAGTTAAGCAGATACAATGGTTCAAGGATCTGTTTCTGATTCATTTTATCCTGAGATAAATGTGGTAAATCAGGCATGTTTGCTAAGTAACCCACCTTCCAGAATGGGGTTGGCTTCTAGGACTTGCTGCTCTATCCAGGAATGCTGGCCACTGACAGCTGCCAGAAACTGTAGTATTAGCTTTGTACTTTCAGTTTTACCAGCTCCAGATTCTCCACTGCAGTAAGACAAAAAGATCATTACAGGCTTCCTTTCTTTTTTTGGTAATGTGGAAGACCAAGTTAAGTTTACCCTGTGAATGGCACAGGGTGCCATTCAGCCTGTCAGATCAGACTGTCTTTCATAGAGGGCTGGAAAATTTCGTCTTTTATCATCTTATCTGCTCAAATTTAAGTAGTTTTTCAGACTTAGGCTGAGAACTAGATCCTCCCACCAATTAAAAACAAGCAAATCCATGGAACACATTCTGTACCTGTACAAATTAAATGACCACTTGCTTTTCTTTTTTATTGCTTTACCAGATTGTCAGTGCTAGTGTCAGCACATCAGCTGAGTTGACTCAGATATAATCAGATACTATTGCCATGAGACTATCTGGTTCTTCACATTGATGACAAACAGAAAATGGATTCTTTATAGGAGGAAGAAAGCTTCCATTCACCTTTGGGTTAGAAGAGGTTGTTTCTCTTCAGGAAATGTCTAGCCTTGGAAAATACATGTAACATAAATATTCTGTCTCCAAGGTAAAAGGTAGCCCTATGTCACACACACTCAGGTGTTATGTTTCTATATGTAGTGACCACATGCAGAATGTACAACCACATTGAAAGATTCTGGGGGAAAACAACAGGCTTTGGAAATATTTTGCTTATGTTTTACCTTTTCCAGCCCTAACTGAAAATGAAGGAGCAGGGAAGAAAATATTTCCTTCCTGTTATCTCTTGTTTTATCTGTGATCTTCCATTTGGATAGTCAGGAGACTTTCTTGTGTCCACCTGTGTCCACAAGGTGCCCCAAACTATGCCAGACTTGGTTTCTGCTATTTGTCCTCTCCAAGTCCATTCACCTGATCACACAGCACTGGTCTCTCTTATTCCTCTTCATATTGAAGTAACAGTTATCTGCAATGGCAAAGACATGAGGTGGAAGCTCTCCAATCCTCTTGTTACAATACAGTCTGATCTGGTCCACTGTGTAGAGGGGCAGCAGCTGGTATGGATTCACTGCTACAAGGATTGATCCTGTGTAAGTCTGGAAAACAGTTGTGAGCATTATTGCTACAGCAAACCTGCAAACAAGAATACAGCCAAAGCTACTTGCAGTATAAATCTAAACAGAGGCAGGAGGGAAGCCTGGCAGATCATAGCAGCACTTGGATGAGGCTAAGAGCCCAGTTCCTCACTATCAGCTGCTGTTGAACATCCCAGGATAAGGAGAGGTTTGCCCAAGGAAGAATGCTAGGTGTGATCTTGCTAAATGACAGCTCAGTTCTCTGTCTCAAGCTGAAGCACACAGAAGTCAAATTTGACCTGGCACTTTGGTGTTATCGTAAGGTGTTTTGCAGTGTTTTGTTAAGCTGCTTTTGTATTCTAGTGCAGATGTAGCTGAACTTTGCTAATGGGCCAAGTTATAGTTGTGCTATTCATACTCTGATATAGAAACATTTGTATACAGTAACACCAGTGAAATGAAGGAGGCTGTTGAAGGCTGTGGAGATGCAAGGCAATAATAATGTTCAAAAACTATGTGACACAAATGGAGGCTGCTGGAGTTTAATATAACAGATCTATCCACACACCTTGTTAGTTGTAACTGTAGGATATATAAAATAAGTCCTTTTTAACACTAAATATCATCACACCTATGTTGTAAGAAGCAGCTTCTCTCCAGTACTGTATATAATATGGGAGGCAAAGCATGGAAAAACCTGAATATTAATTATAATATTACAAACTAGAAACTGAGGAAAAAAGAAAATAAAATTGCCAAATTTCCCAGTTACAGATAAAACCTATAATGGACAAAATATCCAGATTTATTAATTAGTCCTCTTATTACATCAAAATCAAGTAAATGTTGGCTTGGACTGGGGGACAATTGAAATCATGTCACTGCTTACTAGTCAGGCTGATCCTCCAGGTAATAATACTGTTACAGCAGTAAGCTGTAACATGGGCTGGATTTAGTTCACTGTCAGTGGCTGGTGACAATGATCGCTCTGGGAGAAAGTAAGTGGAGTCACTACCTGTTGCAGCACTGTGATTGAGGGGCAGCCAAAGTACTCGAGTGAAAGAAGAGAAAAACTGTGTTGTGTCTCCTTGGCACCCTCAGTCATTAAAGAAGTCAGAGGGCCCCGTGTGTGAAAGGCTCACAGGCTGCTCAAGGCACTTGTTAAAGGTAGAAACCATTCCTGGAAGTGACCTGGCTGTTCCTGGAAGTGACTGTGGCACTCACATAGATTTTGTGCTCCTGGTGCCGGATGAGGAGGTTGTGCACCATGCCAGCTTCATGGAGGTCCCCGAGGCGGATCATGTCCTCCACCCCCTGGACAGAGGAGGGGTGCATCAGGTGCACCATGTGCATATTCCGAGCCGTGATCCAGTGCTCCTGACAAAGGCAAGGCACAGACTTTAATGTGTGATACTGTGGCTCAGAAGCAAACAAAGGAGAGCTGGGTTAGACTGGAGTGAGCTTCAGCACAATACATGCTCAAGCAGGCATGCTCTAACACACAGGTGACTGGCCTACAGGAATTAACTGGTTTAAAACAAGATGGTTTAAAACACTGAATGAAGCCATTTGGGTGGGTTCTGAAGAGCACCAGTTTTAACACTGCTCTGAGTGTTAACTGCAGACTGCAATTCTGTCATCACAGGCAAAGCATTGTATAAGGTAGGGATGAACTGTTTTCAGTGGGATGATGTTTCCACCTAAAACTTCACCAAATTTAGGGATTGGAGCCCATCCATTTCCTTTTCCTAGCCATGTAGATATAACCTCTGTCTTGAAGCTCTGAATCTTCCTAGTGCTTGGACCTGAGATGCCAGATGACCATCCTATACTTGCCTTATATCTATAGTTTTTCTTTCAGTATATCCTACCTATACCAAAGTCAGGCCACCTGGACAGATGGAGTTTTGATCTAACCCAATAGGACCTTCTTTTGTACGTTGCACTTTTACATTTCATGTTCATCTTTTACAGAAGGTTATGGCATAGCCCACCTTGCCTTCATCATCCTCCAGCAAGATCCGTCCTGAGTCAGATTCCTTCACAACTGCCCCAATAGGGACATTAAATTCACTGTTAGGTTGAGTGTCCAGCCACACATGATCACCCTGGAGAGAAAAAAGCTACTGTCAAGTACAGTGACATACCTGATGCCATGTAGCTCACAGGCAAATACCTCTTGGTTTTCCTTTTTAGTTATTTGATTTCTTTAGCAGTGTTCAACTGGGTTAAGTTCTTACTGCTTGCAGACAGTACATTTGCAGATCTCTGAATTCTACTCCCAGCTCCACAGCTGATCTGGAACCTCACTTTGGACAAGTCATCAAACCCAGCTGTCTCAAAGGAGGAAATGAGGCAACACTTTTCCAAGGACAGCAATAATACAGTTTCAATACCTCTCAGAGGCTGGCTGGGGGCATAGTGAATGCTGATGAACTGGCTTGGCAGCCTCACATGATCCATGATATTTTCTCAGAAAACATTCTTGAGAACATAGACTTTATCAGGAAAGAGAAAAACAAACAAACATATGTACATACTGGATGCCTGGAAATGTAGAGGCCTCCATTGCAAGAAATTTTAGATGTATTTTTTCCCTGCTATACTGGAAATGTGAGTGCTTATGTGATCTCTCTTAGGAAAAAAAGCCACCAACATTCTTTATCCAGCCCACTTCCTCTCTTCACATAGGTAGAGGCTTGTCAACATCTGGCACCTCTGCAGAACAAGCAAGAACCTGCTCTGCTGTGCCTGGAGGAAGGGGTGAGCCACAGCTGCCCTTTCCTAGGAATGAGCAACATCTTGGTGTTGCCTGTACCAGCGTCCTGGTTTTACTTCCCTACTCCAGGCCCTCGGGAACACCTTATCTTGCTCCAGTCCCTAATACAGATTCAAACAGAAAGATGAAATAAAAACTGAACAGAGCTGTAGATCAGTGGACTTTGTAGCTGTCTTGTCATATACAACTTTTGTTACACGCCACAGCACTGATTGTCATAGTTTCAATGTTTTTACTGAAAAAAAATTTCTTTTTCCTCTCAAAATATTTTGTGGCTTACATTTAAAACCAAATAACCAATGTAAAGCATCCATAAACATTGCACAAGATTATGAAGAATATTACAGACTAACAGCTCTTATTTGTGTTGAATAAAACTCCAAAGGTAACTTGTGTAGTTTCACTGCCACACCTTGTGACAGAGGTCACCTGCTCAACAAGAGGATGGCCTGGTAAGGCAAGACACCTCTGCTTCCCTAGTCTAGGCTGAAATTATTTTATACCTTGTTGGTATTGGGTTATTGCAACTTTCTTTTGATTGAACCATGATGGTTAGGTAATCTTCCTCGTCTTTGGGCCTCAGGCTAATCACTCAATCAGAAGAAAGAGTAGGACTTACCTTTCTGAAAACCACCATTATGTTTCAGATCACTGTATGCAACCTGCATGCCAAGAACATAATGTTAGGTCAGAAAAGGGCTTTGATGAGGACAGTGAGGTTTCCTTGCAAAAAAATAGCATTCAAATATCTTAAAATAATTTTGTTAAAGCAAAAGAGATCATTAAGATACACCCAATATAGAAACAATGACACCATCTATACAAAGCAAAGAACCTGCAGCACTGGGATGGTGCTCTGAGTTCTGCCACATAACCTGGAGATGCTCTTAGTCCTAAAGATTTCACTGTGCACATTTTCATACCAAATAGTTCTCTCAGTCAAGTGCTAGGCACAATTATTGTCTGAACTTCAAGGTTGGCTCACTAATAAAAAAACTCCACAGTGCAATGTGATTTGATGCACAAAAGTTACCTTTAGCTGGTCCATTGACCCAGCAGCTCAGTGGCTATCCCAGAGACACAGGTTTAATTCATACTTTCCAAGGTGAGTTCCCTCAGACCCTTCAGCTTGAACCCACCACCAAACAGAAACGGAGGCCTAGAGTTCACCTTCCTTGGCTGGAATGGGAGGGATTGCAATCAAGGCATGAACAGCAAAATAAGGGACTGGAGGGAACCACAATGAAATTAGGAACTCACTGTCAAGAACATAACAGCCAAAATGCCAGCGGCCAGAGATCTACACCAGCGCTTTAACTAAGGGATGATGCAGTTTAGGCTGTCCTAATCAAGAAACTAATGTCTTCAAAGCAACTTTGTGTCCCACAGAGCTGGATTTTGGAGTGATTCCATGAGTAGGATGATTTGTCAGCTGGTATTTCATATTCTGTTATTCTTACGGCAAAGTCCTCGTGTTCTTATTCAGGACTCAGAGGCAGGACCTATGCACCAATATCAACACTGTGATCGCCTGTTGCTGTGAGTGGTGCAGGGAGGCACAGAAGCACAGTCCTTGGCAAACATAGGCTAAAGATGGGCCACAATCAGTGATTCACAGCTGACAAGCACTTTTTCTCATGCACCAGAAACCAGAATATGGCAAACGAGTAGAAATACTGTCCCCAAACAAGGAGGGAGTGGCACATACAAGAACAGTGACAGCCACACAGTGTCACATGAAAGGGACAGCTGTCTCCAGATCCGGTCTGACAGCAGCCAAGAGCAGACTTGTAGGGAGGAGATCCCATATAATCCCAGGACATGCAGTTCCAACATTTAAAATTCCTATTTCCTGAGAAACCCTAAGTGGCCACCCGCTGCACCTGGTTGCATGGCCAATTCCTGGCCAAGCCTGGCTCTCTCTTCTGTTTCTCTTGATAAAGTAATGCTGCACAATAAACCAAATCACACCCCACAGGATGGGAATTTACCTCTCCAGAAGAAATCCTCACTGCGTGGCTTTTGCAGTTCAGGTCCCTCTTTTTCATGAGCATTGGCGTAAGGAGGGAAAGGAAGGTGAAACTGGCCCTGATGCCATTAAGTTACAGTTCTCCACTGCACAAAGGAGGAAATGACTGAAGCACGGTTATTTATTACAGGACTTTGCTCCCAGTTCAGTGTATATGTCACTTCCAGGTCAGGTGTTCCAGTGAGCACGAAGGCTTAATTGTTGCTCGAGTGAACCTTAAACTTCAATCTCTCCACTGGGCCTGTATCCTTTCAGATTTCTGGAAATCAGTCCCGGAAGAAAACCCTTCAGCATCTGGTCTTATCCTGCTGCAACATGACTGATTCCCTAGCACTGTCTCTAACCCTGTGATGTATGAAGAAAATCAGACCCTCAACTCTTCATCAAAACCTCCCTTTGGTTTTCCATAGCTCTTTTCTGCAAGAAAGTGCTCATCAGTCTGTGTTCTGTCTGGTCTGTGTTTCACAATACCTCAGACCAAAATTAACTCATCACATTTAACTGAAATTCATACACACACCCATATAATGGGACAAAATGTCCTGGTTTCACTAGCATTAATTTATCTCTCAACAAACACTCTGTCCCTGTGTTCCAGAATCTAGGTGCATGTTAACTCCCTATTTTTCCACTTCTCTCTTCCCAAAATAGGACAAGATGGCCAAGAGCTTTCTTCTTTCTGTTGACTCCATATGTACTCTCTGTGTCCTTCTTGCAAATCTGGTAAGATTCCAGTATGGGAAAGAAACAGAAGTGTAGTACATTTGTAGAGCGGTGGATAAAGGCTTTCTCCAGCCAAAGCAAGAACTAAGGAATCAAGCACATTCCAACATGAGCCCAAACAGTGAAGACAAGATTTTTTCCAAGTACCTTAACCCAGCTGGGTCACCTTCCTCCAAGGCCCTGTGCTCAACACGGTGCACTAGTCTGTGTACCCAGTATTAAACTGTGTACCCACTATCAAACAATGTAAATGTGCAATAATTGTGAGCATGTGCTAGCTCACCTAATACCCTAATTCTTATTTTCTTGTTTCCTAGGTTCAGTGTGGCTGCACTGTATAATGGGGCCCCTGCTGTAACTCCACGTCCAAATCAGAGGTAAGTACTCATGCATGACAATAAATAGTTTGGAGTAGCATGTATTTATCAGCATCACATATTTGTGTTTTAATGTCAGCCTCCTTACCTGAGTTTTTGTTTAAATCTTACAGCAGCAGATACAGATGCAGAAATAAAATGTAGGCCCTTCAGGGCTCAGAGACTTTTGGAGAGAAACAGAAAACCACAGAGAGCTTTCTTCAAATTTCTAACTGTGCAAATCATTCCTACTCAAAGATTTTGCTGCAAAGTAGTTCTCTAGCAGACTTATTTTTGATACAGTTTGTGATTAACAAAATTCCAAGTACAGGTTTTTAATAGTAAAGCTCAAATAGTGGCAAAGAAATCAAAGTATATACCTTTATACTACCAAGGCAGATACAAAGCTTTTTGTATAATTGGACAAAAAAATGCCAAGCATATTCCTTCAGAAAACAAAACATACCTGCTGAAATTCCAAATGGAGCCTGTTTGGGGACAAAGAATCTTATTCATTAATTAACTACATTGTTAACACTTTTGCCCAAGACACAATGCCTGTGCTACTTCAGAGAGAAGGATTTATGCCCTATAGTCACTGTACTAGATGGAATCATAGGAAAATCAAGGTCATCTGAAAGAAAACTCAACTCATTGTACAGCTAAAATATGCACTAGAAGGGAGATTTTGATTTCCACAGTTGACATACTCAAGAGGTAGAACACAAAAGCTGAGGCAGCAGGCACTTGATATACCAAGGGGAAGCAGCCAAGATGCTCTGTGCAGCACATGCAGCTAATGAGATGAGCAGGCTAAAGGTGCCTCCAGAGAAGGACCTGTGAGTGCTCAGGGGCAGCTCAGGTTTGGGCAGGCACTGAGCTGTGCAGATGGGGAAAGACAGGAGAGGAACTTGCCAGGAATGAGCAACACGATGTACTGCTGAACACAGTTTGGCGAGGGACTGTGCAGGGCACAGGAACATTTGTAGTGGTAATTAGGGGGAATCTGTAGCATGGTCTGTGCTGATTAATTGTTGTAAGCTTTCCTTTAAGCTAATTGCTGATGGTGAAGATTGTGACATTACATCTTAAATAATAAAGCTCAAAAAATTATTAAGTATGTAGCAAGACACTGGTACAGGCTGCCCAAAGAAGCTGTGGCTGCCCCATCCCTGGAAGTGTCCAAGGCCAGGTTGGACAGGGCTTGGAGCAACCTGGGATAGTGGAAGGTGCCCCTGTTATGGTGGAACTGGATAAGCTTTAAGGTCCCTTCCAATCCAAACCATTCTGGGATTCTATGATGAAAGCTACACCAAGAAAAGCAACAAAATAAAATCAGTGAATTTAATCCTGCTGTTGTTCAAAGTAATAGGTCTGTCCAGATAGACATGTATTAACAAAACTGCCTCCTCCTGACACTTCCTAATTAAGAGATTGATGTCAGGATCAAAGGGTTTAATTTGAGCATGGCACTACCTTTCATATTTTCTCTCCAGCTAAATCAAAGTGGCCTTGTCACTTCTGTATCAGGTCCTGGATACCAAACATCATTTTATGTTAAACTAGTTATTTCTCTGAGGTTTCTGAAGCAAGGTGGATTGGTTGTAACAATTTGCAATTTAAACTGTTCCTTCAGCAGTCCTCTTGCCTACACTAACCTCCTTCCCTTCCCCTAAGCAGATTTGTAGCTCTAAGTCACTGATGTCTGTTAACTCTGAAAGGGTCAGTGCAGGAAACAAACTAAATAAGAAGTACATACCATTAAAGGATTTCCAAGTGCATCGCATGGTTTTCTTGAGCATTCTGTTCCTCGGGGAAAGGCTTATTTCATTCCAGCCTGTTGATGGAGTTGCACAGTGAGGCAGACTGGCAGGGCTCTGGGATCTGTGTCATTACACACCTTCACACATGCCAAGTGGGCGCTGCTTACGCTGCGTGGTAGAAGACAGGTCATTCTCCCCCACTGTGCAATCCCATTACGGTCTGACTGTCACTCCATCCTTCCTTTTGGAAAGCAGCCAGCATGGTGTTACAAGAGTAGGTTACAGACTGATACTGCCAAGCTCATGAGGAGCAAAGGCATGTGCAGGTCGGTGTGCACACGCACGTTACCTGCAGAACCAGGGCTGGAATGGATGCCCAGTTATTCAGCATCCATGAGGTGAGGTTGTTTCAGACACACTGCTCCCTCTGCTGTGTGATGCACGTGGCATGTCACAAGTAGGTTAGGAGGTTTCATTTCAGAAAGATTGGAATTCATAACAATTAGGAAGAAACCTCTGTGCCTCCTTCCACTCTCAGTAAATGCACAAAATCTCTAATCTTTTATCAGTGCTGCCTCAGTGCATCTGGAATTTGGGACATTGGCTCACCATCACTGCAGAACATGACACATATCTATAAAGGACTAATTTCCAAGGCAGACTATCATCATACTCTGATCCTCTTGGAATTTTAGTATAGGATAGATTTTTGTGTTTTCTAGGCACCTTGGTACAATTTCCAGGTACCTTGGTACACATTATTCAACAGGGATTTTTTTTTTTAAGTTTCTATTTATGTTTTCCGTTGTCCATTATTTTCTGTTACACTACTCCCAAGTTATTTCCTTATTCCTTTATTTGTTGTGTTGTAAAGTTGTCATCCTGCCTTCTATTTAGTCAGTTGTGTAAAGTCATTCCATTTCTTTATGGAAGTCAGAGAAGTGCAATGACAGGAGCCTCCCATCACGTACTGCCACATGTGCCTGCTCCTTCCAGAAAATATCTCAGTGAAACCACACAGCACAGAAATCTAAAAGAAGTAAAAATCATATGGGAACAGGAAAAAAGGGCATGATACCATTAAGAGTGTGGTCCAAGACTCACTTAAGGATCTTTGTGGCTATCTGGAAAAGACCAGAGCAGTAGAGCTGTAAACAGAGACATTATTTGTGTTTTATGAAAGCTGCCTTCAGGAAAAAAAAAAAAAGTTTTCTGCATTTTTGCTAAGAATTTTGGATTGTATCTGAGAAACATCTGACTCCACTGCCAATTTCTCCTTCTAAGTGTTTCACTGTAGAAGATGTTAAGTAATGACTCAGTCCTGGGAGTTAGCTGTGTTTAGCCTGTACACTGAACTCCCTGCATGAAAGTGTGCTTGCTGCTGGACAGAAAGTGTTGGTCAATAATGGCTTAACCTCACTGCCATCCACTCCGAGGTGCCTCTAGCACAGAAGAATTAGACTCATTTTGCCCTGAACACTCTACTTACTAAATTTTGATGGCTCTGAAAAAGGGTGCAGCGTGCAGAATTAGAAAAAAAGTCGCTGTTGTTCAGAAATACACCAAATGACACGGGCAGCAGTTTTCTACCTGTCTCATATTGATCTGTATTTCCCTAGAAAATGAAGGTGTTTTTGTGACAGACTGAGGGGCAGGTCACCAGTACCCAGCATTTATTAGACTCATCATTTTGAAATGCTGCAGGAATGACAGCAGCCATCCCTAATAATCCTCAACTAGAATATCACGTGCATGCCAAATACTCGAGTAATGCTACTACTCAGAGGATAGGGGCTATTGAAACAGAACACAACAATCCCTGGAAAATACGAGCGTTGTTTTGCCCTGCCCACGTTTACTCCGGAAATCACCCTCCCCCGGGAGCTCAGGGTGAACTTTCAGTCAATCCTGAAAGGCTAAATCTGGAGGAGCCACCCACACATGAACTAGATTGAGCTGGAGCTTCAGCCAGGACAGTCAGGCCTAAATTTGCTGAACCTGTCCTTCCTTTCCGTGGCCATGGCGGGTGCCCTTCCAGCAAACACGAACGCTGCCAACCCCCTCGCAGCACCAGAGCCCACTCGTGTGCCTGAGCTCCGGGTCCGCTTCGCCGCCTTCCTGTGGAGATGCACGTTAATCTTGCTGACTTGGCTTGTAAAGAGCAGATAAATTGACCTATTATTTAAATGGCAAAATCTTTTCTGCTCTAAATGACCCTCCCACCCTCAGTCGCTGCGGAAGCATCGCACCAGATGGCCCTTTGTCTGGCACCAGGGAGATGTTGGAACTCTGGAGCGGCTCAGGGCTGTGGTTCCGAGCAGCCATTTACAGTGCCCGGCGTTAGTGTGATCTCCTGGAAATTTCCGCAGAGCTCACACAAGGCAACACCTTTGCCAGGATTACAGCGTGGTCACCCAGGGGCTACAAACAGCCTTTTATCCTCCAAGGCTCCTTCAGTTTCCCCAGCGCTTCAGCTGTGAGGCCGAAACCAGCCCGTATCCGAAGCGGGGGGTGTTTGCACGGAAGCGAACCCGAGCGGCAGAAGCGTTCCGGTTCGCCGTGCCCGAGCCCTCAGGGCGGGGCCGGCTGGGAGCCAACGCCCCCTGGCGGCCGCTGCCCCGGCAGTCTCGCGAGACCCGGCGCGCCGTGCGCGCGGGGCGGGGTGCCGCTGGGCGGGGAGGCGCCATCTTGTTCCTGTGCGAGGCGGCGGGGCCGGGCCGGGCCGCGCTGAGGGAGCGCCCGGGGCAGCGCCCGCCGCCACCGCGGGGCCCGGCATGGACACCCACTACTACGGCGGGGAGCAGTCAGGTAGCGGCGCGGCGCGCAGGACCCTCCCGGGAGGGCGTCGGGCACGGCGGGGCCCGCGGGTTCGGGGGCACAGCGGCGGGGCCCTGGCCTGAGGGCAGCAGTGAGGGCGTTAATTGCTTCAGCCGTCCGGTGCCGGGGCACTGCAGCGGTCGCTGCCCGTTTGCTGAAGGAGCTTTTGTGCAGTCCCGCCGGTGTCTGGGGTGGTTTGTTCGGACAGCCCCGTTTCCCTGCCCCGTTAGAGCGGGAGCCCGCCCGGTTCCTGTGCGGTTCCTTTAAACGCTGAGTTTTACTTTCTTTTTTAAATCTCGGAATAGATGATGGAGGAGCTACTCCAGTGCAAGACGAGCGAGACTCAGGATCTGATGTGGAAGATGAAGGAAACGAGCAACATTCTGGATCGGAGAATGGGAGTGTAGGGCACCATTCAGAGGTACTAAGGGAGTTTATCTAGCTAAAGTTTACTCTTCTCTGAATTCTTTTTTGTTGTTGTTTAAAGTGGCATTCTCTCATAACCAAGACGTACGTGTTTATTCAGTTCCTCATAAGGGTTCCATGGAGCAAAACTTTTATTTCCATAAAAAAGCGTTGGATAGACTCGTGACAAGTACGTTGGCCAGGGTTTGCTTGGTTTTTTCCTTGTTATGAGAGCACACACTGTTCTGAACTTGAGTAAGTTGTACTCGGTTAACCTCGGTTTCCAAAGATAAAATGTTGGGGTCATGAGGAATTTGTACCTGAAGTTCTGCAGTGTTGTGAAACCACACGCTTTGGAGGTGGTGATTTCCTTGAAACAGAATAAATGCTCTCCCAGCTTCCAAGTCAGCTGGGGACACTGACCCTTGAGTCTGCTTTGTGCTGGTTTTCCCCTTGTCACTGACAAAGGAGCAGCTGTGCATGCGGAGCACGTTAAGGGTCCTAAGTGGGATTGGTTTTCCTCTGAAGTGGTTCTCACTTGGAGAAGTGTTCAGCATGGAAAAGCTTTGGTCCAGGGTTGTTTCTGGGCTGGAGCCACTTCATTTGTGGATTGACTAGGCTGAGAAGAGATTCTGGTAAAAGAGAAGGCTCCCTTTAGACTTCTAGGACAGTTTGGGAAGTTGAGGTTTAGTTTTTAAGATTTGTTTGTGACTTACAATGGAGCTACATCAGGTCTTGGTCAGAAGGGGTAATTTTGGCCTGTGAATTTAGGTCTTCTGTCAGCAGAGTTACAGAGAACTTTTTGATACTTATAAAAATTGTAGTCAAAGCCATTTCATAGTGTTCTGTGTGTTCTGTTTTGTGTAAAGATCAGGATTTACTCTGATTGGGTTTTCAGTGTTACACGTTTTAGAAATTGCTCAAAATGCGACAAAGGCTGATGTGAGAGAAGGCTTGACCCCACTGTGGCATAACTTACAATCCTTATTTTTTTCCCCTTTCTTTTCCCCTGCCTTTATTGAATTCATATTTCGCTCAGAGTTAGAAAGTAGATGAAGATTGTATTTTTATAAAATGAAAGTTCTTCCCATGTGTTTGAACTTAATTGTAAAGCACATTTGGAATTTACTTTTTTTGATAGGTGTTGATATGTCCAAGGGAAGAAATAGATTTGGTGAGAGGCAGCATCTCCCATTGTGACAATGACAATTTGAGTGTGGCAGGAAACACACTTCTCAGGCTGGGAAAAACAACTGTCTGGAGGAATTGAGTACTTCTGTTTTCTGAAGGAAAAGTGTGATGAGTGTGTGAAGAATACAATAATATTGATCTTTTTCTTCTGTGTCACTGGTTTATGCTTGAATATTGCTTCTTTTCTTCTATACTTCTCTGAGATTTTCATTATACTTCCTGGGGCGAGATAGTTGACTGTTGTTTACATCTGCAGCATTTCTTCACATTTAGGTGAGCAGAAAGTACCAATTGTCCTTGTTAACTGCTCCTCTTCATGTGCTGCATTATTTTAAAGACTTTGTTCTGTGGTGGTGGTTGAATATTCCTCTATAGATAAAATACTTGATAAAGTCAATTGAGATAGAAGAGTCAAGCTAAGCCACCTTTTTGACCAATCCTAAATGAGAGTTGTCAAGCCTTAATGCTTTATTTGATTCAGCTCAAATCAAAATTCAATTATTTTGTTTTGCTATGAAGTCTTAATTTTTCTTTCCCTCTATTGAGTTCACTTTGCATTCAAAAGGCAATAAGGTGAAGCAGCCATCTCTGAAAGGAGTAGCTTTCAGTCATTTGTCATATTATTTACTCTAAATAGTCTCTCATCCTCTTCTTCATCTTCAGGAGTGTGTGGGAGAAATGACACTCAAAGCTAATAAAACCTTTTTAGACAGCCTAATCAGTTAAGTCTGTTTAATTACTATTTTGTCTCTAATTTAGAACTCAGATGTAAAGAACTGAAGTTTTAAAATGTTAAACTTTTCTTTCAGGTTTTTAACTTTAAAGAAAAGGGGAATCCTGAGGAATTACTTATGTAGGTCTCAGGTATGTGGGTTTTTCTTTTCCACAATTCTTTTCTGGCTTTCCTTCCCCCGATCCCACTTTATCTATAAATGTTCTCCTTGATGTCCTTACTGATTCTGCTTTAGCCAATTAGAATTAGTTTTAGTACAGTAATGAATCTGAAATCATGTTTACAGTGTTTGTCCAAGTCAGGCTCATACAGAAATCTGTAATAACTTCGTTTTTACACTTCCACCAAGTTGCTGCTGTTTCATGAATTAAGTTGTGACTAGACTGTGACTGTTAACAAACACAAGTATGTGACACTTAGGAAAAAAAGGAGGAACTTGCCAATCTGCCCATGATGGTTGTGTAGGTCTTAGTTTAACACTCATCTTTCATGAAATTGTAGTGGATGGGTTCCATTTTATTGAAGTTACTAAATTATCAAAGAAGTAGCTCTTAAAAGTGGCTGCATGTTGATCCAATAAACTGCTTGGTAGCTGTAATTTTTATGTAGAAGTGTAACACTGTAAATTTGATTTTGATATATTCCTTATTTTATACTGTACTAAAGCCTCATGTTCTAGAACTCTTTCATTAAACAAAAATTAAGGACATCTCAAAATGTTTATAGATAAAGAGGAGGAAGAAAAGAAAGCAAAGGAATTAGAGAAAAATGCAGTAGCAATTACCTGAGACCTACTCTGTTTTGAGGATGTCTGATCTTTCAGTCAATCATTTGGAAAATGAAAACTAGAAAACTCAAAAATTACAAACTTCCTTTAGTTGAAAACAGTTTTGTAGAGATGAAAAATAAAAAAGGGAAAGCGAAGACTATCAAGCGTACCCAGCAGCATTTTGTCACTTTTTATATCAATTTTATTCCAAAACATGCAGATTCATTAATTGTGCACAGCAGCCTCTTGGCTGCGGGGTGTGGGCAGGCCCTGCCCCGTGCAGGGTCTTGGCTCTGCTGCAGAAGGTGCTTTGTGGTGCTGCCTGGGGCTCTGGGGCAGCGCTGCCCTCGCTGACACAGCGCTGCCAGGCTCAGGGAGGTGCTGCTTCTCCAGTGGCCGCACTGCAGCACTTGAGCTGCTGTGACCACTGGGTCAGTCTGACTGCTGTGTCTGCTCTCCCTCACCCAACATCCTCCTTCTCAGGGGTGATTGTCGGTTTGCAGTAACAGATTAAAGATCTGAGATCTTGCAATAATCTTCAGTAATAATGCTCTGTAATTACAGTGTCTTCTCACCAAGGTTTTGCATAAGAAGTTCTTTGTAATTTAGTGATTCATTCTGAACAGGTGCATATGTAACCTGCAGCCACACTTCTGACCTTAGAAATATGAAGAGTCATTACTGATTCTTATTGGATCTTAATTTTGTTTATTTATTCACCAAAGAATTCCTGAACTGGAAGCTGGGAATGTCATGGTCCTAATATCTTAAAGAGGACTACTTTTATTAATTTCCTTGTGTTTGTTTAGCAAAATCCTTTATTACTGCTGACATAATTACCAGTACTATTCAGCATTCACCATCTGACATTGAGAGAAGAGAGACAAACCCACACAAAATAAAATGGCAGAAAAACAAGAATTAAATAATGTTTGTTACTGTAGATACCAGTTTGATTTCAGTGTTTCTCAATGACTTTACCTGTAACTGCTGTGGAATCTGCTTTCTGTTCTGTTTGCAGCTGCAGTTTTCTTTAGTCTAAAGTAAGACAGTCAGGGAAGATGTGTCACATACACCTGTGATTGGTTTATGTGGGACAAAGTAGGCAGGAGAAGGGCAATCAAAGTGATTTTTTGGTAAGGGAATAAAATATTTACTAGCTGAGAGCAATTGAGTACATCCTCAATTCTGCCACTTCCTAACACTAATATATTCTTTAAAATTCCAGATTCAGGGTTTAACGGAACCATGTTTCCTTTCTTTAAGGAGAAATGAGAATTCCTGGATACGAAAGATTCAAAAGATACATCACTGTAGAGACAGGAACGAGCAGCAGAGAGAAAACAACTTAGATTGTCACAGCAGCTGTTTGTAGTTAGCATTAAATAACATGGAAATAGTGAAGTAGTATTTGAAGTGCATGTTTTAACATTTCATGGTCCTGGGGTTTTTTTCATTGTTAAGTAACTTTGTTAGTCGTTCTGCAATAATTTAGAAGATCTTTATCAAGTGCTAGCCAAAGGAATAAGTATGTAAGGTCCAAAGTCTTCAAAAGCAATGCTCTTTGCCACTTAGAATAATTATGGAGGTAGTAGTTCCTAAAAGCAATTGAAGTAAATTTTATTTGAAATTCTTCCTGCATCATGCATTTTAAAGAGGAATAGTATTCTCTGTTGTAGGTGTAGGATGGCTACACCTACTTTTTTTATTGGCTCTGAATGTGGGAGTAGAACAACTACAGAAAATAAAAATAGCTAGAAAGTCTGTTTCCAAGGAAATTAAATTGCAGGAAAAAAATATTTGGAAACTTCAGGACATATAGGTCTTAAAGCATTTCCTGTCACAATGAATACTCTATTTGCAGGTAGAAAAAGTCTATAGCTGAGACAAAATGACTGAGGCTTTGAATTGAGTGTGTGAAAGAGAAGTTCCTTGTACAATGTTGTTGTTTTCAGCTGAAAACAGGATTATGGTGACAGTAGCTGTGAGAGCTGAATTAATGGCATGAGTTTTCAAGTCTAATTTCATATTCTCAGGTAAATGCAATTGAGATTTTTTTTCAATAGATTTTAGATGTTGGAAAGATAAAAGATGATGCTGTAAGTAATTGCACTAAGTAAGGTGGTTTGTGAGATGTTCTCTTAAAAATAGAGCATTTGCCTCAGTATTTTTTGGTGTGTAGAAAAGTCAAAGGATTGTTTCAGTTCTGAAGTTGCCAGATGGGTGTGTGTGCATGGGTTATCTTGGGTGTCTGGATAAGCATGGAAGCTCTCAGCATAGGGGAGAGAGTTGTTGAATCTGAAACACAAAGCTGATTAACAGTATTACTCTGAAAGGTCTGACTAAAACTTTGTTCTTGTTTTTTGCTGGGCTTTTGGTCTTGAGTTGTTCTTGAATAGGTTTCCCCGACAAAGAAGGAACAGGCGCTAGCTTCATTGGAAGCATACTGCATGTGCTGTTTCAGTAAGATGTATTTCACACAGGAAACATCTGTTTGAGATCTTCAGGAAAATAAAATTACAAATGCAAGATACTCTCTTGCTTTGTTACTGGGAATTTGAACTAAACCACTTTGAAGGCCTGACCTATTAAAAGTACTAAGCCTTTACCCTTGAGCAACTGGACGGTTCTTAGGCATGCTTATTTAAGTGTTCTATGAATTCTCTTACTGTTTTCCAAGTACCATGGAGCTGCAGGATGGACATACTTCCATTGATAATACTGTTGTTGATGTGAAGTATTTGATAGTCTTCTGATGCAAATTGTCTAATTATTTCTATAGACATTATTTCAGTTTGCAGCACCTTGGGTAATCAAATTGGAGGAAGGACAAGCAAAAATTCAGAACATTTTTTCTTTACTTTTTAAGATGTTTTTGCTTAGTTGTCTGAGATTATTCTTCTGTTTCAGAATGAACACAGTGATGGAGAAGATGATGGGCAAGTGGGAGAGCCTCATATGACAGACTCTGAAAATGAAGATAACCCAAGGCAAAAAGAAAGTGACTCAGATAATGAGGAGCCCCCAAATCACAATGTGAGTGATTCAGAAAATGAAGCAACTCATGGAGAGAAAGACAGTGACTCTGATACTGAGGACCGTCCAAACCGGCATTTAAGTGACTCTGAAAATGAAGAGGCCTTAAATCATCGAGCGAGTGACTCTGACAATGGAGAACCTCCAAGGGATCACAGCAGTGATTTTGAAAATGAGGAATCACACAAGCAGCCAGCCAGTGACTCCGAGAGCGAGGAGCTCCAGAAGCAGCCAGCCAGCGACTCCGAGAGTGAAGAGCTCCAGAAGCAGCCAGCCAGTGACTCCGAGAGTGAAGAGCCTCAGAAGCAGCCAGCCAGCGACTCCGAGAGCGAGGATGTGTCCAGACACAAGCAGATAGAGTCTGAAGATAGCGATGGGGAGGACAGGAAGGAAAAGGTGCAGAATGACTCTCATCATTCAGATAATGAACATGTAAGGAAAGGATTTCAGGGCTCTGACAGTGAAGACGAAGCTCCTAAGAGACGTAAAATATCAGACAGTGATGAAGATGAAAAAGAGGAAGAAAAGACAGTGAAGAGGAAAACAGCCATCCTTTCTGATAGTGAGGATGACAGTGAGAAAACACGTAAGAAACTATACTGTGAAAACGTGCTGTGACAGGCAGTGGTGTGGAAGTTAAATCATTGCTTTTGTGTGAATAAAGCATCTTAAGTGAGAAGCCATAAATCAGATTTAGTTGTGGAGCAGAACTGCATTTGTAGAAGCTCTTGTTCTGACTGCTTTGCTGTGTGAATGTGTATCTAACGCTTCTGAGTAATAAGTAGGTCTAACAGAAGACTGTAAGGATCTAAGTGGCACCTGTTGACATGGTAGTTTGTTATTTATTTACTTCATTGCTGCTTCTCTAGCAATTTTTTCCTGTGCGTTTTTTTCATATACTGGAGGTGAGAGATTTGAAATTAAAATTTTTTAATGGATGGATGTGGTGTATGGAAGCTCCAGTTGCTGATTTAATAAAATGCTTCAGAATGAGTATGCTTTTTAGGAAATGGCAATGGTCTGGTGTTGGAAGACTAGTCAGAGAATAATTTGAGAGTAAGAGTTGTCCCCTCTCTTACTCTGGGACATGTAGTAATGCTCCTTTCTGCTGGCAGCTGCAAAGAAGGTACGAATCCTTTCCGATGCTGAAGAATCGGATAGTGACGCTGCTTCAGAGAAATCGGACAAAAGGAAGAAAAATGTTGTCTCCGATAGTGAGGAGGAGGAAGAAGAAGGAAAAGAGAATGCTGAGAAGAAAAAAGGGAAAGATCTGTTTGGCAGTGACAGTGAATCTGGAAATGAACAAGAGTAAGTGGGAAAGAGTATGAATTCTGTTGGGGTTTTAGACAGGGGGAGTGATGGTGAATGGAAAATGGATAAATCCCAACCAGAGAATAGCTGTTCACCTTCATTGGTGGCATGAAAGGTCAATAGAAGGAGATAACAAAAGAGACATCTTCATACTGTCATTAGAGATTTTGCAGAAAAGGCACATCTCGTTGTAGTCCAGGTAGATAATGTTGCTGTTACCTTCACAGGAACCTGATTGCAGATATATTTGGAGAATCTGGTGATGAGGAAGAGGAGGAATTTACGGTAAGTGTTACTGTGGATGTCTCCTGTTGACTTGCTAGATCTGGAGAGAACATATATTCTGCATCAGGTCAGTTTTGTATCTGCCACACCCACTGGGGTACTCTTTGGGTTAAATAACATTTACAGCTCATCTTTTGGAAGAATTGTTGATGTGACAGTAGTCACAGGGGGAATTAAAAATACTCTGTTCATCTTTTTAGATCCTCTGAAGATTTACCTGAAGCTTTTTTAGTGTCAGGTACCTGCTGAGTACCTGACACTGTGCTCAGTCCTGATCCATACACTGATTTGCACTATCTGTACTCATCAGGGTTTTAACCAGGAGGATTTGGAGGAAGAGAAAGGTGATGGAGACATGAAAGAGACAGCAGATGAGTCAGACTCTGATGATAACATCAAAAGAGGAAAACAGTAAGTCATTGTGTTACATATTCCTTTCTTAATGGCAGATCTTTGTGAAAGGGCATTGTGCACCCTGGATATCACAGTGTGCAGATGTTGGGTATTACAGCAAGGCCTGGGAGCCACTGGAGCCCTTTGCTAGTTTTGCATACTGAGGATAATTAATTATCTCACAGGGAACTTGAGACACAATGTTTGTACACTAGAGAAACAGAATTATTTCCTGCCAGAGAGCATCAGGTAACACTGTGGTTGTGTTCCAGCATGGACTTCATGTCAGATTTTGACATGATGCTGCAGAGGAAGAAGAGCATGAGCGGCAAGCGCAGGCGGAACCGCGATGGCGGAACTTTCATCAGTGATGCAGATGATGTGGTCAGTGCCATGATTGTGAAGATGAATGAAGCTGCTGAGGTAAGTTTTCCAGACTCCAAACACACCTTGAAATTCAGTTCCCTTCTATGGGAAAATTGTGTGTTTAATAAGATACAAAAATCTGGCTTGTATTCAGCAGGAGTAATCTGTACTCTATGGAAAGCTTCTAATTTATGTATAACCATTTAAGTGTTATTTTGCTATTCTAAATGAAAATATTCTGTTGAAATTTTCATATAATACTAATTTTTAAAATTAAAATTGGGTGAATTGCTAAACTTCCATCACCTGATGTCAGCTTCTATAAAAAGGGCTATATAGGTGCTCTATAAACTACCTAATAGTATGTTAAATACTGAGAAAGGGACTATGCTTTAATTTCATTATGGTGTTACTGGCATTGTGTCATACTTTGGTATTTGTTTCTGAGAAGAGTCCTTTTCCAAACTGTTTGAATGACAGTGCCGTTGTAATGATATCAGAGTGACAGATTCATGGGACCTTCTGTCATGGCAGCCTGCCTTTTTCTAGGAGAAATGTTTAATATGTTACTGTGGAAGATTTTTTGGGATCTTGCCTTTTGTCAGGTGTCTTCTGTTTTGTTGGAGTAGCAATCAAATTAATAAACAGCACAGCAAAACACATTAAAAGCAATTGAGGGATGGAGCAATTGAGTCAGTTCTACATGACTTTAGAAACTGGAGGAAATTTACAAATAGCAACAACAAAAACATCATCCTGAGAACAAGATTAGCATAATGAGTTCAGAAAGATGGGGAGAGTGAGAAAGCAACCTGGAAGGCAACTGAAACTTCTTGGGCATGAGAGGAAAGCTTTTCTCAGACAAGATGACAGCCAGATGTTTCAAATGGGGTGTCAAAGTTTGAAGTACAGGGGCAAGAAGAGGGAAGAGATGCATTAGAACAATCTTCTCCCTTGCAGTAAAACAAAGATTGCACAGAAAGAGCCTTCAGTGGATTAGGACAAACAGAAAGGAATTACCAGAGCTGGACAGAAATCTGTTGATTGCATCGGGTGTTTTTGGTATGGGTGACAAGTTTTGAATAGATAAAGACAGTCACGCCTTGGTTGGAAGTAATTTTGAAATGACAGAGGTGAAAATGTTCTCCTTTCCCATTGTTCTGCTTACCTATTTTTCTGTTTTTCAGGTGAGGCTTTACTAACAAAGTGTTATCTGTGCACAGTATAGAGGACCTATAGTTATTGTAGTCAAAGTCATGAAGTGGAAAAAAAAAAAAAAGTAAATTTAGGAGCACTCTCCTAATGTGATACTTTATTGGGAAATAGTAACTTAAGCAATGACCTTTTTTTCAGAGAAATTGTTGCATAATTTTTGGTGAGCTGTGGAGCAGGGGACAAAATTAGTGTAATCCCTCCAAAGTTGCACTTCTAGTTTAATGGACTTGTCTCTTTCTTGTAAGTCTTGCACAGAATGGGAGTTGCTGATTTCTTTCTTTGATTAACTTATGCTGATTCTTCTACTCTCTACAGGAGGATCGCCAGCTGAATACACAAAAGAAACCAGCACTAAAGAAATTAACTTTGCTACCAACTGTAGTTATGCATCTTAAAAAGTGAGTTGTCATTCTTTCAGTTAACTGTAACCTTGGCCAATAGTCAGAATTCGTAAGATTTCATGGAGTTACACTACAGCTAGAATGAATATGCAGTAAAACACTTTATTCCAAGTAAATGCTGAAGCTAGATGACCTCAAAAACATAAAATTATACATAATTTTCCCTCTTAATTTAACATGAAACAAATTCAAATACACTATTTTCCTGAAGGGACATCACATCTTAAGATGTTGCTGTATTACATGACTTCTGAGCTTCTCTTTAAACCTTTTAGGCAGGATCTCAAAGAAACTTTCATCGATAGTGGTGTTATGTCTGCCATCAAAGAGTGGCTTTCTCCTCTTCCAGACCGAAGTCTGCCAGCACTAAAGATAAGAGAGGAGCTTCTGAAGATCCTGCAAGAGGTTTGGACCTGACTTTTCACCACATTTGATTTCACCACATTCTCCACAGTTTTACAGTCATGTGCTTTAGGGAAATGTGAGGTGATAAATGAACTGCAGCTCTGCCAATGGGCTGTGCAGTGAAACACACAAGGAAGCAGCCTGCACAAAAGGTGTGCTTGTGTAAAAGAATTTAGGTTATTTGGCCCTGCCTGCCTGTTTCAGGTTTATATCCCAATTTAAGTGAGGAGTTACTTGCTGTGCATCCCTGAATTTTCTTTCCTTGTGGTCCCTTCTCTTTTCTGTTCTGTTTAAGTGTGCAGTGCACGGGAAGGTCCCTCACACAGTGTAGGCTTTCAGTGTCTGTGGCTAAGCTGATTGCTTGAGTGTCTTTGCCATGTAAGTCTTTATTTATAGAAAGTATGATTTGAAAGCAGTAGCATAGTTTTGGGGTAATATAAACTAGAGAGCATTTGGAGGAAAAAGTTCTAGAAAGCTATCTAATTTTGTGTATAAATTAAGAATGTTATGGCAGATTTCTACATTTAGGTGTTTGATACTTTAAACAATTCCCAGTGGGACAATAAAAACATTAAATTTTCCAAGCTGATTTAAGTGAAAGGTCTTCCTGCAAAGTTCAGCGACACCATTCATGTTTGGACATAAGTCAGAAAACAGCAATAACTTTTCCTTTTCTCTGCAGCTGCCCAGTGTGAGCCAAGAGACCCTGAAGCACAGCGGCATTGGACGGGCTGTGATGTACCTGTACAAACACCCCAAGGAGTCAAGACCAAACAAGGACATGGCTGGCAAGCTGATCAGTATGTAAACCTGCCTGTGCCTTGTCTCAGATTCCACTGGTGATGAATGGAACTTCTGTATTGGTTTCTGATGCACTGCTGTTGTCTGTAGAATAGATTCTGCACTGTAGGAACCTCACTGATGTGTTCCATAACTTTGTAGAGCTCTTAAACGCTGTTACATGAGCTTCTGAATGCACCTGTTTCATTGTCTTAAACCAGAGGGTGGCATTTGTTTTGCTGTGGTTCTCTCTTGGCTCATTGTCCAGATCTTTTGAATATGCTGTAATGGCAGGAAGGTGCTGCCAGAGGACTGTTTATTCCATGGATTTCTGAGAGAACTTAGCTGGCTGAATGTTTACTACTCAACTGTACTCCATGTGGAGTGCATTCCATTCAGAATGGCTGTAGACTGATGATAAACTTCGGTTCTTTAGAACATTTTCTGCATATTTCTAAAATAGCATTCCTGGGTTGTGCAGGAAGTCCTGACACTGAGTATTCTGGGAGTTTGGAGATCTTCTAGAAGAGCGGGCAACAAAGAGACTTTGGAGATGAAAGCTCTTGCTTTGTGTTCACAAGGCTGGTTTTCCATTAAACACTAAGGGCTCAAAAATCGTTTGATTGAAAGGAAGCATGAATACTTGCCACAGACTTTCAAAGCTGTACTTGATCACCAGAGTGGTTTGAGAGAAACAAAGGTCTGGTCTTTGTTAACTCACCATTTTTTTAATAGATGAATGGTCTCGACCCATCTTCGGCCTTACCTCAAACTACAAAGGTATGACCAGAGAAGAGAGGGAACAGAGAGATTTGGAACAGATGCCTCATCGAAGGAAAATGAGCAGGTAGGAGTAGCAGGCAGAAACATGAAATCCTTCTAAGACTCCATCAAGAGAAACCAAGTGGTGTGTAAATATTAAAGGAATAAAAGGGTAAAAGGGCAGTTAGTTATGGTCTCTCTTTTAGCATACTTTATTGTCTTCTAAATTTTTTTTCTCTGTATAAATGCCTACAAATATTTATTTTTCTTGCAGCTCTGGTGGTCAGACTCCCCGTAGGGACCTGGAGAAAGTATTAACAGGAGAAGAAAAGTAGGTTGGATTTTTTTTTCTTAAGTAAAGTATTGTGGTGGTGCTATCACTATGGAATTTCTGTAGAGGTTTTAGAGGCAGTGTGTACATCGTGTTTCAGAGGAGAGCACACTGGTGCCTTTCTGGATAAGATTTGTCCATAACAGTAACATCCTTTTTTTTCTGTAGGGCTCTCAGGCCCGGGGACCCTGGGTTCTGTGCCCGTGCGAGGGTCCCAATGCCCTCCAACAAAGACTATGTCGTCAGGCCCAAGTGGAACGTGGAGATGGAGTCCTCCAGGGTAAGCACTGGCAGTGTCCTGGTGACTGTTTCTAAGCCTGGGATTCTGCCACCATTTTGCCATGGTTACTGTACAGGAGGGTAGTTGCTTTAAGGGCCTCTTGTAGTGAGTGTGGACAGTAAATTCTCTGATAAGTAGGCTGCTCTAAGCTCATCACATGTTTTCACAGGAAAACATCTCTGACCACAAAGTGATTATTGAGTTAACTTTTCTAGAATTTCTCTCTCAGGTGAGAATCTGATTACAGGCCTCTTGCTGTAAAGCATTTTGAGCTAAAGCTGCAGTTCAGTACCTGTGTCACTGCACTGATGTTTTCATACCTCTCCCAGCTTTTGTATCATGTTCTAATAATATTCCAGCTTGGGACACCTTTGAGTTTTAGTAAACATGAACAGCTTCAGTGGAGGCCTTTGTGTTGCTTTGTCTTCATCCATCTACTCGTACAGTTTCATTTAAAAGGGGTATATGTGATAGAATATGTGTAAGTGGGAGAAGTAACAATTGCTGTGCTGTCTGCTGTTCTTTCTCCTTCTGTCCATTAATTGAGATGTTGTTTCTAGCCCGGGACTATTAAGAGAGGTATTAGTCGCTTGGAAAAGCACAAGAGACGGTTTGCTGAACAGAAACGACTCAGCAAAGTGCATCGGGCCATCAAGTTCAGCATTGAAGGCAACAGGATGCCCCTGTAGCCATACCACTGCCTTCCCAAGTTGGAGAGGTATCCCTCGAGGGAGGTGTGAACAGTGCATGTGCTCCAGCTGTTGGCAGTTTGCACATGCAGGACAGGAGTGTGTACACCCTAACTTTAACCTGGAAAACTCTCCTTGAATTCTCTCGTGTCTGTACTGTGACCTACAAGGGAACTTGTACAGGAGAAAACAGGCTCTAGCACATAACCTCTGCCATGGCTCCTGCCTGCTCAGCTTCAGGGTACCCATATGACAGAGTTCAGTGAAAACACCTGTGCTCAAAACCAGCTTTGCACCACCTGTGGTTTTGAACCTGTTCTGACACAATTAGGTTTCCAGATTCACCTGAAGCGACACATGGGAATTGTTAGCCCTTGGTACAGGAGCTCGTGTCACTGCATGCCGGCGTCTGTGGCTGACCTGACTGGGGCACAGTGAGGTGTTTTTCACACCTGCTCGTTCAAGGAAGTAGAATGATGTGAGACAGTAGGGGTGGTTGATGGGAGCTACAGAATGAGACCAGGGAGAGAAGATTCCTCTGCTGTGAGTGTGGGTTGGGAGAACATGCATCAATGGGAATTGTTTTGACAATTCCTGGTCTGCATACCAGTGCTGTGAGCAGGGCTGCTACAAGCTAACAGTGACAGGAAGAGGTGAGCACAAGCCATAGATAACGGTTGAGTTCCTATTAAGCTTCATATTTATTTGTTTTTAAAAAGATATTTTCTTAAACATCACTGTGAAATTTTAGGTATAATTTCAATGAATAGTGAACATTTTATGAATAAACCTTATTTAAAATCAGCATGTCAGGAGCACCTTCCTTAGCCATGGGAACAAGTTTCTAATGGATGTGTTTTTCAGATACTAAAAGCGGCATGTTTTGGATATCCTGTTTCTCCCAAACTTAAAAGTGTCATGTTTCCATCACTTACTGTTTCTGTTGTCTAGTTAAGGAAAATTGCCTTCTGGGAAGCATTGGCTATGGCTTGAAGGTCCTTGCTGTTTCTCTTCAGTGGCATTTCAGCACACCATCACTGAACTAATCTGTGCAGAATAACTGTCACGCCACCTGGTTTTCATTTGCAGTTCAAATACAGAGATGAAATGCAATGCTTGTATGGTCAGCTTAGCCATTTCTTTTTGCTAGCCCCTACACTGCATTTGTTCAGTAATCCCTTGCTTTCTCAATACTAATCTCTGACCTTTAAAATAAATGGCAGCCTGAATTTAATGTGTCAGCCTTAGTCACAGTGTATCAGTGTCTAGCTCTCCTGCAGGAAGTCCAGAGTGGTGACACTGGTGCACTGTGGTTCTGACAGAGCTCCAGCCCATAGATACAAAATTTCCAAATGGTATCCAGCTACACAGTGACCGACCCTGCACTGTGATGGCTGCGAGTGCCACTGCCTCCAGCTGGGCCCTGCAGCTCCTGAAGGAAGCATTTTCCCTTCTGGGAAGAGAACAGGCAGATCAGCTGGGCCCAGTGGCTGCCCAGCTCCTGGCCCAGGCGCAGCCTCGCATGTGCCGCTTGCCTTGGACCTCTGGGGCCTCTGCTTTTTTTCAGTGGTAATTATTAGTTTTATTTTTTAAGTTCCAGGGGACCTCTAAGAAAGGGGTGAGTCGACTGGACAAACAGATGCGGAAATTCACAGATATCAGGAAAAAAAGCAGATCGGCCCATGCAGTGAAAATCAGCATTGAGGGCAATAAGATGCCATTGTGACCCTTCACAGAATGCCCCATGAGCTCTGCTGTAAGACAATACACCCACAGACTCTCTGGAGACCTTTACATTTTTTAACTTGTTTGGGGTGGGTTTGGTTTTTTAGTTTGTTTTTTAAGTGAATCCTTAAAAAAGGTTCCGGTAGAAGATGTTGTCTGAGGACTGTGAATATGGGGACTCCTTTCTCCTGATTGTATTTAAACTGGCCCTGTTGTGTCCTTTGTACAGATCATGTATTTGTTGTATTGCAACACTTTAAAAAATAAAACATCTTCTGGGTTTTTTTTTGGGAGGGGACTGCCTTTTCATTGCTCAGATAAAGGTATACACAGACCACCCTGCTGGGATGTGGGGAAAAAACCTGAGGGGTTAATTTTTTTGTTCAACTTTGTCTGTTTTGTTTTTATTCATTGCTTTATTAATCAGTTGTTATGTCTTTGGAGATCTGCATCTATTGCTTTTGATTTGGAAGTATTGATCATGTTCCATGCAAAGGATTTTCTTTTCATGAAGACTAATGTAAAGTTTGGGAGAAAGCGAGCAGATGGACCACAGAAAATTCCAGCAGCTTCCAGCTGTATTGTCACTGTGGCTTACCAGTGACTTTGCAAAAGTCTGTTTTACCAGTGGGAAGGAGAACATTCTTATGTTAGCGGGCATAATGCTGTTTCTTTGTTCCTGCTGCTACAGACTGACAATAGAATAACATCTGGTACTCTGTGGCTTCTTGGCCTCTACCTCTGAAAATGGCTGTGTCTGCTGAACTTGCCTCCAGTAAGAGGACTCTTCTTGCACAGGTAATTGGCAGTTAGCATTTTTTCATTAAGAAAAATCACCTTTGTGCTGGAGGAGCAGAGCCTCTGTTATGAGTAGTCTGTAGTTCTGGGGATCCTGGGGTTGGCTGAGTTACTGCTGACACCAGTCATGGAGAGATTGCAAGTTTGTGAAGGGGTCACATGTTGAATTTGCCCCAGTGAGTGGAGGGAATGACAGTAACAGAGCTGTGTGCTGGGACACCAGCTTGAAGCAAGAAGAACACCTGTGCTGAAGGAGACCTGTGCTGGCTGGGGCACTAAAGAGCTCTGCTCCTGCTTTCTCCAGGTAGGTGTATAATGCAGTAACCACCTCAGGTGTGTCTTTTTAGCATGCTGAGCCCTTCAGGGGCTTAGGGTTTGAGGATTTTTATTAGTTTTAATTAATTTGAAAGCCAGGACATTCTTTACTGCCATAGTGGCAGATGAAACACTGTGAAACATAATTGAACTGTGTCGAGCTATTCAGAGCCAGAATCTGTTTGGCCTGGGAGGCTCAGGGGTTAGAAGGGATTATTTTTATCATCCCCCAGCTTTTTTTGTAGTTCTGGTGCTACAATTTAGTCCTACTGTTTATGGGGATTGCTAGGGGTTACTTCTGCATCCTAAGAGGCATTTCTCTGAAGTACTGAACCTGGTGGTCTTGTGCAAGATCTAATACAAATTCTTCCAGTCAAAATTATTTATAACAGCTCAGCACTACTTGTTCTCTGAGGAAAACAAAGGTTCTGTTGTGGAAAGGTAAGAATGGATTTTCACAAATGCTGGGGGTTTGTAATTATAACTTCATAGCTAATTGTAAGAAAGGGTCACAAAATCAAAACTTACTTTTAACATGAAACACAAAGATCAACTGTTCAGATTCCTGTCATAAAATCCTGTCCTGCAGCTCAGTCAGTTGCTGTTTGGTTTATACACTATTCTGTACAGACACTTTTTTGTATTGGGAAACATCTGTAATTGTGATCTGTAATACAAATCTGTATACAGATTTGTAAATACAAAACTATACAGATTTGTAAATACAAATCTGTAACTGATTTGTACTCGAGGTTGTATTTGGTGCCAGAACTTCAGCACTCCCTCCTTGTTTCCACAACTGCATTTCCTTCAGTGAGCACTTAATTCACAAAGGGTTGTGGGCCTGTAGGAACACAGGCTTGAGACATGGAAAGCGCTTTCTTTCTTTCTCTAAAACAAAAAACTCCTCTTAATGTGAATCAGGAACATTTTTATCTTCCCCTTTGTTACTTGCAGATGGTTCTTTATTATACATAAGTACTTTACTCAGCAATACTTAATTGAGCAATTTACATATTTCAGAATTTTTTCCTACACCATTAAGGACAGGAGCAGCCATAGTGTTCTAGATTGAAACACTAACAATAGAACTGATCCTGTTCTTAGAGGTGGTTTTAATAAAAGTCAGTGGGAAAGTTTTCTGAATCTGCTACACTTTCAACCACCTCTTTGATCCAGGGGCTGCAGTTGGATACTCTGGTGTCTACACCATATTTTCCCAGCTGGCAGTGCCCAGGGGGAACGCAGTGTGGTGGGACACAGTGAAGGGGCCCTGCTGTCTGCATGCTGTGCGTGCTGTGGGTGAGCAGCCTGTCCAGGGCACGAGGGGCAGCCACTCTTCCTGAGGAGGCGCAGGGTGGAGCCCCTCGTGTGTGGCTGCCCAGCTGCTGCCTCTGCACTGCGCCCTCTTCGGAGAGCAGTGCAGCCAGGTTAGGGCTGGGCAGGCAGGTGGGAATCACAGACTCATTCAAAACAGCAGCAGGGCAATGTCACCACTGTGGTTGTGGGAATTGTAACAGGGATGAGTTCAGCTCTGTTCCACAGCTATCCTCTGTTCCTTGAATTCTCTCTGGTATTTGTCAAAGTCTCCTGCAGTCAGGACAAGTTAAAACTTTAAGCAAACTGAACAGTCTCAGTGATATTGTCACAGGGAACAGGAACACTAGAGGGTTGTAATGCTTCCATCTTTTGTTCTAAGGTGCCACAGCCCAAACCAGATCCTGGTCATGACAGTGATTTCTGATGCTGCAGACTCTGATCTGCAGTCCAAACTCTCTAGGTGCCCTTTGGAAGCAAGACAGAGCTGACACATCAACAGAGATTATTTATTTTCCATAAATACTGTCAGTCATTTCTGTGCACAAGCCCCCATGCAGCACTAGGACACTGACCAGAAACAATAGAGTGAAAATTAGTAACAAATAAAGACATGCACCAAAAAATGCCCCAGCCATGATTTAAAATCCAAAACAAGACAATGGAAACAAACACTTCAGTTGTCCCTCTTTGCCTCATGCACTTGCCTGCACCTTTGAGCCCTCAGTTTTACCTCCCTTACCATGCTCAGCATTCTAAGGAACCTCACCTGGCCCTGGAACTTGCCTTGCAAAAATTACCAGCCTTCCACAAAGAGGCAAACCCTGGCTTTTCCCCAAGGACATGCAGACACAGCCTGAGAGCACAGATGATCTGACTGACTTAACAGAGATGGTATTAACATTCCAATCCAAAAGCAAGATAGGGAAACAGTGATAAAGGTATTTAAGGTCCCTATTATCAAAAAGCCTGGCAGATGACTGTGGTTCTATTGCTCTTGACCTGAATAAACAACTTTATAATGGCTTGATGAACTCTGTTCCTCCTGACAGACCCAGTGATGACAAAGTAAGAAAGCATTTCTTACTTGGTGTAAGAAGGTGTGGTGTTTATGGTGAGACTGGAAGTAAAGTATTACCTGCCAGGGGCAATGTCCACGACACGCAGTGTTCCTCCTGTTATCCTGGAGCCATGTAGAGTGAGAGAGAGCTCAGCCAAAAGCAGAGCTGATGTTTGTCTGGGTGGTTGAAGGGGTGGGCTGAGGCTTGTCCAAACCATCTCCCCAGTCACTGCCCAGATGCAGTGCCTTAGTCCCAGGCTGTGCAGCTCCTGTTCCACTCTGGCCAGAGCCCTCCCATTGCTGGTTTTGCCCCCCTGCATTTCCCACTGCTCCTTCCTGCCCAGCTGCAGGTGCTGTGGTCTCGTTCTGCCCTGCAGAGCCCTGGCTTGGCTCACCCTAGGCCTGGCAGTCTCCTCCACAGCCTCACAGTGCTCAGGGACAGCCAGCTCTTGTCCTGCAGCACTCTCCTGCAGTGGCTTCTGGGTCACAGAGCCCACCAGCGTTTTGTTCCAGCTGAAAATATCTCCAGACATCCCCATTTGTCCAGCATCACCCTTTGTGCACACACTCTGTCCAAAACCATCCTTTAAAGCCTCCTTTTCCCCTACATCACCATGTTCCAGCTCTGTCTAACTGCCCCTGTGCTCCCATTCCACTTGGGCACAACATCCCTGTGCTCCCATTGGCCCCTGCAGAGCCATTTCAGCCCCAGCTGCTGTTCCTCCAGAGCCCACCTGGCTGTGATCAAGCCACAGGGAAATGGTGCTGGAGGCAAGAATGACAGAAACAAAGACTTGAGCTTAGGATATGTGGTGCCATGTTGAACTGAACACAGCTGAGCTTTTCCTGTCCAACGCTGGTACTCAACCTTCCAGTAAGAGGCCAGGAACAACTCTGGCATTGTGATGTTCAACAGCCCGTTGGCCACCAGCCAGGGTGTGCAGAGCTTACTGCCCAGACGTGGGCCCGTGGCTGTGCCTCCTCTGAGTCAGCATCAGCCAGGAGCAGCCTGGCCAGGGCCCTCCTCAGGACAGAATGCAAGCCCAGCACTCCCTTCCTGCCTGCCTTAACCATCAGTTTTATTTACCCCTCAGGACAGGATCATTTACACAGGATTATAACAACCAGGATTATTTACACCTCACTGCTAACTTCCCTCCACTTCTCCTAAAATCAGGTTTCTCACTTTCTCCTGTGAATGGAAGATCTCCTTAGCCTCTTCAATTGCATTCTCTCATTGCATTCTCTCTCCAGGTTCCCTGGACAAATCTCTTCTAGGAAGTGGTTGGCATGTTTATGGACTCAAAGCACCTCATGGGCTTTGTCTTTTCTCATAAACACTAGAAGAGCAAAATTGAACAGCTGGTACAGGAAGACAAAGCAGCAGCATTGTTACAGTCACAGTCAGGCAGGTATTCAGTAGAGTGGTATAAATAGGGAAAGTGGAAATTTACACAAACAGCCCAAAGGACAATAAAACTAGCCTGTGTTCCAGCAAAAGATACCAGTAGCACTTTCTTTCAGTGAATAAAAAAGAGCCCCTGCTGTGACCTGTAGGTAAGTGCAGAAATAATTTTTTATTCCAGAAGACTCTTGAGTATGGCAGCTTGTTCTGTGGAGGATGCTGCTTAACCATCTTGATTCCCAGCAATTACTAGTTTGATATTTGGTAGTGGAGACCCAGAATTTTCCAGGTGCTACCATGGCCACAACAGGACAGACATCAATCCTCTATTAAGAAAAATATTGAAATGGCAGTTTTACATTTAGTTCATCTGAGCTTCACTTCACTGTATGACTGGCCCTCCTCCTGTGATGCCTGAAGCTGCTGCTGTCAGTAAATTAAGGGAGGAATGGCTGAAAGAGCCAATATGGCAGTAAGGTCCTGCCCACACACCTCCTGCTGCTTCTGAAGGTTTCTGCCCTTTTGTTACATCTCCTGAAGTTGGCCCAATATCCAAAGCCCACCCAGCAGATGCTGGGAGAGGCTGCTGCTACCAGTGTTCTAAGGTGAAAGCTCAGGCTGTAATCCCCACAAAGCCCACAAAAAATCCACATAGCAGTGCCCTTAACAGTGCTCCATTTTCCAAGTCATGGGACAGTGCCCTTGGACAAAGAACCCAGTTTTGGAGATGGACTGTGAAAACACACATTTCTTTGTAGTTGCAGGAACAGTATCTACAGCAATGCCTGAAATTCTAGAATTATATTAAATTGCTTCATTTCTAGGCAATTAATAACGGCCCACAAAAATTCTTAAAGAAAAAAGGCTTTGGACAGATCCTGCTGTCTGGTAACAGAGAAAATGTCTTTCATGTACATGAGTGAAATTTCCCTCCACCACCCCTTGTGTTCTGGGGTCACCTCAGAGGGTTTACCTACTCTCAAGCAGGTGTCCCACACAGAGGAGATGCTGTGCTGAGCCTTCTGCTGTGTAGATACACTGCCAGCTCTGCTCTTCCTCCTCTGCAAGGACAGCCACAAGGCCCCAAGATCCTGAACACTCCTGTGCCTGTTCTACAGCTCTCTGAAGCCATTTCAAACCTCGTCTAGTACAGTCAACACAAGGGCCAAGAACACAGGTTGAGAGCAACTCATTTTAGCTTCCAAAATTGGAAGTCTTTTCCATGCAAAAATCATTATGATTTTGGATTCAGTATCACAAGGAGAATATTTTTCAACAGGAGAGTGGGCTAAGTAGAAAGCTAAGAAAGGCTGATTTCGATATATATATGAATAATAATTTTTTCTTGTGCATTTCAGAAAGTGTTTCTTCAACCCACAGGACTTTTTGTGCAGAACAGGAATGTAGTTTCAGTTTAAATGCTGAAATTGCCAGAGTAACACAAATTAAAAAGGTAACTCAGAAGTACTACCTGAATATGAAAACGGGCAGCTGCTGTGGATATAGCACATCAGCAGGAGAAATATCTCAAGTAAGGAGCTGCTCTCCATGTCAGTGAGATTCAGAACACTCTGACTTCCTTCAGAGAGAAAAGAAGAATCAAATTAGTCTGTTGTAATGAAACCAGCTGGCAACAAAAATGAAGTAGAAGCAAGAGAACAAGAGCAGGGACAAAGAAATCAGAATCTCCCCAGTTCATTTGACCTCGTGGCCCTTGTTTCTCCAAGCCACCCCAGCAGGAATCCCCACAGGCAGAGGCTGAGCCAGCCCAGGCTCTGAGCCAGAGTCCCTTTGGAAAAGCCATGGGGGCACAGGAGTGCAGGGGCAGACTCCAGGGGAGCAGCCACAGCCCAGTCCCCGCTGCGCTGGCTCTGCCAAGGGCAGAGGCACAACCAGCCGTGAGCTCAGCAGTGCCAGCAGCCACTGTGCAATTCCTGATGGTCCTGGCAAGTAACATCATCCACACCAACCCCAGCCGGGCACAACCACCAAGGACCTGGGAGTCACAGGTACAAGACAGAAGTCTGGATTTCTTGGCATTACCTTCCCACGTTGAATGATTTACCAGGATTTGGCAGCACGTACCCCTCTGCTTCTTGCAGCTTGTTTGCAAAAAGGATCCAGAGTGAGTTCACCTACACAGAACCATGCAGTTATACTCACTTTTTTTCTATATTTTTTAGAGGAAGACAGAAAAGAGATTTGGATGTACACCAGGAACAGCCATGAGGTCAAGAGGTTGATCATTAACTCATCACAAATATTGACAGAGGAGAGACAAACTGGATTCTATGAAACACATTAGAAAACCAAAAGAAGAAGAAAACTGCATGTATGTTTCCATACATATACACAGGTGCATTAAAACAGAATCAAAAGGTCTTTAAAAATATCCTTCAGTAATAAAAGCAACCTTTTGCAACAAACTTATTCAGGAAAATATGGAAATTTTGAGAGCAGATTTCTGACACTCCATCACCTTCCAGCAGGTAAGACCAACCCATTTGGAAAATACACAAGCTGCTCTGTAAACCTCTGCTGAAATATGCAGAGCTGGGAGCGTGCAGGAGGAGTCACAGCAGTCACCTGCAGGGAGGCAAATATTGCCCTGGCACAGCCACTGCCACTCCAACATTACAATTGCTGCTGTTACTCAGACCTGTTTTACTGGCTTTGAACACATCTGTGCAAGTCAGTGTTACAGGTTCCCTCTTCCCCGTGCAGGCCTGGTGGGAAGGCTGCTGTTCAAAGCATTATTCTCTAACATTTGTCCATCCCTAAACCCCATCCCAAGGCATAAAGAGGAGGAGAGGAGAGAGACAGAGCCTGCAAGTGACACAGAAGCCATTGGCTTCTTCAGTGCATGACTCAAAATCCTCACTTGGGTAATAAGCACAGAGGCAGCTTCTGAGGGAACAAATTTAAGAGGTATTAAGCCTCCTTGCTGATTTTATATTAAATTTCTTAGGAACTCTAATAAAACTTTGTTAAACAAAAAAAAACCCCAGGTATAACAATCTCATCACAAGAGCAGACTGAAGTTCTTCACTGATCCAAACATGCATCCAAGACCACTGAGATGTTGGAAACACATCACTACAGCAGAGATAGTTTTCCTTTTTCTTTCTACAAGATTAATTATGTTTAACAAGTCTCAAGTACTAAGATTAGAAACAGGTATAAATTGCAATATTTAACTTCACTTGCACTATGGCTACTTCCTATGGATTAATTGGTGCTGTCTTTATTTTGTTTACTGATATACACACAGAGATACAAACAAATATGTATTTATCAGTAAAAGCATCAGCAATGCTAACACAGCCTGCAGCCCATTGCATCCACCAGCACAGTAATGAACAGAAGTGTTTTCCTGATTGTTAATTAGAAAAGAATTACAGACTTCATGATAAATAGAGCCTGCAAAAGCTTGCAATTAAAGTAGGTTTTGGGTTGGGTTGTTTGTTTGTTTGTTTGGGGTTTTTGGGAATAACATTAAAGAGAGTTCCCATTGTCTTTTAAGGAAGTTTGGGAGGGTAAAATCTGGCATCAAATGTGCAAAGAATGGAAAGTACAGGTAAGTTCCAGTCACCTGCTGAATCAACAATCTGTGAACACTGGAGTAAGGTGTGAAGAACTGGAGGTAGTAATGATGTAATAAAAATTTCACTGGGTTGAAAGAAACATTATACAAATACTGAGCAAACCAAAAGAGTTACTGTGGGCAATACCTTGCAGTACAGCTGAAATTACATAACTGCATCTCTAGGGTTATTTGCAAAACACTTTTCTGTGTCCCCTCCAGTCTCCACCCCAGCCAGTTCAGACATATTACACAACTGACATTTTTATTTCAAAGATGGAGTTGTCTGACCATGGACAACCTTATTTTCTACAATGCTGTATGTACAGCATATCAGCTAACAGAGGATATTTTCTTGCCTGTAAGGCTGAAGTAGGACCATGCCACAAATAAACAACATAACCTGCAATAAACCAATGTAAACAAGAAAAAAAAAAAAGCAGGAAGAAAAAGTAGATACCAAGGAAAACAGCACACAAGGTTAACACATACTCAATATTTAATACTGAAGATCTGACAGTACATTACAGTGCATACTGTCACTAGCACAGAGTCACAACATTCCAGACTCTGGATCAGAATCAACCTTTCAAAGGAGCTGATGTATCTATGTGGTGCTGGATCCACTCAAGGTACTGACTAATTTTGGTGTACACTCCAAATTTCTCTCTCCTTCCACAGCCTTCACCCCAGCTCACCAGCCCTATCAAGAACCAAGTATCCTTGTATCTAGTGAACATAGGGCCCCCGCTGTCCCCGCGGCAGGAGTCCTTCCTGTCTCCCAGGCTGCCAGCACACAGCATGTTGTCAGAGATGGGGGAGCTCATGGCCTGCGCGCACTCGTTGCGGGGCGCGATGGGGATCTCGATGTACCTGAGGAAGGCAGCGAAGCTGTGGTTGCGCTCGCTCATGCTGCCCCAGCCCGTCACCACCGCCTGCCGCCCGCTCCGCATCAGCTCCTGCTCCGCCAGGTTGCGCGTGGGAAGGCAGAGGGGGAGCGCGTATTTGTAGTACATCACATGCTCAGCCAGGTGCAGCATGGCTATGTCGTTATCTGAGGTCTTCTTGGTGTAATTCTCGTGGATCACCCATTTATCAACCCAAATGGTTTGCTCGTCTGCCTCAGGACGGAAATGGAATTTACCTGGAAGAGCAAGCAAGATGACAGATGCTGTCAAAGCTTCCTTTACTTTGAAAGACCAAAGCATCTGCATTACACTGAGTGTTAGGACTGCACTCCCATGTTTTTACTTCTCTTTGTTGTAATACAACTGTTTATGTCATAAGTTAACACTGTTCTTAACACATGGACACATCTCTAAACTTTTCATATTTACAGAAATCACAAATACCTATAGAGCTCTAGAGCTCTGGTCATCAGCTGAGAAACCAACTTGCTCTGTGGTGTTTCTATTTCAGTACACTTGTGCTATGTGAGTCAGGAGGAAAACAACCTTCTTGGAGCCAGCATTCAAAACTGGGAGAGCAAGCACACCACAAAACAGGACATGAGCTTTACAGCACGTAGCCAGGGTCTGAATAGCTGAATGTCAGTTTTTGTAAGATAAAGGTGACTGACAGGTAAGATTATTCCTTTCTGAAATCTTACATCTGTATTTTAAGGAATTTTTCACTGCTTAAGACTCCCCAGTTGCTATTTGTGCCACATCATCATGGCTACTTCATGGGCCAAGCAGTTATGAAACAGCAAGCAAGAATCTATGTTGAAAAGGGCCACAAATGTAAGAAGGTATTTGTGATACACTGCAATAGGAAAGACAGAGCTAGGTTTTCTGCTAGGCTGTCAGTGAGGTCTTGCAAGTGTTTTTTCTGTAAGGAGCGTCTCCAAGCATAGGGACTTACAAGCCACAGTAGTTACAGAAATATATTCTCAAAAGATCTCTTAAACCCAGCTTTGGATCTTGGTCTTCCAGACCATTTATTTCTGAGTCTCTCTTCTTGCTCCTCTGCAGACAGACAATGGACAGTTCACACGTGGCCGGAGCAGACAGCTGAAACTGCTCTGATGTCTTGTACTGAAAGGCACCAGCCCCTGATGGACTTGCTAGTATTGAGCCAACAAGCACAAGCCAGTTTTTCTCTCCTATCACAATTTCTTTGTAGTGACAGTGTTTGCAGCACCCCTAAGGCAGCCTGAAGGCACTGTGGCTGGGGGCTGCCTGGCAGGGCTTTATTCCTGCCTTCACAGATACAAACTCTGCTTTAGGCCTCAGAAATAACTCTGCACTGTCAGACCATCTCCTCTGAGGGAGGCAGAGGGGCTGTGCAGGAACACATTGGCTGTGGGTACACGGTCTGTACACCAGCACAGCCACCAGCTGCCTCCATCCTGAGGCACCCACCAACCTGTGGGTGACACCTTTGGCACTGCAGTGACAGACTTCCCTCACTCCCAGGGGGACACCCATTGACTTCTGGTGGGTTATCCACCCCCAAAGTTTTCAATTTCAAAAAACCTGGATGTACACCTGGAGGCACTGAACCCAGAGGCTGTGGAAACACATTGAGTTCCTTCTACACAATAAGGACCATCATAATCTTTGCTGCTGGCATAAAAATATTAACTGTGAAGGCAGAAACACGATTTTAAATTGAGTCATTACATCCACCTATCTGCTCTATCTTCTTGGAGTTGAAGTGGAACACACTTCTGGATGCTCTTGGCCTGGTGATGCAGGAACAAGAGCCAGAAACAGGAATATTGTGTTATTCTCAAATCCATCTTCCAAAACTTCAGCTACTTTTAGAACTAACTTTCTATTTCAGACACCAAAGCACATGAGTGCTGCTAGAAGACTTCTCCCCAAGCTGAGTGTAACCTCAGATGCAAGTTTCCTCTCCAGTTTTACTCCTGTGGATGGCAAGCTGCAGTGAGACAAGTCCAGAAGGATGTGGGGTATCCCAGCCTGACAGACACAGGTTGAGTAGCACCTGTGCAGGCTCAGTACAAACACTTCCCTGGCTGTCTGCATGGACATGGCAATGTCTTCATCCAAAACTCTCCTCCTTGTCACTCACAGATGTCTCCAGGTTTTTCTGATGAGAACTGCTTTGGGGTGACAGAAGTCTCTCTGTGAAAAGGTGAATATTCTGGCACTAAGAGGAGCCAAGGCTACATCACACACTTTTCAATTCATTCTTTCTGTTGGATGTACATAAACTTGTTGTCTCTGCTCTCAAGCATCTGCACGTCCACAGTGTGTATGGAACATGCACACAGACATCTGTTTTTAAAGCTATATACACAAACAATATATTGGCTGGACTCTCTACAAATAATCTATCCTTTCACTAATGGAAAGCAAGCAGTGAGCTGTTATGCTTCAGCACCAATGCTAAATAGAAAACGTCGTTAAAAAAATTCTAAGTGCAAATGAAACACTAATTATCTTTGTCTGTCAATTCAGGAGAAGCATTTACTTGACATAGTGACATTTTCTCATGCTCCAGAGCAGCAGAGCAAGTAAAGGCAGTGTTGCCATTATGCAGCACCTCTCCAGTGAAACATTCTTAAATAACAGTGTTTAAATACCTGAAAAGGCAGGAAGAGACCCTGTGACATTCTCCTTCTGGGATCAAGACTTTTTTTTCAATATTGGGATGGTCTTAAATATATTCATCACCAGAAAAACACAGGCAGAAGAGATCAAGACTTTCTACTTTACAGACCAGCAGCAGTGCTCAGTAGACATCAGCTCACTTCCAGAGTAAGGCTGAAACAGCTCAAATGAAATCAGACTTTTACTAAACTTTGTTTTAAGCTAAGGTGCATATTAAATACTGCCTAGACAGACCACTCCTACAGCCAAGGACTTCTGTCTTCAGAACCTGCCAGTCTTTTTCCTGAGATGATAAATGTTAGGAAATAAACATTTATAGTTAAA
Source organism: Passer domesticus (assembly GCF_036417665.1). Classification (NCBI taxonomy): domain Eukaryota; kingdom Metazoa; phylum Chordata; class Aves; order Passeriformes; family Passeridae; genus Passer; species Passer domesticus. The sequence continues at coordinate 18,702,927 of NC_087484.1, forward strand.
AAGCAGAGGGACAGGTGATTTTCCATACCAAGTTTAACTCTGAACCCCTTGTTATCTTCAAGGCAGTGTGCTGCTGTTAGGACCCAAGCTGGATGGATGAGAACACCCCCACAGAGAAACCTCCCTTTGGTATTTTGCAGCATAATCTGAAACAAGACAAGGGAGGTGTGACACTGCATGGAGAACAGCTCACAGAATACTGTACTCAGTCTTCTTGGGTGATGCCAAACACCCAGACTTACCAAGCATCAAAGCATGTCACATTCACTGAAGCCAAAGCTCTATAGGGGGACAAAAGCTCTATAAATAGAGTCTCTATGAAATACCTACAAAAAAAAGGTTTGAATGTCTTTCCTGAATGAGGGCTGGCTTCATCTAAATCAGCATGGGGTGATGCTGGTCACTGCAAAGAAGCACTTTGTACTCAAAGCTTTGAAATACAGAGCACAAATGAAGGGTGTGTCCCACACCAGAGACCGTGCATCATCTCAGGCTGCAGCTCTCATGCTGTGGTGTAATAGGCCCTCTGATATCAAAGGGAACCAGGCCCTAATTATGTGCATTCATTAGCTCCATGGTAAGCTCTGTGAGGTCTCCCTTTTCTTTGCAATAAGCCAACCTGCCATGGCATATCTTGCTGATTAAGTCTGCTAACTTGAATTTATGACAGACAAGGCTTATACGAAAGGGCAGGAAGATCACCTCCCACTGTTGCAGGAGCTGAAGCACACATCACACACCATGAGTTCCCCAGGACGGAGCAACAGAGCAGGTGAATGCCATCACCATCTTTTCTCTTGGTGGTGTTGGCACATTAAGGTCAAAAGCTTGGCAACAGCAACAAGGTCAAGAATTCTCACAGATATTAAATTATTTTTTCCTGCTACTCCAACCTTTGGGATGCTTTTGAAAAAGCAAAGGGAATCTTAACTTCATATGACACCATCAGTAACAAAGCAAGAGCCTTTCTGGAGCAGAGAGGAAGGCAGAGCAGTTCAGGAAGAGCCTGAACTATTTGTGGCAAAGAATCCCTTTGTCCTTACCTGCCAAGGGCTGCCTCCCCTTCTCCCAACTTTTCCACCAATGAGCCGAATATTGAAATCTGCTTTGGCTTCAATGTAGTCCAACTTGACTCTTCCACAGGGGAACTCCACTGCAGAAAATGCAGAGAATTCATTAGCCCAGGTCACCCAATCCTCTTTTTAGAGGATTTCCTCTGTCTGACCTAGGTAATACTGTTCAGAGGCTTCATGGAAGTCCCTCAGTGCTTGGCAGAGGAGGCAGTGTCCTGACTCCCCTTTATGTTTCCCTGAGACAAACATGGATAAAGGGCCATAAAGTGGGTATGGAGCTGGGAAATGCAGGCAGAGTTATTCTTCGTGCAATAGATGTTTTGAAAATGAGTACACTGCAGACAAATCTCCCCTAAAATTCTTTTACATCAGCCTGAATAATCCTGTGTCAAAGCTGGACTGCAAACATCCTGCTCTTACCTACAGGCTCACACGTGGTGTGGTCATCCTTGAGCCGATACCCCGAGGCGCAGCTGCACAAGCGATGCTGCTCAGCAGGCTCCTCCCTGCAGAAATGCTCACAGCCCCCGTTCTCCATGGAACAGTTGCTGTATTTGACCTCTGTGGGAAAAACAAACAGCAAGAGAGACGTGGAGTTGGGAAGTCAGGGTCACAGAAAGGTAAGGTGGCAAAGTGACATCATGCTTCAAGTGGGTAACGGCTATCGATGGATTTGGAATTACAGTTGTGGGCTTCAATGACACTCAGGCCTAGGTCCAGAATCAGGGAGTGGGGAGATGGAGGAAACAGATTACTGTAGACTGGAGAACAGAAAATGCCCTGTTACTATGTGCCAAGTCCCACAGTGAAAGCTGTTGATGATACATGACATACAATGCTCATCCCTAAATATGCTATCCACTTTTGTCCAAGGAAGGAACTGACACAGTAATAAAATGTTCACAGTAGATTGGGTTTTCCTCTGTATTTAAAAACTCCACCATAATCCCCAATTCTAAAGTAAACCCCTGCTTCAGAGTTATTTCCAGTATTGTCCGAAATTTAGATATCTCATACCTCTAAAATTATCCTATGGCAATACAAAGTTAATTTTGCATTAGATAAGCACAGATAAACCTCTTACCACATCAAGAAGCAAGAGAGAAATCACATTAGTAAAGAAAGTAGCAAAGAAAGAATATGCCATGCAATGACTGAAGTGTCCATCTCTATCACACAGAGATCCCTGTCACAAAGGATGTTATTTTATAGTGGATTAAATGCAGTGTTACCATAATTGCACAAAACCCCCTCCCAGCCTTCGTTACAGATGCAGGAAAATTTTCCAATATTGTCCTTGCAGCTCCCGTTGAAACAAGGCTTGTGCTCACACTGATCTCCATCTGAAACAGAGGTAGGAAAACTCAGTTGCTGAACCACACAGAGCTCACAGATCAAACATCAGCACAAACAGACCCTCCCCAGACTCCCAAGCATCAGCCAGGTCTCTGGCACTTAATGGTGACACCTCTGTGGCAGAGACAGGGTCACCTGTTTGGGCTCTCAATTCCATCTGCAGAGTGAGTGGAGTGGGCAGAAGGGCAGGAAAGAGTAAAGCCTGAAGCGGGCAGGGCAGCAGGTTACTGCTGGACCACGTCAGGCATGGTTAGAGCATCAAACCATTTTTCAATTCCTTAACTCTGGGAAGATGACTGATGATAGGTACAGGTGCACCTCAAGTGTTTTAGGGAGTTGCTTGTATGATAGAACAGGAAAACATCCTCTGCACACCCCTTATGAGAGAGAATGAGAATTTAAATCAGTATATGACACATAGCAGGAGGAAGGCTGAGTACTAGTAACTCCTGAGGAAGCACAGAGAAGTGATGAGGAAAGTCTTTGCTTACCTACATACTTGCTCCAAAACTCTAGCTGTGGAGAAACAAAACTTGTATTACAGCGAGAAAACCGTTTTTCGTAAGAGAGGGATTTTAAGTGTTTTGTGGTCTTGGCCAACAGGACACAGCACTTTGGTCAGTAACATCGGTCTCTCTCTTCTTGGCAGTGTAGTGACTGGCACTACAAACCAAGAAAACAGCCAGTGACTCTCCTGTAGTCTGTACTAACACAGACTCCCCATCTCTGCTTGCAGGCTATTTTCTTGGCACTTACTGCATGTAAGTCACCTGAGCTCACTTGAGCCCAGTTAGACAAAACACAAGAAGGCTTGGGAGATACACTGAAAAGCAGCCAGGACTGATGAATGGACAACAAAGGGGAAAGACTGGAAGGACTGGGAAAAACTTAGTAGCAGCAAGAATAGCCCAGTGGGGTCAAGCAAGGATTCTAATTAACTGTCTAGGACCTAAACCTCACCGCGCGGGCCAGATGGACATGCTTGAGCAGCCAAGCTTTGTGGCCCATAGAGGGGTAACTTGACAGTCACTGTAACACAGTGACACTCAAAACCACGCCTACACCTGAGGAGTCAGGAAAGAGCCGTGTTCAGTACTGACAGCAGGATCTCCTGTGCCCTGGATTGCAATATTTTAAGAAAATCATTGATTGACTAAGTTATCTTATCCTTAAAAAAAACAAACAACTTACTGTTGCTTCCCTGGTTTCAAATATCTCACTGGCCTCCTCAAAGTCACAGAGCTCTTCAACACACTCACGCTCCATAGAGCCTGGCTTGAGCTCCTCCAGGAAAGTGTTTGACCGCTTCTGGATTCTCAGGACTTGGTTTGCATCTTTACTGCTGTAAAATACTGCAAGCAAAAAGGTGAGAGCAGAAGCAGAGAAAAGAGCTAGCTGAAAACTCACAGTGGTGCTTCCCAAAGGACACTTATGAGAGCAAGAGCCTCTCTCCAGTAGAGCAAGAGAAGCTGCCCTAGACACCATGTGCTGTCTGTGCTGTGCTGCAGAAGCAAGCTCCAGCCTCTGCCCTGTGGTACTCTGACATCTCACGGGGCTCAGCAGGGCTCTGACCAGGCAGCTGCCATGGCCCCAGCACTGTCTGCCAAACTCTGCTAAAAGAAGTCAAAGCCCCTCAAGTGGGAAGGATTCCAGCCACCCCCTGTGACTAACAGAGGATCAGGAAACAAAACTGCAGTGACTGGGAAGGGTTGAAGGCCATCTCTCAAAGGAATGCTTACTTGAGGTGGAGCAGCCCCAGAAAGAGCAGGCAGCCAGCAGCAGCCCCACAGTGAGGAGCTTCCACATCTTGCAGGAGTCACCTGAGGAGGAGAAGGCAGGTGTCCAGAAGAGCAGACTGGCCAGTGACACAAGCCCCTGCTGCAGACCATTCCCACCATCCAGCTCAGCCAGGTTGCTCACTGGCTTTTCAGAAAGCTGCTTCTCTCTGAGCGCTCTGCTGCGCCCTGTCTGACCCCAGCCCTGGAGCAGCTGATCACTAGGGCCCCTCCAGACTGATTTGCTCGTTGCCTTTAACACATCAGCAGCTCTCCAGAAAACTTCTGGCCTGTCCTGACACCCTCCCCTTGTCACTGGACATTTTTTACAAGTTTCATGCTCTATTAAAGCAAGTTCTATTTGGAAATCTCAAAGGATACAATACTTCTGAAGCACTTACTGCTTTATTCAGTGGGAATCAGCGTGATCTGTTCTTCCTCCATGAGCTCTGCTGGAACTTAGTTAATCCATAACTTCAGATATTTACTTTTCGGAGTGACAGGAAGTGCTTTCTTTTCAGTTGTTAAACAAACAGTGCTCAGGGAGAGCTTGACCATTTACCAGCATACAGGGGAAATGTAAAACAGCTGAGGCACCCACACTGCCTTTCTCAAACCATTTTCTCCTTTTCATTCTCTGGTGAGCAGAAATGGTTATATATAATTTGCAAGTGTAAAATATCCAGTGCTGTGGTCTCTTGAGAGATCCTGCCCTCTTCTCACAGCACACAACCACCCAAAAGAGACACATACTGCAATTTTTAAGTCCTCTCACTTCACTTTCTCATCGAAGTTTCCACCGCAAAACAGCAAAAGGGAACTAACCCCCCCGACAGCCAAGAGCAGACACCAGATGCTTGTGCCAGTATATTGCATCTCCTGGTGTCCTGGGTTAGCTCTCATCAGAACAAAGTATTCTATCAAATTCCGAACACTAAGCATCCCCAATCCTTTTCAGAAATTTTCTTGCACTGGAGGTGGTAGGAACCAGCACGTCCAAGTTCTCTGCGAACAGTGTCTGCAGTGGCACCTCTGTGAGCTGTGCAGCAGAATTCCAGAATCACTAAGGTTGGAAAAACCCTCCAAGACCATCGAGTTTAACCTGTGACCAAATCCCCACCTTGTCACCCAACCCAGACCACTGAGTGCCACATCCAGTCATTCCTTGAACATCTCCAGTAATGGGAACTCAAACCTCTCTGGGCAGCCCCTTCCAATGCCTGACTGCCCTTTGCAGGAAGGAATTCTTCCTGATGTTGGAAGATATGGCATCTTCATGCAAACTACCACTGCACCCAGGAGTCCTCTGGGGTCCTTCACCAGGAAAAGTGCCACCAGAGGTTAGGGAAAGCCTCCTAAAAAGTCCTATTTTTTTTTTAATCCCTGTACTGATACTCAGTAAGAATTAACTTACTTTTTCGTGATGCCTTTTCTTTCGAAGGCTTGGTTTTCTTGTTTTCTCCTGCCACTGCAGTGAAGAAGTAAGTACTTTAAAAGCCAGCTTTTTTACTTGGGCTCTCAGGTGATTTTATGACTTCAGGTGCAAAGGATTGAAGGAAAAGATGGTTCAGGTACTTCAAGTTTTGCATGACAGGGAACCAATTTCAATCTAAAAAAAAAAATCAGTGCTGGGCTGTTTTCTACTTCACTTTCATTTTAAAAAATAGGATTTTTTCTAAGGAGAGCTTAGAAGAGGGTAAAGAGAAACCTCACAAGAGAATGGCAAGACAGAAGCTCCATAAATTTAAATTAGCACTGTGGAGACTTCTGATTCAGTATGTTATGAACAGGCACCTCCTTAAAGTGAAAAAAAGCATCATGAATGTTTCAGCTTTCACAGATGAAAGATACTCCCCCTTGCAGCTTGAAGGGACAGAGCACAGCAGAGTGTTTACACACCCCTGTGTGTAAAGAAAGCCAAAAGCTCTGCTTTTGCCTTTCTACAGCAAAGCTTCTGGCAAATTCTCAAATGTGTTCTTGGCGTTTAGCCTCTTAGCCAGGAGCACCAAATTGCTCCTCTCAAATTGTTCTAAATTGAAATTATGTAAATTTCTACAAATTAAATAAATTATAGACAGATGTAAATTTTTCTAAAGAAGAAAACTGAAGTGGCAAAAAAAAAAAATATCACAAAAATCAAACCCTACAGCTCTTCAGCAGTCATCCTGTGCTGCATGCATCAGTGCTTCCTATTTAATAGCTTTTAATTTGCAACAAATCTGAACAATTCACTGAGCAATAAAAGCACCAAGCCTACTTCCTACATGCACACTGGAGCCTCTACCTGCCAGAACTCGATCAAAATCTTCCTCTCATCCCAAGTCCTGTGTTACAGAAACACAGTGCTCTGTGAGCCATCATCTCTCCCTGTGAACTGTCTGAAACAAGACAGCAGCTCCAAACAGGCATTAAAAGGGGAAAGATGGGCTCATACACACAGCACCAGACAGACTGCACCTGCTTCCCTAGGAAACCCAAGCTGAAGTATCAGTCTCCTCAGGTCGCTCTTCTGAAAAGGTCCTTGGAGCCCAAGGTTTTGCACAGTTCAGAGGAGCACTGAACATGTGCCAGAAAGGCAAGAACACCTCTCCATGGAGAGCCTGTGTGCTGCTGGGAACCCAGTTTGCTACCTGGGAACAAGAGGAAATCAACAACCTGTGCAGATATCGAATTCCCCCCAGCCTGTCCCTTCCCTGGTTGGGATCTGCTCACACCTGGGAATGCTGCTGGGGCTGCAGTTCTGTACAGCCTCTGCAAAGAGAGAGACCATCACCTTGCTCCAGCTCCTCCTCTGGAGCAGCCCATCAGTGCAAACCAACCTGCTCATGGAGGAGGACATGAGGGCTGAGGCCACCCCCTTCCCTGCTCCCATGAAGAAAAGCCAAAACTGGCTTGGATTTTACCATGAAGCCAAGCAAAGGATGCTTCTGGGTCATATGCACACTGCCTCAGCTCCGCCTTGCTTGTAAAGAAAAACACTCCCAGGTCACTGGGTAAATGCAGAATGCTAGAACTCTTCAGACAGAAGTTGCTGGAGAACTGCCATGACTCTTTTAGCTGTTATCAATGTGGAATGTCACTTTCCAGTCTCAGGACCTTTTCATTCTGCCCACATGAGAATTAAACACCTCAAGCTACTCCAGTCCCAGCTAGGGGGTGCAGAGTTATTCATACTTTTGTATTTAAACCCACTGGTAGAGATCTTCACAGCACACCTTCCTCCCAACCCATTCCATCCTCCTGAGATCCAGTAGGTAGTTAAATCAAACCAAGAGGATGTCAGCCCTGGGAAGGAGATCTGACATTCTGTAATGACACACTGAGTGGGGCAGCAAGATTTTTGCTATTAGCTTCTGCCACATTATTAAAAAAAAGACCAAAATTAATTAACATGTATGAGAGGAGTAATCTGCTGTTGCCTTCTTTGTATGTTTTCTGTGGTGCCACTTAAAGCAGAGGCTGACACTCAGGGTGTGATGCATGCGTGAGTAAAAACAGTAGTTCTTATTTTCTCCTTGTTCTGGCTCCAGGTAACCAATGAAAAATCATAAAATGAAAATTTTACTCATGCAAGAGTATGTAACACCAGAATGATGCTCCTGTTCCAGACACTATTCTCTCCATACTTCTGTTTAACTATCATGTACAAAGATGTTTTTCACACAGAAAATATTCATTACCATTTTAACTTACTTTCCACCCACTTTGCAACAGTACTGTGGAACTCTACAACCATCCTCTCAATTTCAAAAGATCTGCTGCAAGTTTCCTACCAGTACATTATGAACACACCAATCTATACAGACAGAAGAGAAAGCTTGTCACAATCCACTCTATGGACTGCTCACCCAAACACACCAAATTTTTTTGTTTCAAGTTTACAGGTGTCATTTATGGCACTCAGTTTCCACATTTCATGAGAAAACTCACTTCTCCCACATTTTTGTAAATGCATTTTCACTTATTCCAGTCACTGCACATATTGCCTGCAATAAATGGAATACACAGAGGCCCAGGTGCAGGAGAGAACTGCTCCTGTCCCATCCTGGCACTGCAGCACCATGGCCAGGAACAGCCACCTGAGGAGGGGTAACCAGCACAGCCCTGCTGACTCTGACAGTTCCCACTGAGCTGTGGGCTTGCTGCCAGCAGAGCTTTGATCAGGATGAGCACCAGAAGAAGCACCACATTTAAAACATCTTTTGTTCACTACAAGACATAGCTAAAAAAATTAAACTACCTGATGTCTTCTACTCCATGCCAATTAAACCAACACAAAAAAAATGCAACAAAATTAGTCTACAACACTTACATTTACCATTTCACTCCTCTCTAAGGAAAAGCTCTGCACTTCTGATGTAAGCCAGGATAAAGCCATTTAATCACAGCACAGGTTTTTATTAGCTGGTTCCCACCTGATGGGCACAGCAGCCCTCTCACAACAAAACCAGCAACAGAAAATCCTTACTGGAAGCTCAGAAACATGTTTACTTTGTATACAAGAAAAACATATTTACAACAAGTAAACTATGTACAAAAAAAAAACCCCAAGAGACATTTCCATGGTAATCACTGTATAAATTAACAAAATAAATAGGAGGGAAGCAGGTCCCATTCTTAAGGCACAAAACCTTCTTCCCAAGACTGTACAGGGATTCACTTGCTTCCCGATGCTTTTGACAGGATCGCAGGAATGGTGGGGAGACCCCTGAGGAACAACGGTCGGTGGACGATGATACAGACATGCAGTCACTGCTGACAGTTGTAGAAAAACATCATTTTTCATACTTTCCTTTTTTTTTTACAGTACACACATCTTAAGATACAAAATATGTCTTGTAAACAGTCTGTTTTATAAATCACATTGCTATTATGCACATTTTTAAATAACACTACAACAATGATTGAAGCTTTCCATACAATTTGGGTGCAGAAGCAGACATAGCACTGGCACTGAAGGCCTCAGCAGAGCTGGAGGCTCCCAGGTGCCAGGCCAGCACCTCCAGGCACCCAGTGGCACAGCTCCCCTTGGCCACTGTGCTGGCTCCTGCCAACATCCCACAAGGTACAAAAGAGAGGCTGTACCAGCCCTCCCGAGGCAGGGCACTGCAAACAGCCAAGCCTCCCCTCCAGTCTCCACTGCACACAATCTCACTTAGCCCCAGCCATCATTCCAAAATCTGCCATTAAATATCCAGGATGTTGCCAGAATGTGAGAGAATGGACTGAAGCCTCTTCCAAGCAGAAGAAACCCCATGCCCAGCTCACTGCAGCCACTGCCAGGGGTGAGAGGTGTGAACAGAAGGTGCCACATGGCTTTCACAGGAGTTGCATTTCTTCAGGGACTAAACACCTGTGTGATATGTGCAGTTCTAGCTTCTCCCAGGCTGGTGCTCCTGAGACTGCTGGACAGTCTCTTTTTGGCAAAGCAGCATTTTTTACTGTCTTTCCTGAGTTTTTCTCCCACAAAAAATTATCAGATGTCAGAAGAGAAACTCAGAATAGGCCAGGAGTTCTACCTGGCTCCCTGCTTTGCAGATAGAGCTCACTGATGTTCAACACAAATTGTCTTCATCTATTCACAAAAATCTCACCAACAAAAATCTGCACTGTTCCCAGTGAGACACACAGAACTACAACCCTTTGGGGTTTCCTAGATCTAAACCTTAATAAATATCCAAAGGCACTCAGGTTAAATGTGGATCCCATTTTCTAGGTCTTAGAAGAAGGAAGAGCTCCCTTCCTGCCTCAGATAAGTAAGGCAGGAATACAGTGGCTGTCAACCCATTGATATGCATGTGCACAAAAAGGATCTGAAGGCTTTGACACGCAGATCAGAAAAGCAAAAGAAATGAAGATGCATCTGTTCAGGCCTCATCACTCATGCAAATGGCTAGTGGCTATCAGATCTTGATAGATATGGCATGAACTAAGGAACACACCTGAATGTAAAAACTCTTTGGATTCTTCTGTTGCTCTGGGCAGGAAGAGCAGAGAGGAGCTGTTTCTATGAAAGCAAGAATTTAATCCCTCAAGGATTATGCAAGGCAAGAGCTTATTGTTTATGCATCTTTAACCATGAGGCTGCTGGGGAAAGTCCACAGAACAGCTCCTTCACTGCATATAGGAACAAACACAGATCTCACCTGTTCTCCAGAGTGATCACCTGCCTCACCCCCTGCTGCACTCTCCTGGGAAGGCACATGGATGTCCCAGCCACGCACAGTTCTGGGACAGACAGCGGGATGCACACACTGTGAGGTCACTGCACACCACCACTGGGGATGGCTGCATCCTGGGGCTCTCCTGAAGAGACTTCTCCTCATTTTCATCCAGATGCTGCTCTATGCCTCAACAAGCAAGTGGGACAATACACTATGCTTGCAATTCTTACCTGATACTTCAGGAATTTAATATGGTTAGAGGGAGTCTGTACTGATAAATAATAAATACAGCTATGGAAGCAACTGCCAACATACACATAGGAGAAATACATTCAGGGCAAGGCTGGACATGTTTCCTGCTCAGGCCCCACAGTATTTATACTGTGTTTCTAACTGGATCAAGCACTTTTACTCTTCTTTTACCTTCTCATGAGTTTTAACACAAACCCTGCCACTTGCCAGGCTGAGAGGAGACACATGGGTGAATGTGTCTGGTTAGAACAGACAGGCAGAGTCAGAATAACCCTTGGTGAAATACTAGGGAATCCAATGGAGTTTGCCCAGCTGAAACAAAATCAGCCCAGAGCCTTTATAAGCTGACAAATCTTTACTTGCTAACTTGACTGATTGTTATTAGACTAGAGAAGTGATATCAATTTGATAAAAATCCTTACAAGTAAAAAAAGAATTATGTCCTCAGCAAATAATCTTTTATGCCACTGTGTATACGGGCTTTTCTGTCTGCAGCCATAGTCAGACAGGTGCCACTCTGTAATAATAAAAAAAAATTAAATACATACAGAGAAAATGACAGAGCAATTAATAATTTCTGCTGTCTCTCAAGTTTTACAGCACTGACTGTTGCCAAATTCCCTTTGCAGTGACAAACATGGTGACATAACTACGCATGCTGGTCCTGGGCTTTAACAGCCATCCAACTGAGGTCAGCCATCTAGAAACTCTGATTCAGAGGCACTAATTTTTCCATGCTCCACTGTTGCTGGTACCAAAAGCAATTTATCAACATATTCCAGTTTTCATTATAATGCTCATTTGCTTGGTAACAATCCTCCTCCTCTCAGTGCTCTTACAGGAGCCCCAGTGTTTGACAGCATAAGGAACCTTTTAGGGGTACAGCCCAGGAGAACTGAGCTACTCTAATCTTTTGTATCACCCTGGAGTGAAGGAGCAAGGCAGCAAGAAAGAGAAGCAAGGTGGAAAAGCTACTGAAACCTAGACAGGTGAAAAGATACAAGTACTAGACTTAAATCGCATATTTTGTGACAGAAATAGTTTTCTACACTGCAAGCTGAAGTAAGGAAACAGCTCTCATGTTTGTGGCCACAGAAGTGGTACCAAACAGGTAGGGAGCTACACCAGGCCATTGCCAGTCATGCTGCTCCCTCCCCCAAGATGAACCAAGCTGTCCTGTACCACCCTTCTTGTGCAGCACAAACAGCTCATTAGCTTTCCTCTCCCTTTTAGCTGGTCTCCCAAAGATGAATTCAGAAGAAGGAATGTCAGAGCTGATCTCCTGTAACCATTTGGCTTTCCAGATTTTCTTTTCTTACTGCCAGGAATTTCTGAATAATTGTCTGTGATGACTAGCACCACATTTTTTGTGAAAACCTAAAGGTTGTACCATTGCTCCTGGCTGGTAGAGGAGAGCAGGCCCAGCAGAAGGTCCTGCCAGCTGGTGCAAACCCTGTCTGAAGCACATGCACTGTTTGTTGCAAAAGCATGAGTGAATGAGAATCACTTGATATTCATTGGAAGAGGTCTGCACTGGCTTTGAATTTCAGATGCAAATTACACACAACTACAGATGCATTAAAAAGGGAATAGTAAGATCAAAGGAGAGGTTTTGTCCCACTTAAATATGCTAAATACAGGTGTGACACATGGATGAGCAGGAAAGTTTTGGGTCTGAAAAGACTGTCAGATGCTCCTGAATTAAGACTGGCCAATATATCTTTTGCCCTGAATGATTCTACTGTGATGAAGTTATCCAGTAAAGGTATCTGTGTTGCAGTTCTCAGGAGTCCTGCACTGTCCCTGGAACCAGAACTTCCCACGACACAGGACATGGCTCTTCAGACAGTGAGTGAGTTCTCTCCAGGAGGCTCTGCCAACCGCAGAGGAAGTGCCTCTCCAAAGGATGCAGCCATACCCCACAGGAAAAAAGTAGCACCATGCTTGGTTGATATGAGCTCTGAACAGCTAAAATTTGGCTGTTCAGCAGAGACAGTTGTGAGCACATCTGCTTTGTGAGGTGACTGCTGTGCAGTTAGGGAGAATGGTAGACACAGGCTGTGAAAACAGAGGCTAAGCCTCGCTGGCAGGAGTACTGCGGCTCAGCTCCTTGATCCCGTGCAGTATCCTCTTCATGTGACCCACTTTGGTCACACCCAGGTCCTGGAAGAAAAAAAGAAAACCTTACACTAAGAGAAATGCAGAAGGAAACTCCAGGTGGCCAAGCAGCTGTTACAAACTAGTCAGCCAGTTACAAAGAGAGGAGGAAACCAACCAGAAAAAATCCAAACCTAAGTGTTATATACAGAACCTCAAACCACATGTCAAAAAGCTACTAAGGAATGCAGAGTGGGCACAGAGCAATGCACAGAAACAACTGCAGACTGTTAGCCAGAAACACAAATTGTTTTGGCTGTCAAAGGCTGTGAGAACAGAAAGAGCACACAGATGTCAAGGACCAATCTAGAAGCCAAAACATGCAGGAAGAACTAACCAGTCACATCTGATAGCTGGGTACCATGCAACAAACACAGGCTGTAGGTGGATGACATGCAGAGGGGTCAGTTACACAGGTTACAGCAAACCTCACCATGGGAAGATGGTAAAAATTATAAATAAAGGTTCAAGGGGCATCGAACAAATGCCACACACTACTTCAAAAAAACTTGTGTTTTCCTGCTCTATGCAAGTCACCAGAATGATGACACAAGGCTCTTGCACATGCAAAGAGCCACCACTTTCAATTTCTCTCAATAGAAAAAACATCTCCTAGTGAGGAGATAAAAAGTTGTGCAATGTGACTACCAAGCCCTCTTAAAAAAGATTCTCTCCATCCATAAGCCTCAAAGTGCACAATCACTTTTTCTTGTAACAAAGAAGCATGATGATCCATTTGTCCAGTCACGGCACAGTAAGAACCAAATGTTCCCAATTACAGCACCTTCTGCAAAGATGGTACAGTAGCTGAGAAAAACTTCCATCATTAAAATCAGAGACTCTCTAGCACACTATTGGCAATCTGTGTGCTGGACTGCATCACATCTCCAGGAAGCTGTGGCAGAGCGGGACAGCTGGTCCCTCACCCAGCTCTTCTACCTCCCTGCTCTTAAAAACCAGGTGACCCAAAACGGTGAGAAAATAAAAACGAGGCTGTAGTGAACCTGTTCATCTTGCCAAGGCACCTGGAATGAACAGCGGGCAGCCCACTTCCAAGCACATTCAGCACAGGAGGTCATGCAGATGCAGCTGGCTATTTCTCATGAGCCGACCGTGAAAGTACCTTGAGGTCCCTCCGTTCAAGGTGCAGGAGCTCAGAGCCCCGGACGTCATGGCGGATGAAGATATCCTTATACTCACAAAGACTGAGGTGCTCAAGCCACGCCGCAACCTCCTCCGTTCCCCAGAGGTGAACTGTTAGAGATGGAAAAGCAGGAGTGCATTGAGTACCCAGAACCCCAGGAGACAGGGAGAGATGAGGACACCACAGCACTCAGTGCCAGAGGAGGAGGGTAAGCAGGAACACAGCCTCTAAGGGGAGGGCAGCACAACCTTCAATCTCAAATGAAGGAGGTAGGGCAAAAAAAGGGAAGAGATGTTCTCTTAAGAAGAGCCTGCTGCAGTACAGCCAGGAGGAAGTGCATATTTGCTTTGATGAGATGGCATATCTTTTGATAGGGATAACTTTTTCAAGTTTACCCCATGTTTAAGAAGAGTGTAAATTCTGTGTACAGAACAACAGATTCATAAAATATATGATGGAGAATCACAGCACTTATTTGCACATTATTATGTACAACTACTTGCATTCAGGAAACAAAAAGGCAACCTCTCTCCCCCTTGTCTAAGGGAAGAGAGGAAGAGTTTAGACTTCCACCTTCTTGCAGTCTCTAAATAAGAGAATAATAAATTTCCAAGTTTTGGGAGGCAGTGAATGAACACCAGCCTGTCAGACAGGAGACTGTACCCACAACTCCATGGCAGAGGACAGGACCCAAGAGCCAACAGAACAGGTCATACTTCTGAATTTTGGAAGAAAGCCTTCATAAGGAGAACATAAACCAAAAATCAACTAGACCAATTTAGAGAGAAAGTGTCTTGAATGGTAATTTGTTGATTCATGGCCAGTTTTTATCTACTGACCAATAGGATTAAAGGTCAGGGAACACCTGTGGTGATGCTGATTCCCAGCCAATTAGACATGAAACTTGATTAAAGCCTGAAGTTGAATCAATGAGAAAAATATCATTTACTGTATCACAGAGAATAAGCAGTGAAAAGACTGGAGTTACGCGGACTTGGGCCCCGCAGTCATTTTTATACTTAAAATGCCAAAATCCTCAAATTCACTTCCCTAAGCACCCTCTGAAATATCCATGAAAATCTGTACAGTGTAGGGAAGAATTCTTCAGAGGGTACCTCCTGTTCCTGCTCAGGAATGTTGGCATGGTACAGCGGGACCATGACTCAGAAGGGAGCAATAAGCTATTTGCCACATGAAAAGATTGACTAGACCTGCAAGGAGAGGCAGACGCAGGTGAAACAGAAGGAGAGGATGTGTGAGGAAACAGACTGAGAACAGGTAGTGGTGTGACCATACTGATGTGACAAAAAGACACAATGAATGAGCAGACTGGGTACCCGGCAATCCCATGCTACTGAGAGTCTCCTTATTTTTGTTGTTCTTCTCCTTTTTAAACTTGGTCACCAGGCGGAATTTGCCACTGCGGCTGCGTTTAGAATAATCCAGCATCTGGTTCTGCAGGAACAGAAAGGCAAAATCAAGCACATATAAACTGATTGTAATGGACTAAGAGCAACAAGCACTGTCAAGCTCAGCTCCTTGATCTTGAAAAGAAAGGGGAAAAAAAATCCTAAACTCATTTTGATCAAGACAGAAGAGGAAGCAGAGAAAGTTGATCCCATGTTAGGCAAGGGACCTTGGCAGAAAATTATTTCTTTAGTCCTAGGGAGTCAAGTTTCTTTCTTAATAATTTTTTCTCACATCAGTCATATAACAGGAAGTCAAACACACAGAGCCAACTAGGGAAAAAGAGAACAGCTAGGGAAAAATAGCCTTGGTCCTTCTCACCTCTTCATCACAGGGCTCCATAAGCTGCCACAGCCAAGGGATGTCTGCCAGTTTCCTCAGCTGGAGGTCCATGTCTGCCAGGGCTGCCTGGAGCTGCTCCTTCTGTGGAGGATCTAATTGCTGGATCAGGAATAGAAGAAAGGCAGAGTTAAAAGCCTCATGGTAAAACACACAGCCAGACCCTTGCCTTGAAATTCGTAGATAACAAATCAGTTCCTTTGAAAGGAAGTGCAGAACAGATACTCTGCCAAGACCAAGTTAACAATTCTTATATTTTCTGAGCTCTAAGCTTCACAGCACACCCATGTAGCAAAATTTTCTGTAGCAAATGATTCCTGGATGATAACATCTAAACTGACCTAGAAAGTCCAAGACCAGCAAAATGCTAGGCCAAGGCAATAGGAGGAGAGAAAGTGAGGCTGCTTTTCCCTCCTGCTTTGTGCTCCTTACCAGTGCCATCTTGCCTGCCAGCAGCAGCTCTGTCTCATTGTGCAGGGCTTTGACATTATTCACCATCTCTACAACAAGGCTGCAGTTCAGACCCTGCAGGGAAGCAATTAATGTACAAGTTAAGCTTGGAAGTGCACAGGTCTGAGCAGTCAAAAGGAAGGAGTCTTAGACTAGCAAGCCTACTTTTGGTCAGCTAGAATGGAAAACCATGAGCTCCGGAGCAAGGACAAAATGGGAGATGCCAAGTGAGTGCAGTACCTCTGTAGACTTGGATTTAGCGTAGACTTTGTCCATAGACTTGGAGCTGGCATTGACAGCATGGGCAAGCTCCTGTTCCATGTCCTGATAGGATTGAGCTATTTCCCGAATGCTAAAGAGAGAATTACATATTGCATCAGCAGATCAGATTGCAAATGTTCAAATCAGGAGATCTCTCCTGACTCGATATCCCATTTAAACACCCATCCAAGTGATGAGCTGAGATCATGGCAGGGGAACAGCTTCTGGCAAAGCAGCACAGTTCTCCTGCCACACTGAGCATGCACAGGCAAGAAAATGCAGCTCTCTCACAGGCACAACATGTTCAATTCTGCACACAAACTTGGATCAGTTTGAAATACAACCCAGACATTTTAGTATGACCAGAGTGATGTGAAAGGCAGCTGCACTTACAGCAACCTTCTCTAATGACTCTGGGAACTTTCTCTCGGAAGCCCAACAGAATGCCTGACTAAAGGATGAGCAGGTAAGCATACATTCTGGGCACTGTACAAAAATTTCTGCTAGGCGTCAGGGTTACAACAACCCAGGCTGTCATCTGAGCTCCTTGAGAGGCTTTTGTTTCTTTTCTGAAAAAAATACTTTATATTCAAAGGCAACAGGTTCTTTCAGGATTAAAGGATCCATGTTTGCTCATGCAAGTAACATATTTTGTTCAAAATGGCCTAAGAAAGCTTATTCAGCTTTAGTCCTTGTTTAGCTGGGACTAAACAATAAATGGACTGAACAATAAATGGACTAAACAATAGCTGGACTGAACAATAAATGATGCTACTCTCAGTGACATGGACCAGCAATGTAGCAGGTAAAATTGAACAGGAACACCTCCAGAAACAGGAAGCAGGACAAGAATTTTAGGCACTAAAGGAGGCTCTATTCACCAAAAGCAAGTTGAGTCACCTGTGGATCAGAGCACCTGCAGCTTGACCAAACTGGATGATCTGGGTGGATTCTTCTTCAGACATGATCTCTGGTTGCAGAGAGAAAGAGGAGGGTCGTGACAACTCACACTTCTGTTTGTCCTCCCAAGACTTCAGGGTGCTCTCAAATGCCTAAAAACACAGCAAGCGAATGATAAGGTACCTTGTAAAACTCCTATAAAAACTCAGTTAATGTGCCTATGCCTGTAAAACATATAGATCTGGTACAGACACTTTCCACTGCAGGGCCCAGCAGTTAAGTTGCTTATAACTTTGCTAAATAGCTGGCTGGGATAAAGTTTTCCATGCTACATGCTTGCCCGGCTGAATTTCTGCTTAAGCATAGTTTTAGACAAAATTACTGGGCAGTTCTGAGGGCCAGACTAAAGAAAATCCAACAATTCCCTACTGGTAGCAGCCTTTTCTTTGAGCAGCTGTATCACCCTTACACCTCAGTATTACTGTGACACTTCAGAGCATGAAATTAAAAATGTTCAAGGCTCCTCCTTCTCTGGAAGTAAATTTGGCTTCCCTAGGAACTGGTGGGCCAAGCATTTGAACTCAGAGCTAGGACCTGACACATTTGAAACCTTACTGATATTCCTGGGGACAGCAGGTAGTGGTGTGGGAAGAAGCAAAACAGATCCAGTGTAGAAGGATTGATATTGAATAAGGTGAGAATTAAAATTAAGGAGCCTTGCTGGTAAAGCACTCCCTTCCCCTACTGCCCCTGATACTGGAAAACCAGGCTCTGTCAGCTCAGTGCAAGCTACCTGCTGATCTCACTCTTGCTGATGACTCTTTAGTGGTCCAGATGAGGCCAAACAAATAAGGGAATTTGAGTTTTTCCATCTTCAGTTCAGGAAACTATATATCCCAAATCACATTTGAAAAATGTTACCAATGGTACAGGGTCATACGCATGAAGTCCACTTCAACTAAATAGGACAGGTTTGCTCTGTGAAAGAAGGGGCATGCAAGACCTTTTAAAGGTCTTTAAAAGGACAGCAGGAAAAACAAGGATAAATTGAGAAAAATTGAGTGTGCAACTGCAAAACTGGAACCTCTTCCTCAATGGCAATCCCATGACTGCAAGAGCAAGTTTGTAGGCAATTAGGAAGGCCCAACTCATAGCACACTCACAAGGGACTACCTTGTCCTCTCTATCTCTTGAGCTTCATGTCACCTTTCCCACCATGCCCACACATAGGTTGCCTCTCCTTTTTTCCCTCCCTTTACCTTTACAGCAGCAATCCTGTTCTCTCTTGCTCTCTGTGCTATCTCCTTCAGTCACTCTCCCTCCAAGTGTCAGTGTGATGCTGCAGAGGCTCTCTCACCCTTCACAAAAGACTGTGTGCACTATTCCTGTCTCCTCTCCACAACATTCACATCAGAGCTGACAGGACACTCTTTGAACTCAAAAGAGGACAGATTCAGCAAGATACAAAGAAGGATTTTATACGATGAGGGGGATGAAATACTGGCACAGGTTGCCCGGAGAAGTGGTGGATGTCCCATCTCTGGCAACATTTAGACCACAGGCTGGATGGGGCTTTAAGCAACCTGGTCTAGTGGAAGGTGTCCCTCCCCAAGGCAGGGGCCTGGACTAGATGACCTTTAAAGTCTCTTCCAAACCAAACCATTCTGTGGTTCTATGGTCAACACCCACTGCTCTCCCAGTTAAGAGGTCTCTGGCGCCCTGTCCTACCATGACAGGGGCTTTGTATGCCCACCTTTGCTTTCCTCTCATACTATCATCTTTGGAACACCCTTGCCAGGCAATGTGCCTCAGGCCTGTATCAGGCTGCTTTCCCTTTTTCCCTTTGCTGTACTCCTCCTTCTTGTGATTCAGCAGGTGAGTCCCTTTGCAGAGGACTTTGATTTGCTCTGGAAGCTGGGTAAAGGGGTGTTATGCTGGAAAGTATGAAGAGCTGCTCTCAACTGAACTGTTTATGCATGGACAGTCACAGGGTTGGGAGGACTCAAAGTCTGTCTGTGCCACAGCAGGGTCTTTATCCTTTCCTTTGTCTGACCACTGCTCAATCATACAGCAAAAGAGCAAGGAGGCTTCCTCATCTGCTGGTACTCATCAGATATATTTGAAAATTATGAGATGAGACCGACACACACTTCTGAACAAGGCATAAGACAGTGTTTTACATGGTCAATGAAGCCAGATACTGAACAATAATGACAAATTAAAACATTGACCGTCTGAATCTAGACAATCCACAGCACATGGCGCGGCAGGCATCCTGTGGAAAAAACAGCATGCAAGCATGTTAAGAAACACTGTTAAAGACACCTAGAAAAGGAAGTAAAATAAGCTTGTATAAACAACCTTATTTTATGCCATTTCCCAAGTAGTGAATGCAAGTTTAATCATATTCTTTCCCAAAAGGTTTATGGTGTGTAATAAAATATGATTCTTGCATTCACAAAGATAATGTGCAGGTGTGGCCCTTTCCATGTTCTCCAGAAATATGTGACATCGAAACACATGTGTACTGCACAGGCAGTTCAGGATGCTCTTACCCTGTCTCGGGTGAGGGTCTGTGCCCTGTTCTTATGAACAATCCAAATGTAACCTGGAGGCTGGATCCAGGCTTCTCCATCCACTTGCACAGGAACTCCCTCTTCTCCAAGGATTGCTATCTTTACTGTCCGGCACTGCAAGGAGTGACTGGGTCAGAAAAGCTCTAAAATGCTGATTTTCCAAAAGCATAAGCCATTCGCTGTCATTCCAAAGCCCCTCCCCAGGTGCTTAGCTTTGGTGCTACTTGAGGCACACATGTCTAGGCAGCAGGACACACCTCACCCTTGAGCAGCAGGGAACACCTGCTTTTCTTTGGACTAATCTGTAGTTGAGTTGTTGGTCTAACTCCCACTAAAATGAATGCTAGCAAACAATTCCATACTCAAATTGCCCCTGAGCATGTCCATTTCCACCTCTGGTGGATGCTCTTTCCATGGACCAGAGAGAGCAGAAAGAAGGGGTTTACAAAGAGAGGGGGCAGGCAGGAAGAGCTCACAAAAGCAGCTGATACCTGTGCAATCCGGTGATGCTGTAGGTTTATCACACGTGACACTGCCATCTGCATGCTACCAAACACAGCTACCACCTCCAAAATCTTGTCATCGAAGGAAGGGGCTGTAAATGTCTGCCACATACAAGGGAAAGAATCTGGCTGAGGCACAGCTCTCAAAGAGGTTTCCTTTACCCCCTATTGGTGCCGACTTGGGGGTTGGCTTTTAATTGTGCTCTTTAATCTGTATAAAATTAACAACAAGGCTAGAAGGTGAAGATCTGGAATGAGCTAGGAGTGAGAAAACGGAGGCTTCCAATGGCTAAAGTACAATTCAGACATGAAGGCTGTAGGTCACAAGGCATTAATTATTCTTTTGAGAGTAGGCACTCCAAAAATATAAAAAAAACCCCATTTCTGAGTGAATCTAGCTGCCTTTGCTGACAAGGGGCTTTACTTCTCTGTGGGGACAAGGTCAACCTAAAGAACTTCCTGCAGGTCCAAATGCTCTGGTGATGTTTCTTCTGAATCCTTACAGACTACTTGGGTATGAAAGCTGCTCAAGGCTGGATTTCAGTATCTCAGCCACATCCAACAGAAAGTGCATGCAGACAGGTCCCCTGCCCTCTTCTTCCAAGCACTATTTTCAGAGGCTGTGACCTCAAAAGTAACAGTAAGTAGAAACATTTCCTGTATGGTCTTAAGAGAATACTCACATCATCCTCCTTGGTTCCCCCCCAGAAGTTGGTGCCTCCTGCATAGCTGGGAATGTTGAGTACAGCAATGCCCTGGAGACTGGGCAGAGGAATTGGCCTCCCATCGCACTGCACAGAAATGAAGGCAACACTACTCAGCCCAGCAGGAGAGAAACCCTCCTGCCAGAGCACATGCTCTGTGAACAGAAACAGCCAGCACCATCTTAGTAATACAATAATTTGGGTTTCTTCCTGTTCATTCTTGGCCTAGAAGAGTAGAAGGTATCCACTCAAGCCTCATGAGCCACACATCTTCTGGCAGAGATGGATTTTAGAGAGATACTTCTGGTTCTTTTCCTCTAACAGAAACAGGGCACACCTGAGAGGTTTGGCAAAGCCTCTTGATTTATTTCTCAAGAAAGCGGAATAAAACTCCTGAAACAGCCATGTGATGAGAGTCTTCTCCTGCAAGTTACCTGTTTATGCTGTACATGACCTATACAAAAATATTTATTTTCCAGTTGGGTACACATTATAGCACAGTTAAATTCAGAGCTTTCCACTGCACTCACCATCTAAAATGTTCATATGAGATACCACATGGAACATAACAATCTTACCCATGCTGAACATTGCATTGGGAACAGCAAATACTTTCCAGCAGGATGATACTTCTTCCCTTATGGGCTTAGAATACAAGTCATGGTCCAGAACCAGGAAAAGCCACTTGTAGTTACCTCAGGGTGACACACAGCCAAGCACATTGTTTCAGGCAGGCAAATATCACCAAGCCAAATCACCAGGCCAAAAATGACAGTGCTTGAAGGAGATGGAATTAGGCATCCCAATCTTAGGAACAGAAGAACATGCTAATTCCTCACCTCCAGCAAGACCTTCTGCTCCAGGTTTTTATACGTTCTGTGCAGCAGCTCCTTGGTCCCCAATACTCCATACCACATCATGTTCTTAGTACGACTTCTAAGGGGGCAAACAAAATGAGAAGAAGTCAGCACAGACATTTACCCTTTCACTATGAAGGAATAAAACCTTCACACTGAAATGGTACCTGCTACATCCTAAACCACAAAGGTGCTCTGCTTGCAAAAGGATCAATTGCTCCAAGTGGTCACTGCTAGGAAACTACTTCCCTTTAAATAAATGTCAGGTAGGAATGAAGCATGAGTAACAGACACTACCAGAAACATACACAGACTGCCCTGGCACAGAACTTGTCCATCTCACACACCAGGACATCAACAGTGCTTGGCTGTATTAGCTCATATACAGCAAATACAGCCAATCCCAGGCTACACAAAGCATCCTGTGGTTGCTCAGGTATTCAAAAGGCCAAACCTGTGGTTTGTATTGAGTCAGTATCAATGTCAAAACCAGCCTCTGTTGCATTTAGAATTGAGATGTGCTTCTCTCATAGCTAAATAGCAAGCCCAGAAGAAAAATCTGTCAGATGACATAAATAGAACCAATGCTGCACCAATGTAGCAATTAAAATACCTCATAGCATAACGAATCAGTAATTTATCTCTTCCATCATGATTTTAAGCCTTGAAGGAGCATTATACAGACAATACACCTATTCAGCACAGTGTACACAATCAGCTTCAAAACCACACAGAACCATGAAGTGGTTCAGTCACTTTTGGCATCAATCCAAAGGTTTGATCTAAACTCACCTGCATTTCTCTGGGTGCTCATCACGCTTGTTGTTGAAATCCAAAGAAATCTTTGCATCCAGTCCAATTCCAAAGTAATTATTCATGACACACTTCTCAGTGTAACATTCACTACCAAACAGAAGAACAAAACTTCCACTCATAAGTCTCGGCACCATTTGGTGTGTATCTCACACAGAATCATTTAGATTGGAAAAGACCACCAGGCCCAGCTGTGTCAGATGTGTGTAACTCCATAAGCTGATCCTTAAGCTCTAAAATCCAGCATATGGATCCATTTATGTAACTCCAGGCTACTGGACTCCATTACTTTGGTCCACAGACAAATCCCCTTCTCTGCTGAGGTCCATTTGCAAACAGCCACTCCCTCCCTTCCAGCTCCTGAGCATACTCACAGATTTTCAGGCTCAGAGTTAAAGGGATCAGCATGGATCAACAATCGGCTGATGACAGAGCTCCCAGGCAAAGAGCCTGACATGCCAGCACGGATATCTGTAGGAAAATTGACCATGAAGAAGAGCATGACTAATAGTAAGCAGAAAACTGGTAACTTCAATCTCAAAGACAAGATCACAATAAGTGATACATTCTTCCCTGTCATTCATGAAGAAATCAAACAGGATTAGGGCTTTCTTTCACTCCAGATGTTAGTTCTTTTGACAAGGAGAAGGGTTTCTAGGGCTGCCTGGAGGATTTCTGACTGACAGTGTACTGCCTAAGGCTAGCAGCACAGTTGTACAGAAACATGGAGAAGAGAAACAGGAGTTCTCTCTGCAGCAGCTTTTTTGTTCCAGGATAAGACAAGCAATATCTGTGATACAGTGAACAGAGAGAAAGGAGCAGGACTAAAGCTATGATCCAAGTTGTTCAAGAATTACTGTCTCCTGCTTCTTAAATTATTAACTGGTGACGCACAAATAGTAGGTTTGTCAGAGAGAAAGGAACCTGCTTCCAGAAGGAGCAATTTGAACAAGTAATTTGACCAGAGATGGAAAGATATTGCTACAGTAACAGGGAGAAGCTGCTGCACATCATGTGGCAGGTGGGAATTCTGCTGGGTCTGGAAGTGCTGGAAGTGCACTTCCAGTCACTTCAGCCTTCACATAAAGGAACTGCTGCTTCCAATCTATGGCTGCCATTCTTCAGAAACCTTTCTCAAACAGCATGATTTCCCCCTCCTCAGGCTTACTTAGAGATAAGTATCTCCTTGCAATTGGCATCTAAATTCTGCCACTTCATGGCATTAATAAAAAATCTGTGTCTAGGTCTTAGCTACAAACTGGAAACTACTACAGCTCATTCCAAGCCTCCACCTGCAGTTATCCACAAAGGGACTTCTCTCATGGTTGACCCTGCACAAAAGGGCATCTGGCAGGACAGTTTCATGCTTTCACATAGAGACTGCAGCATGTGCTGCAGTCACCTGTGTTCCAGTTGGCTGCCTCAGTGGGAAGTGGTGGGTGTTACACTTACTTGGGTAGAGGATTTTTGTATTCAGCATTGGCAAGTTGTCCCTGCTTCCTGTCTGGGGAGGAAGAGATGCAGAGCTGCCCACTGACAAACTTCCTTTGTTTATTAGTCTCTCACAAGGAGACTTGGAGGCTGTAAAACACAACACAAACTTGGCTATTGACAAACATAGTGCTGTGATCCAGACCAACACAGGCCAAGCAGCAGACTGGGTTAGGAATCATTCAACAGCAAAACACATGAGACCCCAGAAAACAAAGAACTGACAAAACCAGTCATTAGGAGACAGAGATGTCACATATGTGCTGCTGGAAAACCCCACAGATTGAAGTATCAAAATGCCACAAGAAAAATATTAGAAACAGAGATGAGAAAAAGCTGGTGCCAGCAGCACAACAGATAGGGTATTTGGCTCCAAATCAATACTCAGGGAAGTTCCAAATGTATCAGCAGTGATCAGGGATTTCTAACAAATTACTCACATAACACAGTTATTAAAGCAAACTGGCTGCTGTTCTCTGTCATCTGCCAAGGACGACATGAAAAGTGCTCAAGACTGTCCTTGTCCAAGCACTGAAAGCCAAGAGAACCCAGATTACTGGCTAAGGTGAAAGAAAATTTCTGAATCCTAGGCTTCATATGCTAAGATCATGGACCAGCCATGAGAGATGCAGCAAAAAATGGGGTGTATAATGCATAGGCTAGAACACAGAAATGTGCAAGGCCTGAAGAGCAATCATGCAAAAATTTGAGAAGAACAGAACACAGAAGGTAACACATAACACCTCCTGCCCTTCTTATAACTAGCAGAATTGTAATCCACAGGCAAGATATGCATGGTGGCAGCCCCAGAGCAGTACCTTTCCTCTGGCTCCTCCCCTTGGACACTCCATAGCTGCTGCTGTGTGATGACTGCATGGGAATTTTATCCTCGTTCCTCAGCTCCTTGCCTTCCTCAGAGGCTGAGAGACTGAGGAGGAAGCCCTCTTGCTCCTGGGTCTGGGCGTTCTGCTCATCTACAGCTGCATGAAAAGACAAAGTAGGTGAGTGCCTCACAGCTCTCCTGGCAAGGAATACCTCCCACTTGTGTAAATAACAACAGGATGGGACTCTGAATGTCCTGATTCCTTAAAGGAAAGAACAGGAATAACACAAAGCTTTCCTTTATCATTTGTCTGAGCTCTGCTCTGGAGAGCTTTTGAAACCAGACTGGCTTAGCCTCTTTGTTTACTTTGCTGAGCTCTTTAGCAGTGAGGCTCTAAATAGAATGTCTATTTTTAATGCCACAGGTACTCAGGCATCCTGAGATGTAAACTGTGCTAGAGGTGTTGGGCTTCCATTTATTTGCACTTAGATGCTGCCAGGAATTCTAACCAGACAGACATGAAATGATTAATGAATTTCCTGTTTGTTTAATCTGTAGTGGTGCAATAACATAAGGCACTTGAAAAGGGGACTCAGACACATGTAATCAAAAAGGAAGAAAACAGCAGTCGGTAAAAACCAATACAACCAGAGGAAAGAATCAGATTGCATGCTCTGGAAGAAGAAAAAAACAGTTTGGAAAAGCTGAACAAATACATCTGAAATGTAAGTGGAGTTTGCTTGAAAGCTCACAAGATTTAAATGCCAGCATGCTGCCTAAAGAAATCAAAACTTCCTTTGCAAGCAATCAACAGGTCTTTTCCTCCCCAGCAGCCCATGCCAGGGCTCAGCTCTGAATGCCCTCAGCTGCTCTACCAGCTCACTGCCTGCACAGCTCACCTCCTTCTTTCACTCTCTTCCTCTCCCTTGTGCTGACCCTGTAGTTCATCAGAACGGCCCATGAAGGAATCCAACCCATTTGTGCAGCAGGAACACTTCTGCATGGATTAAGCAAATTGCCTGGGCTCCAATAGGACTTCACAAACATCAAACTGGCCTAAGGTAAGCAGCAGCAAAGTGAGGGAGCAGTGAGGTTAAGGCCTTCTACTCCACCAGAAGCAGGCTCTTTGCTGGACTTCCACTGTTCACCTCCAGCAAATGTTATACAATGCTGCAGTGCTGGAAATCCAAGCAACATTACAATGATTTGTAACTAACTACACAGCTGTTCAGAGTGCACACCTGGGTGTGCATGGATGTTACATCTAAAACTTCAATGCTTTCATCTCCAGTAACAATTTGTTAAGTATTTCCTCTCGTCTCAGTTAACCCCCGTCTTTATGACTAACACTTGGAGACTGATGCCTTTCAAAGGAAAAGAAACTTGGAGCACTGAGGGTGTGTGCCTGGGGACAGACAAGGGTCAAGATGTGGAGAAGAGGGTCACCTGCCTAAGAAGTTAACATCAGAATAGAACTGACTTGCACCAAAGTGCAGTATTATAAGTTTTTCCCAGCGACAAAGCTCATTTAAGAAGTTCCTGCCCTCTCCTGCAGTTGTACTACAGCAATGTTTTCCTAGGCTCTGCTATAAAGAGATTAAAACAATGTTAAAATACTTAAAATCCCTTCTTCCCAAGTATTTTGAGATCTGTTTTACAGCAAGGCCACACAAAGAGCTGCACTGACACAATTGCGGTATGGGTGGGGGCAGGCAGGAAATGCAAATTAACAGTGTGGGAGGGTAGGAACTTCCTAAACCAGCCTGCTGGAGAGAACACACCTTAAACTTCAGACTCATTTACCAAGCAATGTTTCCAGAAGGTGGGCTTGGCAGAGATGAGACTGAAACTAAATGGCCAGTTACTGAATAGAAGCTAGCTCAGGAAAGCTGCTTTCAATAAAGAATATTCCTCCAGAATAAAGGGAATTTGTACTTCTTAATAGGCTGTAGGAAGTGACCAGGAGGACTCCTGACAGGTTACCTTTCTCTGCATGCTCTATTATCTGGCGAATGGCTTTTTTCAAGCTGTTGGCTCTCAGCATGAGCTGCTCTCGAGGACGGAATATCTGGGGCCGCGCAGTGCAGGCCGAGCCCACCGAGAGCTCGCTTGAAGAGTCACCAGCACTGCCTGAGCCATCCCCATCCTCAGTCTCCTCTGCAATGGTGGGAGGAGGGTTGGGCAGAGAGGAAGACGCTTGAGATTCATCATTCAGTGTCTTCAGCAGTGAGTCCAGCTTCTCCTTCAGCACAGAGCACTACATGAAGAAGAACGACATTTGAGTAGAACTAACAGTTGCCTGTGTAGCTCATTCTTTCAGTGCTAACTGAACTGCTGCTATCCCAGTTCTCTGAAAACAGAGCAGTTTTACACTTCAGAAGTAGAGACCCCAACATTTTTTCAAATTTTACCTTCCTGGCCATGACCTCTGACTCCTCTGAGCTTTCTGTTGCCTTCTCATAGGCTTTCCCTACTCGAGCCACAAAATCCTTTACTGTCTCACAAAGCACTCTAGATAAAGGAGGAAAACAAAATCATGCAAGGGTTGTTGCAGCATTTTCACAGTGCAGTTTAGTGCAGTTGTCCTCTAAGTACTCACTTGGCTGAGGAGATCACCACTGAGTGTTGGTCAGAAGTCAAAATTTTGGACAAATGAGCAGCCACAGAATCTTCATAGCAGAGAATCTTCTGCACCTGTTGACCATCAGAAAGAAACACTGGGGTGCTGCTTCACAGCATTACAACATATGCTGTGAAATCCTGGCTTCTCTAAGAGTACCTATAACTCTACAGATTCTTTTTGCCCTGAAAAAGTTCCATAGTCCAGGGCTCTGTTACTCACTGAAGACCTGAATCGGATGAAGAAACTAATTCTGAACCTACAAATCATCAGCAGTTCTTAAGAGTCTCTGATCAACTGCAAATCTAAAATCACTGGGGGTCTTCATGACTGCTATGTAGTTTGCCACTATTATTTCAACAACTTGACAACATGAAGCAAATAAAAGCCAGTAATTTCCTTTCCATTCCAAAGTATCTTCTCCTCATCCTCATTATGGTTGTTGACTCTGGTAACCCAACCTCCATCTTTCTCCATAATACTTCACTGACTTAAAGCCCCGAATCTTTGCAGCTCTGGCTACACCCATGGCTCAGCTCTGCTCCACTGGAGCTCAGCTACTGCCTCCTATCTCATGTGCTCCAAAGCTGGTGCTCCAGTCCCCTGCCCCTCCTGAGAGGTACCTCTGAATTCTCAGTGCAATCTTCAGTGACTGTGGAAGTGGAGGCCTGGCGAGGGAGTTTGGTTTCATACACCATGATGCTCCACCTGTTGAAAATCACACTTGTCACTACAATGCAGATGGTTTCCTCTGTTATCCAAACATAACAGGTCAGAACCTCAAAGCAGAACAAACTGCACTTTGGGGAGCCATCAATGATATAAAGAAGTCACTGAGTGGAAATGGAAATATAGAAGGGCTGAACTGGGGAAGAAGGAAAGATGACGCTATGAACAAGTATTCTACAGCACAGGGAACATCTCTACTTCTTCCCTCTCCACAAAAATTCCATTGGCATTGCCTGATTCAACATAAGAGATACCAAGATACAACTCTAAAGACATGAGACAGTCTTATATATCATGTACAAAGACGTATAGGAGGTATCAATACCAAGGGTTAACATCCACTTCTGCATTTGGCTTTCATTTCTAAGCCAAGTTTAAGATGAGTTTAGATTTACGAAGAAGAAATTGCTTTAAAAAAAGTCATGATTTTAAGGCTGTCTTAGGTTACAGTGTAAGTTTGGTTTCAAACTAGAACAAAGAAATCAGAAATTCAACTGATGAGGACTCTGGGACAGAACAGAGGACAGTGGAACCCAGATAATTTCACCTGTTACTGTTCTTCAGCAGAGCATGGAAAGCCACACCACTTTCTCTTGTGAGAAGGTATCAATGACAAAATGTTATTTGGCATTAGTAAGAGGTCCAGGAGCTTGGCAGAATCAGGACTGCCCTGTTCTCCTGGAAGGAGATCTTCACAGAAGTCCTGAAGAGCAGATGATGTTAGTGATGGTTACTCACCTGTCCAGCATTTTGGTACTGGCCCTCTCCAGCTTCTCCAGGATCTGCGGGAGCTGGGTATCATCATCACAAGCAGAACCCCAGCCTAACACACGGGCAAGGTCATTCCCTGTTCCCAAGGGCAGCACTCCCAGCTGGCACTGTGTTAGAGAAAAGGAAAACAAAAGTGAAATTCAAATGGGGAAACACAAGCCCGGAACAGCCATGAGTAACATGACTGATTCCTTAACACACCAGTCACTGGGAAACAGCTAATCCCAGGTTGGGAGAAAGTTAACTGGATGGGGAAAACAGCCTGAAGAGCATACAATCAAAGAAAAATTTCCTCTACTTTTGGTTGTGAATTGAGAGAGGAGCATTTTACAGCTGCCATCTCAGGGAGTACCTTGCTATAGTAAAACTCCTAGAGGTTTATATTTAGCCATCAGGTGGTGCCATTGTGTTTCTGTAAAATTAGCACAGACAGTTCCCAGACAAAACACTGTCTGATATCTCTACCCCAGTGAAGTTTATGCCTGTCACTAAGACTCAGATACTACACCACAAGAATTAAAGGAAACAGATCATAATCCATGTGGAAGTCCCAAGTTTCCTAACCACAGCCCTTTCAGAGCATGTCTCTGCTGGCAATAGAGTAGATATACTCAGAGCTACTCCAAAAGCTGGATCTTGTGGAGGAACATTGGAGACAGGCATAAAGAATTAATCCATTATGGATTAATTTCTTGCACAAAACCAGTGCAAGAGCATTGCTATGATAAGCTTTCAGCAGCTTCAGTCCTGGGGCAAATGACATCTGCATGACCAGGGGAAGTTCTCTTCAGCCCATGCTGTTGTTACTTCATTCCTTCATCCAACCAAGCTCTCGGGGCAGGTACCTGCTTGTGAAGGTTGAGGCTATCAATTTCAGAGAGAACCCAGCCAACACTTCCGTCCCCACCACAAACTAGAATCCGGAAAGTGTCAAATTTCTGGAATAAGCGTAAACTACAGAGAAGAGAAAGAGAAAAGCAAGAGGGTAAAACAATCAGCTGTTACAGAAAGAAATGATAATTCCAATCTAGGTAACAAACATGGCAACATTGCTTAAAGTAGGCACTGATTTTGCAATGAATACAGGTCACTGCCAGATTACAGGTGAATTTAAATGGTTATAATTAAGGGATTATAAATCTATGCTAAGCAACTTACC
Organism: Passer domesticus; assembly: GCF_036417665.1. NCBI lineage: Eukaryota > Metazoa > Chordata > Aves > Passeriformes > Passeridae > Passer > Passer domesticus. The sequence goes on from NC_087484.1 coordinate 18,733,311, forward strand.
ATAGCTATTCACTACAGAAATATCTCCCAAGACATACCTGTCTACTAAAGCAGGGCACTTTTGTCTCTACAGAAGAGCAGACAAGCATGTGGTAGCTGATTATCCATTGAATTAACTGCCTCTTGCAGCCTTGCTGCATCCAGCCTAACGCTAGTTATTTGTCCCAGTTCTAAGTGCTCTGATGTCACTGCCCTCACACTCACAACCACACCAATTAAAGCAAAGCTTCAAGAGGGGGATCTTCAAGCAGACAATCAGCCATGAGACAACTGCAAGAGGATGTGAAAACATCACAAGCTTTAGTCCTTCTGGGAAAAAAACCATAAATCACTGCTCTGGTGCCTTGTCTGACCCACAGGCAGGCAAACAGCTCACCAGTGTGAATTTCTCCATTCACAATTTCCAGAATAATAAAAACAACCTCTCCTGTTTGAAACTGTGCTTCCTACTGCACATTTTTGAGATCTGCTCCTGCTTTTATTTTGCCTACTATTATTACCTAAACAGGATTTGCTGTAGCACACAAAAATCCTTATTTTATCAAGCGTTCCTGACACACAAAAGATGACTACCAGAAATGACATCATCTTATGCTACAAGTCTGACTAGTGTCAGCTGGAAATATTCACATTATCAAGAAGCAGGCTTTACTCTGTACCATCACTTCCTTTTTAAGCAAATATATAAGAGCAGCTGTTTTAGAAGTGTGCACCACAGCTTGAGAAGGTAACTGATTCCTGCTTAAAAAAAAATTCCTCACGACAGTCAGTCTGGCTGAGGAGGGGAACAAGAAAATTACTCAATTTTACAAGTCTTTCATAAATTATTTTTCAGCCAAACACATCCCCTCGACAGAACACTGCAGTTTTAAATGCCTGTGTTTTGCAATATGCTATGGCAAAGAACCACAACAGTTCTCAGGAGAGCAGAACACAATGACCACTAATCCAGGAACAGACACTCCCAGATTTAGCCCCCTGCATCTACAGATCTAGTCAAAGACTTGGAGTCACTGTGAGGAAAAGATGAAGGAAATTCACCTTGTGTTGGCTCTTATTATAAGGGGCACCAATTAATGACAAAAGTTGCTTAACTCTGATGCAACAGAAAAACATCTGGAAGTGGACATACTTAAGACCAAACTTTCCTTTAAGTGAGAGCTGCAGAAATACACAATAGTTTATTTCACAGCACTCACTTTTTTTGGATTCACAGATATTCTAGCATAATTTGGCAGAAAGTCTGAAACATAACTTAGATCCTAGGGCAGAACCAACTTTACCAAACACACTCATAAGAATCTCTCCACAATATCATCACAAAGTCTTTGTGGGATGGAAGTTTCACAGACTTCTCAGGTAAGTTATTTGTCAATAAATCTCATCTTGACAATATTAATTTGCTATCTATGACATCTGTCTGTTCACTTGAGTTAACTGAAATTAACTCCTCTTAGAGTTAATTTCATCATCAGGATGCCTGTTAAAAGACTGTTTGCTGACAAGTTTTCTTATGGATTCAAGCTTTCCATGCTTGGTCTTCTTCCAGGGGAGTGTTTCTGGAGTTTCCCCAAAATGCTTCAAGCTGTCCTGCTATTACTGATGAATGGATATAATAACCTTTTTGACAACATTTTTGGTTTTAGCTAATCAATAACACTTAACACAGAGACAGGAAAACCCCTCCAAACCTCACGTTTAGTTTTCTCTGAGGAGAAACCTGTTATATTTGAGGATGACCATAACCAAGTAAATCCCTCATGCTTTCTGGATATTTAACAGAATAAAATAATAAAAACAAGGAATTTTTGTTTCCAAAAAATATCTGCCTACCCAAGATGAGGGCCTCCATTCATGAGGTCAAAGACCTGGGCTGGATTCAGCAGCTGTTTGAATCTTCGTAGAAATTTTACACCTTGGTTGTCTCCACTTTTTGAGTTGACAAAGACCAATAAAGGGCTTGTACAAGAAGGGGGACAAGTGGCTTTCCAGAAACCTGTTGGGGCAAAGGGAAAAGAGAGGGAGGAAAAGCCAAGAGATGTGAAGCTTCCCAGAGGGATGGATGAAGAGAAAAACCAACAGCCCACACCCCAGCCCAGCTATGAAGCAGCTAATATTTTCCTTGTGCTTATGGCACTCACTGGGTGAATGTGCACAGCCCCGAATCCAGCATGAGCCACACCTCATGCTGCCAAATGTCACACTTATCTCCTAGCAGTATGCCAAAATGTTCAGCTCCCCAACCTTCCCAAATTGCTTCTGCAATACAGTTATTGTCAATAAATTTAATCAGCTGCAGCAAAAACTGATATTAGAGGGAGATAAACTGAATGCAAAAGCAAAGCAAACAGTTCGCTGCCATACTCAGAATGGCTTCCAGTGGCGAGTTCCAGCAACAGCAAAAGCAGAATTTTCAGCTGACAGAACCTGGCATTAATAGTGCCAGCTGAAATGCCTGTGACTGAGAGGAAGAGAAAGAAGTGCTACTTACTAGGAATACTTACCATCTGAATCAATGCTGTTAAGAGCAGTAGGAGGAATGACAGACACTTTGCAGAGCCCAAGAGGGCACTTGTTTGGCAACAACTCTTTACATGCTGTGTGTACCTGGAAAAAAACACCAAAAAATAATAAATCAGACTCTTTTGGACATTGTGGTATAATTCCTAAAGCCACCCAAAAGAAGTTGTAAAAGGAAGAATGAGGAGGGGGTGAAATCACAAAAAAAATGTCATTTGATAAATTTATTGATAAAATTATTTTAAGAATCTAATGAGAGCCTCTATGCATTCTCTTCTTTCCATTAGTATGTACTTTCCTGCCATTTGAATTTATGAGACCAGTACTTTGAGTGCTGAGAGAACCAGATACCAGATTTTGTGGTTTTAGGAGCCTTCAGGCATTCTGCTTTCAAAATCCCAGCCTCAGCTGAGAGATCTGAAGTAGCAACAAAAAAAGATGCTGGGAACTCAAGAGAATAAGAAAGCAAAAAACAAACCAGGAAAACATGAGGGATATAAGAGGTAATAGAAGAAGAGATTAATGAAGCCACTCAAAAAAGGAAATACAAAGTACAGCAGGGCTTTTCTGGCACACAAAGACTGCAAGATAGAGGGTTTGCTTGCCATTTGAGCCCCCCATTCTAAGAATGTATTTTGTGATACTTCTCCTACTAATATTATAGACAACTGAAAACACAGCAAGATCTGCATCACTTCAGTGGTTAGGCAAGAGCAATCTATTGTAATGGAAGGAAAATTGCTATTATTAAAATAGCTGAGTATTCCTTATAGTTTGTTGCACCTTTTCAACCTGTAGAAATAACTAATAATGGCTCCCTAAAATCCAATGTAGTCCATGACAGAAGTTTTGATTCATGTCTACTGAGATTCTCCTATGAAAGCTCACTCTCAGAATAAAATGAGCTTGGCTAGAAGCAGGATACTTTATCATGTCTTGCTTTTATGTATCACAGCAACACTTTCGAGCACAAATTAAACTCCTATTTCTTGCAGAACAATAAAGTCCTTCATGGCAAACACTGACAGCATGGTTAGAGATTTTATTCTAAGTGCCATTAAAAGAACCTACCACAGAGCTGATCAAAAGCTGTCCTTTTACTGCAATGATCACAGTTTTTCAACTCACCATGGCTTTGCACCACAGGCAGCGCCAGTCTTGCAAACGCAGGACACTGCCACAGGTTTTATCACACACAGTGCATTTGGCACTCACGGGCAGGTTTCCTTCCAGCCACTGATGTGGCATTGAGATCTGCAAAAGGTACAGAGGGACAGAAGCTTAAAGGTACAGGAGGCATCATGACTCTGAGATACACAGAGAAGCAATTTTATATGCACTTTATATGCACTGTTGAAGGACAGCAAAGGCAATTTCTAGAAAACACCTGAGGACCAACTCTGGCATTTTACATCATGCTCAAGCACAAGGAGTCCAGGTAACTCACCCCAGGCTATCCAGGAAACACTGACTTGCATCAGACATCACGATATGCTAAGGTGCTGTTCCAAACACTCGTTTACTTTTCTTTTGCCAAAATTTAGATCAAGTTCCCCATGCCTCCAATTATTTAATCTCAACTCCCCCAGTCCATATCAGTTCATTCCTATTAAGGAGTCCCTTGCTATCCTGGTTGGACTTTTCACACAAAATCTCCTGCTCTGACAGTAGAAATCTTTTTCATGTAAAGGGAGCATCTGCTATTTATAAAGTCAAAAAAAGCTACAGAACACAAGGCAGTGCTTCCTTATCAAGGTAAGGCTGGAAAAGTTCAGACTAACACCTACCCCATCTTCATCCTCAATGATATCCTTCCCGATAGAGGCCAGAGTTGTCCACTTGCAATTGTTGGTTGCCCGCACAGCACAGCGCTTGTGGGCTTTAAACTTGCACACTAGGGAGGAAGAGATGAATGTAATTAATCCTGCCTCAGGAAGTCTAATGTGGCAGCGTGTGTTTGGCTCCAGAAGAAAGCATGGGCACACTATTCTTTTTAGCATCACCAAAATGATCAGCTCTAAGTGTTCTGATCTAGCTATTAATTCTTGCCTTGTCATTTTTGCCAGTTGCTTGTACAAAGCTTAGTGACCACCTTGTTAAATTTAATGTGATTTACATAGTCACACACTCCGCTGTCATTTTACACAGTGTAGGTGTCACCACATTCATGTTAAACACATGAGCTGTGCCCAGCCAGGCATTTCTGCTAAGCCAAAGCTGGGAAAGAGTAACCTCCTGGCACTCAAACATTATACAAGGATGTTCTTAAAAATACAATTATTCCCATGAATAGGAGTTGTCTTATGAATATTCTCTCAGATACCTCAGAAGTGTGTATCTGCTCATTGCAGACACATGACATTAATAAGGGATGGCAATTTTTGAGTATATGGGCAAAACCAAAAATAAAACGAGGCTGCTGTCCCCAAGCAGAGGACAAGGGCTCACTCACCTTCACAGGACAGCCCATGTGACGTGACCCCGGACAAGGCCTCCCGACACACGTTGCAGTACGTTGGCCGGGCATGGGAGCAGGCGTACCAGTTATGCATCCCTGAGAAATGGTCCATGCTGTACTGGGTAGACTGACCATAGAAATGTATTACAGCAAGGTCTAAAGTAGAGCAACAGAGGACTTTTTTTTTCTCAGAAGACTTGCATGAAGCAGTTAGAAAAAGCAGAAACAGAACAATTTTTCACCAGGAAAGAGTGGGCCACATGCAGTTTATACACGTTAGCTGAAACTCAAGAAGATCTCTAAGGCAAAAGTGACTACCTGAAGAGGCTACACCTTCATTACAGCTCCTGTACCACCTCTCATCCTTGTCTTACTACAAGTGTGTCTAGGGAAATGAGCTGGAGAATTTATCCTCATTTTTCTGTTGGATTAAAATTTCAGAAAGATCAGTTCCCCAACCTGGCTCATTCTGTAGCAGAGAAATGCTCGTGCCAGCATAAAGGAAGCAAGCATCAGAATGGGGAAAACACAAGACAGCTTTTTGTGGTGGCACTGCTGGTCTCACTCAGCCCCAGGAAGCAGACAGATGCATTGAAGCTGGCAGAATTTCAAGCAGGCAAGATGTGAATTGGGACAGGGAGGATAATTGAAAAATGAAAAGATAGTAGGAGGGGAACTTGGCTTCATAACCTATCCATGCTCTGAAAATTCGCTCCGAATTCCCAAGGGAGCACATACAAAGCCAAACATTTTTTGGAGAATCGCTTCAATGTATCTGGGATAAATTTTACAGAAGTATATTTTACTACCTGCCATAGTCAATAAAATGACTTCTATTAAGTTCACTAGAAGCTGACTCTCAAAACAAGCTGCAGCCTGGCAGAGGAAGCCCAGAACACAAAGGAACACATTTTCCTATTACCTCAAAATGTTCACGGTTTTGGACAGTCTTCAGTGCTGCAATCCAATCTTCCATCTCTTTTCTGTTATCAGCACAAAGGATGAGCTTCCGACATGGAGTGATAATCTGAAGAGAGAGAAAATGAGGAGTGGAAATGTCAGTGACAGACAGCAAGAGAATACCTCACCACAGTGCAGTCTGCTGAAGCTATTTTCAGAGCTGCACAATGAAAATCATTTGCACCTCTGAACCGTGTTTCTCTTCCACCACAGCACACCTCAATTTCTTCCTAAATGTACAGAACCACCAAGATTTTAGCTGTCATTCCCAATACTGAACTGAGTAAAGAAATCTCTCATAGCACAATACAAATCAAGCACCAAGCAGCAGGAGTAATTATGTGCAGACCTTGCATAAGTCTTTTTACAGGACTGACTGTACTTTCAAAACTGGTAAGAACATTAAGACATTTCCTTAATAGCACAGTACACCAGTTTCTAGCAGTTAATGAATCAGATCACATTCTCTACAGTATCATGCTAAAAATTTGTTTAGTCATGACAATTTGTTTAGTCTCTCTCATGGGGAGGGGAGAAATAAAACAAAATAAGCAATTTGAGCCCTCATGTTTCCTGAGGGCTTGTTCCACATACCTAGAAGACATTCTAACAAATGTTCTCCTATCAGGCTGAAGCTGTGGTGAGTTTGCCACCCTCCAACAATCCTGTCCCCAGTGTGTTTGTACCCCGGGCTAATTCCCATGCATTAGCTGCCCTGTGTTAAATAAACAATATTTTAACAAACCAGCAGAAGACACGGCGGGGTGGCCAAAGCTCCCCTCTGCCCAGGGAGGCACCAGGCCTCCGTGTCCTCTACCACCAACTCCCTCTCCTTCAGTCAGCTGGTGGCAGCAGAGAGAAACAGAAACTCTGCTTTTCAGAGGACTATGTCTGCTGGTCTCAGGGCTGCCCATTCAGCTGGAGTCCAGACTTGACTATATACCAACCCTTATTCTTCCTAAGACTAAAGTCTTTCTTCCCCACACTGCAGTTATCTCACTGTCTCTTTTTTCACACCTCTGTATTGATTTCCATCAAGATGACTTAAATTAGATCAATACTGAAGTGTTTGCAGACCTGGATTTAAGAAAAGCTGCATTAAGCTTGAGCACTGTCAAAAATCAAAGGGCTCCTTTTTATGTCAACTCTAAAAATTTTCCGCAGTCCAGACTCTCCTGCGCCCCTCTACATATTGTACATGGAAAAATTTGTCTATACCATCTGATTTTCAAGTAAATTGTACCTAACATGTGAAAGAATGGATTGAAATAAACTAGGATTGTGTCAATCTCATGAGGCCCAACCTTTCAGCCAAAGTTTTGTTAATGAACACTAAAACACGCACACACATCACCCCAATACCTGATATCCTGGTTTTCCAGTCTGTTTCTGACTTCTCTCCTCATCATTCATAAAACAGATTAAAAATAAAAGCCTCTGAAGTTGAACACCCAACTTTTAGTTGATGTTGAAGTGCCACAGAGCATCCGTCAAGAAATGTGGATGCAATGTCAACAAAAAAAAATACACCTGGAAAGTTCTGCTTTATTTTAAGGTCTTAAATTTTCAAGCTGTATTTCTTTTTATTCACAGCCTGCAGATTCCCCTGCAATAACACCATCTTACCCAGAGGCATGACCAATACCTAGAAACCAGTGCTACAGACACATTAAGTAGGCAACGAAAGGAACTAAATCCCTTTGTAAAGAAAGGACTGGCCATTCATATTAGAAACACAGTTCTAGCATTTGAAACATTCTATCTTGGACAAAATGACCAGATCTGTATCAACTGTAAGCACACAAAAGTAAATATTTATACTATTTTAAAAATAAAACTTTGAAGAAATCCTTCTCTCTTCCCTCACTTTCCTTTAAACATTTCCAGCTTTGAAAAATTTATTTCCAAAGAAGGTAATCACAGGAATGTTTCTTCTTCCTTGGGAAAGCAGGAAAGTGTATAGTTAAATGTATTTCCATCAAAAACTCAGCTATGTAAGAATAGCTGCCCTAGAGAAACTTTTTCCAGAGCATGAAACACTGATGCATAAATCAGTGTGAAGCTAGATAAGAACAAGGGGCATGTCTGACTCCTGCTAAGAAGAAGCAGTTTTTTCTTTGGAAGTAAAACCAAGGTAAACTAATTTGTTCAGACACCACTGAGCCTCACTTTCTTCCTGGTAATAAGGCCAAGAACATCTATAGTTGCATATATACAACAGTAGCACATATAAAGTCCAAACATCCCAGGATGAAGCATCCAAGGAACCTTCATGGCCATAAAACCAGCCAAATTCTGTAAGGAACCACCAGTTCATTGAGTCACTGGCATGCTCTGGAGCACTGGGGAGGAACAGCTTCAGAACACTCCTACTCAGTGCTGCCCCTTTTCCTATTTTTCTGCCTTTTTGGGGAGACAGAAGGAAAATGCAAAGTATGGCATAGTTTTTAATCACACTGGAAGACTAGAAATTTAAATCACTGACATAAAATACAGAAATATAGACATTCCTTTGATAAGAATTAATTTCTGAGGCTACTGACTTTCTGGATAATTGGATAGAACATCCAATAAAGAAAGCAACTAATTCCTTCTTAAGTCACCTACTGCATCATCTTAAAAATCTCCACGTTCAGTGTTAGACAACCCTCTGTTCAAAGAACAAAGGCAAACTTTATAAGACAAGAGGACAAATAAAGAGATCAAAAGATTTTCATACATGAATCATCCAGATAAAGAGTCACAGAATTAAAAAAAAGAGTCTATTGTGTAACTACAAACTGCAAATAAAAATGTAACTGCAGGATAAACATATGAAGAGCATTCCCCATTAGTCAGTTCAAAAGCAACATTTGCACTGGGATTTATTGGTATCACCAGAGATGGGAAATAAAAGAATAAACCTCTTTAAAAAGCTCACTCTTAAGGAGGACAAACTGGGACAACTCAGACTTCACTATGAAGGACAGACAAGATTTTAATATAACTAGTGCAGCAATTATTTGGGGAAATGAAGAAACCATCCAAACCTGTTTTCCTGATTAATATGCAGCAGTATTAGAGTTAAATATCTTAACGAGGATAATCAGGAACCCAGAAACGTGTTAATAGTCCCGTTCCTTTGCAGAGCAGTTCAGCAGCTCTGCCGTTCACACAGCCCACACCCACCCCCCAGCCCAGCCCGGGTACCTGGTGAGCATCACCCCTCCTGCCTGCCCTGCAGCACGGCAGCTGCCACTGCTTCCTGCACAGGGCAGCACGTGGGCCACTGCACTCGGCTGAGCAACAGGAGCTCTCACTCACACTCCTCCTGCCACTGTTCCACCCCTCTCCTTGAAACAGCTACTTCAGCTCCAGACATTTCTCTGCTGAAGGATACTGACAGAGGGGCAAGGCTGTTACACACACTGCAATGATCAATTCAATATCTCTCACAAAAATAAAATCATTCTTGTCATCTCAAAAGAAGCCACACCAATCCTCCCCCTAGAAAGCTGTCCTTTCCCAGGAGTGCAGGGAGCTCACTCTCAGCTGCAGCTGCAATGAGACACCACTCTGGAACACAAGGCTTGGTCATCCCTGTTGGTGAACATGGCTTCAAACGAGCATGGTCCAGCTATTTTTTTGTGTTCCGGCTACAGCTTTTGACTAACATCCTGGAACAGTATATTCCACAGGATGACGACGCGCTAGGTGAAGTACCATTTCCTTTTATTTGTTCTAAATTTACAAAGCAGTAATGTCATCCAGTGACCTCTTGTTCTCATAAACGGAGAGCATGAAAACAACAATCTGATTGCTTCAGAGTTAGGATGAGGGCTGCCTTAATAGGAGTTAAAAAAAAAAAACAACAACAAAAAGTCTTCAGATTTATTTTTAATCTCAGATTTTTGGCCTGTTTCGGGACTGGCAGAACTCAGCATTCCTGTCCCAAAACAGCTCAGAACTGTATCTAGATATGAGCAATTCTGCAAATTCAAAGTGCTTGTTCTGCCTAAAAAGTAAATATTAAAAACTTATTTGATGCTAAGTGCTACTGAACTTCTGGGTATGATTTTTTAGATTTCACTCATTAGTAGAAACTGGGTGCCCAGCGCTCACTACATGGTGATACAATTGACATCTAATCCTGACCAGAAAAAACAGCTCCACAGTTGTAGGGGAGAAAAGGCTGCCAATCCCTCTAATCGCTCCTGGAGAGCCACAAAAACACAAGGGACTGGCAGAAAGGGTTAAAAACATTTCAAATAAAGATAAAGGTTAATTATGAACTTCTCACTGCAAGTGAAATACATTTTGCAGAAATGGGGGTGATAGTCAGGTCCCCAGCAAATAGTTATGTGCCCTCCATCAGTCATCTCAATTCTATTAGAGAAATTCCCAATTTTCAAGCTTTCCCACTCTAAATCTTAAAAAACCCAAATCTGAAAATAACCACGCCTTCATTGGCTGTCTCGTGCAAACACAGACACTTTTAACACTGAAAGTTTAGCTTTATCTCCTCTCTCTCTCACACGTGGCCCATTCCCTCTTACCAGCTGCTAACCCCCACCTCTCATGTTGACCCACACTCCTCTGTCCAAAACTAACACCAGTTTACTGACATTTCAAATCCAGCCAGCTAACAAACAACAGAGCCAACCAAAGAAAATTCCTCATTTCATGTTCTAAAAATGGACTAATGTCCCTGGATGTCCTTCCCTGATGAACAGCTGTGGATAATCAGATTTGAAAGGCAGTCCAAAAAAGACTCCTATATTAGACCAAATTTTAAACAGAAATCTGATATACTTCACCCTTTGTTTTACTGAGCAACCTTCCCCTCCTCAACAGCTGGAGCATAAACTTCATCCTCTTGTCTTGCTGCCACCCAAGACAACTTTATCATCTCTGGTCATGTAGGGCATTTTCTGTCTGCCCAGAAACTTCTCAGCAATAAAGTGACAATGTAGCCAAGCATGCCCTGGGACTGTTTGTTATCAGAGTACATCTGGTGAGCTCAGTGACCACAAAAGATGGCAAAGCAAGTTAAGACCACACTGGCCCAATCACAGAGCTGACAGAAGAAATGCTGCGGGGGGAGATGGGGTGGGGGGACATTGAACTTTGCTAAATATAATTTTCCTGATGTGTACATTTCTCAGAATGGCCAAATGTGGGGGTATGAGAACACCTGCTCATTCTGACTGCTTCCTTTTACTCATATCCTGCTCCAGCACAGACTTACATTCAAATGTGCTAGCCATAAATCCCCCTAAGAGATCCTCTATTACTCCAAACAGTTGATGACTCGAGTACAGACAACAGGAATTTCTGGAGCTCTAGAGACCTAAAAACTAGAAAAAATAAAAAAAAAGCTGCAAAACCTTCAGTTTGATCACATATGACAAAGGTAAGGAAACCATCCCCCACCTGTAGCTAACTGCTACGTCTGCTCTGCATGGGGGAGAATGATCTTGGCATCCTGAGAGCCCAAGATTCAGGAAGGAAAACTGGGTGAGACCATAATGAGGATACAGACTTTTTTCCACTTCAGCTCCTGTTTCAGCGATAGCAGTCTGGAATACAGTAAAACACTTCACACCTGTATTCATCAGCAAGGGTCACAAACCAGCAAATCCACTGTGTTTCAAACACAATTACTGAACCCACACAGGCAAAATGGATTAAGTGTGGATTAGCAAGTGCTACTCCCTCAGCAAATGCACAAAAAATAAGACTGTGAAAAAGGGAGAAGAAAACACAAATTTGAGATTCAAACCAGCCTGTCTTAATTATGTCTATTTCTGAAACAATCTGGAGCTCAGCATAAGGCCAGCAAAGCCTTAGGCAGTGAGTCAGTATGACTTTAGTAGATCTCTACAGTTTGGAAGAGAGCAATAATATGAGTATCAAAGACTCATGAGGGTACAAGCCTTGCCTTCTTCCACAGCCCTATTCTATTTTGCAATTCAGCTTTCACCCAGTTTTGCCAACAAATCCAATCCCATTAACTCACTGCAGAGGTCAGTTAGAGCTCTCTAAAACTGCACCAATCTCCCTCCTCAAAACCTGGATGGTATGGGAAAGAAAGAGTAGCTTTTTATATAACACTTGAGAAATACACCAGGTTTGTGGGTTTTTTAATAATGCAAGATCTTAATTTCCTGGTAAAATGACCATCTTTCACCTATGGAAACTCTCATTTCCACCAAATAAAACAAGTCATTACTGGCCATATAGCTGTGCCAAATTCCTTTTCCTTTTTTTTAAAACAGCAGTAACAAGATTTTCCTCAAAGCCCTAAGTTCCCAAATCTCTGTTCACAATACACTGGCTATTTTACCTTTGTTTACAATCTACAAAATCCAGGACAGCTCATTTCTATAGGAAAGCAGGTCCAGCAAGTGTTGTGGTTCTCCTTAGGACCATTTTTACATTATTAGGTTCACATACCTTGCAATCTGTCCCTCCTGAGCCAGGGCAGCAGTGCATCTTCTCTGAGCATTAGCACTGGCACTTATTGCACTGTGCTGTGCTACAGGTCAAGTTCAACTCGTGCTGACCCTCCATCTGGGATTTCTCTCAGTCCCTATCCTCCCCCATGCTGCAGCGGGAAACTAGACCAGTCACAGCGTTATCCCTGGGAAAATTATCATCTCTCATACCAGGGTCACATTCCTACAGGCTTCTGGAAACTGTTCCTAAACAAGGCACATTCCTGTTCTTGGCAATCGGTAAGAGGAGCACAGACAAGAAGAGGACTTTAAGACTTTAACAACAACTTAACAGATGTCAAAAGCTAGAGCATGCTACTGTTAGCAGGTGAGAAAAGCAACTATCCTTGTAGTTCAGGCCTGTTAATCCCCAGAGATCTCCAAGGATGGAGCAGTACCCAATGAGAGTGGCTCGAGTGGCTGTACCAAGTTCCAAAGAATCCTAGCACAGCTCCATTACCCACACACCTTCCAACGTCATGCAGCAGATGCACACACACCCCTTTACCCGTTTTCCTCCAAAGCACACAGTCCTGCCAGAAAGAGTTCCTAAACAAACAGAACCACTCTGTTCAGAAAGGGCAGCCCATTTAGGAAGGTAAAGAATATTTCAGAGAAAGATTCCTAGTCACTCAAACTGAAGTAAACCCATGAAGAACAGAGGGGCAGGACTGTTCCCCAGTGGCAGAGCTGCTGTCTCAGTGGGCTCACACATGGCAAGGCTGGCACCCAACGAATCACAGCACTGGGCAATAGAAGATCCTACCAGTTGTAGGAAAATGACCTATTACTGAGAGTTTATTGCTAGTAGCAGCTCCTCACAGCCCCATAACTTCAGCAGTGTTGAATGAAAGCTGGTAGCTAGCACAAAAGGAAATTAATAGCTTTCAACAGCTTGATGAACCCAGGAGCTTTTCACACTGGGCCCCCAGACTAAGACAGGTCCTGTTCATGCACCATCACAAGGACCAGAAATAGGGAGGCAACATTTCTGCAAGCAATGCTAGCAAGCCTCTCTCTACAAAAAAGGAGCCTTTTCCTTCCAGAGCAGCTTCTATGTAAAGCTGAACATGTTCTCAAATGACTGCACATTGTTGTGCCTTTGTGCCCTCACCTGGCAGGGGAGAAGCAGCTGAAATCTGCAGTCTTGCTCAGGAAGGTAGGTGAAACCGCAATGCAGCGTGACAGTTACACAGAGCAAAGAGATTATCAAACAAAGGCTTCCAGTGTTCAGGCACAAGGGCAGACATTATTTCAAAGCTGTAAACTTCCCTCTACAAAAGGAAAAGCTCTTCACAGTCTCCTTCACTTTTCAGCTCTGTGTCTATCCTATCCCACAGTAAAATAGTTAAAGCTCAGTCTGATGAATTCTTACAGTAGTTTCATCTCTGTCAAAAACTCCTGCATATTTTTGAGTCACTCTGTAATGTACAGTAGCAATCGCCAGATCTCTCCACCCATAGCAACTTCTTCCAGACTCTCTAACTCTTCTTCCATGTTTATCTTCTTTTTGGTAGTTTTTCTCCAGATTTTTCCCTCTTTTGTGACACCAGACTAATAACCAGCTCCCACAGGAGGCTGGATTAAGAGTCCCAAAAATCCTTGACATGAAAGGATTTTAAATGACTATTTTCACTGACTAACAGTGACTCAGAATGGTCTGTTTACCAAAGGGCCTTTTCTCAAGGAGAAAAAATTGAAGTCTGGATTACAAACTACTAAAATAGCAAAGTATTTTGAAACTGCAGCGGTTTTGACAGGAAATGGGGACTGAACTGCACTTAATGAAGGAAGGTGGAAAACCAGCAGAGCAATTCTAGACACGGCAATACACGGCTCTGCTCATCTTTTCACTTGCTTATAAAGGAAATTCTGACAGCTGCCAATATAAACAGAGTACAAGCACTAGCAAAGAGTGTACAATTCCTGAATGTCTACATACATGGGTGTGGAAAAGACAACAACCCCCAGCAAAAACTGAATTTCCAGCGTGTGCTCCAATTTTGCCCAATTTAGAGACAAGAGTTTAAAAACAAGGAAAAAAGAACCATCCTCTTCAGAAGTCCCTCTTTTCTAATCTTCCCCTATTCCAAACATTAACAGGGCAATCCATGACCGTGTGAGAATGCAGGATACTTGGGACTGGCCTGTGTCAACACGCCTCCAGACGAATCAGTCTTTTTGCCCAGCTGATGCCTTCTCTCTGGGTCCCTTTACCCCCCGAGCTGAGGAAGCAGGGGAGGAAAATCCTTTCTTTTGCTAGGAAGCCCAGTGACTCCCTGAAGCATATGTTCAACTCCATTTTCTTCAGAGGGCTGAAGCCACACTGGGCAGCTTTGGGAATCTGTGCAAGTGTCAAACCATGCAGATTTTCCTGATCTCTATCAGCTGAAGCTTGAAGTCCAACTATGACTTCCTGCAAACAGCTTGCAACAAAAGTTCTTATATTTTTTCTCTTCATAAAATAAGTGACATGCTCTTTTTCAAAGCCTGTATTTCAAATCAACACAACCAACCTCTGATCTGAGATTCTCTTGTTCCAACAGTGCCTTACAGGCACACAGCTCCTGTGCTAGGCAAGAGCAGCAAACTTCCTGTAGATTCAGCAGCTCTGTTTTCCTTCAAAACACAACTCTCCAGAGAAGATTTCACTGCCTTCTCTACTGAAAATAATATATTTCAATTTAAAAGCACCTACATAAATAATTCAACTTGACACAAAATCACAAACAGGCATAGGCACTTTCACTTCACTGTGAATGAACTGCAAACATCAACAACATACTCTCCCCATCAGGAAGGACTGTCAGCACTTTGATTCTTTACCCAAGCTCAAACACTTGCCCTCTGTTTATAGGAAAAGTTACTAACTCAGGAATGAAAATCCATGCTATTTCTCCACACCATCAGTAAGCCCTGGGACAATACAGCAAAAATACACACTCTGGAGGAGGTCAGTAAAGTAAAACTTCACAAGACAGAAACCACCAACTTTGCTGCTGAATAGAGTCAGTACTAAGTAACAAGGTTATAATATGAAAAAATTGTAGCACACCTCAGGCTTCCATACAGCTGGAGAATGATATCCATACTCCTTCTCAGAGATGATTGCACTCTCCCATTCAGGGGCACCAGCAACTCCCTGTTCCTCAGCCTACCAGAACCACTGTCGCCTCCAGTCATGCAAGTGCTCTGTAAGAGAGGTATTACTCTAACCTGAACACTTCCTCTCTCCGGGGACATTGGTCAGGGTGAATCATCAGTTAATAAATAGTATTTCTTAACTGGGTGCAGCATTTCTAACAGCACCACAGGCTCATTTCCCTTTACTCCTCTTCTAGAGAATACATCTACATGAATCCACTCAGAAGAGAACACCTGAACAGTAAGAGCTTGTAGTAAACGTACGCCAAAGAACCTGAGCTTCTGATATCTGTTATGCTGGCACAGGTGCCACGTTTCCCAGCGCTCAATCCAGCAAACTCACACTCCTGCTCTTACCTTTCACGTTCAATCTTCCTCTACACTAGTGTCCAGAGCAGCCTACTCCCTCAGAGAAAAACCTGAACAGATTGCTTGACA
The DNA here is from genome assembly GCF_036417665.1 of Passer domesticus. Lineage (NCBI taxonomy): Eukaryota > Metazoa > Chordata > Aves > Passeriformes > Passeridae > Passer > Passer domesticus. The sequence continues at coordinate 18,749,306 of NC_087484.1, forward strand.
TGCAAGGATTAGTCTCGTCTGTGGTCAGTCTCTCTGAGCTACGTACCACTTGCCACAAGCTGATTAGCTGCCTGCTTAAGGAGGAGCTGGGATAAGTTTCCTTCTGACGGCAATGAAGTGGAGAGGCAGGCGCTGACTGTAATAATATGCTGTTTCCTGTCTGCGGCTGAGCTGAGAGGTACTTCCCAACAAAAAAGGGCTTACAGGAGCTCAGGAGCTCAAGCTCCACCTCTTCCAGTGAAGAGACATTTACTATGGAGGAGGGGTCACTAGCATGGCTCCTGGCACTCAAAAACATGCTCTGAACCAGCTTGCATTTCACCAAAGCATCGGAAAGAAGAAACCAAACTACACAGAATTCCCTCTCCACACAGAGGATATTTCTCCTACAGGATGTCAAAGCTCTGAATCAGATGGGATAAGAAGTAAATGCTCTAATTCATGTTATGTGAATGAGGGTGAAAGTCCACACCACCATTTGGTAGCAATAACTGGAAAACATTTACCAAACCACCATGTGAGACTCATATTGGAACACAGAATATGTACCTGGGAAGATATGATGTCCTTTCCAGGCCCTCTCCTGATGATGACAGGCATTTTTGCCTAGTATTAAAGAATACATATCTTATCTCTATACAAATCCTCCACAAAGCAAGAAAGAGTCAATGAACTGATAAGGAATCACTTCTTTAACTGTACCAACTACACTGCAGGCAGCAGGCTTAACTCAGTTGGCACCTTCTAGAAAAGGGCAGATTTTCAGCCCACACACCAGTATGAGGAGGAAGAATCTGTTCACCACACAAACGTTTACAAAACTGGGCCAAGGGAGACAATCCAAAGTCTTTTCAAAGACTTTTGAGGGGACAGCTCTGGTGTCAAAGTGTTCACCAGAGCAGCAGGCAAGAGAGTTTGGTGTCCCCCAAACCATGCAGGTGTCAGAGAACAGGCAAGATGGATGGCTCAGGTCCATGACATGGGTAAAGCAGATAATTTTGAGACAGAGATCAGTAAAACCTAGGCTTACCAGCATCATCTTGAGAAAACACTACTTCAGATTAAAGCATGGAACTCATCCTCCTTGCTCTCTTTGAAAGAAAGGGTCCTGAACTACCAGAACAACACACTTATCATTGCCTTGTGCCACAGCAGACCTTCTCTAAGGCCCTGTGCAAGACAGCAACCCTAGAAAAAGGCACTGGGGAGAGATCTATGCACCATGAACCAAGGGATCATACATGGAAAGTACTTGTCACAGCCCAGACACTTCAGAAGAATTTACCTTGTAGACAGCTAACACTCAAGGACACATCAAGAGATGGCAGAGATGTGACAGAACCAGCAAATACCACACCCAGAGGCCTAATGAGAGAAGAGAGCTCTGGCATGAGGCTACTATAAGATTTATTCCCAGAGGCTTCTTATTAAACACCTCTGCAGCCACACTGCCTGACCTGAAGGAACAAAGCTAAACATAAAGCTTTTCATTACACATCAGGGAATGGAGCAGTACAACACTGTAAACTCAACAATGCCCCATGTCATGTGCTCCCAGCCCATTCTGTAGTCAGCTATCCATTAACACTGAGTAGCAGTCCTGAAAACTGTCCCCATTGCAAACAGGATACACTTACTGAGGAAATCTATGCAAGATCAACCAAGTAAACCACAGTGGAATTTATTACACACTTTTTTCAAAAGGAAGAGGTTCGTGTCTTAAAACTCACTTTTCTTGCTCTCCTTCCTGCTGAGAGCAAACAAATTACCTGTCAGTCATGTCCTATGTATAAGGTTTACTGGCAGCTGTTTTTTAACCTTACTCCTCTCTCCATGCAGCACAACTTTTGCTGACTTTATGCTCTGGTTTTCTCCTCTCATGAGGCTGCCTCCCCATGCTCCTCAATGCACTTTCAACAGTTGCTCTTCTGACTGGTCAGCCCTTATTACCTCTTTGTTTTGGATAAACATTGGTCCTCCAAGTGGTTTATCTGATGTTTTTGTTGCTTGTCTTTATATCAGGAACTTAGGGGTGTCATTCAGGCAGCCTGACCTACAAAACCTATACATCAGGCAGCACAGACAGGACAGAGGTTGAGTTTTCTCAGAAAGAAACCATTATTTTATAAATCCACAAGTACCAGTCTCCACTGAAGAAAACTGAAAACCAAAAAGAAAACCAGAACATCTAAAACTCTGATTACAACACCAAATGCTACATATTTTTAGTTAAGGAGAAAAACCTCAGATCGCATAACACACTGATTTGAAACAGAAAAAAAAAATGCATCAAAGAACTCTGAATTTTAGAAAGGAAGACACAGAGGGGAAGCAGAGTGGTCTCAAAAAGAACCTACAGAGAACTGCAAGACTGCAAGGAATCCAAAGCACTGACAGCAATGATGTAACAAAGCAAACCACAGCAAGACTAGGCCACCTTCTGATTTCCTAAGTGGTTTGAAACTTCAAGGTAAATGAGTCAAGCACCTCCACAAGCCACGATAGAAAGAGCAGATAGAAATAAGGAGGAAACATGCTTTTCTTGAATTTACCTAAGCACCATGATACACTGCTCAGCTGGAGACAGTGTAAACTCTACCTGCTTGAATTTCAAGGTAGCCCTTTATCTTTTATCAGCTATGGAAGGCAGGGAATGGAAGAGTCTGATACCAGAGTCTTGGAAATAACTCTTCATTGTTTGACTGGGATGGGGCAATGTGAGAGAGCAAATACACTACTCCCTTCTGTCCCTAACACAGTCTTCCTGATGCATATTAGATCTCTCCCAACTACAACAGTAAGCAGCACAGTAACAGGACACTTACCTGAAAAATCAGTCTTTATTTATATTTGAGAAAACCAAAGCAAGATCCAGGATAAAATGCTTTATTAACAGGTAGATAACACCACAGTCTTGAAAACATATTCCCCACTCAAATCACTGCATAAACCTTCTCTCTGTACTGTCACATTGACACCTGATATCAATATTTACTTACCATACCCAGATGTGCCTCCTACCTGTCCAACTATGATGTAGAAAGTGTTTTCAAGCTTTGGGAAGGTGTTGGGGTTTTATCTGGACACAGGCACTGCAAAGCTAAAACCTACAGCTACACATCAGAAATGCCACTGGCAGATGTTCAAAGAAGCAGATCACTCCTGCTGCAGCACGAGGCACACTGCTCAGTGTTGGTCGCCATCTGCAGGACCAAGAGGGATTCCTCCCTCCACCTGGATTGCTCCCCCTTCACCTTGCCTTAGAGCAACATTTCCTTTCCCCAGGCTCTCCTTCTCCTCTGCACCAACTCCCTCAGCAGCTGTGTGGAGGTTTGCTGCTGTTCACCAGCTCGACACTCACCCTGCAGGGCTGATGTGAAGGGCTTTTTTTCTGCATAAAAGGTGCTCCCCCAAACTGGAGCTTGCAGAACACTTGCACCTTAGAAATACAATCATTTTTCCTCCTAGTTCCTGAGTCTGGAGAAAATGAAGGAAGGACACCACCGAACTTCCAGACTGCAACTACTTAGCAGACATTCCACATCTGACGAGTATCCTGAACCAATCCCACAGTTATTTCTGTGCTATTTCTTTCTGTTCCTCCTTTTGCTTTCCCACTATATATAGCAGGCATATGTAAACACACACACAGACACACACAAATAAAGTCAGGCAAAGAAGTTTACATACTTTAATGCCTATGGGAAAAACTAAATTCCTTCAGCAAGATCTCCAGCATAAACATGAACATCACCTCTAACTCCCTCAGCAGAACAGATTGTTCAGTCCCACTGTGCAAACAGGTTCTATCAAACCCTCTTAGCTTACAGGGAAGAAAATCCCTGAATGCCAAGTCTTAGCACAATACATAGTAACCTAAGGTATTTCCCTGAGGTAATTTCCCATGTGCACAAATATGAGTTATCATACTGTAAAGAAAAGTAAGTTTATTATTTATTTTTCATTAAAGATGCTGTGAAGATTGTTCAGGTGTTTTTCAATGCTGCAAAAGAGATGGAATGTGGGGAAAAGATGGAAGAAGAACAGAAAATAATGCAGGAAGTCCTACCGTGAAGCTGTTGTTGACATTCTTTGTGCTGGATTCTGCCACACTGGCATCTGTCAAATCCACCTCATCAAAAATAATGGACTGTAAAGAAAAAAATCAAAATCTCAATAAATTATTGAATCCAGTGTATAAGCAGCAGACTCAAAGGGAGTCTGCCTAGCATGCTCCATATCACAGCCTTTTATGATTTGAAGGAAAGACACAGCACCGACAACATCAAGGACCTGGAAGTCTAATTCCATGCACTGGAGATCACTCTGGCCTGTCTTCAGACAGTGAACAAAATGACTTTATTTTTATTAAAGGATTATTTAAAAATAACACCAAATAACTGTAGGTTTTGTTCTTTTGAAAGGAGACAGACTTTCCTGTGAAAGTTTTATATCTAGTTGACTATCAGCATACTAGATCAGAGGCATAGCAGCACTGATTTAATAAATTCTAGCCTTGCTTGTCTACTGCACTTTCTCTTTTCATTTGTATTCTCTTCCGTCTATTGATTTAGAGTCCATTCCCTACTAACATGCACCAAAGGGAGAAAAAATGCAGAAAAATCATTATCACAGGTCCACATGATGCTTCACTTCAAAACCAAGGATTTCCAAGTGTAAGGCAAAACACAAAGATCTTCTAGTAGCTACAAAGCCTGAAGACCAGTGCCTAAAGAGCTCTTTTCTCTGCTGAGGGCTGCCTCCCCACTGACACCCATCTGCCTCCAAATCCCCTCTACTGACTTCCTTCCTCGGCCTCACAGGTATTGTCAGGACCTTACCTTAGCAGTTTTTGCATAGTAGAGAGTTCGTCCTCGCAGCTTAAAGTATCGTCTCTTCCAGCGCTGGAAGGAGCTGGTCTGTTTCATTAGCATCCCCTCTTTTATGACAGTCTACAAAAGCATCAGAGGAGAGCAGTGAAGCACAGGTTTTACTGACAGGCATGTTTTCTGCTTCCCCAGCACACACCCGTAGGGGAACAACTGGAGTTGGAGACCAATAACCTCAGTGCCCTCTGCTGGAAGCGTTTCACAGATTCATTCAGCAACACTGAGCAGCCTTCACAAGATAAAACTCTCATGAACAAACAACCCACACTGCGGTGAGGTTTTACCCTTGTCTCCAGTGCTATCACGATACCAAAGAAGATAAATAACTTAAACTGAATGAGCATTTCAAATCTAACAGTGATTTGGGGAGTGTAACAGTTAAACTCACCGAGGTCGGATTTCAGTCACAGCTAATTGCACCTTCATTTAATTGGCATCTGATTACCAGCACAAACACACCCAGGACAGCTGTCTCTACCTCCAGCGGTGCATTGCGAACCAGCATCTACCTGGCACAGAGGTGGCAAGCGGCAAGCCCAGGGGGTGAAGAGTGAAACCAGAGCAAAGAAGGAGCTATATCCAACATCAGCGTTTGGTATTCTTCAGATAGTCTTGGCCCTGCTTCGGTGCTCTCTGGCCAGCTGCCATTTCCCAGGGCTGCAGTGCCAAAACTGTCTGTGCACGCTGACTTCTTCTCTTTAACTGCTTTATAACTAGACTGACATACCAGCATACACAGGCTCATATGCTCGTTCATACACTGTGCATATGTGGGGGTATGGATTTAATCCACATGTATTTCATTCAGGTTTGAATACCAACAGCTACATGAAAATAATCCCAAAAACTGCAGCTCAGAAAGACAAAAGGCAAAAAAGTCACGGCTGAACGTCCAACCCCAAGTTCCTGATTGTAAATACTGCCTAGGAGCTACAAGCAGTGCTATGTCATGCCTTGGTACCACAAGAAACCTCCTTCTCCCCCCAAAAGAGTTGCAGAACCTACTTCCTTCTGAGAGAGCCCAATACAATAAACACCCAGTTAAAACACAGGACACAAATGGTCTGACAATCTTGTAAGACAGGTTAATCTGTATCTTGGTGCCAGGAAAATGACATAGCTTTAACATACCAGAGGTCTCAGTGGAATTCAGGTTTGTAACAGTCAGGTTCGCTGATAAGTATCAATTCACAAACAGCACCAAATGGAAACTACCAGGCTACTACAGCACACAAAATAAATACTCTTACTGATCCACAGGGTTTAGTTCATTTTAGAACTCCTTTCCAGGGCATTAAACTTGCTTTTTAAATGCTATATATATTTCTAATGTGTGCCTTTAGTTTTTGGAACAGCTGCAGATTTTGATACATTCCACATACACTGGCTCTTGCCAAGCTCAAAGCTTCCTCAGAAACCACTTTGAAAAAAATGCTGACTGCAAGGAGAAACATCCATCTGACAATATAAGCTTCTCTTTTGCTAGACTGAGCTATCCTCAAACTGGCCTGAGAGATCACAGGGTCTGGACCACCATGGTGAAGCCTCTACTCACAAATCAGCTGGGAAAAAGCAGGCTCCACATTCCACCAGATCCTAAAGAGAGCTGTCAGATATAGAAACCACTACAATCTTCCTCCACTGTGCTGGGGAATAGACAAGGGGGAGAGCTCCCCTGTCTCCTGGAAGAACAGCATCTACCATGGATGCTGGACCCTGGCCAGCTCCAAGGTTACCAAACCCCAAGCCTCAATGCTTCCCAGTGGTCTGTTTCACAAAGCCACCTGCACAGTGGAAGAACCTGCCAGTGCCCAGGCAAACACCAATTTAGTGTTCCTGAAGCAGGCACATCAGGAATTGCCAAACTCCACAGAACTTCCAGTAGGATGAAAAGAAAAAACAAAACCACACAAGTGAGGATTAAGCTCCTGTAAAAAATGGCAGCTTCCCACACCAGCTCCCCACAGCTCTGAGGCACTCGTTTTCACAGGACACAGCAGCAGGAATACACTCTACAAACCCATAAAGCATCTAGGACTGGCTTCAGGGTCCAGAAGTTGAACAGGCCATAGCAAAACCTAGAAACAAAATGTTAAACCACCTTTGAGCTGGTGTTATGCAAATAATCCAAAATTCAGATATTATCTTAGCTGAAGCTTCAGCATAAGAGAAAACGGAGTGCAAAGACTGACCAAACAGCATCCATTGCTGAACCAACCCTGCAGGCAAGGCCAGAGCTGAAGGCACTCATCTGGAGCCCAGAAAGATGCATTCATGCTCCTACTCTGCCATGGACTTTTTATGAGCTCCCAATAAAGCAATTTTCACTCTGTGTGTCTCCATCCCCCATCTGTCAAGTAGAACAAACAGCACGCGCCAAGTCTGTGGAAACCTGCTAAAATATATATTTCTCTCACAAGTGATTTTAAACTCCAGCACCTGAGTATCAAAGAGAAATGTAAAGTACCAGCATCCAAATCACAACACTAAAGAAATCACACATTTCTGCAGCTCATTTTTTTACAAGGAAGAAAATGGGAAAGTGGCAGGAGATTTTCCAGCTTAAGACAGAAACATGGAGTGACGTTTGCATTCCCTGGAAAAAAACCACATATAAATAAAAACTGAGACCAAGAAAGCAGCTACTGAATTCTGCAAAGCCCTGAACCAAAATCAGAGAAGAACTAAAAATCCTGGGGAAGACGCCTTGGATGAAAAGCCTCAAGACATCAAGTCAGCCAGGAGGCTGACCAAAAAAACAGCAACTTGCAAGAGGATATTTCAGATCTCTGTTGCCATGCTTATTTACAGCTCTGGTTAAACTGGGGTCAGCCAGAGCCCTCATGCACCCCAGGCTCAGGCAGCACCACTTTAGCCAAACTCTTGCCCAACCCACCAGCACAGTAACTCTCAGCAAAACAATGCCTCTGCTCTCCCTCAGCTCCCACAGCTCCCGCCTGCTCCCTCACCTCAGTTGGGCTCACTCACCTCTGCACAAGATGTGCATTCCTCCATTCCTCTTTTAAACCCTATTTTTTTTCTTTTTTTTTTACCAAAATGCAACACTTGCAGAGGTCACCTTGTCCTGCTCTAAGCGGCAGTTCCTGTCATTGCCGGGCTCTATCTATAGAAAACCTCCCAGCTACCCAGCTCAGACATGAAAGGCCAGAGAGGAGAGCTCCTTCTGCTCACAGCAAACACGCCTCTGCTTCAGTGCTGCCCATCTCTGCACGAGAGCAGCCGGGCTATTTATAGGCACTCGGTTCAGCACTGTTCAGTGGGTTTGGGCGGAAAGGGCCAGAGATAAGATCAAGATGACTTTATAAAATGATGTAGACATCGCTGCCTTTCTCTTCCTCTATTTTGACTTAACAGCCAAAGGACTTGTTACTTGCAGAGGAATGCAGCTGCAGAAAATGAACAGGGGAAAGGACCTGACTGCAAAGTGACACAAGTGGAGTAAAAGGGGGGAGGTGAACAGCTACTTCTGCTCCCCAGCCTCTCTGCAGATTTTTAATTGAAGATCTACTCTGATCAGATTACTGGGCATGTAATTCATCAAGATAAAAGTGAAATTGCTTCTCCCATAATGAAAATAGAGTGTTAAATCTATTTTTAGTATCATATATTGGATCCTATGGGAAAAGCTACTGCCCTGAAACACTATGAGGATGTGCATATAATTATGTGCATCCTATCCAGGATAAATACTAAAACTGTTTGCAGTGGAAGTATGCAGACTGTTTTCTATCCAGCTCAGTCCCTTTCCAGTGTGGTGTCCCGTAGCATGGCATTCCATGGGCAGATAACACTACAAAAAAAATGAATTATCATCTCAGATCAAGTGTAAAATGATGCAATACTGATTTCAACACTGACCCCTTTTATCATATTGCAAGTCAGTGTAAAAACAGTTACTGAAGGAACTGACAATTTAAAACAACACTGCACATAGCAGAGTGTCTTAGGAAATGTGAAATGAACAAGATTAGATAACTGAAAGGCAAGGCCTAGGAAATTTCTAACATTTTAGTATTTATCTTTGGCCTTGAAGAACAGCAACTTCCTGCAAAAAAAAATTCAGTTTATGGCAAGCAATACACAACCCTCCCCCCAGCTCATCCCCTTTCAAAGCCTGACATTTAGGAAGAGCAATAATATGTTCTCAGATTTCTCCTGTCAAAATGGGTGCAGGGTGCAGGTCGAATCCTGAACTGACAAAAGAAAAGTTTTGCCACTGACCTCAACAGGGATGGTTTCAAACAGCTCAGGGGACTTTAAAAAAGAACTTAAAAGAAAGAGAGCCTTGTGCTTCACTATTTCCCCTTCCGGCCTTGTAAGAACAAGAAGCCAAAAGATTAACAGGAGCTGTTCAGAAAACCAACAAGACACAGTCGTGTTTTTGGCAGCACCATTCATCTGAGGTGTCTCTGCACCCAGTAACCCATGTCAGGTGCTCAGGGACAGCCTACGCAGATTAAGTGCTTTCTATACTGAAAACATGAGTGATTCTACTAAAAGTTAAGAAGGATCACATCAAATTTCAGCTACTTGCAGATTACATCCCTTGCTCTCCTGCACACAGTAGTGCTCACCAAGTGAAACACAGCAGCAGACAATCCCTTCCCGAAGCTTAAACCTATTGCCCCATTTGGAAGTAGGGCTCTTGATAAAACTGATTTCCAAATCTGGAAAACAAGCCCTATTAGCCGGACTGAGGGTGACTATCAAGTGTGTCCAGCTGTCAGGCTGGCAAGTGTCCCTCGGCACAGGGAGGCTCCAAACCATGTTTGATAGAGACAGAGGAAGAACAATGCAACTTATTTCACTGCTGAGATCATAACATATTCTTAGGGGCAATTACTCAGTGGAGCATATCAAAAACAAGAATTATGCTTCACTGACACATCTTTCCAGTGCAGAAAAAGAACTATGTACAAGGTAACAGCACAAAGCTATCTAAATAGCAACTGAAGAATCCCAAACCCAAAATCCCCAGCACGTGGATTTCTCTGTTTATCATGTATCTTCAGAATGTGACAACTTTTAAGACACACACTTTTTGTATTTGTATGCACCACAAAACACTGATGCCAAACAACAAATAATTGACTAAACAAAGCACCAAATGCAGAGAGGAGAAAACAAAATGCAAAAGTATATACGGAACTGGGCTATCTTTATAGACGCTTACGAAGCAATTTTACAGACAGCTGAACCCCAGGGAGCAAACAACCACATCTAGTCACTGATTTTGAGTAAGCCGTGGCAAAAACTACAGGAGTAGGTCTGCAGGCACTTAAACATGGCCATGCCATGCTAGGGCAGGTACAAATCTGAGTGTTGTACCTTGTGGTTTTAGTAGATGGTGTCATAAAAGCCCTCGGTGGTCATAAACTTGAAACAAATTAATATTTAGAAGTCAAATAAAACACAGTAAATCCAACAAAGAAACTACAGGAATAAATCTAACCAATCCCATAGAATAAGACATGAAATGTCAAAAGGCTAGGGGTAAACAAGCTAATCTGAGAGCAACATCCTTCCACCAGACAGTGGTCACACTCTGGAAATGAACTCTAGGAAGCTTGGAGGGAGGGAAACCTGGATCAGTAAAGCAATTCTAACAATGGGACACACAGAGAGCTATACAGATCTATAGGGGAGCATGAGGTAATTACAGGTTTGCATAGTCTTGTTTGGAAATTCTACATTACATGGACTTTGCTCTTGAAAAAGTGAAAATTGCATTCAGATTTCTTGCACTGGTATCAAAAGAGCAAGATACTATGAGAACTCACTGCAAAAAAAGAGGAGAAAAAGAAAAAAAAAAAAAAACAGAGCTGGAATCAAATGTCAAAATAGAAGCTGAGGCAGTGAGTCAGAGGCCCACTCACAGAAGCTGAGCACTACAACTGAGGAAGGGGGTTAGTACAGACCTTTGTACAGCCACATGGGAAAGCCAAAGAAAACTCTTGTAACAACCATCCTTCCAATTCTCCTCTGTTGTAACCTCCAGCCCTGCTGAATGAGCTGGACTCGGCACATCCAGTGAGAGACAGAGGCAAGCACAGCCAACAGCTCTCCTACAGCCTCCCTGCAACTCCTGAGACAGCAGAATCCAGAGCAGAGCACAGCAACCTATCCAGGGAGTAGCTGAGATGTCACTGAAACAGGCAATGCAACTTATTCCCCAGATCCACAGTAAAAAACAGGAGTTGGTATCAAATAAATACTGAATAGGCTATAAATTGCCTTGGCACAGATAAATGGTCAAACATTTCATTCTTCATTAGTTAATGTTGCAGGCAATAAACAAAGAACAGGTCTTTAAACCAGCTTCTTTCAATACCAGGTTCAGCTGCTACTATTATGAATGACTCTCCTAAAAGGGATGCACAGTCACACACCTAAAGTGAACAAATACAAATGAAAAACAATTTGAGAGCACACAAAAATGTATATGGGGAAGGAAATACAACATACAATGAATCAACACACAGCTCCTTGGTAAAACGAGCTCTGTCAGAGAGCTCCAAGAAAAGTACTAAAACAGATGAATATTCTGGTCAGCTGCTTAGAAGGGAGAATGAAAAACACACCAGTGCACTGATACAGGATGAGTTAGGAGCTGGACAACTCCTGGCACACTAAGTGCTTAAGCCTCAGGATGCTTTCCATGGGCTCCCGGCATCCTTCCCAAGCACATTTATCACAAGAGGGAAACTGAGCACAAAATGCCAGTCAAATACAGCAAAGATGGAAGACAGGGGCTCAAATCCATCCACAAAGATAACTAAAGTCAAAAAGGCAACAGTTTAATAGCTACCTGAATATTTTGGAATGGAATACATTTCTATGGTTGTACTAATTAAATGTGAACTTCATTCATTTAAGGACTAACATGAAAAGTTTGACTGTTATTTTTTCTACCATCTAAAATTATATATACATGACTACATCCCTTCCTTGGGCATTTCCCCCATACACAAAAAAGTCAAATCACACTACCTGCTGTAAAACCTTCTGAGACATGCCTGTCACAAGCTATGCACCAGCACCACAGAATCCCCTGTCTGAACTCAGAAGCAGGTGGCTCTTCTGCTGAGGCACAGCAATGGAACTTCATTTGGAATCACAGCTTGTACACAGAACCCTCTAATGCTGCAGCCTATACCCCCACAGCTTAAGTCACAAGCTCTTATTCATTCAGAGAGACAAGTTACTCCCAAAACCCATGTGTCTAAGCCCCCCATCCATTTCACCAGTCAGCAGAAGGAGGCAGGCACTCACCATAGTGGGCTGTCAGGGCCATCTGACATGCAAGTACCAGGCTGGGGAGTGAGACCAGCACAACAGCGAATGTATGGGAAAGCACCTGCAGAATGCAGCTGTGGATCTCATCCTCACACTCATAACCACCCATCCTTCCCACAGCGCTCAACGTCACGGAGACCTTGGCTGTGTAGGAAGGAAAAGTCAGCAGAGAGTCCCAGTAAGAGAACTTCAGGATACGGGAAAGTGAAAGTTATACCTTGACAAAGAAAACTGAATTCTTTGCCCTTGTGAAGAGGAGGCTGAAAGAAAGACAGCCTCCTCCCACTGTGTCTGGATTCCCATCACCTCTGCTACTGAATTCTGCAAGGAGCCTTGTCAGGGACTGGTAGATGCAGAGCCAAATCCTCATCCTTGTACTCTAACTGGTATTCAAATAGGTTAAGAGCAGAAAGCAGCTTTTGGCCTTTGGCCATTTAATTAATACTTAGGTATCTTAGAATTTATTTTTATCTCATCTGTAACAACTGTCATAATCAGATTTTCCATATTTATGTATTAAACAACCTATGCTTTTAAGTTTTTTTTTCCTCATCTATTTAACATAGTTTTTAAAGGATACTGCAAAGTTTTAATTTGTTTTTCCATTTCCCCTGTTTTAATGTCCTGCAAATACCTCTGACCATGCCAAAGACTTCTTGATCAGCACCAGCAACAACAAAAAAGATGAGACAGCCCTGGGAACAGGACAGAAGGGGCTGGTGCGAGTTCCCAGAATACTGATTTTTAATAAAACCTCAATGATAGATCTACACATTCCAGGAGTGCTCTGCCCTGCCACAGCTGAGAGCAGCTCCAAGAGCAGGCAGCTCACCTTCCCTGGTTTATCAGATGCATTTCTGTCAGTCAAAGACCACTGAAGGTGGCTGTCCCACAGGGATGTCACCTGGAGCTGGCACCACCTGTCTCAGTTCCCAGGGCTGGGGATGCCCTGGGTGATTTCTTGCACTTGATACAATAAGTATGTATCCACATTTTCCCTACAGGACACTGTGGGTGGTATCACCTTTCCTCACTGGAAAATTACATGGATAAATTTACTAAAGCTTGCAAATCTCAAGTGCAATGTGCTCGATACAAGCATTATGTGATTAAGAGGGCATTTCCTTTCTCAAAAATGGCAAACCACAACATCAGAACAGTGATCAGATGTAAAACTTTTCAACTCAGCAATGAAACTGTGAGGAAACAAAAAGTTCTATAAAACCAAATGAAGTAATCCTGTAATAATCAATTGCCTAATTGAAGTGGTAATGTTGCAGCCATCAAGCCAACCCTTTCCTCTCTGGATGTGAGGAGGGCAGGCAGCTTTAGACCTCTTCCTCCTCTGTGTAAGTGCTCTCATGTCCAGGTGTGATCCAGGGCCTGCAGACTGCAAGCTCCATGCCCTGTGGAAGCACTGCACTGCTGCTGTACAGGTGCAGCACTGCTGCATTACTCTCTGAGGTGTTTTATATAAAATGTGTGAGGAGGAACCACAAACCATGGGAGCTGCTGCAGAACGGTGCTGCTGCCTCAGCTGTCCTGCCTGAAGCTCAACCACCCCTGGATGACTATCCCACGGGGCTGCAGTACCAACAGAAGCATCTTAATATAAATTCTTAGTGAAACAAGAAGCAATAACCAATTAGTGAAGAAAAGGCAGGGAACAAACTGCTTCAGTGGAGAGTTAATAACATATCCTTTAAATAATGGTTGGTGCATTTGAGATCTTGAAAAAACATGTTCCAAGAGGAGCACATGTTCACTCGGGACAGTAGTCTGCTGTGAAATTTCCAATGATGCTGTGCCAATATCCAGGGTAAACCTTAAGCTTTCCAGGAATAAGGAAAAACTTTCTATATTTCATTTGTGCTTTCTCTTACATGTGCAGGTATAGCTGTATCAGAAAGAATCAAATTGGATTTGTAATTAAAGAAGGTAAAGTTGTGCAGTGTCTCACATGGTATACTGGATTTCCTAATCAGGTAATCTGAAGATAGACATTTCAGAGTTTTCATCTATAATCCTGTACTCCTCCAAAGTAAAAACTCAGTATTTTTTCTGTAACGAGGGTTTTGGGTAAGGGAAAATACTCTAAATATTTTAATTAAGTTTCATTTAAAAAAATCAAGCAATCAAACCAGAACATTCAATACCTATGGGTTTTTGGGTTTTTTTCTCTAATTTTATTAGAGAGAATAACTAGAAGCCTGGAAACATTTTAGTGATGTGGTCTAAGTAAATCCATGCTCTCAAAACATGCAAAAGTTTAATGTTAGCTCTTCAGTTCTTGGAACCTGATCTATAGTTAGAAGGAATGAGAAACGCTTCAAGTGCGTGTGGTTTTGTGCTTTGTTTTGTTGTGCGGTGGAGTTTTTTAGTTTGGGTTTGTTGGCTTTTGTTGTTTTTTTTTAACAAGGAAGTAACAGCTGCTGCTTTCATACAACATCCAAAACTCTCCAGCAGCAAGGCAAACTTACAGTACACCACTGGAAACTTGCTGGGAGGCTTCCCAAACTGTGTCAAAACAGATGAGTCTGAAGTGCACATGAAACAGAATGTATATTAAAGGACTAAAATCCTACCTGTATCTTGGTGCTCAGAGAAGAAACTACTATGTTCACGAATCCAAGAAAACTCATGTCCTTAAACCTGTGCTCAAGATGCTCAGTTTCAGTTCAATCACAAAAACTTCTTTTCAACAGTTCTCACACTCTTTAGGTGAAGAGTTCCCAGTTTCTACCCGGATTAAAGTATAAGCCACTACAATTTATGACACATGAAGATCCTAAAATGTCCTCTTTCAGACAGCCTTTTAGAAGGCAGCAAAACAAAACATACAGATATTTTAATAAGTTTTAGTGGAAGATGCCACAGACAGAACATGAATTAAGTAATGAATTCCTTAGGAAGGAAAATTCCTTCCTCATTTCTTGCTTATTTCTTTTACAATATTGCTTTACTGAAATGCTTTGCTTCTTATCATAATGCTTCTTTCAATACTTGGATTTCAAACTAATAAACTTCTCATTTTCCTCACTCTAATCTCAGGAAACCTTAAAACATTTACCCTCCAGAAATAAAAATACCACTTCTTTACCCATAAAATGGACATTTTATCTAACAGGCAATACAAGAAGAAACAAAATGAGCTTTCTTCAGTTCCCCATGCTGCCCACCATATGTCTGAGGACTCAGTGTAGCAAGCTCTGGAAGCTTGCACAAAAACCAGGAGAAACATTGTGCTTCACCCTGTTTTTCTGCCTTTATCCTGCAGAGCGGCTCCAAGACCTCAAGGCTACCAGTCAGAAAGAGAATCACAACTTCCCATAGCACAAGAAACATCACCTATATCTGGTACACAGCACAGAGAAGGGAAACGTGCTAGTTCAGATACTGAACAGCCTGTCCACTGCAGCATAAAGCTCAACACCAGTTCATCTGTACTGCTTCTCTGAATATAAATTAACTTGACATATCTGCTACCAGAGCTCCACAGCTTCCCAGAAAGTCTGGAGAGTGGCTCGCTCTGTTTGCAACTCCGGTGAAATATACACTGCAAACTTGTCTTAAAAAGTTCAAGGCAATGATAAGTGCTTACAAAACTGAAAATATTACAGAGAAATTGCCTGTGAAAGTAAACAGAACTTAGACTAAACTAGTCTAAACAAGAAGTTCTCCTGATGCCACCCAAGGACGCTGCTGAAATCCTGTCTGGTAAACAAACCGGGAGCTCAACATACCAAAGCTGGCAGGCTGGAAATCCCACAGAACTGATGAATGAAATGGGAAGATGGCCTGTTCATCCACCCTCAGCTTTCTGAGGGTTGTAATGTGAGGCTAGAAATGAAAGGTCAAGTTCAAAGGAAGAAGCACATTTCACTGTCAGAGCTCATAAAAGGTTCTGTGCTCCTTGGTTTCACACCCTCAATGCCCAGGACCACTTTGGACGTTCCTGTGCCTCCGTCCATGCTGAGTGACAAGGAGATGACATTACCACTTCAGCTGGTTCCAGCTGAGGTCTCAGCACTGCTTAGGAGGGGCGAGCAAGGTCCTGCTGTTGCCTCTCCCCACACACATCCTCTTTCTCTTAGTTAATTTCATCTCTCTCCTAATTCCTATCCATTCCAAAATACATAATCTTAGCTGACCAACAGTTTCTGCAGTGGCACCAACACCAGCCTGAGACCAGAGAGGAGCTAAAAGCAGTGCACTCTGAGGCCGTATGCTGGTACAAGTCTGTCAGGTCTCTCTGCCAGGTGGCTGATCAAGCACACAATTCAGCCTCTGCTTCTCAGCCAGACGAGACAAGACCACTCACATGACCTGCTATACCTGATCATGTGAGGCTTTACTCCTTCTCCATAATAATAATAATTAAAAGACTGCTAAACATGCTTCCCTCATATCTTCTTCTCTGCCTCAAAAATTCTTTCTAGCTAAAAGCAAGTAAGTATGTTAGAACACAGTACTTCACTTCCCAAACACTGAGCCTTCCACTCCTCCTTCCCCTGCCCACTGCCTCACAAGGGACAGGTTTTTTAGCTGAAGAGATGTTACCTGTGATTTGCCTTTAGACCCTGCACATCAACACCTCAGTCCTTAAACATCCAAATGATTCCACTTGCCCCAATACTATCACACCAAGCTGCTTCAGTCAAACACAGTTGGACAATTGGGGGGCTTTGAGACAAATTCACTGAAGTTTTATGGTCTTGCAAGCAAGCAAGCAGCTTTACTTTACAGCATTTCTTAGGAAAACAGATAGCAGGGCAAGAGGAAGGAAAACGTACCTTCAAAGTGATTGCAACTGTGACAAACCAGTAAATTCTGAGGAATTCCATGGGCACAATAGATTTTGCACTCAAGCTGTGATAACAGTAAGCTGCCGTGGTGATTTAGCTGTACTTAGAGGCATGGTCTTAAGCTAACTGCAGCAAAAGATGTGGTCAGAAGAGATTTATGTCCTCAGGCCATAGTAAAAGTCTGCCTGCATCTTTTACTGTCACTGACAGACCTGTCCAACAGCTTCTACAGCTTACAGTAGTCAGCACTCTATCATTCAACAGACAAATTCAGAATTAGGTCTGCCTTTACAAAGGAAGCAAGCTCCTCAATGTCTCATCAAAACCATGATTACTCACAAAGTTGCCTTTGCTTCTTGCCCTGAGGGCAAGGAAAGAGTATACACACGCAGCAGCACGCAGAAAAGACAATGACAAACCAAAATGGCATCAACGAGCAACAGAACAAATCAATCCTGAATACCAAAATACCTGGGCTTACTTGGAAAATTTGACACTATTTAGTCAAAGGTTTTTGGCAGGTTAACACACAGAAGGCTTAATAGCTGTGAACAATATCTGTTTATAATCCTTGTTCTTAATATGCTTATGTTTGCGTATACAAGTGGCTGTTTTTTGTCTTTTTCCAGCCATGCTGACACAAGAAGTGCTGTAAAACAAGGAAAATTATTAAATAGGAACAGGAGGAGGTGTTCTGTTATAGCCAAACAAAAATACATCCCAATGCACCTTTCACCTTAGCATCTCTAACATCTTGCTATAAGCAAGAGTTCCTATTCTAGCACTGGAAAAGTCTTTGTGTCCCATCACAAGCCACCATGGAGACAGACTAGCACCCTTCCTTTTCCCATGAAACTCCTGCCACGGTGTTAAAAAATCCCAAGGTTCATCCAATCTCCAGCGAGCAAAATTCTTATTATTCAGCACTCTGAATACAGGAAAATATCTCAAAAGGTTGTTTTTTTTTTCACAGCAGAATAACAGACTAGCTTAAATCACCTGGTGCTACAGCACGGCTAAGATCAGCTTGACACAGAACATCAACAGGTTTAGAGGGCTCCAGGGTCTCCAGGTGTTGTCAAAAGAACCATCTCACAGCCCAGCCCCGCAGTGCCTCAGCCCAAGAAGCCAAGGGCAGTGCCAGCAGCACCTCACAGATGGAGAAGCAGCCCCGTCATGCTCCTCATGTACCAGTGCACTTTGTCACAGGGGTGTCACAACTGGGACCAACGCAGCCAAACGATGCACAACAGAACAATGGCAGGTCCTGTGCTTGAAAGCAGGGCAAACCAGCCAGCATGAAAAAGTGCCCTTTGAACAATGCTGCAGACACTGCACCATGCAGAGACATTTACTCTCCTTTGCTGAGTGCAAGAGAAGCAACACTGAGCTGCAGCACCAGTGCTGAGCGAGCTTTGGCATCCCCACAGCTGCACCATGCTTGTCCATGCTGCAGAGACACGGTGAGCACAAGGCAGGTGATGACAGAGTAACTAACCTGGTATTTCTAAGCAGAAACACATGACACAACAGTCCAAGAGTTACACTGGAGCTTAGTGGCTACAAAGAAAAATCATGCTGCTATAATAAAAGGAGTACAGAAAAGGGAAACTCCCTATGCATGGTTCCCAGTCTAAAGTTGAAGAAAACCTTCACATCTTTTACAGTAACAATACAGAAGAACCATGGTTTTGGTTGTGGCTGCAGAATGTTGTTACTGCCCATAAAAATGGTGTTATTGCTCCAGGAGGAGCCACAGAGGGATAAAATACGACTGGACCAAGAGAACCTGGGTGGAAAGGACTGCTACCTTACCTGGAGGGCAAAGCAGGACAGCCAAAGCTGGGAACAAAGACTAACCAGCTGTAAGATCGCTGCTTTACCAGACAGAAAGCTAAATATTTGACTTACAGAAAGGTAAAACAGCACAGTGCAATGTGGATGCACAAAAAGGATGGGAAGATGCTGAGGGAGGCACCACTTAGTGACTGCAGGGAATAAGGGGGGCTGCACCTTCCAGAGCAGAGCTCTGAAGATGAGGCAGTGACTTGGGCCAAGTACAACAGGACCATGGAGGAGGGAAGTACTGGAAAGCGATAATGGAACACTGTGACAGGGAGCTATGGCTGGGATGTGCAGAGGTTCTCAGGGAAGGCATGGGGAGCTGAGGAAGGAGCCCACAGTGGCAACTGTGACATGAGGAGAAAAGGGGAGATGCAGCTTCATGGGGTGAGGATGCCCTTGAGGATTCAAATACCAGGTAAACGGAGCAGCATTGGGGAGTAGGAGCCCAAATCTGACCTCCATGACTCCAATAAAATATTACAGGGAAAGAGGGTAAGGAAAGAAAGCAGACAGACGGGATGCTGCCGAGCCTGGGTACACTGCTCACTGAGCTGGGTAAAGCTCCCCGGGAGGTCTGAACCTGGGCACGGGGAAGAAGGTGGCCTAGGCTGGGCTACTGGGGAGGGGAACTGGAGCGGCTCAGAGAGGCACCGGGGGCAACTCCAGGAGCCACTGAGGGCAGTTTGTGGGGCACTGGCAGACGCTGAAGGGCATTTAGGGGACAGCTGTTAACGGGCACCTGAGAAACAGCTCATTACGGGGATCCCTGAGGGGCATTTTGGGCTTCACGAGTGCCTGGAAAGCTGCTGGGGGTGTTGTCAGGGGGTCTCTACCGTGGGGGCTGGGGGTCGCCAGCAGGACCCGGAGGGGTGATTGGGCTGTCACCGAAAACGACGGGATAAATAAATCTTTCTAACACAGACAATATTTGTTACAATTAAAGATTTTCCAGCCAGCGGGGGGAAAGGGGGAAATGGCCGAGTCCCTAAGGGGCGCCTTGGCGGATGTGAGGCGGTCACAGGCAGACCCCCGAGGGGTCGCTGTGAGGGGAGAGGAGCGGGCTGTGCGGGGGCATTGCCGGCAGCTCCCCGAGGGACGGGCTCGGTGGCAGGCCCCAGAGGAAAGCTTCGGGGGGCTCTGGCAACTCCCAAAGCGGCGGCCCGGGCTGGGGGAGGCGCGGACCGTGCCGGGCAGGAGGGAGAGGCGGCGGTACCGAGCGTAACGCGGAGGCAGCGCCGGCCGCAGCGCCGCCAGGACCCCGAGGCCCTGCCCGCGGCCCCCTCCCGCCGCACGCACCTTCTGGCGGATCTGCCCGGACGTCGAGACTTTGCGGATGAGCTTCTGCAGGGAGCCGGGCTCCTGCTCCGGCTCGCTGTCCGACGACTCCTCGGGCGCGGCGCCGGCGGCCGGCTCTGGCTGTGCCTGCTCGGCCCCCGCCGCCGCCGCCATGCTGCACGGACCGGCGGCGCGCCCGGCGCCCCCTACTGGCCCCGCGCGCGCGGCGCCCCCCAGCGGCCGCCGCGTCCCAAGGCGGGGCGGGAGGGGCCGGGGCGGGGAAGGGCCCGGCCGCCGCAGCGGGACCGTCACGGCCGCCCCGCGAGCCGCCCGGCCGCGGCTCCTTGGAGCCCGGACAGAGGTGTTCAGCGCAGCCCTCCCCGCTGAGCGAGCGCGACAGCCGGCACGGCGGTCCCCATTCCTTCCCATTCTTCGTGGCTACTGCAGCACACAATCACAGAGCCATTCGGGTTGAAAAGACCTCTGACACCATCGAGTCCAAGCCATAACCGAACACCACTTTGTCAACCGGACCAGAGCACTGAGTGCCACATTCCGTCATTCCCTGAACACCTCCACGGACGAGCACACCACCACCTCCCCGGACAGCCCCTCCCAAAGCTCTCCCCGTGTGCCCAGGATTTAATGGAAAGCTGCGAGCACACCCTGTGCCCGGGCTCCAGCTGCCAGCACTCCCGCCCCGAAGGGCGCTTGAGGGGCGCTGAAGGCGGCTCGCTGCCGCCGCCAGCCCCGGCCCGGCCCCGCTCCATTGGCAGCGGCCTGGTCAGCGCCCGCCGCCCCTCTGAGCCCTCAGCGCCGGGCAGGGCAGTGCTGCCGCTGGGAGCGAGGCGTGCGAGGGGAAAGCGTCTGTCACCAAACCCGTCCCGACATGTATTTGCTCCAAGTGTCTCCAAACACAGCAGGTCCAGAGATGCCATCCTCGCAGAGCGCATCCCTCGCCGGGAGCTGGCGAGCTCTTCACAAACAGTCCCACCACATCAAAGCCGCCGAGTCAGGAAACTGGATCTGCTCTCCCCAGCGCTAAACAGGAGGAGCAGGCCGCAGGTCTGACTCGGTACATCAACATCACACCAGAACCAGAAGAAAGGGAAGATAAAAGGCAAACAGTTGTAGCTAGAGACCTATTTTCTGCTGACAGAAGTCTGCATCTGCTGGCTAAAGGGCCAGAGAAAAGTCCAGCTTGTCCTGCAGGACAGGGAACTGCAGGAACCAGCAGAAAACCCTCACTGCTCTCTCAGTAAATCACCAGCATGAGCTGAACAAATCGGCTCTCAAAGTGCTTTCCCAAGCCCGGACAAAAGAACAGATTTAATAACCATTTAACAACCCTTTCTTCCCCACTACACAGACTGCACTGTGATTTTGTCCCCTTAGCTTACAGAAGTCATCACCACAGCTGAATTTGAGAGGAAAGGCAGGCAGCAACAGAGGCCCCTCACAAAGCTGACATATAAGAAATTTTTTAAAAAGGAAAAGAAAAAAAATTAATCAGATCTGAGTTTACTGGTCCCATACTTACAGGTGTAGTAGCCAGAAACACTGAAGGAAACACCTTTGTGGAGAAAGATACACTTTGAAGACCTGTTCCCCCTCCTTCTCTTAGATCTTTAAAGGATTTTCTGAATTCCTTTTCTCCACGACCAGCATATTCACAACCAATAATTTCTTCAATCTTTCTGTATCTTTTGTGTGTTCTCCAGCCACCAACACGTTAGTAGTAAAAATACCAGGGAAAAGCCTTCCCAGACATCCAGGTGCAAATGCTTGACCCTCCCGCAAAGCTGAAATCACCCAGAAATTATCCTGATCACAAACACCTGGAACTGGCCGGGTTCCTTCAGCAGCAGAGCACCCCGTGCAGAGCAAACACTGTGCCCCTTGCAATTCCAGCTAAGGTGAGACACCTGTGACCAATGGACAGCACTGAGGAACAGGTGTATTAGGGCAGAGCACTGATGGAACCCTGAAGTCAGCTGTGGTCCTAATTAACTGCTTCCAGCATCTTAATCAAGACCAGTTTACAGAAGCAAACAGATATAAGTGTGAAGTTCTTAATTCTATTTTCCAGAGTGTAGGGTGGGAAACATATGTCTGTATTCATAAATGTGGGCCCTGCAATCAGACTTTCCAGGGAAATTTAAACCAGGGACACTGAAAAGCAGATTTAAAGCAAAAATTAGAAAAATAAAACACCAGTTGTTTTACATGCAAAGTGTAATTAGCTGATGCAACTCACTTCAGCAAAAACTTACATGAGATTCAGGAAAACATCTGACATTTACATGGATAATGAGAATATCCAGATCAACAACAGAAAACAAAGTTTGCAGAATGCAATCTCATTTCTTAGAGCATAAAGAACTGCTGGCAGATGGATGTTGGGAAAGGCTCCTCAGGGAAGGCTGCACCATAATTTCCTCCTTAATTTTCCTGCACCCTCTTTTGAAGCAGTTGCCTACAGGAAACTAGATTAAATACAGACTCTGTCTGGACTTGTATTTCTGTTTGGCATTGTATATAGGGAGCTTTAAGCAATTCATTGACAGTGCACATTTATCTCATCTTTAACAATTTGGTTATTAAGCATATTGCTAGAAAGCTAATACTGTGTATCAGCATTGTCTATGCTGTGGGAGACAACTTGTGAGACATTTACTGGTATACAAAGTAAATGTAAAAGCCACGTGGGGACAGTGCAAGCACTGAAAACATTCACTGGCTGAATTTGGTAAAGCATCAATGCAAAAGCAACCAAAAGGAAAAAAAAATCACTTTTGTACAGTCTGCTGAGAATGATTTGATGAATCACCCATGGCTGCAAGCCAGGCTTCCAGGCTAGGATTTCATTCACTGGCACTTCAAAGTCACAGACTCTGACATTGAATAAGTCCAGGCAGGCTGCATAAACCCTCATTTAAGCTCTCACCAGTGCTGAAAGCAAACAACCTTTTTATTAGGCAGTCCTGAAAGCAGAAGTCAAGATATGGCAGATATCCTCTGGTAGCTCGAGTAAGAGCCAGGTGTTGTGTTTGCCCCATTCAAGGTGAATCTTGCAATAAGCAGTAAAGGTTCCTGATGTCATGTCCACTGACCTCAGGGCTGACCCCTGGAAGACCATGTATGAACTGAGAACATGCAGATTACTAGAAACTTAACTCCTACATTTGTAATTGAAGCCAAACAACACAGCTCCTTTGTCAGCCCGTTCTTTTAATCACTCATCAGTAGAGGGTGAATTCTTGTCCTCTTCATCAGGTGTATTTTTTAGCTTCTGACGAGCAAACTCTTCAAATACCAGCTCTGCTTCACTGCAGTGAAAGAAACACAGGTCTTTCAAAATGATGTTACCCTATTTTTATACCAGTAGACTGTAGGCAACACATAGGATGAAGAAGAGAAGCCCACAATAGACTGGTGGTGTTTCCTTTGTCTCCAAAGTGATTTGGATCACTTTCCCACAGACACCACCTTCACTGCTGCTATTCTAGCTAAAATGAAAAGCAGTTGATTGAGCGAGTCAAGGCACAAATTGAGCATGTTTTTCATCTGTACTGAATCATGTCCATTCCAGATACATATTTATCAGCTAGCTGAACAGCCTAGAGCTTGCAAGGGGCTTTGTCCAGGAATAAAATGTGAAACATTTCACCCTTATTCCTTCTATACTAAAATAGAGGGACATGGTCAAACCTAATAAGTTCCTTATACTTCCAGATATAGAGCACAAACACATCCCTGTTAAGCAAAACATGATCTCTTAATCTATCTTCACATGGTCAGTCATTGCTGTTTAACTCAAAGCAGTCATTTGTCAGGCCACAGTAACTTGCTCACATTGGATTTTAAGCTGGGGATTTTTGGACAGTTTTGAGGAGTTTTAAAAAGAGTCAATGCACAAGTGTAGCTGGAATGTGAAAGACTAAAAGAAACTTACCCATCCTTCCCTGCAGTCACGAGAATGCAGCAAAGGAGGAAAAGAGAGTAGTCAGAACAGCAGATGGCTAAAACACTTGCAAAATGTTTAATGCAAAAAATGTATGGATTGACAAGTCAGAGAAGTGACAAGATTTGCAGCAGTACAAGTAGAATTCCAGAAAGTCTCAAAATGTGTATAACTATACCTGATGAGACAAGTCTCAATCTCCCAAATGGAAAAGCATTCCAGCAATGATGCCCAAGCTATCTGAAGGGCTGAGGAACAAAGACAGATTTTCCCATCTACGCTTGCTCATGGTCACAGCTGTGCACACCTGTGCACACATCTGGACTCTGAGCTGACAGTGCTTGCATGACATGATGTCAGCTTTAATTGCTCTATCACTGTGACTGAAGAAGTCAGCTTAGATAAGAAGACATTGATTTGTTCAATAAATATGAAGTTATTAAAATTAAAGGTCAAAGCAGAGAAACACCTCAGGGATCTCTCATCAGATGGGTTAAGGCTTTTGGGGCAGCACTCCAGATTTCATCTTGCCCTACAAATGTTTTCAAGACTTTTGACATTTGCGTTTCTTTAGTGGGATCTTTCCTAACCACACTATAACAAATCCTACTTACTAGCAGGATTCCTTGAAAGCTGTTTCAGCACAGCCTAAAATAAGCAGAAGACTGTATTTGCAGGGATTTTATTGTTCTCACAATTATTGTTCTCAGTTATTTTAGGAAGGCATAGTCACTTAACTGGCTTACTTCTCATGGCTTTGGGTCAGGGAGCAAAGCTCTCTTGTTCTACAGAAGCAAGAACCTGGGGCACTTCAGTGACTGGATAACTCACTACCTGGAGATTTCCCATCCACAACACACACTGCAATCAAGGGCAACACACACTGCTGGAAAAGTCAGCATCAAAAGTGTGCCAAAGAAGGCCACTCCAGCCAAAATGCCTCAAAGGATGGCTTTTGTAAAGACACTCCTGATGGAATCTCTCCAGACCAGGACAGAAGCCAAGATGAAGTCTGGAAAGTCTCAGGGCATGTATGCTTGATTGACATGGATTTAAAATGAAATATTTAGAACTTCTAAAATTTCCAACACATAAAGCATCATTCTCATTCCATTTTTTTCTCCTTTAGTCTGCTCTCTTTCCCCTCTTGGAGGCACATTCATTACTATGGGAACAGTGGGGTCAGTGATGTGGGTGAAGCTGAGCAAGATCCCCACCAGTGATCTGGAACTGCTTTTACAAAAGGGAGTGAGGGGGGAAATAGGTATTGTTTCAATGGAGCATATACTTAACTGCCTGATAAATGATTACTGAGTCAATACACAGATAGTGTGGCAGCAGAGTAGTGCTCACAATGTACCTCAGATGGAAGATGACATTCAAAGGTGCACCACTTCACCTTCAGGCTGCAGCACTAACTCCAATATGCTCCAATTGCATGCTAGCAGGAGTTAGGTCTACTCCAGAGTTTTCTGGCTGTCCTGTGGTTTATTTAATATTATAATATTGAAAAATTCTCAGAAAATGGGTAGACTTTTGCTTCTTTTAATTAGCATTCCAGCAATTGTTTTGAGGGTTGGGATGGGAGGGGGATTGATGAGGGTCCAGAATACCATTGTCCTCTCAGGGGAGGGTTTTCTGGAAGCTTTTATTTTGCAGCCACAGAAATTATTCCATATAATTCAAGTCATAACATGGTAATTTTCAATATAAACTTTCTTTTAACCTCTCTTAACTTGATAGGGGAGAAAAGAAAAAGAGAATGGATTTTGTTATTTTCCAAGATATTCAACACTTTAAAATGTCCTAATTTCTGAAAGTCACAATACCAAAACAGAGAAAGTATTGCTTTACTTTACTGTTAGAGGGACAAAGCATTCCTGGGTTTCTTGAAAACAGCCCTTTTGTGCAAGTTTAATCAGGGAGCAGATAAATGACCATTTGTTGAACAACAGCCAAAACAAAGGCAGTGTCCAAGACATAGGCCCACAAAATGTAAAACATCAGAAGAGGCAGGAAAACCCCAGACCAAAGAATTCATGCTGAAACCTCAGCCTTGAGGAAAACTCAGCAGGAACTTCTGGGCTAACTGCTGACCAGGAAAGGTCTTGGAAGCATGAAGAGACACAGCCCAGTTTGAATCTATCTTTAAAAGAAACAGGTCCTTACACGTTTTTTGTCAACAGGCAGAACAGACAGACTGCCAATGTGACAGGAGCTGCTTTGCCTAAAAATAACCACATGTGAACCACATGGGTCCAGAAACAGTTACAAAACCAGCACACACAAAACATGCAAATCCTGGCCTAGCAGAAGACCAAGAGAAGGAAGTGATAAACACAGGGAAGGAAAGGTAGCAAGCTGCTTCTTTTCTGTCTCCCGCAGGCACAGGGAAGAAAGATCAAGCAATCTGCAATAGCCATGCACTGTGACAGACCTGCTGTTTACTGAGTGATGAATGCTTCAGAGCTTGCTCACAGACAGCTAGAGAGGGCAAAGCCATCTGCTGTGAAACAGAGCACACAGCACGTGCTCACACTTGCCCTGGCTTGGCCCTGAGAAAATTACCTCACGTTCTTGGGAAGTTTATGTTTCTGAGGTTCTCTGCATCCAGTCAGCCCTGCATGATTAAATGCATTGATGCTACACATTTTAGTTCTGCCATAAATCACCTTGGCTAGAGAAAAGGATATTCCCCCACTGCAAAATAAATCACAATATGTGGCACTTTTTAATCCCACTCCAGCTTTAATTCCATAAGATGGTTGCTCTGACTTCTTTCTGTTCTTCCAGCTGTGCCTTAAGACAGTCAAGTGAGCAGGAAGGTGCAGGAGGCAAACTGGTCACTACTGACTTGTCAATAAAAACAAAAGGGAATGGAAAAAGAAGATAAGGAGTGATCTCAAAACTCCCTCTGCATGCACCTCTGCCTACACTCACTGCAGAGGCTGCTGAACAAGCCAAGAAAAATTCCATCTTTTGGGACCTTTGGGATTCCAAACACTGTTTGTTGAAACTCCATCTCTGCAATTAAGCCTGGATTTGCTTGATTCCAAATTAGATGGTATTCCACTAATGAAACACATTATATTTCTCAGAGTTCATGAGCTAAATTGGTAGAAGAAAAAATTAAAAATCCTGAACTCACAACTGGGAAAAGTGATGAAGCACAGTGCATGGAAAACTACCAACCAATAAAGCTGAAAAGCGTTTCAGTTCACCAGCTTCATATGGGAGACTGTTTTATTCCCTGTAAGAAGCTCAGACACCACATTCCAGCACAGTTTTCAAGTCAGCTATTCAGGCTTCAGAGGAATTTTCTGTTATGTTAGAGTATCTGTTTTTAAGAGAAAGCATTTATTGCCTGTGTTAACCATTTGCAGGGCTTTCCCATGGGATAGCTCCTGAAATTACCTGCATTTTTTTCAGTTTATAAGAAACCTGGTATTTCCATCTGTACAAAATGCATGGCACATAGCTGACACTTCTGACAGCAGGCTCCTAGAAGACTTTGATGTAGCAAACAACATGTGGGCTGTGCCTCTGGTAAGAGGATGTGCTGGGGGAAGTGATCTGAGAAATATTGCAGGTCTCCATTTTCCTTGTAAAGTCTTCTGCCCACATCCTTTTGAGTGTACTGTATAAAGGAGTACATCCTCCCTCCTTTGAAATTACCTTAGAAGGGAGAATTGCCTGACTTCCATTTTTCCTTATATTACAAATGCTTCTGCCAGAAGTACAAAGTAATAAAAAGGGATTACTGGCATTTTTAACACCAAAAAAGTAATGTAAAAAAATTCACACCATTCTAAAAATGTGAACTTTTTTACAGTTGCCTAAAGCTTTGGATGAGCCTTGTTAGAAGTTTTCAAGCTTTCCTTGGTGTCCATGAAAGCTCCTGAGCTGCCCAGAGGCACTAGATGGCCCTCACCAGCCACACTCCTGGGATCACCAGTGCCATCCCAGCCTCCACCACTTCTGTGCCAAGAGAATGTGCTGGCACTGCTCACAGCAGGGGCTTTCCCAGGGAAAATGAGTTTCCTGTAGTGCAACTGTTACAGGAGAGATAAAACCTACCTTTGCCCACTCCAGCACATCCATAATTAGCAAAGCCTGATTCCCAACCAGAGCATCTAGATGTGGAGTGGATCAGCTCTCTTCTCATTGCTCACTCTTGATCCCTCCAACAATTTCACACAGTAACAACTCAAGTCACCCCCTTCTAATGCTTCCAGCATAGACCAAAGCATTTATCTCAGGATAACTCTTCTCAAGGTTCCACTGACACTTTCATGTTAAAGTTTCATTTTCTTAGAAACAGCAGCTTTAGTTCAGTTTGGGCACAAAGAGAAAATGAAAGAAAGAAATAGGAGCACAAAAGCAGCCATGGCTTTTGTTTGAAACCCACTAAACTTTGTCCCAGTATAGAGGGTAGGACAAGATGGCTCATCTGTAACAGCCCCAGCAGGAAAGGGCTGGTGTGTCTGGTGGTCGAGAGAGGCTTCAGATGCTGCACAGGAACTTCTGATTTGGTGTGAGCACCTTGCAATCTCTGGTGCTCACCACTGGCAAACAGAGCCAGCCAAGGCCTGAGGAAGTGGAAGGATGCTCTGACAGCCTGTGATTCTGGCATCTGATCCCAAGCCTCAAATGCCTGGGTAAGGCTTGCTCCTCACACTGTTACAGAGGTCCCTCACTTCCACACAGAGACCTAACATTGAAGAGATGTTGGTTTTGGATAACCACTGAACAAGGAGGCCACATCACAGACACCATGGCAAATGCCACATCAAGATAACAGGGACTCAAGAATCATCAGCAGTTTTATCACCTCTTCACTTTGCTTAAAAGTATTTGGCTTTGTACAATGCTCATGAGGTGTTAGGTATTTTCTGTGTCAGATTTTTTATTTTTTGCTTATACTGCTATCTGGCTGGGAATTGCTGACAGCTTCATATAGGATATTTTGCACTGCAGTCATAAGATTTAACTGTGCAGAGTTTCCTCAAACCCCTGTTCTCTGACCTGTGATTCCATACATGAAAGATGAAAGGGAACATGACTCTTTTCCATTTTCTCCCATCTTTACATCCCTGCTCCCTGTTATTTAATGCCTGGAGGTTGATACATACATACATACACACACAAACACACACATACAGACACACAAACACACAGAACAGCTCCACACTGGAGCCTTGTAGGCTCTGAAGGCTTCCTGTAGCACAAATCACTCTAAGCCTTACAATGGTGAGATCTCACCAGAGCCTGTTCATGAGCAAAGACAAAACAAAAGCCAGGTGTAACTGACCTGCTGGGTTCTTTTCCTCAGGTTTGGGGTGCATGAGACGAAATGGCAGCTCTGTGCCCACTTCACTTCAGGGAGAAGAAAGAATGCATCAGATCCACAGCTCCACACAAATGCCTGGTTCAGCCTCCTTCCTCCTTAGGCCAGCCTGAGCCCTCAGCTCCAGCTTCACTCATTCTTCCCTTTTTTTCCAATCATAATTTTCCTCTCCAAAAAAGTTAAGCTTAAATTTCTCCACAAATATCCCAGGCATATTCACTTACACAGACTGGGTTTATTGTGTGCTGAATGTACTTCCATGTATACAAAAATCGAAATATATTCTTGTAATAGCTTCATTTTCACAGGAGAACCACAAACTACTTGCTCCTAACAGCTTAAGGGACAGTTGATTTTTTTTTAGGGAGGTGAGAATGGCAAGTAAAAAAGAGAATAAAGAGATGAACTAACAACTAGGACTGCATGGTCTGAAAAGGAAGATGACATTTACCTGGAAGTGAGGTCTCCCAGTATGCTACAAAAGAAAACAAGGAGAAAAACAAAGAATATTTAATGTCTCTCTATTCTGGTGCTCCAACAAGTGCTCTTTAATTGGTGGACTACTGAAATCACTTTCCTCATGTACTGTTCCCTACTTGCCACAAATTCAACTGAACCTGTTTTTAAAAAAGGTAGTTTTACTGTTTCATGTCATTCCCATGGACAAAGAGTCTAAGTTTTTGAACTCCTGACCAAGTGTTGGGCATGGCACCTTTTCCAAGAGCCAAAAGGCAAGTGGATGACCACAGAAAGCAGCAGGCATTTTATCACACTTTAGGCAAATCTTTGATGTATTTTTGTAGTAGAATGAAGCATAGATAAATGAAATACAAAGGTAAACAGTGACTAGCATCAACTGAGAGTCACTATCCTGGTCCTTCTTTTCACTGACTGTATTCTGGATCTAACTTATATTGATAACATCAGCTTTACCAGAAAGCTGGCTGAGTACAGAACCTGAGCTACAGTATTTATGACTCTCAGGCAGATGTTTTCACCTTCTGCTCTAGGAGAACAGCAATGTCAATGTAAGAGGTTCACACAAAGTTTCACCTCACTTCTCACAAAATAGGTTATAGCTTTGAAACAAAAATTGCAATGCAAACCAGAGTTTCCTACTTCAACCATGAAGTTATATGGTATCTAAGGAGAGTAACACAAACTGTGACTCAGGGCAAGTCCTATGGATAGGCCAAGACTGTTTTCCAGGCAATTTATGCTTTACAGGGAGCCTCATATCCTATAACATGTGCCCTTTCTCTTGGGGTGGACTGTTCTGGTCTCTCCTCCCCCATCAATGACATAAACACACTCCCCTCCCTTAACTCCAGGCAGATGTAGCAAAAAGTGTGTTACACTTACCCTGGAACAGTGAGCTTCACTTTGATCTTGTAGGAAACCAGAATCCCCATCACTGTCTTGTCTATTCCATCCTTAATGCTGCCAGAGAAAACAGAGATCAGGGTGAGGTGGCACAGCAGTGCAGCAACAACACACACCTGGAGCAAGAACCAGGGAACATCCTGGATGTGGGAGGGCAGGCAAGCCTCAGGTACAGCCAAGACCTCTCCACATCTGTGATCCCCATTCACCCTGAAGGAACATGATGGCTTTAGTAATGGTGCTACGTGTATCCATCTGGGAACAACTTTACAAAGTCCTCAGGGAAGTGTCTCCTCCATGCTCCCCTCTTCTCTATAACTCTCCTACTACGTGGGACCATTTAAAACTCCACTCACATGGTACTAGAAGCCAAGTTGGTGTCCTCATCCTTCAGCTTTCCATCCAGAGCTATTTCCCGTGTCTCCCGGTTGTTTGCAAGCAAGGGCAGAACTGTCAGTGTCTTGGTCAGGCTACTGTTTGGCTGCACCTTTTCCCTGAAAATAAGAAGGGAAGTGATACACTTCAGTTTGTTACACACACAACTAGGAGAATTTCAAAACAGATTACAAAGCTGCCCAAAAGGAGAGGAATTTATCTGTGCAAATTCAGTTGTCAACAATACAGATGTCCACCTCTAATGTAATCAGCAAAATTCCATTTCTAAAAAAAAGCACTTATAGAAAATTCTTAATTTCACATTAAGGCACAAAAGTAGGTCAAAACCACAGAATAATGGAACAGTTTAGGTTGGAAAAGCCCTTTAAGATTATCAAGTCCAACCACAAAGCCAACATTGCCAAGGCCATCAGTGAACCACGTCCCTAAATGCCACATTGATTTTTCCTAATATCTAATCTACACCTCCCTGGGTGCAACTTGAGGCCACACCCTCTGTGCTGCAAAGCTCTGAATTTGCACAAAATGAATCCTAGTTGAGAATACCAGTACTGAAGGGAAAACATGTCCTAAGCTACAGAGCAGAACACTGGACAAATATAAAGTACCTGGGTATGCCCAACCCTCCTCACCATGTCAGGTTCAGAGCTGCCAATACAGTGAAAAGAAGCAAGTGGTTCTCCATAACATGTACAGACTCGAGGCTTCTGTGGGCTTTGTCAGGCCAGAAGAAACAAAATGAAATGCTCTTGCTCAAGCAAGAGTGTTCATGACTTCCAGTCAAACAGCAGCACCTTTCAGAAAAGTGCTGCATCTCTATTTAAAGATTTGCAACAAGTGGGAACCTTCTGCTGCCACCACTAAGCTCATCTAGCAGATAATTACTCTTCAAATCTCTTCTGCAATATCCCCATTCCCTGAAAAAAATGTAAGGATCTCTGCTGCTCTGTGAAAAGGGGACCAACTGCATCTAGAGAGTATGAGTGGTGTGGCACACACAAGAAGAGAGAGCACTGTAACAGCAGGAGACTGCCAGACTGTAAGTATGAGAACCTCTCATCACTGATGATGAGGGTAATTAAAAGGGTGTGAAGGAGCAGGAGCATTCACTCACTGTGCTTCCTCAGCAGCCACCACTTTGGTGTAGAAGTCACTGGAGTACAGCACCACATTGGCCACCTGCTCCACTGAGGGAGAAGGAAGAAAGCAGACACTCAGGTGTGAGCATACACCACAAACAGCACAGCTGCCCCCACCCCAAGCCCCAGGAATGGGAAACATGGTGAAGAAAGCAGAAAACCTCATCCATTTAGAGCCTGAAGGGACCACCAGGTCAGATAGGCTGACCTGGACAGAGACCAACAGCACACCAATGGCCAAAGTCTGTCTTCTCTGAAAGGTAAGAAAGCCTTGATTTGGAGACAACACAAAGTCAATAACCCACAGTTTCTCTTGGGATCCTCTCTTTCCATTAAAAAGATGTCCCTCTTCTTTCTCTGTTTGGGGCTGCTTTTATCTCTGGTCCTGATACCTCTTGTGTGCCTACAGCCCATGCATGTGCACTCAGGAGACAGCATCAGCACAGAGCCTGTGGTAACAAATGGCTCATATTCTCCAATCCCACACAAAAAACCCCAGGGTAATTCTGACTGACACACTGAAGAGGAGAGAATCTGTGACCAACAAGAAACAGCAACACACAGGGGAGAGGGACAAATTCCTGATATCCCCAACTGCCTTCTTAAACTGTTATAAGCAGTAAATTCTGTCTCTCTTTCAGTCCTATTGCACTCAAAGAATCCAAATCAACAGCAAAAACATACCCTGGACTTTGATCTTCTTCACTGTTTTCTCTGTGTTGTTGTTGATGGTGACAGTGACTGGAATGGGCTCACCATGGTAGTATACCTAGAAGGAATGTGATGCTCAGAAATCCAGCCAGGAGAATTCCAAGCCCTAACCCCTCTAATTCCCCCAGATTACACCTCATAGAGGCCAGACAGGGGAAGATGACCCCTCCCAGTGATTCATGACCCCTCTTTCAATGATTTCAAATGTATTTGGTAGGGCTTCAACCACCCCTAGCAGTAGCCACTGACAGAAATTAGAGCCCTTGATAGCTGGGACAAGTCAGTCTCAGCTGAGAAAGCAGCAAAATGCCCCTTGGCCTGCAGATACCACAACCCCAGCCCCAGGGCAAATGCCCCCTCACCTCTTTACTGAGGCTGGCTTTCAGGTGCAGGGGCTTGTTGGACATGAAGAACTGCCAGGTGGTCTCTGCACAGGGCTGGGGTCCTGGGCTCTCTGGAGCATACTGCACCTTACGGATCAGCAGACGAGCAGAGTTCCTGGGAAGCAGCAGAGGACACCATGGTGACACCCAGTGCTTGGCAGAAGCAGGAGTTCTGCATCCCCATGTGCTCCACCCAGTGACAAGGGGGCAAAGCTGAACAAACAACCCAGGTGCACCACTGGACCACGCATCCCCTTAAGGCAAAGCTGAAGAGAGACACATCCTGTTACCTCCTATGAATTCTCTCTTCCACATTTTCTGTTGAGAAAGCTTTCACCTCAAAGTCCACCCCACAAGTCTGCCAGAGAAAGAAAGGACAGCTGTGAAATCAGGATCAGAAGACAGGAATATCTGCAAATGTTTCAGTATCTTTCTGCACACCAGAAATTGGCAGACCCCTGCCAGCTGCAAATTATTCTGGCCTCCCACCACTGTCACAGACATCCCTGACAATTGGTGTTGGCACATTCACCTGTTCTACAGTGCTTCTGATAAATGAGAATTAATCCCAGCCTCTGAGAGATGACATCCCTGCTCCTGCAAGGCTTCCTGTGAGACCAGTGCTGGAAAGGTCACACCACAAGACTGACCAGTGTGCTACACTGCCTGGCCCACCCTGGGTTTCTGAACTGAATTTCTGACTTGGCTTTGTAATGCCAAAAGCAGCATCTAAGGAGTGGAAGTGATCATGCCAAACTAACCTTTTCTTTAACAGGTTTATAGCATTGTGGGGCACCTGTGTGAGTCCCAGGTAATTCTCTAGAGAGACATTTTTGCTAGAATATCATTCCCTGGCTTAAAATACAGGCTATCCTTTTTGCACTAGATTCTACAACCCTCATCCCACTTTGCCTGGCTGATTGCCTAGTTCTGCTGTCCAGACAAGCAAAGGAATATTTTTAACAGTATCAGAAACCTTGCAGAACATGTAATTATTTAGTGACTTTTACTACAGGGTTTTTGTTCTGTTTACTCATACGTACAAGCCAGCTCTTCTCTGCATTTAATTCATGGCAGGTCTCAACACATGTTATTTATAGCAATCTGTGAGATTTTAGGCACTCAGCCTCCTTTTCTTTCATGTAGCCTCACAACCACAATCATTTTATGTGCAGCCAAACCACAAATCATGTGATAGTCTTAAAGAAGCTACAAGACTGCAGATTTTGTAGTCTTGCTGCTATTTGTTTGGATTCCCTTTCTTATTCTGAGGATTTCAACTCCAATTCTGTGACACATATTTGTAGCCCTAAGTTCCTGACATTCATGGCACAGCACAGTGAAATAAGTATCACCTTCTCCTACTGTCAAGCTAAACAAATTCACATGGTTTTTTTCCATCCAACTTTCCTTAACCACGATAAGAATAAGTGTCCCACTGGCCTCACCTTATCAACATCACGGGGTGCAGGCTGCAGACAGACTGAGCAAGGCAGGTAATCTGGAAACTGTGGGAGGAAGAAGAGGAAATGCCCCAAACCAATAGCACACAGATGTTTTAGGTAACATAGTGCTCACAAAAGCAGTCCTGAAAACAAGGGGTCATTCATTGTAATGCCATAACCCTTTGGAATTCTGGCTAGTATACTTGACTTGTATGAACAAATCCCTTTCTTCCAAAAATGCCTTAGAAGTCAAGAAAGAAAAAAAAAGTCCATGCACAGTGTGAATCTTCCTCAGGAACACTAAGGCAGACATATGACTGACAGCACTGGAAGGATTTCCTGTTAGAATTTGGCAGTCAGCTGTCATTTGTCATCAGCTGCCAGAGATCTTTTCATCTCCTTATTTGATCCAAAGTTTTTAAAGGAAAATGATTTAGCACTGGGGAAATGGTAAAAAGTATTCCAGCCCCTCAGGAACAGGAAGGCAAGAATATGAGGCTGTTGCTAGCATAAAGCCATTGTAAATTCCCTTGATTTTTTTAAGAAAACACTTCTCACAGTGGTGTGATCACTGCACAGTTAGGATCTTCTTGCCTCTCAGGATTCCAAAAAGAAAGAAAAACATTGGTAACACCATCTGTCCCTCAAAATTGGAACTTGCAGAACATGAATTCACTACAAATTCCCATGTTCAGTCCATCAGCAGGCCTCAACAGACAAAAAGAGAATCAGAGGCTCTTCTGAAATACTTACTGTAAAGAAAAAGGGATAAGCATTTTTCCCCAGCTTCTTTAGCAGAGATTCCTGCAGGAGGGTGAGAGACTCTGGCCTGTCAGCAGGCGGGTACACCTGGACCCTGGAGAAGAACAGGTCGCGGCGGAAGGCGAGGCCGATCACGTCGATGTCTTCCTGGCCGTAGCGGAACACGCAGGTGAGGGACACGAACACTGGGAAGGAGCACAGGACAGGTGAAGCATGCAGCAGGATAACGGTGAAGGCAGGCTGGGATGGGGACACCTCCTGCCTCAGGGAGACATGGAAACTCATTCCAGCACTTGTATAACCCAGTGAGTACGCATTCCATGTGTAACAATAGACACTGCCTTGATAAGAAGCCCATTCACTGAGGTAGAGAGTTACATTTGTACCCTTAAAAGAATAAAAATTCTACCTTAGCACCTCACTCAGAAAGACAAACAATTTCTGAGACATACATTGCATAAAACCTCAAACCTTTTTTCCCCTTGATAATAGCAGGATCCACCAACACAACACCATCTGAAAGATAGGGAAAAAATTAAGATTAACATAGATAAAAGCAGCGCTGAGAGCAGGAAGAGCAGCACGTAACCCTGTGGACTTACCTACAGGCTCCACACTCCCTATGTTGTCAATGAAGTCCCGCTTTCCCAGGTAGATGGTGAGCTGTGGGGAGAGGATGACAACAGTTGAACCATAAAATGTTTGTGGTTGTTGAGGGAAGGGGGACACACATATCAGAGAGCTATAAATCTTGCAGAGATCTGAACAATTCCATTTTAAATGGAATAATTTTTTTTTCCAGCAAACATGCAACCCCCACCAGACTCAACAGGATTATTTAAATGCAGGACATCAGAACTGAAGATCTGATCTAGACAAACTCCCAAAGGCACAACACAAATACTTGTGCATGGGACAAAGAAGTGTAGATTTAAAGATTTTTGGTGCTGTCAGGTTGGAAAGACAATGAATCAGGTTTGTTTTAAACATTTACCAGTAGAAGTACCACCCAGGAGAAGAGTGAGGTGAGCTGCCTTCTCTTGTATTATAACAAATAAAAAGTTTGCCCTAAAAGCTGTTTACATCATCTCCTCAAACATAGTGGTAATATGGGTCACACTCCTTCTTCAGAAAAACATAAAGGGGACAGGAAGGAGATTTGTAATAAGTCTTCAGTCTGACTACAGGTAAAACTCAAACCTAAATAAGTCCATTATTACTGTACTCACAGCTTTGTCACGGGTGCTTTTTCTGAAGATAACTTGTTTTTGAGGAGAATCAGCATTCTTCCCACCAGTCCCAGTCTTTTGAGACTCAGGGCAGCTCATGGTCAAAGACAGGGATGTGACTGTGGGTGAATGAAGCTTTTCTGTCCCAAAATGTCCTGTGCCAGATGCCTGGGAAAAATAGGTGGATGAGATAAAAGCAGTAGGTAAAGCACTGTAGTCCTGTGCTGTTTCAGACCCCCTCCCATCCAAATGGTGGCTCTCTAAAAGCTACCAAGGTGGTTTGTGTTGATAAGGAATCAAACCAATCCCCAAATAAGAAATCATCTGTGCTGTTGCATTTTCCTCAACCAGAACTCAGTGCAACCCATTATGGGCAGAGCAGCACTGAGCTCAAACCAGAATGCACCATAAGGATAGAACAGTCCAGCCACCTGCCCAGAAAGGCAAGAATTATACTTAGAGGTAGGGAACAGCTTGCACCTGAGGGGTACAAAACATATGGAATAAAAAATATGGAATAAAAATTCTTCAGGAGGAGAAAAATAAGGAGGGAGAGAAAGGTGGGTGGGGGGAAGAGAATGGGGGGAAATTAAGAGAAGCAGTGGAAAAAAAGAAGGGAAGAAGAGAACGGGGAGACCATAATGGCACAAGAGATATCCAGAGAGAGAACTCCAGAAAATCTAAGTGGTACAAAGCAGAGAGATTAACTTTTCATTCTGTTCTAAGTCACAAAATAGCACCCAGTTAATGATCAAATGGCAAATTTAAAATAAGGTAAAGCATTTCCCCCATTAACAGAGGATTCAAGGTGGCTCTGGTAATCACCAATATGAATTGAATCATGGGATTAGAGACATTCACAGGGGAAAAGGATCCAGGAACAACCTTAACCCTCCCTGTAAGATTCTGAAGCAGAGCAGCATCAGGAAAGGATGATGCCACACATAGCCTGTCCTTACACTCCTCACCATCAGAGCTGTGTGAATGAGAGCACTGTGTTAGACAGACCCTGCTCTGATGGGGTATGACTGTTCTTGCAATTTGCTCCCATTCTATTTCTCAGCTTGTTTTCCCATTTTAAAACTGCTTCAAGAGTAAAACAGTTTCTAGAGCCTATTTGCAGATAACAAACCATAGAAAAAGGAAACACCTGCCTTCTTGGAAAGCTGAAAAAAATGTCAGACATTAGAAACAGACCATACACAAGTAAGCATTTCTATTTTCATTAAGTAGGTTTTTCAAGCCCAGACCAGTATTTGTTGCTGACTAGACATGCTGTAGACTCAAACACAGCAGAAAATAACATTAAATACCTTGCTGTGCTCCAAGTGGCACAGGAGCTTCCACAGACAGTGATGGGAACTTCTAAATTATTGAAGAAAGATGAATTTTCTGAGGCAGCTGTATCCTGTGCTTCTTTGCATCTACCAGAGGGAATTACTGCCCTCCTCACAAACAAGGAGGACAATTTGTAGGGGATTTGAAAGCTTGTCTCAGGTTGCGTCCATCCAGGATTTCAATAACTAATCCCTCTTCAAGAGCAAATATTGTACCTGGGCTAAGATTCAGCTGGCAAGTGGTTAAGTCAGCAAGAACAAGGCATTGCCTAAGGACACTCAGCTAGTCAGTGAAGAGGTCTGCAGTGTCCTGTTCACATGTTTTGAAAAGACTACAGACTTATGTAGCATAGGACAGGTACTGAAAGCAGTTTGTTCTAAAGCTCCATCTCTCCTTCCTAGGGCTGCAAGCCATGCAGCCTGGTAAGAAACTGAACAGACAAGAGCCACTTATGAAAAAGGGAGTTTATAAAACACTACAATGGCATTTTGATGGCCTGTCAAACACTGAGAACAATGCACTATTCTCAAGATCACTAAGCAATTTATCCATTACTGCTTCACCAGCAGCCAACTGACATGCTGATGCAAAACAAT
This sequence comes from Passer domesticus, assembly GCF_036417665.1. Taxonomy (NCBI): domain Eukaryota; kingdom Metazoa; phylum Chordata; class Aves; order Passeriformes; family Passeridae; genus Passer; species Passer domesticus. Next base: position 18,788,130 of record NC_087484.1, read on the forward strand.
ACACTGCTGGTTGTACAATCCCCTCCTCAATTTACTTAAAAAAGCACAACATCTGGGATTTAAGAAACACTGATATTTCAATTAACTTCAGCTTTACTGTTCCTTGATCTTCCAAGAGTAGCTTTCTCCCCACAAGTGAATTTGGCCCTGCTATTTTGCACAACAGTATATGTTAACTTTTGGCTTGTGAGCTGCAGGAACAGCTGTAGCCTTCCTCTGGCTGCATCTGTTCATTTGATTACAAGATCACATGATATCCTGTCCACTTGCCAGCCTAACAGCTCCCTCCAGCTCAAGCAACCTTGCAGTCACAGACCAAGCTTGCTTTTCACAAGCAATCACTGACATTTGCCTGAATATAATGGTCCAGGCTACACAAATTACTCAAAATAAAAGAATGACTGAACCAATGTTCCCCAGCTCTTTCAGAGCTCCAGCAACATTTTATTAACTGAAGGGGGATTATTTGGAGAGCTTAATCACTACTCTGTCTAATCAACTCTGGCAAACACAAACCAGCCAGGCTGGAACCACAGAAATTCACACGTGCCTGTGCTGCAGAAGGGAAGCCAGGTCCTTATTGAAAGAAGTAAGAAAGAAACCCCAGAGATGAAATTCAGTCACACTTTGTGAAAGCAAAAGGGAGGAAGCTGGTTTTGTACAAGTCTGTGCTGCAGCCACTGCAGGGTTATCAGTTCTCTAGGAGAGGATGAACATTCCTGTTGGCACATGTACCATTGCAAACATCTTCAGAGGATCTTGGAAACAGCTTCTCCATAACACATGCTCCTGGTGCACCCTTAATCCAGAGAAAGATGCCCAACCCACCCCCAAATCCACTTGAAGGGCAGCTCCACCTCTGGCAGCAAAACTGCTACAGCCACCTCTGCACTGCAGATACCTTCATTTGCTCTTCTTCCTTCTGCAGGCTGAAGGAGAAAAGGAGGCAACAGAAGTAATCAAAATATAGGAGAAAAAAAAAAAAAAAGCTAAAATTGCTCACTAGAATTTCTCACATACCTTAGTGCTAAGGACCTTTAATTTAAAATGCTTAAGGACTTAGCTAGCTGGCTGTTATCCTTCAGCATTATTAACCTGCTTCATAACAACATCAACGGGCCTAACAAAGCCCTTTGGTAAGATCTGTGTCCATGCTGTAGAAAAACACAAATGCAGCAGTGTAAATTATAAACATCCTAAACCCATTCTGATCCTCCTCAGCAAAGCCTCCAGGTTGTTTTTTTTTTGTTTTTTTTTTATTATGCTAATCTTCCAATAATCTTTCATCATGCTGACTTGCCACTCCGTGATCTGCTTTCCTGCAGTAACCAAGGTCACCTGGACTTGTGGCAGGTGCCTTTTCAAGGACCATATGCCACTGCAGCAGACAGAAGAAAAAATATCTCGCCCTTAGAAACTGTTCAGAATGCCAACTTTCCATTTTTGCTACAGTTCCCACATCCACAAGCTGAATAAAAGCTTCTTTTCTTATGGAAAACAGAGGGTGGCCAGTGACAGCTATTGGTTATGAAATCTGTACACTGAAGAGCTGAAGACTTTGCTTCATCACTCTGAAGCTGGAACCAGAGCAACATCTTCAACAGGGTTTTTGTGTTTTTAAAGAAATGTGCGATTCCTATTCCTGTCTTAAAAACTTGACAAGCTAGCAGTCAATGCCTCACAGCAGAAAAAGATGCCTATTTTTAGCAGTGTTTGAAATACAGAACCTGATTTCCTCAGTTCAGAGGTTTATCTAAAACATCCAACAATACATCAACCTTTCAAGGACAGAGACAGAGGCACTTGTTCAATGAGGCAAGACTTTCTTCAGTCTCAAGGTAGGACTACTGAGACAGTGCCAGCACAGGCTGCACCTGCAGGACATCTAGTCCCAAGCTAAGAGCCTTATCCTTTTCCCCCTTGACAGCAAATTCCATAATGCACCAGGAAAATGGTATTTCAGGTCACCCTCTGCACTCATTCCAAACCAGATCTCGCACACAGATGCACAAATAAATAAATCAGAGCAGTGTGGGGTTTTAAAAGCAGAACACAAGTTTATTTACAATCAAGTTCTTATGGGCAGCTGAATAAATAAAAACTTTGCCCCATGTACTCTAATTCCCCTCTGCAGAAAGTGTCTGAACGAAAGGCTGGGTTAGAGGGAGCCTGTCAGAGCAGCTCCCCCAACCCAGCCCTCCAAAGAACATACTTCCATAGTAAAACACTATCGGGAAAGAAGAAAATAAAGTGCAAATAAAAAGGCAATAAAACGCTGGTGGCTTGTCTTGAGGCCCAGATGATGTGGAAAGGTTTGGCTGGATACAGATATGCCAGGTAGCTCACACTCAGACACATCATGGTTTAGGGTGCCAGAACAGGGACAGAGCTCAGCCACCGCTCCGTACCACAGAGGGCTCCAGCGCAAACGGGAATATTGCACGTGTGCTCAACAACGGGGCAAGTGGCCTGGGATTGCCAGCACCAAAACAATGCATTTGGGATTTGATGCCACTGCTCCCCTGTGTACTGACAGCCGCCAGGACAGGACGGATGAACAGAAAAGGAACCAAACATCTGTATTCCAGGACTGAAGTCACAGGATTACTACATTCCTCATCACTGCAGCACAACTCCTAGAACAACCTCATCAAGCTTAGCTCTCTCCTCACACCCAGTAATCAAACTGCCTGTGGTATAAAAAGATTAAAAAACCTCCTATTTTGCGATGCCCAAGCTGTTGAAGGGCTTTTCAACACAAGGGTGCAGAAGTCCTGAAGAACAAACCGTTGCCTCAAGAACCGATACACAGAGTTCACAGGGCAGTGCTGGAGAGCCTGTGCCAGGATCAGAACAGATCTAAACTGAGTTGATGACAAAAGAAGAGCTGTCAGAGCCACAGGAGACTCTCTTTAAAAGCTGTTCCAACACTGCAAACTGCCTAGGATGTGTTTTAGGATCCTCTCACCCCATGCCTGAACTAGGCCACCAGAACAGAACACAGGAGACAGAACATGCTTTAAGTCAGCATACACAATGACTTCTTTCCAAAGTTTCCACCTCAGAAGTGCTGTAGATACATTTGTGTGACAGGATATTTGGCACAGCTGTCTGGTGAGGAATCCTGCTAGTATCTTCAGCTCCATGTGGTGCATAGATACTGCAAGTAAAGGCATGACTAAATAGCATTCTCCATCTACAACAGCTAATCCCATTCCGAGTCCCAGTACCACAGTGCAGTTATGGCCATGAGAAGTCTCTGACTCGGGCTCCTTTCGCCATTGCTTTAGAACTTCCCTCTGGAAAGCAAAGCCCATGTGCTTGGCAATATCCTGACTCTGAATGGATGTGGGCTCGGGTCTCCACGCTGTGCAGCCACGGACCAGCAGCACCACACACAGCTCTCACCCTCCGTCAGTCAAAACTCAGCCCACAGCACAGCCTTGTTTCCTTTGTCCACACTGACCACGTGGGCACCCGCTGGAGACCACGTGACTGCATTGATAGAAGAACTGGAAGGGAAGGCAAGAGTAAGTTTACAAAAGAGCTGAATTCCACAATAGCACTCAGCACTGGAATGAAATACTATAATATTATTACCAATAAAAAACCCCCCACTTTCTCACATCTCAAGAGACTTGGGTTTTTAATCACTCTGAGGGAGGTACTATTTCTTCAAAATATATGGAATGCACTTTATTAGAATCATATCTCAGTTTAACAAGGTAACAACAACAAATCTTATCTAATTCAATCTAGAGTATACAGCTATGAATCCACAAAGACTTTGCATATTAATAATTCTCACATGCCAATAAAAGTTGCAAAGCTGTACAACTCCAACTTTTGATAGCTCAGCAAGATCCCCAATCCAGATCCCCACCCTAAGCTGCATGTCCCACTTCCCTCACCTGTGATGCTTTGCAAGCGTCCTCTCCAATTTCCCAGTAAGCACATTCCAAATGTAGAGGGCCCCATCAGCTGAGCCAGCAGCCACATAGTTACCATCAGGGCTGTGAGATCAGACCAGGTGCAGGAGGCAAAGAACAATTTGCAAGTCAGCAATTTTCAGCACACATCATCATTCCACCCACAACTTCCTAAGCAAGCAACTTGGCATGAAATAGTCTTTAAGGAGTTATGTGTTATCACCTGCTCATACTAAGAGGTAAAACACTTTGAAATCAGAGCATGTCCAAGACACTGGATCAATAGATACACTCTGGCTTGACCAAGAGGTAACCTCGGACAAATTACAAACTCTGCCCCGTTTTTTTAGCTGTAACTGGGGACCACTGCAGTCAAGCATCAGGAATCACTCAGTTTAGCTGGGGAAAGGTTTATCTTGTTTATGTCTGACCTTACCTGAACACAACTCTCGTCCAGTCAGAGCCACACTTGAATCCCTGGGCACTGGAAAGTTAGAATCAGATAACTGTTAACTCATTTATGAGAAGAGATACTTACTAAAGACAATGCTAAGGATTTCTGCATGGTTCAGAATAAACTCCAGCATCCCTTTATCCCAATTCATGTTTCTCATACACCCTTCGCTCAATGGCACCTGAAGAAATTCTTTCCTTTAGAACACAGATTTCTAAGCCAAGCTACCTTCTTTAAAGAGAAACATGAGAAGATCCATTAGAGCAGATCTTTGCTGTATCTAGACATTTAGAGAACTCTGCCATGTAGAAAAGAAAAGTGAGGAGACTGCTGTCTTCACAGAGGTCCTGGAAACCACTCCAGCACGAAGCGTAACCCACAACACAAAGTCCTGAAATTCACAGTGCTCCTGTGAGGAATACACTGACCTGAACGTCTGCTTGACAGCACCGACCCGCAGGTCAATGATCTTGAGCAGATCATCACGGGAACAGGTCAGAAGCTCTGTGCGCTCCGGGTTCAGGTCCAGGGCTGTGATTCTCCCAAGCAACTCCAGTTCTTTTACTATGCTTTCAGTCCTAAAGACAGAAAAAGGAAAAAAACCAGTGCATCAAAACTTTGACTTGTCCCAGTGTGGAAAAGAAGAAAAAGAATTACTGGTTTATTCTTACATTTTGTTTCTTTCCCAAGCTAGATCCCACCCTGAGGATAGCATTTCCAGCAAACAGTTAAGACACTACTTTCCTCACAACCCCACCCTAGAACAGCAAGTACTGACCAATGAAAAATACTTCCCAAATAAATCCCAAACCTATAATACCAAACAACCTAAAAGGAGTAACAAAAGTCTCTTTAATGGCTTTTTGCCACTTTTATAACAGTCTTCCCAGCTACCAAGCTCAGGAATAAGAGTTCCCTACTTCAGATTAACTTGACAGCAGACCCATAACCACTACTACACCATAAGCTCTCCTAAATTAGTTTTACCTGATGTCCCAGAAACGAATTTTCTTATCAAAATGTCCACTCATTACACACTGCTCAGTACACACGATGTCATTGCAGCTAGATCCTGCAAACACTGTTTTTATACCTAAAAGGAAAAAGCAATGGTGACATGCTTAAATTCACATTGTCCAAACTGATGAAAACTGAGACAGAAAATAATCCCTAAACCCTCCCCCCGCCATACAGTGGCCACACAGAGCATTGCCCAAGGAGTGGCACAGGGCAAACAGTCTTAAAATAATCCTGATTAAGTCTTCAACCTTTCTGCTTTTCTCAATCTCCTTTGCTGGGACTTGAAAAGTTCCCATGACAGCTGCTTTACTTCCACTTCATATTTAGCCAGCTATAATTTGCTACTATTAAACAACATGAAGCTGTCTCCTTGACCTATGTTTGCAATTCAGGTATCAAGGTAACTTTGAATCTCAAATGCTCTCTCAGTGCAAGCAGGTTTAAGAGCCCCCAGCAGGAGAAAAACCAAGGAAATAAGGTGTTGCTCCCAAAGAAAAACCTGGATCCTAGCAATTCCTTCATCTGAGATGCTGAAATTTTTGGTATGTTTCCAAGAGACACTTCCATCCACCTCAGAGTTAAAAACCTGGCCTGGCTCCAAGTTTTTAGTGGAAGACTAAAATACCCATCCCCAGACTGGTAAACAAAGAACACTCCCAAAAACAGCTGCTCTCAGTGTAATAGCATTAACAGTGCTTCCTGCACACACAGGATTTCTTATTCCAGGTAACAGGCAGCAAGAATTCAGTAACTTAAAGAAAAACAGAAAATGGGATGACTGCTAGCTTTTGCTTTTTTTATACTGGCAAAAAGATCCAATAATTGATCTGACACCAGACTACCAGGAGCATTCAGAAGCACAAAACATGGATGAAAGGCAGGAGTCAGGCTTCCTTACAAACTTTGCTGCGGAGGTCCCAGAGCTTGAGGGTCCGGTCATGACTTCCCGAAACAATGCGCGCATTGTCCAGCAAGAACTTGGCTGACAGAACTTTACCACTGTGACCTGTCAGGGTGTGCTGGGGACAAAGATTGACATGGTCAAACGGAGTATTTCCACTTTCTCAAATTGTAATTTTAATGTCTCCTGCTTTGCTTGGCAGAAAAAAACATCTATTACAGGAAACAGAGATCACCACTGAGTAGGAGAGTTAATTATCAGAGTCCAGCCTGGAGCTGGGAAATACAGGTCACCTTTTGCTGCTGTTTCTGCAGTTACTCAGGAACCTGCCATCTCCCTCCTCAACACTCTGTACACCTACATTTCATGGACAGATAGCAACTGCAACACAGCCTTGCAGGACAAACCAAGGGGTTAACGCATGCTGAAAATGGAAATTGTGCCTTTCTGCTTTATATGGAGCTTCCCTCAAGGACACAACAGGATATGGAGTCTCAACTGTTATTACATCTTAAAGCCTGAAAGCTGAGCCAACCAGGGATTTCAGAAAAATTCCCTACAGCAGCTTCTTTAAGTGCACAGGGAGGCTCTCTGGGGCTGAGAACATGAACCACATTCACTTAAAGTTGCTCAATATTCACATACTAAATCACAAAACAGACAATGAATTATTAAAGTAAGAGTTATGACAAACAAGACAAATCTTTGTAGACAGTTCAGATTTTTTTTTAAAAACACTCAACACAATATCAAATTACACAAAGCAATGTGGGCTTGGGGAAACACAAAACAAAAGCCTCTAAGAATGGAAAGAAATAAGAGCTACGTTTGGGAAAAAACCCCAAACCTGACACACAAAACATGATCCCAAAAAGACCACCTTGCCTTGAGAGAGAAATACAAACTCCAGCAAGGAGAATCTGTCTTCCACTCTGCAGCTCTCTCCTGCCCTTGCTGCACAGACATCACATACAGGTGTTGCATTTAGGCAGGGAGTATGGCAGAGTTTACAGTGATTTCAGCTTTACTACCTCCTGCTTATGTGCAAGCCATGAAGAGTCCACAGTGCTCACACTTGAAACAGAGAGGACTACTTCATCTTGGAAACAATGGGGGCACTCCAAAGAATTACAGGAATATTATGTGAATGTTTGCAGGTGTAATTAACCTTTTGCAGTGAGTAATTTATGTCTGCTAAACTTGTATTCACTATGATTCACATCCAATAGTAGGTTTTGCAGCCAAGGAGAAGGTGCAAAAGAACTGATACTCTTCACTTTCCTGAAACTTGACAACTCCACACTGAAAACTACCCAATGAATTACAGTGCATCTGTTGGTTATAACCAACACTGAAATGTCAGAAGATTTGAACATCACAGTAGTATCTTACTAAAATAAAAAATTGAGAAAAAGTGTACACAGGAAATGACAATTTAAAAAGGCTCTTGGAAAGCTGTGAAACTTTTCTTTTGGTCTATCAAAGGATTATTTTCAAATCAGAGCCAACCGTAAGAGAAGAATATGAGTACAAAGCATTTGGGAGGAACCTTTCAAAAGACATTGAGGATGATGTCCAACATGTTGAGGCTTGCTGCCTTGGACAGCCAGGCAGAGGGCTCCTTTTCAAGAATGCTGCTACTGACTTAAAACAGAAATCTCTCTTTGTCTTCCACAAAGCCCTTTTCAGCAGTCTGTCCTTTGAGAGAGGCTGAAACATTGAGGTAGCTGCCCATAAATCATAATAAGCATTTAAAGTTCCCCAGAGGGGTACAAAAAAGTGTACACACACTTCATGTGGCAAGTTTTATATAGTGGGGGGTTGTATTGGGAGAATACAGAGTAACTGGAGCTTCCAGCAAGGCTGTGTGGAGATCAGCAGCGTATTTTAGGTCTTGCTGTGAAGATCTTCAAGAGATAACCTCTCAACAAAAAGAACTATTAAAAGTATCTGTAAATGCCCAACTTCCAAAATTGCCATGTCCCCATTAGACAAAACTGGGAATACAGGACAGGAAAAACCTTGCATTCCTTTGCCTTGCAAGACTCACCCGTAATCGATTGTCATCAACTGTCCAGATTCTGCTGGCAAAGTCATTTGAGGCTGCTAAGAGGTAAGAGCCCTGTAAACACAAAATTCATTTCAAATTCCTTCTGCTAGTCAATATTCAAACCAAATTAAAATATTTCCAATAAACCATTAAAACCATATTAGTGCTATTTTGTCAAAGGAAAAAAGGAATAAAACCAAAAACCACAGTAGCAAATGCCAGTATGGAAAGCTAATGCAACCCTTACCAAAGGGCTATGGCACCTGCTTCTCCCCAAAATGGAAGGGTTTGTGGAATCATGGCTATAGATTATAACAAGAATAATGTATACCAATTATAACAATAACCAGAGCAGAAAAAGGACATCCATCTTTCCCTTCTGCTGCAGTGAGAAATACCTAGTTTACCCTCATCTGTTGTGGAGTTGTTTTCCTCTTTTTTGTTTGGTTTTTTCTTTTTCAGAGGAAAAAAGCCCTGCATCATCTACCCCCACTGCTTAGAAAGGTCTCAGAGGGGAATTAGTCTGATTCTTGCCATTTTCGTTAAAATTCTAGCATTTTAAGCTAAGATCTCAAAAATTAAATCTGCCTGAGGAGAGAGAAATCTACTTGTTCATGGCTTTAGGCTTAGGGCTTCCACAAGTCACCCATGATGGAGAATAGACACCACAAATTTATGCTTGCACTCCTGTCCATCACAAAAGACTTTCCTGCACCCTTGTAGTCCTTTGGTATCTCATCCAGGCAATTCTCACAGCAAGTGTGTTCAAGCAACTTGCCAAACCTCAGGACTAGTTTCTCCTGCAGATTAACAGCACATCTCTAACGAGCTGGTCAGTGTCCAAAAGAAGGATCCTCTTGGGTGTGTATCATAATTTAGCACACAGAACCACCAAATGGCAGAAATCCTATCAGCTTTGTGCTATGGAAGAGGTCTCAGCAGAAAAGTCAGATCACATGTCCAGTTAGACCAATCCAAGACCCCAAACTCCTTCAAGCAGGACTGTTGGATGCTGATCTCAGTCATGTCTCCGCTGCTCCAGGTGAACACGACCTGAGCACATCTCACACTGTCAGCAAACACTCTGCCAGCCACAACATTGCTGTGCCATGGCTGGGGAGAAACTGCTGGGAGAAGAGGGCATGGAACTGCAAGTCTTGGGATAATCAGACCTTTTACTATTCATCACAGACCTCAGTAAAGCACTTATGGAAAAAAAAATTCACAGAAATAAAGCCTCAGTGTATTACTTGTGTGCTGTTATGCCAGCTTCAGTGGAATGCTAATTTCTTACTTTAAACAAAAATCCATAACAGCCAATGTCTGAGCTGCATATCACCATCTGAACTGTAAGGCAAGGATCAGAATTACAGACTGCATCTTATCAAATAAACGTCTTTTGTACCATTTCAGCTGCTTCCATGTTTTAACTCATTTCTCAGGTAACCTCAATTAGAATGGAAACAATAGTAGAGATTTATTCCCATCTATGAACAGTGGATATTGCACAGATACTCACAGCACTATCAAATTCTATGCTTGTAATCCCAGCGTTACTGCCAGAGAGGGAACCTTTGGGCTCACACCTGTCTGCACAGAGGAAGATGAACAAAAAACTTGAGCAATGGATTAGAGCACAAGTTGATACAAAGTGACCCATAATACGAGGGTTTTTTAGCATCCCAAAGCAAAAAGGTTTACCTCCCAAGACTTCCCAGAGTTTAACCCTCCGGTCCATGCCTCCTGTCGCCAGTAACCGGGAGCCAGGGCTGAACTGCACCGCGTTCACCTCACCATCATGTGCATCCTGAGGAGGGGAAGGAACAGAACAGCCACCCAGAAGGGAATTAGCACACACCCATAACCCACAGATCGGAAAGCTACAGAAATTAAAGGTTACACAGAATCACAGCTGTGCATCTTTCAGAGGAAATAAAGCCACAGACTGAAACTCTGCTGTGGCTGGTGGTGCATAGAGAGCAAAAGGGCTGATCCATATCTAAAGAAAAAACAAAGGCACATCAAAAAAAAACCAAAAACCAGCAGCAAGGACTCAGCAGAAATAACAAACTACCAAAAGCCTTATAATGCTTCCTAAGCTTAGGCTCTTAAGTCACACCAGAAAAAAAAAAAAAGTAATGGACAGAACAAAAAACAGTAACAGGTGACATGCTGTAGAAGGAAAGTAGCTTTTCATTACTCCATCTAGAGACAGCCACGGAACATGATCCAATCAGTTCATGCAACCATGGAACAATCAAGTCAGGCTTGAGTTAAGCAGGAAACAGGACAGCAGATGCACTGCATTCACTGGGTGTGTTGGTGGATCTGCAGTACAAGTGTGACAGCACCTGCTTGCAGAGGACTTGGGCTTAAGCTGTGCCTCCTCTCTGCAGATGCACTGACCCCCACAACACCCCTGCTTCTCACTGCTTAATGTTCTGAATTCTTGAACTTTTAAAACCTATGAGAATTTTAAGATTAATTCCTTTTTTACTCCTCTATTCACTTCACAGCTTTATACTACTTACCCACACTATTACCACCACTACCATAATTATTTTTAAAGTATTTTTGGTAACTGCTCTTTCTAAACCAGCTTTTCTGGAAACCTGTATTTTTATGGAACTTGTTGCTTGAATGTGGTCTGCCAGCTCACAATTAAGGCTAATCACACTTCAATCTGATCTTTCTGCAAATGCAGAGGAGCCATTCACAACAAAACTGGTGAAAGGCCTTGCCTAGAAGCTATGCCTGGGAATGATTCCTGAACTGAACACTTTTTCCACCTTCTACCTGCCTCTCCAAAGGTGAGCCCAGTCTGCTCCCTGCATCAAACCTCTGCCACAGAGCCCTTGCATTAATTCCTGGAATGCTCTGCCAGACCTAGACATTTCTTGACCCTCCACCTGGGCTCAAAACACTGGAGCTAAAGCCTAACACCTCCTCCTCTGATGGCCCCTATTCAAGCCAGCCCCAGCTGCCATTTCAGTCATGACCCTCTTCTCACCTGAGGTGACATTGCTACTCCCTCCATCCACAACTTCCACTACAGAATATGGTAACAGGGCAGGCAAGAATACACATGCTTCCCTGCTGCAGGGAGCCACACTGATACTCTGGATGAAGAAAACCAGTCATTTAATATCCATGAAAAATCCACATCCAGCTCTGGAGTGCCTAAGAAAGCTCCAGAGGCATACACATATTCAAACAAGCAGCTGCATTACAAGACAATTTCCTTTCAAGGACAAGACAATGCCCTGCACAGAAAGTTTGGCTTTGTGAGGCCAAAGAAGACATAAAGGAGGTCTCAGCTTGAAAACCTTTGATCATGCACAGCCAATGAGAACACCCCATCACCATGAGCTCCTCTTCACAAGGTTTGTTGGATTATATTTGGTGCCACAACTCCCTTTACTGTGGAGAACTGGTACTGAATTAATCCCAAACTGTCAGCAATCTCTTCTTCAATCACAGCTCTACTATGGCATGATAGAATAGGGACTGCTGGGAGCCAAAGGGTAATGGGGTGGAATTTCCCTGTGCCCTCAGAAAACTTCTTTGTCATCATCGACCTCAGTAAGACAGACATTGAGCACATTGGCTCTGAGCAACATGTGGGGTCAGAATTAAATGAAATGAATGCTTCTACCAAACAAAGAATTCCTTCCTGTTTGGCAGTGCTAACAGAAAGAGTCTCAGGATATCAGTTCCCACATAGGGGATTCACTTCCTCCAAAACCAGAACAAAGAATGGGAGAGCAGAGAATTCCTTCTGTACTCACAAAGACACAAATGGCAGTAGTGGGCACTCTCACTTCTTTACTGGCACCTGGATGTGGCTCTGCATTATCCTGGGGTGCAGGGAATGAGGACAGAGAACGCCTCCTGAGATGAAACAAAGCAAAAACATTTTAAAATGAGAAATGAACACTGTTTCCCTTGAATTCATCCTGATGTCTACCTGCCAATTAACTACTCTGTACAGAAATTTAAAAATGGGGGAAGGTGCTTTTAACATCTTTTTTTCATCCCATCTTTCAAAAGTTACATTTGTCATGTAACACTACATTCACTTGTGGATTTAGATATTTCACAGTTCTCCACGTAAGTTATTTGAACTGATTACTGACCTCATTTTGGAGCAGTGTTTTAATGTTTTCAGTAGGAAGAGAAACATGGGACTGGCTGCAGCTCCATTGTTATGTCTAGGAAGACTCAATACCACTTCAGCACTACATCCCAGGTAGCAAAATGCTCTGTTCCAAAGCTTGGCCTGCTCCATTTAAGCAAAGACATCCACCTACTGCAGAGCTTAGCTTAGAAGGACTGGCTCCATTCTGGATACAAAGCACAGAACCCAACAACTTATTTTAATGAACCCTACTAAAGGAGCAAAGTGCAGTGGAAAGTAAGAGCAAACTCCATGTATTCTTTCCACAAAGAGGGCCTCTGCCTCTCTCACTGTTGATGGTTTCTAACCAGAGTTATCAACTGCAGAATCTAATCAGCACAATGCAGCTGGGTTCCATGGTACTTCAATGGAATACAATCACATGCTGGACTAAGAGTGGATAATGTTTTCACCTGGCAGTATCAGAAGACTGATGTCCCAAAAGGGGAGACTCAGACAGACTGGAGGGAAAGGTCAGAGGTCAGCACACGGCAAGATGGAAGAAACAGGAAGTTGAGGAGAACAAAAAAGAAAAAAAAAGAAAGGCAGAAGCTAGAAGGAAGGCTGAAAATACTTGTTTGCATTCCCTGCATCACCAAGATTTTGGTGTACATTGAAACCAGTAAACAAAACAAGGAGGTGAAAGTGTTCTAACCTACCCAAAGATATTACTGATAGAGTCCAGAAGGCCTCCAGCTGGCTGGGAGAGTCGCTTACTGAAGGAGGGGAGGACAGGTTTAAACCTTGTGAATAGCTTCTCCACATAAAGATCAACACAAACACATTTCATAGCAACATGTCTCTGGAAAGACTCCCTCCCCTCAGACCCAGCCCAGAGACAGAGAACACCAAGGCAGGCATCAGTGCAAAAGTCATCAGCAACTACAACTCAGAACACATTTTGTGGATGAAGTTTCTGTCAATGTCCCTCAACCTCACCCTGTGAATTGCTGGGTTTAGACAGAACAGTGTGCCAAGTCTGAAATTTCAATCACATTAATCATGATCTCATGTAACTACCTCTTACTTTCCACTCACTGCTATTTTAGAGAAAGAACAAGATGCATGTAATCTAGGTGAAATTATTTTCAACATTTCAGATGAACCCAGCTATGTGCAAATAGCTATTGCTATTGTGATATCAATATTCACATTGATGTCTTGTAGAGCAATGGAGGCATAAAACAACAGGCATTGTAATAGCCACATTATTAACTATATAGTTCTTAAATATTTGTTTTAAAGATTAAACAATGATTTTTCAGGCACTAGGGTAATTTAGTTAAAATAGCTAAGGAAAACCAGCATATCTAAAGTATGGCAACAGAGAGTACAGCACATGAGTTTCCCACTGCTCTGGCAGAAGCACTAAACTGTGTTCCATCTAAAGGCTAAGTTACACTCCCAACATTGTTCCAGCTCTACTGTGCTCCTTGTTCTTCCTCAGTGACATGCTAAGGAATCTCCTGGTCACAAACCTGGACGTCCGGCTGACAGCTCGCACTGGAGAGGTTTCCTCAGCTGTGTCAGAGGTTTCATCCGCAAGCACTTCGATATCATCATCCCTGCTGGAGTGAGAGAAAACATCTCCTTTTCAATCAGCCACTGACAGCATCAACTGACAGGATGGCACTGTTCCAGGGCCTGTCAGTTCCATACCCAGCACACTCCAGGTTTATGGAGCTACAGCAACACACAGGGAGATCCAGATAACACACACTGATGCAACTGCCAGAGATGTAATTCAACACACAGTGTCTGAAAACAGATATAGACAGCAACTAAATTTCAGGTTTTTTCCTTCCAGCTGCCAATTCCACTTTACTGACAGCAGGACTGGATTTCCACATCCCCCTGTTTCTGTTCTCAGACCTCCTTTTCAGATTCTCTTTACTACAGTAATCCTATTTCAGCCTGCAGCACTAACTACACACAGCATTGTAACAACCACCACACCTGAGCAAGGCTTTGCTACAGAGTGAATATTTGCCTGAGCAGTTACAGAACAACAAAAACATGAGTTACTGCAACACCAAGTAGAGGTGATACCAGCACCTTTTTTGCTGTTTCAAAACAAGCAGGTGTTAAAGAAAGCACAAGAGGCTAACTGAATTTTCCTGCTTCACCTACACCAAAAACACCCTGATACTTTCTACACTGTTGTACTTCAGGTACAGCACCATTAAGTGTGAGAGCTGTTTTTGCTCACTCCATTAAAGTGTTGGTAGTCACAAGTGTGACAATAAATTAATCCAGCTAAATTACTCATCTATTGCTGAAGATTTCCCCCATTAGTCACCATGGGCCCTGACAGCCTAGTATTTTTTCCTTCAATTATGATTTTTCCTCCGCTGCTGATTTTGCAGGACAAAACACACTTTAAAATGTGTGGATCCACACTATTTTAAAACACACTTTACTAATGCCATTTGACTGAAGAGAAGTTTAAATTCAGCATTTAAATAACCAGTTTATGCCATCAGATAACACTCAGCTGCAAAAGCATTTAAAAGGATGAAACCAAATAATCTCTCATTTCAAAATATAGCTGCACTTTCAATTCTAGGATTTTGGAGGAGAGTATATATGAAAAGACTATAGAAAATATATTCACTGATTGAATGTATCAGGCTGGTGTTTCAAGAAAATACTATCAAGTTCTGCCAATATTCATTTTTAAAAATCTGAAGTTTCTACTATTAAAACTACGTGTAGCAAAAGAACTTTCCAAGTTAACAATGTATTTTTAAGTAAATATAAACACCAGGGCATACCCCTTGAAATGGTGCAGTTTTTCCCTTCAGTAAGCAGCACATTTACACGACACAAACACTCTCAAACTATAAAATCATCCAGAAGAAATCAAAGCCATCTCTGAAGCAGAGTTTGAGTAGTATACAGAAGCAATTATGCTATAGAGTGTCTCATGCTCCCTTTCCACATGCCCTTCCTCCCTCTCCCAGCCTTTCTCACAGCCCCGCTTCCAGAGGGATGCACTGCTCCTGTCCTTTGCAAGGGCTTGCAGCACAGCACTTAATGTGACACTGTGAGGTGAACATAGAGAAAAGATCTCCAGAAAAAGCCTGCAGGCTGCTCTGGCACCACTCAGCAGGGCCCAGGAAGATCAGATGCAGCTGTTCTGGACTGGGCAAACACAAACACCCTGGCCAGCCCAGCTCAGAGCACCCGCAGCTCCCACTGGCCCCTTCAGCCCCCTGATCCCACAGCACCCAGAGCCAAACACAGCAGGGCAAGAACAAGGCACGAGAGGGATTTCTCTTCATCTCACCAGGTAAAGTACTCCACTGTTTCTCCCTTGGACAATAAATCCCTGCCAGTATGGAAGCCATGTATTTTCACCCAGGTTAATTCACTCAGTGCCTGTTCCTACAGGAAACCCTTGAGCATGTTTGTAGTCTAATATTTTAAAATCCAGGCATCTCTAGAGTAATTATTTCACTGTTTCATGAAAAACTGCCTTAAAGACCAAAGGCACATATCTCAGCATAAAAACTTTTTTGTAACAACATCTATTGACCACATGAGCCACTCCTGGGACTTTCAGTCCATGCATCTATTTTCAGCCCTAAAAGAGCTCCTTCTGTAAATTCAGGTAGGGAGAGTTACTGCACATTTCTGACTTCACACGAGAAGTGCAAACACTCCTCCACATCACCCAATTTAGGGGTAACAAAGATACCATTTACCATGCTTCTGCATAAATCTGAGGCATAAACTGATGAAAGAGACTATAAATCAAGACTGCTTACGGTTCAACAGGCAAGGGCTCTTTGGCAGCTTCTGCCAGCTCCTTCTGCAGCCTGGCCTGGCGTCTCCTAAGAAAGAGAACCCAAGGTTATTAAAAAACAAAAACAACAACATTTCCCTAATCCCATTCCAAAGGCTACCCTGCACAGTTTTGATGGGCCTCATAAGATTAAAAAATAAATAAATAAATCAGTCCCCTGCTCTAATTTTATCCTGCTTTTCAAGATACTCTGAGCAGAAGAGGCAGCTTTCTTACTGTGAGTAGCAAAGGACAAGATCACTCAAGTGAGGCAATGAGGCGAAGTGAACCTATAGCCCTTTATGATGCCTATGAATGCAAGAACTTGCCAAAACAATGGTTATGTTAGTGAAGCTAATACAAAACTGCCAGCTACTGTGAGACTTGTAATATAGGTCAGTCTCCAGGTATCATTAGCTGGCAAGTAAGCTGCAACAATTCAGAAGAAAAAGCATTTTGTAAGGAAAAATAGCCATACAAATTACTTTTGCAGTAAGTTTTACATAGCTCAGTCTCATGGCAAATGCCCATTCTAGAGGAATGCAAAAAACACTGGAGTTAGTCAAGTCAAAAAAGGATAAAACTAGGAGCAGTATAAGATGCAATATGAACAAGAGAAGTCCAAATCTAATACTAGCAAAACCTCACAGTTTCCATCTGTTTTATGATCTTCAGCACACAGTTAAATGTTGCTGAAGAAACAAAAGAACACATTTTATTAATTTAAAAGACTGGAATGTTTTCACGAAGTGTCAGTCTGTGCTGGCTGGAAAAAGAAAGTTCTGGCCTCTCACTGTGTTGTGCAAGAATACAGATCTCAAGAGGTCAAAACTAAATCTGGTTTTATCCTATGCACTCATAACTGAAAAACAAATCAGTTTTATCCAGCACAGGTCATGGATCTCACCTTGAATCCTTTTCATTTTCTGCATTCAAGCGATTGGCTTCTTGTGCTTTCTCTGCCATCCAACGTGAGACCAGCTCCTGGTTGTCCTCAGTAGTTTTCCTTAGTTTCTCCTCCAGGGCATTGAAGGTGATCTGGAGAGCATCATATTCATCTTTCAGTGTCTGATTAGCTCGCTCAAGATCTTGCAGTTTGCTACGCAATTCCTGGCACTCTGTTTCCAGTTCAGAAATCTTTTGCAAATACTCTGCAATCCTGGAATGGTAACAAAACATACAAAACCATGAGGACCTCCTTTGGGACATGTGCCATCTTCCTTGTGCTGTTTGCACAATGCCTCACAAAGGCATTTTAGCCCTGGGCTAAGACTCCTACAGAATATTATAACTCCAATAAAGAACTCCATCAGAAGTCTGATCACAGACAAAACACTCCTTACTCACTTGGCTTCATTCATCTGCATCTCTTTGTCCTTCTGCTGCATTTGGTTGTTCAAATCAATTACAGACTGGGCCAGCTGGGGAGAAGAGAAAATTTCATTACAAACTGCAGGGATGTCAGTGGATAACATCTTGAGCAGCCTCCAGTGCAAGCACAGACTAATCTAGCATTAAAAGCATGGATCACAGTTTCAGGTCTTTTTTACCCCAGCTTTCTATGCATATCTGCTACACAGGTCATTAAATCAGAGAATCCACTTTCAAAAATAAATTGTCAAGAAGCTGCTGTCCTTTGATGTCTCACTCTCTTCCCTCAAAAAGTTTCATTAACAGTCAGATCAAACAGAATGTATATTAGGAAGAAATCTTAGTAGTGGAAAAATAATGCAGAAATTAAAAATTGTGAATTAAGTAAACAAATGAGTACTAACAATCAAGAAACAAATCATTCTGTTATGGCCAGGACAGCCACAACATTCAGAAGACACAGCTGTCACTGTGAACACAGGTGCCACCAAGAGTTCTCTCACAATGGAAGCTGCTGGTGGAGTGCCTGCAGAGCACAGGAACAGAGAGGCAGAGGCCAATGCTGCCAAGCTGCAGCTGCCAGCTCATACCTTACCCAGCAGCACAGCCTCAGCTGCCCAGGAAGAAGGAAGACTGACTTCTGGGAAGAGTGCCTGCCTGTGTAAGTGGTTTTAGGACACCAGGCTGGAAGCAAAGAAACTATTCTGAGAACCCTAACCACTTGGTGCACACCTCCTATAGAAAACAATCTCCTCTTTGGAAAGCTCAGAATTGCTGACACTGGAGCTTCTCCACACCTCCGGTGGGCTGTGATCAAAGGACAGCATTTTCCAGGCCATTCACACCTTTTCCCTATGAAAGTGTGCAGTCCCATTCAGCTTTCAGACCCATTCAGTCCACTGCTGTGCTTTTAAAAAGCCCCAAAACACAAACCCAAGATGCCTGGCTTTTCCTCTCCTCCAGAGAGGAAAATAATCTGTAATAATTGTCATCTTTACAGAACTCCTGGGCCCTGACCCAGCACTCCCTTTCCAGCCTAGCACCGTGGCTCTTTCAGTCCTGGCTGGTGCTTGTTTACTTGGCTGGTGCTGCAAAGTGACACCAGTGAAACCACACACAGCCCCTGTGCCCCACTCACTCTAAGTCTTTCCAAGTTACTAGTGGTCATATACAGCTCTGTGGCCCAGATCAGTTCCTTCCTCCTCTAATACAACTAAGAACCTATTAATGAAGCAGAAAATTCAGCACTTAATAATCATTCCATGCTGACAATGTAAACTCTCATCTCCTGATGACAGTATTACAGACCAGCCTACGTCTGGTTGGTTTTAATCATCAAAAATTGGGGAAGCTTAAAAAGGCTGTAAATTAAAGGAGGAAAAAATGATGATTAATGAGCCTGGTAAAACCATGGTCAGGCTCCCAAAAGGTCTCGTGTGGACCACAGAGAATGTAAGACTTTCCAACCTCGCCACGTTTCTTGTGCAGCTCAGTCAGCTCCTCTTGGTGCTTTATCTTCAGCTGGGCCAGCTCCTGCAGCTGAGCGTCGTTCCATGCGCTGTCATGTCCTGGGCTGCAATTGGACATAGAAAAAGACATGTCCCAAACTGGAATCCAGTTATTTCTGTGCCTTTGCCAGGGTCCAGACATTGCCTCCCTTGGAAGCTCTGTACACCAGGGACACAGGTGATTCCTAACAAACCAAACCACACAGTACTGGAAAATCACATCTCCTGAGCACTAGATTCACTTTTTGTGCATTTCTAAACCTGTATTCAAACTCCAAGGGAAGATAACTAGGCTTTGTTTAAATCTGCCTGAAGATGACTGAGTCTTAGAAGTACACTCTCTAAATTCTGGAAAAAATACAAATATTTTACCACCCTGATTTGTTCTGGAGAGAGCTGGCAGACTTTGAAGATGCAAGATGTCTGGACAGGGTACAGAACCAAAAGTCAGGAAATGAAGGGAGCATTTCCAGGCCCTTGGGTTTACAGTCTCAGGTGTGACAAGCCACTCCTCCATTGGCCTGACTATACTCTTTTTGTGTAAAAGTTTTGAAGTGGTTACTAACTGTGTTTTTCAACACTATTCCTGTGAGATAATCTTGAATTTTTACACATCAGAACATTTCTATCACTGCCCCAAACAACTACAGAATGTAACATTTATCACTCATGTCTCTGAAAGCACAGAGACAGGAACAGAGAAAACCAAGCTTTTTTAAAAGCAGATACACACTCAGAGTCTGAGCACATTATCAGCTATATTTTGAATTACAGCTTCTTAAAAAAGTCATAATTTCAACTTCAACACTGTTATATCAGACAAACAGAACAAGGTAATTGCATCCCTTTCTGCAGTCATTTTGTGCTGTAACAGTCCAGGGAGAAACAGATAATCCACCCAAATGTCTCACAGTCATATCAGTAACCTAATGCTCTTCTAAAACAACAACCAACCAACCCCTCACTGAACTAATGCTGCACTAACTGCATTTCCAAAAAAGGTGTGCAAACAGACAAGAAGCCAAGCCCTGTGGTAATACCCAACACATCCTATAGCTCCAGCCACACATACCCCTACAGCCAGCACTACACACTACTGCTTGGCTTGAAGGAAGCAAAAACACTTTTCTTCAGCTATCTAAGATAGAAAAGTAATTCTGTTTCAAAAAGCTGTGGTGTACTGAGCACAGTGTCAGAGTTCAGCTGAGTATTTGCTTTCAGATGCTGCTTCTGTGTCTTTCTTCTCATCCACATTAAGTCCAGCCTCATCTCTTGGGCATGGCATGCAGCCAGAACACAATTCCCATAAACTGAAATGGTTCAAGACAGCTGCAGCCATCAGAAAGCTTTTGAGAACTTTCACATGGGTGTTAACTCCAGCCTGCTGGAGCTCTGCCTGTAATTCCTGTAAGCCCAGCAGTTCTTCCTTCTCTGCTGTACTGATTTGTTTTGTGTCCCAGTGGGACATGCTCATACAGTTCTCTGCTGTAGAGGGGTTCTGGTTTCAGGACAACACCAAAAAGAGCCTCAACAGAGGCAGCAATTCTTACAGAAGCAGGAATTCTGTGCTCCTTGGCCCTGCCTTCTCTTCAGGTACACCGAGGGCAGAGCTGGCCAGCCCTCACTGGGGAACAGACAGGCTGTCCAAGGGACACTTCTGGCACACAGCCAGCAGCACAAGCCCTGCCTTCAGCACAGCTGCTACTCCCAGGCTAGGGAGGAAGCTTCCCAAGAAATCCTACTAAAAAGCAGGCACAAAACACCTCCCTTTTGGCATCTGGTGCTTACTTGGGACTGACACTTTGCAATCATGGTTTATTTCTTTCATGTGATGACACAGATTGAAAGAAACTAAGCCATGAAAGCATCCCGTACTCAACACGAAGAGCAGAAAAACACTGTAAGAGTTACAGGGCAAACACACCAGGAGCAGCAGCAGCTCATTGTGGTCCACCTCTGTTCCATGAGTTTGTGATAAATCAGCTTCCTTCCCAAACCTGGCCAGACCGTTCTGTGCTGCATTTTCTAAACATACTTTAGAATGTAACTTTATCTCAGGCTTAGACACAGCTGTAAGTTGTATTTAGTCCAACAGAATTTCAGTTTGTTGTGCCAAGTGACTGCAGGGATCCGGGAGCTGTTTGTGTGAGGCAGCAAACAGTGGTTTAGGTTACAAGGTGTACAACAAGCAGCTGCTGACAAAAAAGGAGTGTTACATACCTGATCTCATGTCTGCTCTGCATGTCATATTTTTCTGCTTGAAGTTTATCAGCCAGCACTGCATGAAGGTCTGACTTCTCCAGCAGCTTGTTATCTGCAGGAGCAAAAAGTGCACTTAAGACAACCAGAAAGCAAATCCAGATTCCCATCTCCTCCTGCCTAGATCCCTGGCTGTGATCTAGTCCCTTTAATGAGTCTGACACAGCCAAGTGCTATGTGAACCTCCACCACATCACTGTTCTCTCTCCTCTTTGATCCTAACAGGTTCAGGCACCATCCACCCCCCACCCCAGGAGCTCCTCATTAATCCAGATGCTGTGTGGGACTGGCCTTAGGAAAGCTTAACAGAGAAAGAGAGAGCAACTTCTCAGGTGCATGGCTATCTGCTGAAACAGAGCAAGTTCAAAGTTCAGACTCCCTACAGCTCCTCCAAGCACAGCAACCAGGAGAACAGGCCTGGCAGAGCCCAAACCCAGCTCTGCCGTTGGTGTGTCCCTCTGTGTGTGGGACCCCGCTGCCACCCTGGCACAGCTGGGGCAGGAGAGCCCTGAACAGAGAGTGCTGGCCCCTGGGTAGCTCCAAATTTCACAACAGACCATGAGCAGGGTCAATAGCACCATTGTTCTCGGTTCCACAAGGGCGGGAATTGTGCAGACAATTCAGACATTCAGTCACTGTCCAGAGCACACAGCGCTTCAGCCTCTCAGAGAACTGAAACAACGACACAGTCTCCTCGATAAAGCAAAAAAATCCCAGCTTTCTGTTATTACAGACGTGTCCCAAACAGTCCCGAGGAAACGGCTCGGCCGAGGCCCGGGACCCTGAGCCACCGCGGCTTTCCCATTTTTGAAGAACAGAAGAAATCCCAGAATGATTCGGGCCGGAAAGGAGCACAGCGGGTCCCCAGGTCCCACCTCCCTGCTCAAGCAGGGTCACCCCAGAGCACAGGGCACCGGACAGAATCCAGCTCTGGAAAACCTAGAGAGGGAGACTCCACACCCTCCCCTCAGAGCCGGGTCTCCCTGCACACACTGACAGGCAGCGGTGAGGGAGAACAGAAGCGCTACTCGGCCGCCGTGCCCCGCTTACACTGGGCGATGATCTCCTCGAAAGCCTGGCGCTGCAGCCGGTCCCGCCGCCGCAGCTCCTCCGCGATGTGCCGCTTCCAGGGGGGGAACCCGGCGGCGCGCAGCCCCGCCGCCATCTCGGCGGCAGGCCGGGGGGAGCAGGCCGGGGCGGGCGGAGCGGGCGGCGCTGGGGGCAGAGAGGCGGCGGGAGGCGGCGGAGCCCCCTCAGAGCCAGGCCCGGGCCCGCGGCCGCGCCCCCACACCCGCCATGGCGCCGCGCTACGTCAGGGGCCCTCGCGTCCGTGCGGCGCGCCGCGACCGCGACAGAGGCTGCCCCGCCGCTGCCTGACGCCGTCCGCCCGCCGCCGGCGCCAACAAACCCAGCACCGGTGTCCGCAGGCCGGAAAGCGCCGCACGAGATCGCGCTGCAAACGCGGAGGCGGGGTCCGCCTCATGCGGGAGAACAGGCACTTTCTGAGCAGAGGAGGTCCCGCGCCGCGCCATTTTGTGCCCCCGTGCAGGCGCCATCTTGAGAGTGGCCCTGCTGCCACGTTGAGCATGGACCTGTCGCCATCTTGAGAGTGTCCTCGCCGCCATCTTGAGAGCGGCTTCACCGCCATCTTGGTCACTGCTGTGCCGCCATTTTGAGAGTGGCCAGCCCGCCATGTTGCGGCTCCGACCGCCCCGCAGCGCGCATGCGCACAGGCTGCCCGCTGTGGGGGCCGATGGCCGCGTCCAGCAGGGCCGTCCCCGAGTGCGGGCACGGGAGTGTGTCTAGAGGACTGGAATGTCCCCTGTGGGGACAGTCCACGCCTTTCTGGACAGTCTGTTCAGCGCTGGGGCACTGCCCGGGGAATAAGTTCTGGCTCCTGTGCAGGGGGAGCTTCTTGGGATCAGTCCCTGCCCGTTCCCCTGATGCCGTTGCGGGGCCCCCAGGGCAGCCTGGGCTCTGCTCGGAGCCCTCCCTGTGGACAGGGACAGACAGGGATGGGGGCTTGAGCCTCTTGAGGCTGAACAGCCCTGCCTCAGCCTTCAGGGAGGGTGGTGGTGAAATGAAATGGAGCATTTTTTAGGAAAAACTGCCTAATTTGGAACACAGTAGAAGCTGCTATGCAACCCTCCCCGCACTCCCACCTTCTGGCCAGCCTCGTGAACCACATGTTCTCTGGCAAATGTAAAAATCCGTAACAACTCACTCCATTGCTCTACTTTCAACTGCTTAATGAGAGGAAAGATGTGTGCTTATGTCTTTACAAACAATTCAATGGCTGAAGGAATGGGTATTAATGTCTTTGGAATAGGTCTTAATGTTTCTCGTGACTTTGGGGGACAGGTTCCTTACCAGGCCCAGACACTGGGCTCCTGGAATGAACAAGGGTCTGCACAAGGCTGAACTTTTGGGTAAAATGCCAGGTTCATGGGGGGAATATGAGGTAAATGGTTTGGGAAGGCTGTACCTTCCTAGCAGCTCAGCCCATGGGGAAAGGAAGAGGGATACACGACCAGGAGTTCAGGATAAAAGGGGCGCTGCACCTTCTGAAACCTCGAGAGAGAAAAGCCCGCGGGCATGTGGCCCAGTGGACGCTCTCCCTTTATTCAAATAAAGTTGAAGGACTCCTCTGTCTCCTTTTTGGACATAAACCTCTGGCGCTTGTGAATTTTCCTGACATTAACTTCCTAAGTAATGTGTTAGGTAACCATATTATTGTAATTTAATTAGAAGCTGGGCAGAACTCATAATGCTTTTTGTCTAGGACTGCCTAAATTGCTTTGTTTTTCTTTTGAGTAAGTAAATGAAGATGCAATTATGAAATTGTAACAGCGTGAAACAGATGATTCACTACATTATTAGACTGGAGGAGAGTGTGCTGCTGGTTGAGTTAATAATAGTTCATGCTCTGTCTTACAAAGTACACAAAGCACGAGGTTATGTGCATTCTCTGTAAAGCTGATTTGGCCAAGTGTAAGCACACAGCCTCTTTCATTCTACTTATACATCACAAAATCAAATTAGTTGTTTAAAAACTTAAGATTACCTGTAACTGTGTGAGAAGCAAGTTAATGGGAATTGGCTTTTGCAGGGTATTATATGAATTGATATTAAATATTATAATGTTAATATTGATGATATGTTATAAAGTGGTTGATGTTGTTATAATGGCCTAATTGTGAGGATGGTTTTGTATCTTTTAATGTGGATTTATGAGTTTACATGGAACAGACTGTTGCTAGCCAAACCTTTGAGACACGACCTTAAAAGGAGTAGAACTTCATGCAGTGATAATCCTGATGACCACAGTGACAAAACTACGTCAGTGTCAAAAGAGTGACATGGGGCGGGACTGTGTAAAACCAAAATAAATTGCATAAAGCTGATGCAACACCAGGGGTATAAAAGGCGGAGCTGCCATTTTGTGCACGAGCCTCTGGCGTTTGGCCACAGTCCCAGCACTGTCCCTTTTGTTTTGCAATTTTTTTTTTATTGTTCTCAAGAAAGCTTCTGTAACTCTTTGCCACTCAGGCTCTGGGTCGTTTATAACAACTGTAAGGTTAAGTCCTAATTGTATAGCAATAGTTACTGAACTCGTGAAGGGCAGTGCTGAGAGAAATTCATCCTGTCAAATCTTCCTCTCTATGTCTTTATCCTTTGCAGAGAAAGAGGAAAGCAACTGAAGCATGAGAAAAAGGAAAGGCAAAGATACAGAAATAGAGGGATTAGAGTCAATACCTCCTCTCCTGAGGCTTTTACCTTGGCTTTAATATATAATCAGTCCCAAAGTTCCTCACTGAGTTTGAACTGCCAACCCCCTGCTTTTTTTTAACCCCTCCAAAGAAATCCTTCAGCTCATTTTTGAGAGCAAGCTTTTCTTACTAAAACTGGGAGGGAAAATAATTGTTCCTTATTTCTTTCAGCAGGGCAGAAAAAAGAATCAATGTGAGTAGAAAAAAAAATCAGTGTGTGGGGAAAAAAAAGGTGTGTCCTCAAGCGTTAGATAAATTAATTATATCAAACATTGCACATTTTACTGTTTACAGCAGCTGCTAGAATGTTCCAAGGGAAGGACTGAAATTAATTGTCATCTGTATATGTTTGAATTTATAAAAATCACACTACATTACAGATGTAGTGTGATTTTTATAAAATTTACCTTTCTGTAATCTGTGATTTCTGTAGTGGGCAGGACATCCTGATTTTCCTTACAGTACCTGCTAACAATGCTTTTCCCACTCCAATACAATATTCTTAAATATATCTGAGGTTTCTGGAAGTCTTTCCAATTGCACATCCTTGCTCAATGTCATCATCTATCATCCTGCTCTTCTTTCATATCCCCAAGAACTGTAAGAAGATGTGACAAAACAGTTTGTTCTGGCTGAAAGTTGCTTGTTCACTTTAATTCAGAAGTAAAAATTTCAGACTACCAAATTAGCCTGCTTGTCAGAATGCTCCTTCTGCAGTGAAGAAGCAAAAATTGTACCTCCAATGAATTTGGCATTCCACATCCATAGAGGGAAAAGCAGGACTTCTAGTGGAGGTGTGTTCTAGCTTTAGCCAGCACATTTCAGGAAGAATTGAGAATGTCAAAGTAGCCCATCAGGAATGAGAAATGTATATAGGAGATTTGATCCAGGAGAAAGATTTGGACAGCTGGAATTCAAGGATAAGACATATGGGATACATGACAGCACTATGTAAATATGCATGTCAGAAAATTAAGACAATGCCCTGATCTGCTTGTTCATATGGGACAAGATTACACTGAAAGGGCCTAAAGTTAACCCAAAAAATGGCCCCTAGAGATGAGGAAGGGCTGGTAAAAGCTGCTTGAGGCAGATGAGAATCTCTGCTGCTGGAGGATTATAAGGCCACTTGGAAACATGGCAAAGGGTTTTGTAGTGTACTCTTTGCTGGTGTGGTGAATGGATTGCAGGGTCCCATCAGGGCCCCCTCTAGCCCAGTTCTGATTCTGAGCTGGCTGTGTTGTAAGTGACATTCAGGTGACAGAATGGATCCTTGCTCGGAGGTGGGTGGAGCAGGTTCTGATGGGATGTTTCCCTGAAGCTTGGTGCTCAGATTCACTTACTTCCTTCACTGCTTCCTTACTGGGAACCAGAAATGCTAATTTTCCAGGATGATACTGATCACCAGTGTTCTTCCCAAAGTTATGCTCAAAACACCATTTTTGAATTCAGCTTTGTTTTGGATCTTCAGTTTACCTTTGAAAAGAGGGAACATGTCCCACACCTGGTCATTTTCTTTGTACCTCAAGTCATAATGTCAAGATGCAAATTACTGTGAAGTATGGAGTAGACACAAATTCTGTGCTAACTCTCCATCCTTTCTGTTGCAAAGGTCTCTTTTCATTCTCCAGTCTCTTTGCTACCTTTCTTCCCTTGTCTGACCTGTTTCTATGAGAGAGAGCTTTTACCCACCTCCCTTCTGCTGGGTTCCCTCTCCTTCCACAAAGTATTTTCTACATGTTGCTGGACACCTTTATCCATTAACACCCATGCATTCTCTTTCGAGCTCAACATTTACTACCCTGTTCTGTGCCATCTTTATTAGTTATGATATAATCTAATACTTCATGATAAGAGAGACTAATTTGTTTTCTGTGTAATCTAGACCAGACCTTGGGAAAAATGCAGTAAAGTGTTAATAATGACTGTAATGTGTAGCAGATTACCATCCCTGGCACAGAATAGTCTCAGTTAAATAGAGCCACACAAGTATGGAACAGCTGAGTTTGGATGGGCCTCTGGAAATTCTCCAGTCCAAGCACCACATTCAGCAGACCCGTGTCTGGTTTTTGTGATGGCTTCTCAATACTGGGGTTTGTAAAACAGTTCTGATCACAGTTTTCTGAGAGCTACAGAAGAATGTCAGTTAGTTTTGATCTAAAAGGGTACACTGAAGTATCCTTTAGTTTAGCTGACTTAGGAGCTAGAGCAAAGATTATCTGCAAATAAAATTAATGAAACTGAATAATGGTAATGAACTGAGAACAGAAGTTCAAGGAAATTTGGTAATGCATAATGAGATAATGCTTTGTGATGATGCATAATAAGATAATGCAGAAAAAAAATATAGCAAATTACAGTAGGCAAAAAGAAATCTCGCTCTTCTGTCAACCTGGGATTCAACTCTGAAAGAATTTCTGAGAAACTTCAGTAGTTTAACACAAATGTAATCTTAAAATACTTCTTATTAGAAGCCTCATTTGAAACAACACCATGCACACACTGTAGAGTTAGAAAGATCTTTTTCATATTCATGTGAGTAATAACTTGATGTTTGCTTACATATATATTTAGAAAGAACATCTCGTACCTCTGCAGCTAACACCTTTCCTCCACATTGAAAGGAGTATTTGGATTATTCTGTAGCACTTGCATAACGAATCCTTCCCTAGGCCTTGCAGGAATGCACTGGGGACTGCAGCAGCCCTTTGGTGGCAGGTGTGACCAGCATGTGAGACAGTGCCAGCTGGGCACAGAGAGCAGGCAAAGCCATTGACCCCGTCACTGAATACTTCAGCCACAACCACATGAGCACCACACAGATGCAGCTGGTGTAGCTGATGATTGAGAGGCTTTGCAGCACCCTTCACTTCCCCAAGCCCTGCCCACTGGCTGCACCTTTGATCTGTGTTATCAGCAAGGAACATCACAAATGACAGCAGGGACAGAGTCTTGTTGGCAAATGTCCCACAGGGGAAAAGTGTCGATTTCTCCCAGGAAGAGATTACAGAAATAAAAGAGAAATATGTGGGTATTGTCTGTTTCCAATCCATCTGCTGATACTGGTTAGGAGGTCTCTGGGAATTGTCCTGCGTCACCTTGGTCAGTGTGTCCCAACACCCACAGTTTATTCACACATAAAGATGTGTGAAGATGCGTCTTCACAATGATATAAAAATAAGGAGCTTGGTCTGGGGGTGAATGAATTAATTTCTGGACAATACGTTCTTTCAATCACAGGGACTGTTACTGTATTATTACAAGGACAACAGAAAAACGTCATAAATTTTTAGCAAACCTTTCATTTTAAAAACAAGTAGGAGGATACTGACTAAATGGTTCATTTTAAGCTGACCAGAAAGAGGGTGCTTGGTCCCAGTAGATCATAGGCTTAAGGAAACATCATTTCTAACATCAGAATTATCCCCTTGCTATTTTGGAGTGAGTAACTCACCTTAATGTGGTTTTCCTTCTGTTTTTCTCTTCCTTGAGCCATTTCCTCTAAGACCATACCTCTATCAGGAAGAAAATGCGTCGCCCACAACATCTTAGGAAAAGGCTTAAAGGTGCCCTGTGGTGGTTGTACACTGAGAGAACAAGGAAACTGGTGTTAGTGCAACAGGTGCAGGCAGGAAATGGGGGGTTTAAAACTTACTCTGCAACATAACATCCTGTAGCTGGGAACTTCAAACATTTTTGACAGCTGGGTCTCCATGGAAATAAGTACAAAAAGACTCCAGCTATTTTAAGAACTTAAAATAAAAGATGCCGGAAGGTTATGGATAGATAATACACCTGGGGGAAATCAGTACATTTTTGGACAATTCATATCCTTCAGTTTATGTCTTTTGCTCATACTGCCTGTACCAACTTAACTGGACAACAGCAGAGAGGGTAGAGAAAGGTGCCTAGTTTGGCAAGAGGGAGTCAGGCTCAGAGATGTCAGAAAATATAGCAGCTTATGTTCAGTTCTGCTTTCATGTGGTTCAAGACATGGGCAGTAAAACCAGTAGATATAATTTTAGAGGCTTTGTGACAGAAATTAAAAATTAAATATAACAAACAGAAGCACCAGATTTATTTGTTAAATCCAATTTTCTGATATTCACATCTGCCAAGCTCCCATATCTGTTGTTACCACTTCTACCATGCCAAGGCACAGCCAGTCTGGCCACAGAGACAAGTACTATGTAGTGTCTCACCACTTGTCCCACTTCTCCACTCCTTGTCTAAGCTGCTCACCTGAGAAGACTCTCATCAAGAGAGGCTTCAGAAAGCTCTTTACAGAGCCTTCTTTTGCACATTGTCCACATGCACAAAGCCTGCTGGCATTTGCCACCATTCCATCAGACTGTCTTTGGAACCCCAAGTGGGTAGGCAATCCATTTTTAGCATAGGAATAGGAATGTTTTTTGGGGTTTTTTTTCTGCTGGAAACTTGGATGAGTGCTGCTTTTCTTCCCCAGCAACATGCCTTTCTAAAGGACAGGCCAAATTATGTACCTGGATGGATTTTTATGCCTTAGCAAGTCCAGTGTTCTCAAAATCTGTTCATCTGCAAATCTGTGCATAATTTAAGCAGCATTCTCAATCAGAAGATTGACACAGGAAACTATATTTGTTTTATATCCAGCTTTTAATTTCTAAGCTTTGGGGAATATATTTTATTTTTTACAGTTTAGGGAGTCAGGGATAAAGCAAAAAAATCTGAGCGTGTCTCATTGTTGAGAAGTTAAATTTTTTTATAGAAAGCTCATCCCATTTCCATCTCCACATCTGAACACAGTCCAGAATTACTGAGAGCTGATCTAACTCTCTGTATTGGATAGAAACCTCACCTGCTCCAGGGAGGTTTTATTCAATGGCCACACAAGTTCTTCTGCAACCTGGAAAAGTGAAATGCTCCTCAGGGCCAGCAAAATACCATGGCTACTGAATTATGGCAATTACACAGAGAGGGTTCTGCTGAATAAAGCAAGCGGAGTGTAAGCTCATGGTCTCTCTGGCTGATTTGTAGGTTGTAGAGCCAGCTGCTTCAGTAACGATGCCTTGAAATTCCAACCTGCATAGCAAAAAATCATCTTTTCTTGAAAGGTTTCTACCTACAAGTTGTCCTCTTCCACTCATTTTCACAAGCCTGTGCTTGGTCTCTTCTCCTTCAGTAAAATTGCTGTATGTTTCCTACACTCACACAATTAGTAACTGTACCTGCTAACATGTCCTGTAGTTTTCAAAGCAGCTATATCCACAAAAGGTCTGTGCAGACAGACGGATGCATTCTCAGTTGTTCATGTTATGCCCTCCCTGCTCTCCTTGCTGCCTTTGGTGTTTTCTCTGGGCAGGGACTACTGTCACTGAGCAAGCTGGTGTAACACCCACCTAAAGCTGAATCATGTGACAGGCAGTTCTGAATTTTCAATAAACAATGACCAGAAAGGTGACTATTTTATTACTTTTTAAGTAATCAACATGGAAACAGTAACAGTGATTAAGTCACAACATGCTTAGTCTAATAGTAACCACAGTATTGATACTTAACACAAATATAACAGAAATTACAAGTATGTTAACGTTATTCATTCTCAGTCAATGAACAAAAGTGTACAGTAAGGTCAGCATTAGTCTATTAAGAATGCTCCAAAACCAGCTGGCCAGTGTTCTCCAAAGCAGAGTGCTTGCTGCCAGGCAGGCTGGGGTGCTGCTATCTGCCCCTCCAGGCAGTTTTACTCCTGAGCTCCCATGGGCCCTTCCTCTTCCCCTGTTTTTGCCTGTGGTTCTGGTGTTTCCCTCTGTTTGTTGGACTGTCAAAGCAGGGCCTGCTTGAAGGAAAAGGAGCTGCAGTGCCGTGGGCTGGCCCTCACCTGCTGTGTCCCCTGGGTGGTGCAGGGATGCAGCCCCGAGCTCCAGGCAAGGCTGGCTCCACTGAGGGTGTGTGACCTGCATCAGTATCTGCTCTTTCCCCACTCTCCCTGACCTCCTTGCTCCATGGATAGGACATGCTTTTGGAGCTGTACCGCTTTTAAGATGCTTTCTTTTACATATCACTCTTTAATAGGAATCCTGTAACACAAAATAGAAATCTCGCTTTTGTAGGAAGGGGTTTTTATCAATGCACCCTTTTCATCTCCTAGTCCTTGTACCGTACCGTCCTCTTTTCCAAAACATTTACTAATGCTTGTACTTGGCCACCCACCTTCACATGGAAGTACCAAAGTGACACTCAAAACAATAACTTGCATTTGGTATTGTGGTCCTGGCCCCTCTTGGTCTGAGCAACATAGGATAAGCTTCTCAGCTATAACATTTTCATAATCACAGGGAGGGCTGCACCCTCAAAAATAAAATTCCTCAGTCTTTTTTAGAACCAGACTAGAGGACATCAGTGTGAACAAAGCAGTAGTCTCCATCATTCTTCCCATCAGGATTCCTCCTAGAGTACCACCAGCTGCTGTGTCACGTTCACTGTAGAGACAAGAGAAGACGTCAGCTTGTCAATTGTCAATACTGTCAATTCTACAAGTTTTGATGGAGATGGAAAAAGAAAAAAGTCCTACAGCCTGCTCAAGTGGGCTTTTTCTCCCAAATGCACTTACTAAGGCCTCCCCTACTCCTTCTCATACAGCTCTTATGCTCGGTTGAAAAAAACCCAAAAAACAACACAAAACTGAACCAAACCACAGTGAGTAAACCCACCAGCCCAGGAAAGTATATGTCTGATTATTTCTGTAGAGGGTTCAGTAATGGTTTTGGACACACTGTTCTAAGTTACTAAGTGTTTACCACTAACTACTAAATACTTTTAATCATCTTTTTATTACTTTTTTCAGCATCTTTTTATTTCTTACAGCAAAGCAAATCCATTGCCCAATCCTACAGATTTGTGCTATCGGGCCAGGATCAGCCACTTTCAGGAAGAGCACAGTATGCCCAAAACAAGACATAGCAACGTACTGACTATTTGCATTCCTCTTGTTACTACCAGGCTTAAACAGTCCAGAAGAAGATAAAAATTCCTGCAAAGCTAAGGCCTGTCACATTCATATTTTCTGAAAAATCCCTTCACCCAGGATTTTTCTCCTAGGAAGCTGAGAAGCCTCAGAGAAAAAGGAAAACAATAATATCTCATTGCTTCTCCTGTGTTTTGCTGCTTTGGAATGTGGTTGGAAATTGTTTATCAACAGGTGATTGTTTCATTGGTTTCTGCTGTGAGTTGTTTTGACTCAATGGCCAATTTGGGTCAAGCTGTGTTGGACTCTGGAGAGAGAGTCACAAGTTTCATTATTATCTTTCTAGCCTTCTGTAAGTATCCTTTCTGTATTCTTTAGTATAGTTTAGTTTAGTATTCTTTAATATAATATAGTGTCATAAAATAGTAAATTAGCCTTCTGAGAACATGGAGTCAGATTCATCATTCCTTCCTGCCACGAAGGACCCCACAAATACAATAAAGGCCACAGTTTCACAACATGCCATCCTCTGCAGCGATACTGCTTTAGGATGTTCCCTGGCACCCCTTGCTCTGCAAGCCCTGTAGGTTTGTGGGACAGCACTGAGCTTGGACAGGAACCCTGGAGTGAGGACTTGGTGACTGAGCCAATACCACTCCAGTCGCAGTGCCATCTCCCAGCCCACTTCATTTCCCCAGTAACGCACCGGTGTGGTTGTCCTGCTGACCGGGCCCTCCTCCATCCGGTGCTTCCCGGCGTGCGGCAGCTCTGAGCTGTCCCGATAGTCACGGCCCTTGGAGTTCTGCATGTCCAGCACTGCCCGGCTCTTGGAGGGAAGGGGTGGCTTGTTCTGATGTCCCTGCATGCTCAGGCTGACTTCAGCCCTTGATGGCTTCACGAGTTTTTTGAGCGGTGCCGAGTTTTCCAGTGGTGTTGTCATCTTTGGTTTGCCTTGGCTCTTTTCCCCTGTATTCTTTTCTTCCTGTTGGCAGGATGAAGTGTAGGACCGGAATCGCTGTGTGGGCACCAGGAAAGGTGGTGATGGCTGTTTGCCAGAGGTCTTGCTGCACTCAGGCTCCTGTGGCTTTGTGAGATGACAGCTCTGCTCAGGCAGTGGCGGCTGCTCTTTCCACAAAGCCTTGGGATATTCCTGCTCTTTCTTGGGGGCCGCCTTGCCCTTGGAGCCCATGGAGCCATACAGTGGGTTCTCGAACATCTCTGGCCTTTGCTGCCCCTCCTCCTGCAGCACAGGCTCAGCTGTGGATTTCCCCATGTCAGGCAGCCTACAGTCATGGAAGTAGGGTAAAAAGGAGACTTGTGAAGAGCAGGCAAGAGAGGCCCTGACTGATTTAGAGAGGACATGAATAGTAAATGAGTGTGAGCAAATTAAACTGACTGCCTGAAGAGGCAACAGGAAAACAATTAAATTTGGGGAGGGAGAACAAAAGTGTGTTTAACAGAGAGAACAGAAGTGTGTTTTACTTTGTTTAATCATTAGTAACGTGATAGAGAGCAGATATGCATAGCATTGTGTAAACTGCCTGCTAGGTTACAGTTCTGTCAAAGTGATGTTTGGCTTCTTTTTAAACACAGATAAACTACCGAGCCAAACTGTGCCACTCCTTTGATGACTCTGCAACACACACAAATCTGAATTTGAATATTAATCTTCAGATCTCGCAGAGAGGATAGAAATGGTTGTTTAGAGGCTTAAAATAAGAGCTCACATCATACTGTGGCATTTTACAATTGGGTCAATCTCTTCTTGCTACCAATGCAGCATGGTATTCCTAAGGAAGGGATAAATTTCCTTAATGCACCCAAATGCACAGTGTAGGGTTAGACAATCCATGTGCATTCCCAGCAGAGCCCTTTGAGCTGCAACTCAGCCTGGAATGACTGCACAGCTGTACAATGGGACCCAGCAGGTCCTATGGGTTTGGGTCACTAGACCTGATTTGGCCAGGCTTTCACCTGCAAAGTACTTTAAAAAATCAGCCACAATATCACTGAGCAGAGTGGAATAGAGGTGAGTGGCATATGTTCTTTGGGTGTCTTTGGATGAGTTGTGTTCCATGTGTCAAGCTCTTCTCTGGCAGTCAGCGCATGCTGGAGCGGAGAGCTGAGCCATGATGGAGCACTGCCGGGTACAGAAGAGACCCCAGCAGTGCTGGCAGCTCTGACTACTGCAAGTTTTGACTTCCAGAGTGCCACACCCATTTACCAGGGAGCTCCAGCCCAGCTCAGAGAGCAGCTGTCTCTTGGCTGTGAAGAGGTCTGCAACAAGGACACAGACTGCACACATGCACTAGTGTGAAGTAGCCTCATCCCGTCACTAAGCTGGGAAGGGATGGGATATTTTCAGTTGCCAGATGAAATTCTGCATCAAGGCTTGTGATAGAAGCAGCACATGGAGTGTAGCTTCTGGAGCAGCTGGACATTTGTATTGTGCCAGTAGAAATTCAGTGAAAGTACTTCATGTATAACACACAAAGGACCTCTCCTTCCAATGCAGGGGAAGGATCTATGCCACACTCCCCCCTTTTATTCTTTGTTATTACAGTCAACTTTGTAAACTTCTCCTTCTCTTCTTTTGGTAGAGAATTAGACCTACATGTATCAGGTTGAGACAACAGGATATTCAGTCAGAAGAACACTCCAAGGAGTTTTCACTGCAGCCTTCCAGTGCGTAAAGGGGACTGACACAAAGGAGGGAGAGTGCAGATAGTGACAGGACAAGGGGGAGGTTTTAAAATAGAGCAGGAGATATTTAGGTTAGATGTTAGGAAGAAGGGTGCTGAGGCCCTGGCACAGAGAAGCTGTGGCTGCCCCATCCCTGGAAGCATCCAAGGCAGGTTGCATGGGGCTTGAAGCACCCTGGACAGGGGGTGAAATGAGATAAGCTTTAAGGTCCATTCCGATCTAAACCATTCTATGATTCTAAGATTCCATTACTTAATTGTAAGTTTAACTCATTATCTTTGGCTTTCTTTTCACAAAAGTCTGAGGAACTGCTACAGTAGTTTTCTTTGAGTATGCGATTCTGTACTTGTGACCTTCACTTATCTTTCTCATTCAAGAGATAAAATATGTAAAGAATATGCTGCACCTTGAACTCTCTAAACAGATAATGAAACAGTGACTGTGCAGAATGACAGGAGAGAGGAGCCCAGACTCAGTACAAAACTCAAACACTCACTGGTACTCTTGATTCCAATTACAAATGCTTCTGTTTGCTGTTGGCTGGAGGGATGGTTTTGGAGACAGAGGTGACAAGGAGGGTGATGTGGAGGATGAGTGACTCTGCCCCATTAAGGAGGTGTTCTCTTTGGACTGCTGCTCATAGTTCCAGAGGGAAGGTGCCTGCTCTGATGAAAGTGTCTGCTTAAGCTGGGAGGTTGCAGAGGGCTGCTGAGAGAAGGGAGCCATGCCCAGGTAGTTGGGGTTGCTGATGTCTGTGGGGGTGGAGCTGCTCAAGAGAAGAAATATTGTTAGGGAGGCACATGCACAAATAGGTTTGGGGATTTTTGTCTCCCTGCCAGCTTCAAAGAAGTTAGTACCCACTGACTGCTTAGATTCAATACCTGCTTCCTTTTTTTTTTTTTTTTTTTGTCACTGTTGCTTCAGAATCACAGAAAAAGTGGGAGTCCTGTTAGTGCCTCACTCCCCTTGGTCACTGGAGAGGAAGCAGCTGGGTCAAGACAACCTCCCCCACCCCCAAAATAGCTCCTGTGGCTGTAGCAGATGCTTCCCTTTCCAGGCTGCAGAGAGCACTCAGCTTCTGCAGCCACATATGGGGGCTGTCATAGGTTTCTGGGCCCAGCCAGAAGCTGCCCTCAAGGAAAAGCCCCAGTGAAAAAAGGTGAAAGGAGAGCCTTACTCAGACTCATGCTGTGACTCTTTGAAAGGAAAAGCCAAGCAGTTTGAGCATAGCTTCCCACCCCAAGCTGTCAGAGGTAAGGTGGCAAGGTTACCGTAAAATATCCTCCTTTCCTGGGCTGTCTGGAGAAGAGACAGCGCTCCCCCAGTAGCGAGCGATGGCTGCTGCCTCTCTGGCCATCAGATGAGTAGATTTTGACTTTCTGTTGGAAATAAGAAGGCCTTTTTTAAAGAGGGTTCAGCGACCTGTTCTGGCTAATGCACTCTCAGCTTTTGAACCTTTGGGGACAGGAGCATTGACCAGTCCTGACCAGAGAGCCACAAAGCAGCTTCCCAGTGCTCAGCACCCCTGTTGATGCTGCTCCCACAGCAAGCCCAACTTTGCATTTATGGTGCCAACCATTTTCCTGGAACTGACTTACCCACTTGCCCTTTACCTGTTAGCCAGATCCCAGTCTTTGTTAGGCTCTAAATTGCTGACGTTCTTTGGTTTCTGACCAGTGATTTCATCACGTTCAATCTTGACAAAATCTGAGGGAAAGAAGGGGCACACATATCTCCAGAGTCTATCTGCTCAAGTTTTCTGTGTTCCCATGTTCAGAGTGATGGACAGTTTTAAGCCGTTGTTGCTGTTATATTTTCAACTATCCACTAATACATGTCATGTCTTGTTGACAGAGGAAGAAATGTGTCTCGAAATACAAAGGTCATGACCCACCAAACAGCCACATACAGTCATTTTACCATTGAGAATAATTGTAGATATAATGAATAATTGTAAATGGCTGTCTCTATACTCTGAATGAGAACAACGGATAGCAAGGTGAAAAAAGCAAAGTTTGTGATCTTCTAGCTAAGAAAGTGCTCATTGAGAGCCTGACATACTCTTTGCTCCCCAGGATGACTGGAGCAGGGAGAGATTGGCATGGAGTGTGCCATGTCACAAATGGAAGTAAGGGATCCCCATTCAATAAAACCAGTGCAGGTGACAGACAGGGGGCTCTCTCAGTCTGCTGAATTTACTTGATTGATGAAAAACCCCACAGAATCCAATTGTTCTGTCTTCCTGAAAGAGTACGGGTATGCTCCTGAGAGCTAACCATACTCACACCTCCTTGCACTCTGCATCAAAAGCATTCTCTGTGACTACAAGCACTCTGGAGATAATTTTCAATTCCTTGACAGTTATCAGAAATCTTTTGAGATGAGCATTCTCTAGTGTGAGCATTGCAGCAATGATGCTCCTTACCATACAGTTTCTCTCTCTGTTTTCCTTGTGACGTTTGTAACTTGATTTCACCTTGGAAGATCCCCGTTTTCTCTCCATGGTGTGTGAGCACAGTATGGATAGGTGCTAAGGATTCTGTTGCTTCTATTCGCAAGGCAATGCAGCCTTCCCCTAAAAGACAGCAGGGAGACAATGAGGCTGGGACTGAGAAACAAAGCACTGAAATATTTTGTGTCATCTACTACCAATGCACTGACAGGTATGTAACTACTGGAGAGAATCTGCTTTGGATCACAGTAAGGAGCATAATATCTCCTGAGAAATTAGGGGCATTTATTTCACTTCATGTGTGTGTGAAGGATTTGAGTATTGAAGTTACCTGTGGTAACCTCAGGCTTCTGAGCTTCCACTCCTGTAAGGAAAACACAAGCCTGTGGCTGCTATTGCTGTTAATGGGATTTAGGCAAAGAGCCTTCTGTGGACAAGGACTGCATTCTCTGGCTGGTGACAGTCCGGGAGCCACAAGCACAGCCAACTTTTCTGTAGCCAAGAGAAATGCCTCAAGTAAGTGCAAGTGAAACAGAATTTGTATGCTCTGAATAAATGCATTTAAACATGCTGATTCCTGATTTAGTCCCTGTAAAGGACTTTCTTTTTAAAACACTGCTCTTTCAGAGCTGGTAAAGCTCACACAGGTTGTTGCTTTGAGTTCATATTCCTTTAATCATAATTACTTCACAAAACATTGCCCACAGTGAATATATATTTCTGTGTATGTTGAGTTCTAAATCATAGCTGTTCAGTCTATAGGAGTTACTTCTCTCCCACTCTTTCAGTAGCTTGGAAGAATCTAAGTAGATTTTGACTCATCCAGAACTTTACAGCTGAGCACTTACCATAAGATTCATCACTGTCTGACGACTTAATGCTGATCAGGATATGTTGATCCAGTAGGTATTCTGGGTCTGAAATAATTGGAGTCAGCTGCAAAGACATGTTAAGGTGGGTCAATACAACACATGGTTGACAGGAGTACACTTCTCCCTAGAACTCAGTCCCAAATGAGGAAAGCCCTGCTGGATAAACCCATGAGGGTATCACATCACCTCCAGAATCAGCCTCTGATAATATCTGGATTTCTGTGATAGAAGGCTGCACTCTGAGTCCCAGCACAGCAAATGGAATGCTGCAAATCTGACACTCATGGCATGAGCTGCAGTTTTCTCCTGTAGTACAGGACTGAAAATCACCTGAGGAGGAAGGCATCTGGACTCTGATTACAGTCTGTTCCCAAAAATCTGGCTGGCTGTTGTTGCAATCACTTATCGTAGAACCTTTCCCCAGTTTCTCAGTGTAAGGCACTCTTTTCAAAGTCAGCATTTCTGGACTATTTAGAAAGGTATTGATATGCACCTTTGCTCCAAATCCAGGAGCTCCTGTAGTTCTTTCAACTCCCACCATGCATGAAGGACAGCTCTGATCTCAAGGACAGAACTTGTGTCTGACACTGACACTCAGAATATGACTTCTG
Source organism: Passer domesticus (assembly GCF_036417665.1). NCBI lineage: Eukaryota > Metazoa > Chordata > Aves > Passeriformes > Passeridae > Passer > Passer domesticus. The sequence continues at coordinate 18,826,940 of NC_087484.1, forward strand.
AACACTGATGTTCTTTTTAACACAGGTAAAAAATACTTAATCAACTTTTCTAAAATATACCAAGTTTTATCTGACCAGGTAAAGAAACTCCAGGACAGAGTTACTTTTTAAGATGTTTTCTTTTCCATCTAACACTAAAAAAAAAAAAAGGGCCTGCTCAAACCAACATTATGTTCTCTAAAAAGGTGAGAAAAAAAGTCATGGTCCTGAATGGCATAATCGCATCAGCAAAATTCTTCATAGATACGTAAGTACACTGACATATGAAAGTCCTTTCCTGCTTACAACATACTCTGTTTAGCCTAAGCCCATCCTGCATTCTTACAGTTCCTTTAAGTGTAAACAAGACCACAACAATGTTCCTGAAAGTAGTATTTATGAAAGTAAAAGACCTAACATTTCTTAAGGGATGAAAGTGGAAGCTTCTCTTCCATACAAATATGGAGGTATTGTCCCAGTTTACCTTTGGAAGTGCCTCGACAAACTTTACCACAAGCTCCCCTTCATTTCCATCCTCATTTTCTCCTTCCTGGCTCTTTACAAAGCCTGCAAAGGGACAAGAAAGGAGTTTACCAAGAGAGAGACAGCAAGAACTGGGCTACAAATCCTCTTCACTATGTCTCCAAAAAGCCTACAATTATTTTCCTACTTGGACGCAAATTTTAAAAGTATTAAGCAGCTTAAAGTCTGAGCTTTGGGTGAATTTTTACACAGTAAATTTGCAAGTGGTTTTGCTAGAGCATTGTTAAATGGTTTCATTTTGCAGTTAAACTTGGCACTGAGGAGATCAGTGCATACATGGACCGGAGGATAGGAACATGACAGCTCTTCCTACGCCACTCAAGATAGCATACTTTTGAAATTCTAATTTAAGATTTGTAATACACTGTTTCCATAGAAATTTATGCAAATTTTGATACAGCCAAAAAATAATCTTTTATGGAACTGTCTTTGACACAGCGCTCTGACATGCGATAATGTGATGAAGCATCCACCAAAGGCTTGCTGTCCCACTTACAAGAGCAGTTCTGTGATGGGAGATTGCTTTAAAAAACCCACAGCAAGGGCACGTAGGCTTGTGTTACATAAACAGCTGAGACTCAGCCCCACAGCATGGGCACAGGCAGTGAAACCTGCGGTGCTGCGGGGTACACAGTCCCACTTACAAAGTCACATCACTAGCATTCATTTCCCTTTTAGCTGATCCTCTGACTTATTTTTTGTTAAACCAGGTTAATTCAATTATTTCAAATTATTTTTGCTAGGATAATGCAGATGCTTCATTTTGAAATCACCTGATCATTTGTAGCAGGCACAAATAGAAATTTAATCAATCATGTCTTTACTATGTAGGTATTTTCTGTGTGATAAGCAAGATATATATGTTTCCCATCAAGAAAGGAATTATCAGACTGACAAACAAGGTGGAAAAACTGTTGGAAGGCTACATGTCTAAGCATGGATTACAACTACCTTGGCTATGGGGTTTGGACTGTATTGCTGATAGTATAGAATGCATTGCAAACTACAGCAAATCTTTAGGACATCCCTTTTTATGCAGTGGAACAAATGATCCACATAGCTGTTTTTCAGATCAAAACAAGACAAAGGAAAACTAATCCAAACATGCAGAAAACTTTGACAGAAGCAATAAAGATGGGCAAACCCATACTTTCTAAGCAGCTAGAATGAAACTCAATGTAGAACTTGGTCTGGGACTTGGTCTTCAGAGTAGCGTAGCAGTGCAGGAACTCTATCTCCCCTTGGGAATCTGTGTATTTGGAGTCTAGGAAAGAGGAACGGAAAAGAATGTCACTTTCAGCAGGAAATAGAGAGAGAATTTTTGAGTGGACTTCTAAAGAATCAGCTTTTTCTCTAATCATATACAAAGCACTGCATTCTGTATCCAAGGCAAAGATGGCACACATGCACCCAACCTGACTGACCGTTCTTGGAAACAAACTGTGAGGTGACTCCCACTTCAAAGGTGGCAAACACAGGACTGTGGTCACTTGTCATGATGTCAGTGGTGCAGCCTGCCAGGAGAAAGGGAGGATGATTACTGCCCTGCTCCAGGGAGATCACTGCCAAAGAAATATCATTCAGTAATTTTCCAGAAAACGTAACAGTCTCTCTGGTAACTGTCTCCAGTCAAATGTGTTTCTCTACATAAATTCCTGTCAGTACATATGAACGTAACTCTTCTGTCAGAATACAGAAAGATTTGGTTAATGGACACCATTTTACTGTACTGTTTTGTAGATGACTGTCAGTGTTACATTCCTCCTGTACAAAAAGCTTCCTGGTTACCTCTGCAACATGCACAGCTAAGTATAGCTCTAATATGGCAGGAAATCACACAAGAATACACTGGTGCTGCTTCAGTGCTACACAGTTTGCTCCTGGCCCAAAGTTAACAGTGGGTGACCAAGGCCTGATTGTATCTAAACACACACAGAGTTCCAGCAGACCCAGTCATTCCAGAGAGGCCTATTCAACCCCACACCTCAGCATCATGGGCTCTGATCTCAGCATCAGATCAGCCTGCCTTGTCCCTGAGAGACTTTCACAGCCCTGCTCCCAATCTCCACATAGGAAACCATGAACAGCATACTCAGATGCTCAGTCCTACAAATAGTTGATGACATTTCAGGAACTGGTATTTGAGTCTTTTATTAAACAGGTTTTGTGGGCTTTTTCTCTTCCCTGAACTGCACTTTGGTGATGCTTCTCAGCAGGAAAGGGAACAGGCTCCTGGTACCACACAGTTCTTGAATATGATTTGGTACAAGAGATGTGTTTGCAGCTCCAGTCTCTGCAGACTGGACTGTGCACACAGGGTCTGTTCTGCTGGCACTCACTGTCAGGAGTTCCTGGTAGTGACTGCACAGGAAAAGTGGTGGTTGCTGCCAAGAAATAACTGGTGTAAAATGATCCTACAGCATGGTCTAAAGTTGGACAGCTGCAACTGTCCAGGTGGTGTTCTGCATATAAAAGAATAACAGAATGAATTCCCAGCTCTGTAAGGTTACAGGCAGAGAGATTTTGGCTCCCCTCTGCCTCATTTAACATCAGGTCCCTCTATGCTGAGTGCCTGGCAGTGCAGGGAGATCCTACAGACTCTGTTCTGAATCATTTCCGTTTCAGACTGGTTGCCTTGCTATCGACAGTCTGTTCTCCACCCACCATAGGACTGACACACAACGTGCACCATGGGGTAGGATTTCCAGAGCACTCGATCACACCAGGATGGCAAGTTGTACTTCATCTGCAAACCAAAGAAGAAGTAATGTCAAGAAGAATGGAAAGGGCCAGTTCACAAAAGATCAGGAAATTCATTCACCCAAGCACCATATATTTGTGTCAAGTCTTTTTGTTTATATTGACTCCTTTCAAAACACAAGGGCAGAAAACACAGAGACTGGTTTAGGTCACTTTCTTCTGCAGGAGTTGCTGTCACAGCTCTGTCACATACCTCTGAAGGGAAATCAGTTTTAACCTACCCCTGTAGCTTTTTGCTTGGTGTAAACATACTTCTCCCGGGTGCCTCTCTCAAAGCGGTAGGTTGGAGCAAAAGTAATCTCTTCTTCCTCTAAAACAGGGAAAGAGCTTGGTTACAGCTTGGCCATTGGGAACCCACACCTGGGCAAGACAGCCACTGCCCTGTACACCCTGCCCCATGCTGGGGCTGGCAGAGAAAGCTGGTGGATGTAGCAGAGGAACCTGCCAGCCAATACAGGGTCTCACCGAACTGCAGGAACACCTTTTGGTCTCTTCTCTCGAGGAGAAGCTGGTCAAAAGCCAGCAGCTCCGGATACTGCTGCTGCCTGATCTTCTGGATAATATTCTCTGCTTCCTGCCAACAGGGAAAAAGCAGAGCTGCAGATGATGCAAAACCTCTTATAAATACTCCCTTCACAGGTTAACTGGTGAGTGCTCCTGCACTGTTTGACAGAGCTATAGCCCCTGCCACTTCCCTGTCCTTCCCTTCACTGAAAAGCCCCAGCCTTTTTTGTGTGGCTGAACATTTGTCTATCAAAACAGGTATTGAAATGCCCACACATCCCCCACACAAGGACACACACTCACAACCACATGCGCATCGACACCAAGCTTAGTGTTTTCTCCCACATACTGAAACCTATCCAGTATTTATGAGGGCTTGCCTGTTCCTGAGGGCCTCTGAGCCATTCCAAGCTCACCAACCAGAGCAGAAAGGCAATCTCTGGATTGAACCATTCAGGGACAGATGCTTATTCACAGTGGGAAGGAAAGTCGGGAGGTTTGGGGAACCAAGGCTGCCTGTAGCAGCAAAGTGTGCCAGATGGCATTCCTGGGTCCATTAATCCTTGGAGAGGGCAAAGGGGATTTCCTTCCTCTCCTTCAACTGGGGCCACACTCACGCCCTGGGGATCCCTTCTGTCTCCCCTCTTTTTTGTCAGGTTGCCCTAGACTGGAAGAAGAGAGCACTCCTATAGCAACAGAGTGTGCTGTCCCTGCAGGGCTTCCTGCAGCATCCCGCACCGTCGGGGGCTGTTCCACACGGTAGTTCAAGTCTCCCAGCCAGAAAAGATGAGTAAAGCGATGAGTGATGTTAAATGGACTCAGTTTCTTATCTCCCAGTGTCAGGAAGCGCAGGATGTTCGTGTAGTTCTGGTTGCGTCTGTCAAGACAAGAAAACATCTGCCTGACATCCTAAATTGCCATGCAATTTCCAAATGCCTGGGATGGCAGAGGCTGCAGCTTTTCCAGGAGGGAGCTGCTACAGAGGAACAGATCAGAAACTCAGAACCTGCCACCCCAGCAAACAGGCCCAGGGAGTGTGCTCCTGAAGCCACTTCTGCTGCCTTCTGGGGCTGTGCTTTTCTGAGCTACATGTCCTAGAAACCTAGCATTAGATTGTTTCCTTCAGATTTCAGCAGCAAACGCATAACTAGATTTTGGCAGCTTTTCCAGGAACCCTTCTGAGGAACCCTTCAATAGAAGTTTTTCTATTTCATCAGTTGCAAAGATCCTGTGCAGAAATCTCACACCATCTGTTTCCTGGACTGGGAAAGATGGCAAGGCCAAAATCTTCATTTCAAGTCCTCTTCACTTTCAAAACCACTCCTTCCAACTGCTCCAGCTCCTCCCAGTGTGGGCACTGATTTCCCAGTGGTGTAAGGATCTTTGCCTTCCAGGCCTGAGCTGACCAGAACCTGCTTAATCCACAAACACTTATTTCACAGCTGGGTATAGAGAATTAGTCATGGTGGGGATATTCCTGTTCTACACCTCCCTCCTGGTATTCCTGAAGGATCTTTCTCAGCTGTGTCCTAGGGCTCACAGTACTGCCTACAGTGAGAAGGAAGACAGTCCCCTTCAGCACATTATTTTGGGATGGGAAAGCCTTCCCACATTTCTCCAATACACTGTAGATCATGGAACTGGTTTCCTCATGCAGTGGGTTTTCAGGACAGGTCACGCAAATGTTTTGTGAGACTTTTACACTTGGTTCTGAAACAATTTTGCCATTCATTTCCCCTGCACCCATGTGCTATGGCCACATAGCAGAAGTCCCCTGTTTAAATGCCCTCCCAGGAGATGTTAAACAGGTTTTTTTTATGGTCAGGAAGACATGTTTGTGCCTGTCTGGTGGGTCCTCCTTCCAAACATGGCCCAGAGAATTTGACCCTGGCTCAACAGCCATTTTTGAGAGGGGAGGGTGTATCTTACCTGTGTTTCTTTTCACTTCCTGAAGTCAAATGGCTGTTAACAAACCCAAAGGAGGTTCCATTAAACATGAATGACACCCCCACTGCTCCTTTATTACCTGGCAAAAGGGAATCCAAAAATGACAAAAAGTTAATCCACCTCCAGGCTGAGTCTAGCAAAGACAATAAAGCACCTAGCACATGTGAAGTAAAGTGGAGGATAGAGACGAGAAATTGTCTTAACACAGAAAAAATTAGTGCATACAGCACAGATTGTGGGAACAAATTTTTAAGGGTGCTAAAAAAATTAGTTGAAGGGAGAGAAGTGCAACTTCATTATATAACCCAAGAAAGAGCAATCCAATAGCCAGTCAAAAGTGTTTGCTGGGAATATAAATATTTATATCTCTGTGTGTGTGTGTGTTTATGCTAAGTATACACACAAATAGATTTCCTCTCTTACAGGGTAAAATACAACCAGTGCTAGTGGGATATAACTTTAGGAGTGTCACATAAAGGTTGCCCAAGGAGTGTTGTAGCAGAAGAGCTGTTCCCTGTGGGCTGAGCAGATTGCAGCTGCCTGGCAGGCCCTGCCCGTGCCTCACCCAGCGTGTTCGCGATGCCTGTCTTCACATTGGCTGTGCAGATGTGGCTGATGCGGTTCTCGTGTTCTGGCTTGGCCAGGACAACGATCCTGATGTTCCAGAGGGTATGGATGGCTATCTGCAGGAATGGGAAGGGTAGAGGTTATATTTCTGCAACTACTTGCCAAGCTGCACTATGGCTGCAGCCCTCCTGACTCCTTCGATAGCACTTCTACAGAAATTTTCTTCCCATGCTCAGGATGTGTCTTCAGTCATTTTAATCAATGCTGGAACCTTGCTATATTCTAGTCCTTTTTTCTAGTTAATCTTTGGATTATTTTACTTGCACAAAATAGTTTCCCAATCACCCTGAGAGTTAGCTTTCCAGATATGCTTAGATTTGTTTCTTGACATCACTGAAACCCAGGAATGTCCAAAGCTGGTTTTAATAAGGTTCAAGTTTCTCTTCTCTGCCTGTGTACTGTTACATCCTACTTTGAAAGTGCAATAGCCTAGGACGAGATCTAGGCTACAATTGGCTCAGGAAGTTTAACAGTTTCCTCCTTTTTGAAAGTCAAAATAACACCAGCACTCAACTTGAGCGCTCAGCATCTCCCCTTGCTCCTAGACTGGCAGGGTCCCTACTATGGCCAGGGGAGGGCACTGTCCACAGTAACAGGTCCATCTAGCCAGCTCCGGGGGGGCATCTTGTGGAGCCCACAGACATATTCAGTTCATTCTCCTTCACCCAAATGCAATGAAAATAAAGTGAGAGATAGGGAGGAGGTACAGGCAAAATCCTACTTGTTCCCATCTCTTTTATTTGTTCAACATGTACACCCTCATTTCCTGAGTTCCACGCAATAATTGGAATAACCCCTCACCACTTTGAAGCTGATACTGGTGATCTCCTGCAGAGATTGCCTTAGGGTCTCCAGCCATTCCTTCTCCCCCTGGGGATCCTCCTGGGTGCCAATCACATAGATGTCATGAGGAATGTAGTCAGCAGTGTCATCACGGGTCCTCCCCTGCCCCTTGGAGAGGAACCAGGAGGTGATCTTCTTTGGGGCTGGAGCTGCACCTTTTGTTAACACATCAAACACCAAAGGAAGTCAGAGCATGTCAAAATCAGGATGAAGATAACACATGGGGACACAAATGATGGGTTTCATATCACCTTTGTATCAGCCAGGGCACGCAATTCTAAGATGACAATGATGTTATCCCCACCTGAGTCACTGAGAAAGAAGTGATTCTGCTCTGAACACCTTCCTCTTGTTAATGAGTTTTCCAAGGCCAAGGCTAGCCAGGAGTAAAGGCAAGGAGCTGTACTCCTCCTGGCCTACCACTGCCTTGACCTTATTCCTTAAGGATGGCCAAACACAGACAGCTCAGCTCACAGGAGCTGAACAAGGCTACTGTCTCAAAAAGGAGAAAAATAACCTATATTCCACTGTCCTCAACCACACCTTGTCCCCTCCACTAAGTACCACAGACACTCAGCTGTCTTCCCAGGCTGGACATGAAATGTCCCTAGTCAAATGAGAGCAGCTGATGTGCAGTTTTGTCACAGCATAGATCACAGCACATGCAGCAGTTGAGACGGCCATGATACACATAGCCTTGCCGTACAATCTCAGAAATCTTCAACCCTGACAGAATAACATCATATCACTTCAGAAGGCTGCAAGTGTTTGTCCTTCCTGTTCTTTAGCCCAACCTTTTATACCCCTCATGTTGATGCCCTGCACCTGTGTGCCCTCTGCTCCCTTTGGAGGTTGGTCAGTGCCCCTGGGCACTCCATGGCTCATTGCTGTCAGTGCTGCTCACCTGCTGCTCACAGCTGTGCCCACTGGGGATGAGGCTCAGCCACAGCCCCACTCCTAATTATCACAAACTGTGTGCCTACATAGTTTGTGGAATTGCTCCTGTCCTTTCTGCACGGTGGACAATGATGTGCATTGCTCCACCTGCTTTGTGCCAGCCATAATTCCCTGTCCCTTGAGCAATCCTTCAGAACCCAACACAGAGAGTCTGGAGCTCATCGTGCCAGCTGAGCACACCTTTAGGCTTTAGTGTCTGGAAGAGTGCCCATGGCAGAAGGGAGCCCATACCCATATTCCAGGTGCCAATGAAGATGGTGATCATATCAGGCTCTGGTTGCTCTGAGTGTTTATTCTTCATCTGCTGCAAAAGCTGGCAGAACCCTTCTCTCTTCTGGACAGGGAAGAGCAGAGAAAATTAATGAGATACTTAACTCCTCCGACATGACCTCTTGAAAAACCTGCTGAACCAGGAAATTCCCCACACATTGAAGGGCTCTGCACTATCCTGAAACCTTCCAAGAGGCTGCCTTTCCTGTGGTGCTTTTTTAGGCATTTAGCTTGTGCATTGCTCTAACAAATGCTCATCTGGTCAGAAAAAAATCTTTTCTTCTGTCATTTCTATAAGAAACTTTTCACAGTAGCCATCCTGACTCCTTGTTCTCTTCAGTGCTTGCTCTATCCTCCTTCCTCAGTGACAGCACTTAGGTGTCCAGTATGTCCCTTTGGACAGTATACATGCTCATTTTCTGGATGTTTCCAGAACAAAGGAGAAATATTATTTTTTTTTTTACAAAGGCAGCTACTGTCCTTCAACAGTTCCACTTTCTACTAAGGAATGCCCCATGTTCCACTCCCACCCAGGTACCTGTTCCAGGCTGGCAGGAAACAGACACCATGTACATACCTTGGAATCAGAAAAAATATATTCCTTCCGCTGTGTTTTTTCTTTTTCTGTTTCCAGAACAATAACCAGCTTGTTTGGAACCTTCTGGGACTTGATGAGCTGCAAGACTGAATACAGGCTGGGTGTTATGAGCTGCAGTCACTGAAATAAGGGTCCCACCAAAATGAACAGAACTCTGCTCAAAGGCTTGGGATGTCCATGGTCTTTTCTGCCTGTGCAGTTTGCCTTGCATTTTAAAGTTGCTTAATTCTGTTCCCAATAGGAACAGATTTGGACTCCAATTGAAGAGGCCCCTCAAGACTCTTTTGCTTGGAACTGTTTTCCATCCCAAGACTGGCAATGTGAAATGAAGCCCCAACTTTGTGCAGGCAATCCCCCTGTATCCTGAGCCAGCCTACATGTGTTCTTTCCCCATCTGTGAAAGAGGATGTAGAACCTCATTTGGTGGTAAAGGTGATTCCTCCCATCTAGAATAGCAGCTAATTATTATGAACACCAGGTGGAGAAAGCCATGCATGAAAGCTCATATTTTCAATTACTGCCAGCAACAGGTTGATTTTCTAGCAGGAAAGAGCCCAAGGGTATAATCTACTCTCTCACAAATGTCTTTGTCTCAACTTCAGTGAGCTGCCTGTTCAGAAAGAAAACAGAAAAAAAGGAAGTTGTTTGAATCAGGCAATCACAGACCAAACTGGTGTTGCTCATGATGAGAGATGCCGATTTACGTACCAAAAAATCAAGGGAAATTCACTGAAAAATGTTACTGAAACTGAATGTCTGGCTTTTTACCGTCAAAAATCATCACAGAAGTCAGCATGTTCCCGCAGAATGTTGGGGGTTTTTTCAAGTGGCATTGCTTTTCAGAACAAAATGGTTCTATTGCAACTAGCTCTATGGGGAAGCTTCTACCAAAACCTGCTCCCTTGCAGTGCTGATTCCAGTGTCTTCATTTAAACCTGGAGATTGGATCTAAAACAATCAGTGAAAGCTGATTATCTCAGTACAGAGATATCTGTGTCTTGCTGACTGGAGCTCATGCATCACCCAGGACCTAGCAGAATTCCCAGAGCCTCATTCAGCGTCTGTGACATTAGGCTGACACCAAGCTGACATCTTACTTTTCTTGTGGGTATAAAACTTGTCTTCTGGACCATCCTTAGATCTCTTGATAATCAGTTTTCCCATTTCCACATCCACTTTGAGTTGCATTTTTGAGAAAATTCCTAGGGAGTCAGTTTTCACCTAGTGGAATACAGAGAGGTTTTCCATGAGGGACCTTCTACACTTCAGTCACATGTATTACAAATGCAGCACTTCCTTTGATTCCTGGCACATATCATTATGCCAGTCTCACCAGACATCTCTTAGGCATTTTCATGGTGCCAAACAGCACCCAGGAATAGCTGTTATCTCTGTGGCAGCACAGCAAACTTCCCAGGAGCTGAGATACTGACATAAATCTGCATTACTGTCCTTCCACCTTATGATCAGCATTGTTAAAGGAGTAAATTTACCTCAAAAGTGACAGGGGGGATAAGAGAGCGCCGGTGTGTTGAATCAGGACCTTCAATCAACAGTGTTTTCACCTGTAAAATAATTATGTGCAATTTATTGCATTTGGTGATTCTGTACTACACTGAGAGTAATGAAATCAGAACAAAGAAATCTTACTGTGGCAGAGCACTGTACTGAGGGTGAATATGAAACAAACTAGAGGCAAAGGAGTACAAGAATATGATATAAAATAGCTTGAAAACTCTACCTTTTCTTCAATAGAAGACAGCAAAGAAATCAGCTGGTTGAGTTTCAATACAATATTGACTGGACTTGCTTCACCAAGCATCTGAAACCACAGCACAGGAACAAAAAGAGAGAGGGATATGGGTTATTACCAAGCCCACAGAGCACAGCCTGGAATGCAAGCCCGGGAACACCTCACACAGGCCAAGGAGCAGCACTTGTACCTTTGCCACTCTGATCTGCAGTGGGCACCACAAGAGCATGGAATATGCAGAAGTGTGGGAGGCTGGAAGGACAAATCTGCAAACCTGTTCCATAAGGTCAAGGCAGCTGGTCATGCATGGGAGTCAGTTTGCTGCTGGGGGCAAGCTCACATGACCAAGCCTGGGGCTCAGCATTTAAAAGTCCTACACTTTTGGTTTTCTGTCAGGGAGAGGAAAGTCATGGGGACTTAAATGGGCTTGGGAAAATGAAGGATGTGGCAGTGAAACATCCTGGAGTAAAGTTATGGAAAAAGAAATGCGTAGTGCCAGCCCACATTCTGAGGGAGGATGGAGAGGTAGGAGTCCTCAGGCAGTTGGTGGCACTTTCCTCTAGGACAGGAAGGGGGAGCAGGTGGAGAGGACTATGGGATAAGTGACACTGTGAGATAGAACTCACTGTGTGCCCTCTGCACTGCAACAGAATGAGGCTAAAGAGAATAGAAGTGGGCGTGTGCCCACCTGCACCCCACTGGCCATGGCTGCACACCAGAGCCCCCACTGACAGCCACCCACACACCTGTCCTGCTCTTCCCACCTCCCAGCCCCCTTACCTGGGAGCGCTGGTGGGCACCAGGATGCAGCTGCTGCTCAAACACCTTCTGGATGGACTCCAGAGATGGGAGAGTCCTTGAGGCCTCACTGGGAACACAGACATGGCACAGGTCTAAGGCTGTTCTCTGGCCAGTTCCCTGGCTCTGTTCACACTTGGACTAAGCCACACAGACAAGATGACAGGCACACGTTCACATTGGACACATGTCCACACGGGGCCTGCCCTCGCCATGTGTCCCCTGAGCTGTGGGATGCGTGATGGCAGCAAATCCCAGCTGCCTGGTGATGTGGTCAATAGGGCAGTGTGAGTCACACAGCTGACTTCACCTTGCAAAGCTGGAACAAGGCCGTACTGGCTGCTCCTTGGGTTTTGCTTTGGAGGTTCTAACTTCCTAAATCTCCCCAGAAAGGTATCCCAGTCTGAGCAAAACCTGAAGATATGGTGTACAAGCAGCATCAACCCAACCATGCCAACTCGTAGATCCAAGTGCACTCAAATGCCTCAGAGCCCAGCACAGTCTGGTGCCTCTGAATGCTCTGTGGGAGTAGCTCGGTTCTGTACAGGGCCTGTGCAGCTGCTGAGGCTGTTGAGGACAGTGCTGGGGACTCCGTATGAGAAGAAAACTAATTCACGTATTTCATCTTACATGACAAAAAGGGGCCAGGCACAGCAAGGGGGTAGAAGAAGCAGCCCTTGATCCCCTGAGCAGAACCATTTACAGGTAATAATGCCATTCCTCCAGTGCTTCCCAATGAGATTCCACAGGATGCTCATTTGTTGAAATTGCTGTGTGACTTTGGCACAGAAGCTGCATACGGATAATGACAAGACTGATCCTGGCAAAAGCAGCCAGGGAGCACAGGTCAAAAGGAAGGTGATGGTGGTGAGCAGCACTAGGATACTTGCACTGTGTCTAGTCAACTGTGGATATTAATGATTTCCCTCACTTTCCTAAGTCTGAATAGACTGGATTTTATTCCATCTTTGTTAGGAAAAGTGCTCCAAAGCAAAAGCATGCCTGCCTGAAGATATTTCTCTAGATGTTGAACCAAGGATGACTAATTGCCTAAATTAAACATTCATGTTTGACATTTCAGTCGAAAAGACTTGCTGTGGGACACACAGGAGTACAAGGCACATGCAGGAAGCTGGTTCTGCTAATTTTATTCTTCCAATGCCACTATTCAGCTCTGGATCACCTAGGGCCCGTGTCACTGCAAACAGCTCTGGCCCCAAGCTGAAGAGTCCCATTGATTTCTGCAGCCATGGAGTCAGACCCCACGAGGCTGCAAGCAGTTGCAGGAACACTGGGAGAAGTTTAGTTTAAGAGTGAAAGGATATTTACTGTGATGTGCAGGCCATCTCTTGAAAACATAGCAGCAGCTGTTTGAAGCAACTCAGGAGTAATTTCTCATGGGAAAACTGCCCTCTGTTCACAGTGCAGCATGTAGGCTGTGTGTGAGGAGGAGGAACAGCTCCTGTGGGCGTTCAAGCCCACTAAAACCACAGGGTGGTTTTATTTACATTTGTAACTTCTTTTGTTTTCCTCTCTTGACAGTATAAATACCTTTAGTGATCTTCATTGAAGTGTCAGAAGCCTGTGTGTCCACATGCAGTTGCACAAGTGCTGGTATCACAACTGCGTGAAAAACTGCCTTAAAAACTCTGTGTGCAAATGATCTGTTGAGGGAGAATAAACAAGAATGTGCAGAGCAGCAACTGATGACCAAATGATGGCTTCAGACAGTAGCAGATTGAATAGAACACCATTGGTGTTTTTCACTGGAAGTTGAACACATCCCCTTGCATGGGTAGTCCCCTCTCTCTCTGAGTCCGCTTTCCAGCGGCTGAAGGATTCCCCTGGCCAAGGAAACTCTTGTATGGCAACTTCTTTACCATGGAATGCCTCACAAAAGTACCCATCAGCCTTACAGGTCTTGGTTTTGTTTGTATATTTCCAGTATAAGATCTGCCAGAGGGAGTAGCCTCTCCCCAGGGTTCCTGGTCCCCCAGGCTCTAATAAGGAGATGTACCATGGCTGTCCTGACCCCTTGGCCACTGCCAGTCCTAAAAGGTAGTGGTAGCAGTAGCAGCAGAGTTAAAACCAGCTTTCCCAGTCTCTGATGAACACTGAAGTCCAGGCCTTGCTAAATTAATCAGGGATAATGGGTGAGGGAATAGCTTACAACCTTTGCACTCTGGTCTGCTGCGCTTGAGTTTCTTGGCCAGATGTGCATCCTGCCCATGGCCAGTACCTGAACTGCCAAGGGCACAGACTGTTCACAAACAGTTCCTCTCTCAGCCCCACTGCTCACTATAAGCTCTTTCCTTCTCCTGACCACTGAGCAGCTCCAGTGCTGTCCCCTCTTCTTTGCTGACCTTGGCAGTCACCACCCACCCACAGCCTGGGGTCTCAGCACTGGCTGAGGAGCAAAGGGCACTGGATGCTCCTTTCTCACTGTGACTGCAGCGTGTCTGAGCCTGACCCTGAGAGATGGCACCGCTGAGCTCTGCAAGGTGAGGGGAAGCCAGAACACAGATCATAAAACCCTCACACTCACAGCACGTCTGTGTGGCTCCCCAGCAGCTGGGCCAGCCCAGCCACAACGAGTCTGTGCACACTCATAACCCTCAGCACTGCCTGGCAATTCAGAGGAGCTTCAGCTCCACTGCAAGAGATCTGCTGGGCTGATTAACAGCTCTGGGGTTTTTGTTTTGTTTTTTAACCTATTCTCAAATAGTGTGAAAACAATGGAGTTGAACATTAAAAGAAGACACCAAGAAGCAGCCTAGGAATAACCTGTACTTTCAGCTGGAATTCCCTGCACAGCTAAAGGAAGCTCAGGGAAATAAAACCTAAATTTAGGGAATGCCACTGACAAAATCTGAGTTCAGAAGTTACATAAGGGAAGTGAAAGGAATGAAAGGGATTTGTCTTTACAAACAAACTGTGGTTCTGCTGATAAATGAAACTAGATACTGAGAGATAAAAGAAACAATAGGAAGAATTCCACTGATTGATGAAAGGGATTTGTCTTTACAAACAAACTGTGAGTCTGCTGATAAAGGTAGATACTGAGAGATGAAGGAAGCAATAGGAGGAACCAGGAATTCCATAGGAATTCCACTGATTGACACAAGGAAAAGAAAAAGGGGGAGTATATATTAGAAGGAGGCGTGTATTAAGCGATTCAGGAACTCTGTACCTCTCAAGTACCTCAGCCAATGGAGAAAGAGAGAGGAAAATTAGGATAAAAAGGAGGCTGCATCCTCTAACAATTTGAGAGACCCTAGGGGAATGATCCGTGGCCACTCCCTTAATTTAAATAAAGTAACAGGACTCCTCTGTCTCCTTAATTGGACATAAACCTCTGGTGTTTGTGGATTAATTTTCTTGATTGAAGTAATCTTAAACCCTAGACAACCTCAGAGATTAAGTGTAAAACAATAGGATACTCAAGCATCTGATTATTAGCCAGCTGAAGGTAAGCAAGTAGTTTGGTTGGATGGTAGAGATCCATGAGACAATGTGAAGAGAGGGGGAGAGGCTCCTCAGTGAGACCTGAAAGAGACACAGCCTGCAATTCTGGACTGTCATGGCAAAACTCAGAAGGCAGCTCCAACAAACCAAAATAATGCCGGTATGGGGAGAAAATATTGGGGTAGAACAGCATGAGGATGTGCATTTCCATAGCCATGTGAAGTGACCAGAGGGACAGAGGGCAAGCCCTTGTCCTTTGCTGGGTTTGTGGTGCAGTGTCCTGTCTTGAGGATGGTCCTTTTTTTGTTTGGTTGATTTTTTTGTATGGTGTCCGGGGTGGTCGCAGCCCTCTCCCTGAAGTGTTTTTCCTACACTTGGTTTGCCACCCCGGGCGTGCTGCCTGTCATTCCAGCCGCCGCCCCGCAGTTCCCGCTGCCGCCGCCATTTCCCATCCTGAGGGCACCGGCCCGGCCGCCCCTGCGCGGGTGCGAGGGAAGCCCCGTGCCCTCTCTGCCGCCCTCACACGGGCAGAGCGGGGCGAGCCCGTGGCACAGCGCCCCCTGCAGGCGCGGGGGAACCACCGCCCGGCCCGGAGCCAGCAGCGCCCCCTGCTGGCTGTGCCTGAACTGCGCCCGAGGGGAACGCGCCGGCAGCACAGGGAAGGCTGGGACTGGGTCTCTGGTTTTGTTTGTTGTCCTTAGCTTGTCTTGTTTTATATATAGATATGTATAAAAGAATATGTAAGAACATATATATATATATTCTAGTAAATAACTGTTATTCCCTTTCTTGTATCTTTGCCTGAGAGCCCCTTAATTTCAAAGTTAAATAATTTGGAGGAAAGGGGATCATATTTTCCATTCTAAGGGAGGTTCCTGCCTTGCTTGGCAGACACCTGTCTTTCAAACCAAGACATGTCCCTACATTCAGCAGGCTTCCACCAGCAGCAGAACTCACCCAGCTCTGCTTTAGGACGTCACTTTGCAATGTCCAGTCACCATAAATAGTACAGAAAATCCAGAAATGTTAAAGATATCCTGGCAGTTAAGGGAATTATAGCCTTGCTGGATCTCCTTTCTTTCATTTCTCCACATGCATTTATGAGGAATAGGGTTGTGAAACCCAGATAAACTTAAGTAGAATAAGAAGTTGGAAATGAGAGAAACCAAACCTGGTTACCACAGCAGCACCAGAGGTATTTTAGTAACGCAAGACTCTCACTTGTGATTTCATTTGATTTGAGCTTCCACTGTTCACGTTTATTCTTAGCTGGCCACCTGGGTCTCCCCTCCCATGCATGCAGAGAGGCAAAATGCTCAGGCAGGGCACAGAAGGGCAGCTCTTGCAGCAATCTGTCCTCAGTCCTCACAGGGCTTGTCTGTGGCAGCTGGCTTCTAGGAGAATAGGATCAGGCCAGCAGCACAACCAGCCTCACCTCTGCATACACCAGAGAGAAGGGTATGGCAAGCCTTGGAGAGAAGTATGGAAATATGTGCCCTCTGCTGCGGAGCGCTCCAAGAGGTCTGCGCAAGTTTGGGCTGGTCCCTTTGCTTACAATCAGCAGGGGGGAAATAACATCCTTCCACCAGAGAAGGAGGGAGCTCTGCCATGTTCTAGCAGAGTTTTTCTATTTGTGACATGGAAGGCCTCCAAACAGGAAAGGTAAAATTTGGAGAGTCAAGTGTCTAGGCTCCTTTTTCATTTCAGCTGGCCTTCACCAACATCAGTGGAATCACTCCAAGTTCACAGTGCATTAGTGGGAAGGAAAATCAGTGTTTAAAATCTAGTTATACACTAATTTGTGCTTGTTTCCATAAATGGCTTGTGCTTGACAATCCTGTGGGTGTCATTTATGCATTACCAAATTATGCAGTTAATCGGTTAGTACATTTTTTGTTTTGTTTTTTTCTAAACAAAGCTTAAAATATAATACTCTGCTCTCTGAAACCCCCAGAAGAAAACTTGCTTGTCAGAGCTGTCTCTTCTATATAGATTTCATATATTTGGATCAGAATCACAGGTCATGGTATCTAAATATACTGGTTTTGAGAGCAAAGCAATTTCCTATTCCAGAAATGAGGGTTCTCAATGCATGCACATGGAATCTTTGTTAGACTACGGTGTTATGGCATTACATTCTGAAAACCAGCTTCTAGTTACCTGAAGAGTCCTTTGCAAAGAGCTGTAAGTAATTTCTTCAGTTGAGGAAGATTGGAAGAGCCAGTCTGCACCATCTCAAAGTCACTGATGATGTGAACTCGCAGGTAATCCTGGATGAGTTTAAGATGCTCGTCAGAGACACTGTGAAGTAAACAGACAGGTCAAAAGCCAGCTCTTCTCTGTACTCCCAAATATCAAATAGCTTTCTTATTTTTCTCAAATTCCCACTGTTTAGACACATGGCTAATAAACCAAGTTTTCTCAGATATTACTCATCCTTTATATTAGAAAACTATACCTCAGTGGAGAAAGTGTATGGGTGATTTTAATAATTCAGAAATGTATTTTTTCTAGACAACAGCTGGACTGTAAACAGCAGTCAATGCACTGTTGATCTGATTCTGTTCTTTATTTGGTAGTACAAATGAGGAGTAATCTTGCTGAATCAAACAGATCCTCAGCTGTTCCAAACAGAGAGGCCCAGCAAGCACAGAACTGGGCTGAAGGCTGGTTCACAGCCCTGTCACTTGCCCTTCTTTACCTGCTTGTGTCCTGGTACTGCAGTCGCTGGAGTAGTGTCTCAGAAAGGGACAGTTTATTCACATCTGCCACCCGTGAGTTTTCGGGGAGAGAAGAGACGTCCTTTGTCTCACTGCTCGGCAGTGCCATGAGGATGTTGCGTGGGGGCAGGACAGGAGGTGTGGGTACCAGGTCTAGCAAGAAGGAAAGGAAAGGCACAGTCATTCCAGCCCAGAAATTGGACCTCTTGTCCCTCACCCCAGGCAGGGCAGAGCCCACTCTGCAGGGGCAGTCTTTGCAGAAGCCATCTCTTCCAACAGGTCTGTGGAGGGATGTCAGAGCTGGGAAGCTCAGGGCTCAGCACTGGCCCAGCTGTGTTTCCAGGGATGGCAGTGAGTGGGATGAAGGGTCAGGCTTGAACCTCACGTGCAGGCAGCACATGCCTCTGCCTCTGTCTCTGCCTGCAGTGAACCCCAGCCAGTTTTGACTCTCCCATTTGCACAGCAGCTGTGAAGGTTAATTTGTTAAATTGAATATAATGCTTAGAAAACATAGCATGTGTACCTCACCCATGTCATTCCCATTATCATGGGGATCTGCTACTGAGGCAGAATGGATGGAGGGATGTGATGGAAGGAGCACCAGAAACTGCTAATGGAAAGAAGTGAATGGCAAAATAAGCAGAGATGGAGAAAAGAGGCCCCATGACCCAGTGCATAGGGGCTGAATATCCTGCCTTGTCTTGTGGACATTGAGTTGGAAGGAAAAAGGATTTTCCAGCTGCTCATCATATCTCCCTCTCCTGGGAGAAGAGTGGGTTCATCTCCACTGATCCCAACCATGGTTACCTTTCTTTCCATACCAATTGCTCCAACAGTTTGTTACACATGTTGTATTGTAGCAGGTTGAGTTGTGAAGTTTTGTTTGGTTATTTCCTAATGGTGGAATTTGCATTACAAAAATACCCCCAGGACTGACCCACTGCTTCTGGGCCGCTGCTGTGATTCAGAGCTGCCACAGCACTGAGCCATGGGTGGTTAATCTGCAGGGTGCTTATCTCCCACCTCTGTAGTTTCACATCTAAGATGATCAGACATCTGTAGGCCCTACATGGCTCCACCATGATAGCACAAAGTGCCTTAACAAAACCTAAATTCTGTACACGGGCAGCCCAGACCCAGTGCTAATCTCTCTTCATCTGAAGGCTCTTAGTCTTGGATACAACTTCATTCCCTGCTGCTTGCCTCTCTCTGTATTATTTTTGCTGTAGTTCTCTCCCCAGCTCTGGGAGCTGGAGACTCAGTACAACTGGCCAAAAGCCAGGAACATCTTTACTGAGCAGCTTTGCAAAATTTTGTTCTATTTCTTCCAGAAAATTGCATACCAAAATCTTCCAGCTCCTGTTAGATATACAGTGGATTCCATCAAAGGGTTACACAGACTCTGGGTTGCACAGGCTCATGAGTCTGCCCTAGTTCACAGGGCCTGTCTGTCTGTCCCAGGGATTGTGTCCTTCAGACAAGTTTGATTGCAGTGCTTATCATTTCCAGACAGACATCACACAGGACAGGAAGGATGGCTCTGTGGACATGACCTTCCTCTAGGAGAACTATGACATACCCAAGGGGTGATCCAGGAAAAATCCAAGAAATTACCTGAGACCAGTGAGTGCCAGGAACCCACAGTGGCATTGACATAAAATAGTTGGGATAATGCCAATCACACCTCTTCATCATACACGTGCCTCTGTACATGGAGTTAGACTGTCTGCCACTGCCAGAGCCATGCCCTCTGCTTTGGACTGTCAAAAATGTCCCCTAGAGCAGAGCAGCTGAGGGGTTTCAGATGCCCCTCATCAGCTGCAGGTGCATGGCACAGCAGAGAAATGTGCTTCAAGACTTGAGGGAGCATCTCTCTTTTGAGAGAGGCCCTACAGATGCGGGACAAGGAGAGGGTGCAGAGGTTTGGGAGATGGCTGGACCATAAACAGTTGGAGTCCAGATAAGGATACCAGATTAACCACCCCCTCACCAGATGCAGTATACTTCCACAGAGGGTCTCATGTATTCCCTCAGGTGAGCTAAACTGATGCTCCAGGTGCTGTACCACAGAAGACATGAGGGCTCACTGCCGCAGGGCCTTGCCAGCTCAGGCCTCTCTATGCTCTGCTCTGTTTTATGGCACAACATGTTCTAATCTCCTGCCTGCACTGCTTATCTCCAGTCAAGAGGTATGAGTCAAGGGTCTGCATCACCAAGTCACATCATGGGTTTCTTACCAGTGTCCTCCTCCAGTTCATCAGCAGCCTCCTCCTCTTCCCGTGGCACTGGATATTTGAGGTGCCATACCAGACCCATGTTCTCCTTCTTGTAATACTCTATCAGTTCCTCCAGGTTCTGAAAGTACCTCACAGGAACACCCTCTGATGCCTGAAACAAAACACAAGAGGCAGTCATGGCATGGGATTTCCTACCACACAAACATTGCCCCTTGCAGAAGGAAAAACAAAGCCATAGAGAGAGGAAAAAGCCACTGCTGCTGCCCAGAAGAGAACTTGCCCTGGTCTTGCTGCCCATCTGACCACAGGCTCCATGCAGAACAAACAAACACTTAAGCTCACACATTCCAGCTGGAGTCAGCAGAGACACCAACCTCAAAGACCCACTGAAGCCAAATGGAAGAGCTCTCTCAGTGGGTTAAGGGTGATTAGCTTCACAGCAAAGGAAGATTTTTAAAACAAATAATTCTCCCAGATTAATCTTTGTATTCTCTCTTTTACTGAGCACAAAGCCCCCAGACTGTATTATATTTTGTGGTATCCAGGAAGGTTTTACTGTGAAATTGGAAGATAAACATGGCTAAATCCAGATGTTAGCATCCCTTCCAGGATTCAAAGGCTCAGAACTGGGTTCAAATGAAACAAGGTGCCACCCACACAGGATTGCTGGGATGGAGGTTTAGAGAGCAGCAAGGACTGCAAACACACATGGCATGACATTCTGTGTGCCAGCTGAATTCTGTGACCTAACCTGTCTCAAGCATACCCTGGCCATTAATCTCAGCAAATGGTTACCCACAGAGGCCAAACACAGGGAGAAGGTTTTAGAGGTGTTCAGAGCCAAAGCTTCAGTGTAATTATATCCACACATTGGCACAGTGACTCTGCCAGCAGGAACAGCTGCTGTCCCTGCAGCTCTGCCTCCTTGCTTCAACCACAGACCCTACCAAAGACAGACACGGTCTCTCATGGCTCAGTACAGACCTGACGAAGGGAAAGGACCCTGCATCACCTTCCAAACTGTACTGAAGTACCATCCAGTCCCAAGGCTACAGCAACACACAGCCAAAGCTCTGATCCCTCTCCTTGGGACACCCTCTTCCTGGCACACCTTCTGGACAAAAGGTTTTCCCACAGAAACCAAACCAAGAAGGCCTTGTCTATATCTGCCATAAAAGATCAAGGAGTGGGGGCAGAATGGTAGAGAGCAGTTGTTTTCCATCCCCACAAGGCTGTTGTTCTTGACTTAAAAGATCAACACTGGGAATTGCTCACAACTGGGCAATCCAAAGGAAGACCTGATCACCCCAACGGCAGGCTTGACTGATACTGTTTTGCATGCATAAAACTCAATTTTGCATAGGAAACATGGTTAATTAGTAAGGAATTAAAGCTGTGACTCTAATTAGACATAACTTGTTACACAGACATTCTGCCTCTGACTAACAGGCAGGGTATTTAAATTTATTTTGGGATTGCAATGATTGCCGGTAAAAAGTAACACATCCAGAGTTTCAATAC
This sequence comes from Passer domesticus, assembly GCF_036417665.1. NCBI lineage: Eukaryota > Metazoa > Chordata > Aves > Passeriformes > Passeridae > Passer > Passer domesticus. The sequence continues at coordinate 18,848,462 of NC_087484.1, forward strand.
ATGTTTGAACAAGCTTATTTACTTGCCATTAATTTTTGCTCGGTTTTTTATTCTCTGTGAACTTTTTTGTTTGAAAGGAGAATGTAGAAAATCCAAGAAATTAAACAGGCAAGATGTGAGCAAAAACCACAGCAAAACACAGGAAAATGTCTTCAGTGAGTCCTAGCACCAACAAGATTTATTTTTAACTTTTCCTAAATAATAAAATCCCAGGCCAGAAATTAGGACAGTGCTTGCAATAGTGAACTGCATTTGAAGTCATCAGTGCCCTCAGGCCTGCCATTAAAAATACCTTGCATTTTTAAGCTACACCTGAATGTCTTTAAAGGCTCAGCAAGGCACATTTTCACAACAGACATGGGTGATGTTTCTGAGAGCTCTGCCTGTAAAGCCTCCTTCTCTGTCTTCCACATAACTGCTGCTGCATTTAACAAGATTTATTATTCTCATACACTGGAAAATGTCATGTTCAGCATGAAGGCAATGCTTGGGCAAACAGTGGATTATATTTTTGTAATGCCCAAGATGTTAAAACAAATCATTGGTTAAAACGTCTCATGATCCTACCCAGTATAGACCAAATCTTGCTCTTCTAGAGCAGCACAGACTCTGCATGTTCAGAATGACTTCTCATTTACACCAATTAATGCAAATAGCATCTGGGTCCTCCCAGACTCTTCTGCTTCTTGGTGCCAAGTGTGAAGGTTGGGAATCAGGGAAAACCATCGAGAAAAGCAGCTCTAATCCATTCTATGAAAGGATCCTGAAGTCAGAGTGCTGCACTGGAACAGACCTGGAATAGTTCAACCAGTCTTCCACGCTTCTCTGTTCATCTTTCAGGCAGTACCTTCTTCTCTGAAATCCCCATTTTTGTGATTATTCATTGTCCAGCACCCCCCCAGCAGCCCACAGGGCACTGTTAGCAGCTCTGGTGGTGGGTGGCAGCACACTCAGTCTCTGTGACCTGCCCACGGCAGTGTTGCCCACACTCCACCCTCTGGATTACCCTGCCTGGGCTGCCTTCTGCCCACCTGCAGCCCCCATAGACGGGCTGAAGCTCATGAGGAACAAGGCTTGGGGTGGCTTGTTTTACCCTAAGCTACTCCAAAGGGCGCCTGGGAAAAGGCATCAGCCCCATCAGAGCACAGAGACCCTAAAACACAACAAGGACAAACAGGGTCAGAGTTTGCCATGTGCATCCCAGTAGGAGAAAAGCTTTGCTGTTGGTGCTCTCTCACCTCTGGAATCACTGCAGCCTACTCCTCTCCTCCTCTTTCCAAACTCCTCCTTCACTTTCCTTTGCTACTTCACCACCTGCCTGCTTCCGCTGATCTCCCCTGACTGTGCCTGAAGGCCCCTGTCCTGTTACTGCACAGCATCCCTGCCACCCTCAGTGCCCAAACACTGTCTTCTCAGCCTTGCTCTGCCCCTCAGCTCCTGCCCTCCCAGGGTGCCTGCAGGAAGACAGACAGCCATGAACAGCACTTTTAAGGCCAAACGGAGTCTTGATAGAAGTGGTAGGAAAGGCTGAATTAGCACTTTTTGCTGCCAAGGATAGTTCAGTCTCTGAAACCATCCTGCTCTCTGTAGTAAGCAGAAGAAGCAGCATTTTGCAACAGGCCTCCTTCCTCTAACTCACTGCCCAGTCCAAAACCTGTGTTTCAGCCCAAATTCCCCAGCATGGCCATCAGCCCTAGCTCTCATGCAGCCTGGCTGGGTGCACACATGAGCAGAGAGGCCCTGCTGTTACACACCCCTTCTACTCTGTTGACTTGGCCCACCGCACCCAGCCACCTTTCTTGATGAAGCCCCCCTTCTCCACCCTCAAGGATAAGTGGAATTTGTGGCCATGTCAAGAAGCTGGGCTTTGCATGCATCTGAATCCAGATGCTCATTCCCGAAGAGAAGCAGCCTCCATTCGAGCACTGCCAGCTCCTCTGACAGCCCACCCTCCCCAAGTCCAGTCAGGAGAAAAAGGACCAACTCCCAATGGCACACAGTAAAATAACAGACAGCATTTCATATTTTAAGACAGAATTCAGCAAAGAACTGAACACGTGGCCCAAGCAGCTGCACAGAGATAGGTGAGAGCTGAAATAAGAAAATGGGGAACTGGCAGGGTGAGGAGCTCAAATCAGCCATGGCCAAGTACAGAAGGAAGGGTGGGCAGCCTGAAACCTGCACAGCACACACTCATGGGTGTTCAAGGGTCCTTCCCCACACCACAAAAAGCAGTGGCACCACTTTGCTACACATCAGCTCAGCTGTCATGAAAGTCTGAAAGCAAAATCATTTGATTATGCTCATTCATTTACTTTTGTATTATAATTGTTGTTATTTGCAAGGACCTCAACAGAGGAAGTGTACGGGAAGGGCTGCACCCCTCCAACACACACAGCCATGCCCAGCTACTCTCTCTGTCTTTTGCCTGCATTATGAAACAAGCTCCTCCCAGTTCAAACATCCCCAAACATCCCCACTCCCCACAAGAGAGCAGGGCACCCTGCTTTGTGCTGCCTCCTTCAGCACAGAGACACAGCAAACACTGTACATTGTTTGAAATGGGAGAGAACAGTAAGAGCAAGATTTTGTTGCACTGGCTTCTCCCCCTGGGGAGGGGATGAGAGCAAAGCCTACATGACAGACAAGTCATGTTTGGCACACAAGTGCAAGGTACTCAGATACTACCTGTGCTGCATGAGCCCCTCCAAATCTAACAGCTCATTATTTTGCTCCCAGCCACAGAGTGAGAGGACCATGACCGAGGCTGTGGTGTGATTCCAGCCAGCACTGCCTGGGACTGCAGGGATTATGCCTGAGCAGCATCAGTTGCACATGCAAAGTCTGGCTCAGTAATGTTGCTGTGAGTGCACAGGGCTGGTCTCTGCCAGCAAGTGAGGAAAGCAGCCCAAATCTGGGACATCTACTAGGACATCTGCTTTCTTCCCACTTGAACTTGTGGCAAAGGTTTATAGGTGAGGAAGGAGAAGTGGTGGTGGATAATGAAGTATGGGTATTGAGTCAGGTTGTAGATGGTTGCAGAGCACATTACCAAAAACTGGATTGGTGGTAAACTATTAACAAACATCCTCCAGACAACTGCATGGGATGACAGGAGCAAGGCAAAATGCAGCCTAAACTTTACACAAGCTTGTTCTGGATTTTGAGACAGGAAGCACAGGCAGAACAGGGTACTGTGAACAAACCAAAGCAGGATGGGGCAGCACAGAGCAAGCTGGAGCCACCCCAGCAGAGCCAACAATGAAATCCACTTCCCGCCCCCCTGCCTGCATTTATTAAGTAACTGTTTCCTCAGGGTTATCACAGGATAGATCTTGTTTTAATTGCACAGTGAATTGTTTCAAGTCATTATAAACGGGGATGGCAAGTGTCATCTCCATGGCAACACATCACATCCCCAGAAATGTGCTCACAGGGCTCATGGGACACCAGAGAGGTGTGGAGGGCAGGCTCTCCTTCTGTGGGGATTCTTTCATCATCCCCGCTGGTACCTCAGCTTTGTGCTGATAGCAGCCACAACATATGGACAGAAAACACCTAGTGAATGTATGCAATTTAGGGAACAGCCCACAAAACAGCAGAGCTGTACACAGGAATCTGGAGAACAGTGAATCAGAGACTGAGCAGCAATTTTATAGAGGGAAGTCACATCCAAAGCAGAAGTCTCTCCAAGATCTATTAATAAAGTGTGTCACACAAGATGCAAGAAGACATTCTTCTGCTGTACTTCGTTCCATAAAGCTTTAGCTGGACTGCTGTGGCCAGCTTGGGGCACCAATTCTTATGGAACTTATAAGTACCATAAACTATGTTACTTATAAAGTACCATAGAAAGTCTCAAGGAAAATTTCCAAGAAAGACTGAAGAGTTGGAAAATGGGTTTCACACAGAAAGCTCAGAAGAAAGGAACTTGTATGGTCTAGCAAAGGGACAGCCTGGAGATGCCACAGCAGTAATTTTACAAGTTTTAAATTCTCTTCTAAAGAAGATGGCAACCAGAGGTGCTGCAAGGCCCTGAGGGACAGGAGTGCCATGCACCCAGGCACTCCTCAGCCAGATAGCAAGTGTCTGATCCTGCCTCAGCCCAAAACCAGGGCAACACTGGGCTCGCACACCTGCAAGGCCTCTTGCCACTCCAAGCTCTGTGACTACAGAAGCCCTCTGCAAATCTTCCAGCTTCCTTTATCCAGATCCAGAACCCTTGAAGAGCATGGGTAAGGCTGAACGTGACCATGCTTTTCACCAGCAGCCCTGCCATTTCAACCACAACTTTCACACCTTCCACTTCTGACTCCAGCCCTTTCGGCTGTGAACCTTCTTTCCCACAGAATGTCTTTGTGTCTCCTGTCCCCCAGAGCCTGCCCCTGATTCTGCATGTCCTTCCAGTTTTCAATTTCCTCTGGTCCTCTGTATGCTCACAGTACAATGGCTCAGCACAACTAGCTACAACTTGCTCTCGTTTATCTTCCTGAACTGGCTTCTAGGCTGTTCATTTCAAGAGGACAGGTACAGCTAACATCTTTAATCACTAGCCTTTGGTTAAATCTTGGGATCCCCTTTCCAAATTCAACCATCTAAACTTTTCAACAGGTTTTTGTATGGCTGTTGACCGGATAATCTGGTCTTCCTTTGTATCTGGTGTATTGAAGTAATGCCATCTGGCCAGGAGAACTCCTTGCCAAAGACACCGCAAACACGAGTTTAGTGAAGAGCAGTTGTGAACGTGACTTTAAGAGAAGTTGCAAGTAGATTATAAATAGATGAAGTAAGAAGATGTAAAGCCTATGCTAAACTAGGAGAGGAACTGGTTAACTTGGGGTTCATTACAACAATTGTATAAATAGATGGCACAGGAAGTCTGGGGCCCTCAGAAGGAAGAGGAAGTGTTTTCCTTTCCTGCGCCAAGGCACAAGGAGGAACTAGGAAACTGATCATCTGGTTTTATATTGCTTGAGCCAAATTTTTCTAACTGGAGTACCTTAAAACAGGTATTTAAACACATACATTGGCATTTCAGTAACTGGCAATAAGTTTTCAAAGTTACAAAATTCTTGTAAATACCCACCAGCTTAAATGGAAGCAGTAAATCAGGTCAATTCTACTGCAGTAAGAAAGGCTGGCAGGAACTCTTCTTTTTATTTGAAAAAAATATTATGTTTTGAGGTTTGGAAAAAAAGTTGTATTCAAAACTGTCTGCTAGCTAGGAAGTCTAGGTGGCATTTTTAAATTGATGCTGGGCTCTCATGTAGACAAGCTTTTTGTATTTCACTAAAGAAGTGAACCTAAGAGCTAAGGAATTCCTGGTAAATTATTTTTAAAGTGTTTTTTAGCAACTTGGCTGTGTTTCACTTTCATTTTGTCAGCAAACCTGCCTTATTTTTAGATTGAATCTTGTGCTAAGAAGTTTCAGGAGCATTTCACAAAAATGGGATCATAGACAGGAATCACAGCTGGGAGGAACAGCTACTTTCCAAAATATAAGCCACCCAGAAAAGTACTCTAACTTGAATGCAACACCTAGAGCTTGGAAGAAATGGAGCTACCTAGGAGCACAGAGGGAGACAAGCGTGTGCCTGAGGAAGAGAGGGCTCCTGTGACCTGGAGGGTCAATAGAGAAATGATCTTTTATAAGAGGTGAGAACTTGTGGGTTGGTAAGGGAGTTTTGCTGCTGGATAAAGCTCAGCAAGAGGGCCTCTGCCAGGGAACTATGCATGAGAGAAGAGGTAAGGGGAGGAATCTAGGGAACATGGGCAGAGGATGCTGGTGGGTGACCAGAGCAGCACTTCCTCACTTGGTAAAAGATCATACAAATTTTGTGGAGAACACCACAGTGTACGTGCAGTTATAAGTCATGCATCTTGAATAAGGTTGGAGGGAACGGAAGGCAAACAGTTGCTGTTTCCTCCAAGGTGAGAGATGATGGAGGCTTTTTGTTTCATTCCGCATTTGGTTTGTCCTGATATTCAAGTTTGTTAATACATGTCACTTCTGCTACAGTGACCTTTTAAGTTTTTAGGTGAAAATCATGGAATTTGTAGAGTTCTGGGAAAGAGGGATTCAGAATTTCTGAATTAAATTATTCATTAAAGGAAACAAGGAATTACAATTTAATAACAACTAAGTACATATTATTTCTAGCTTGTGATCCTGGCTGAAAATAAGACATTAAAAAATCTGAGTTAAAAAGGGAAAAAAAAGAAAATTACTGTGTTGTCAATCCTATAAAATTCCCTCTGTTCCTCCAGTGCAACTGAAGGATGCCAGTACATACTACCACAAGCTCCATTTCTTTAAGCATGATACTGGCTTAAGATACTCAGTGCATTAATTACTCACACTGCATCAAAACTCCATTCTTATAAAAAATCAGAAAAAAATGGGTGTGCTGAAGGTTTCCAATTTTGGGAAAGGCCATCTCACTTTTTTGCTATGTGCAGTGTCATGGAAAGAACTTGAGAAGCACAGTTCATTCTTCATTTCAAATGCTTAACATGTTCTCTGTGTGGAATGTGAGCCCAGTGGCAGTTTACCCTAAAAAAGATCCTGACTCTCACATCTGCCACTGTTGATCTCTTCTGGCTGTGAAAGAGTTCTTATCTCTGTGATCCCATCCAGGCATCATTCTGGCAGCCTGAAGACTAGTCATGTTCACAGGTAGGCAATGGTCCCATGGCAGAACTGGGACATTTGCAAATTAGGAGAGTCTGATGGAGGAAAGGAATATTGAAAGGAGTTCTCAGTAGAATATAATTGGCTGCCAGATTTTTACCTCAAGTTCCTTGCTAAAATTCTTCATCCTAAAGAAAAACATATTAGAAGCTCTGGAAGGTGAAGAATCTGTGGAAGTCTTTTGAACTGGCATCCTCCACACATGATAAAGACATAAATCATAATACCAATGTACTCAGATCCTGCTTAAAGACCCCATTCTCCTCTGCTTCAGCACTCCATGGTTCATGTAAAAATATGTTAACTGCCAAATATCCAACTAATATAGTTAGATAGAAGCCAGAAAGAATACCAAACAATTCTAGAAAGCACCAAGACCAGTGCTGGAATAGTTCTTCACACTCTTCACACTAAATAAACCATTCAAACTCTGGCCATCAAAAAAGATTTTGCCAATACAGCACACAATGATTCAGCTTGTAGCACCAAGAGAACCCTGCTGAGCAAACAACCCTTTCAGCATTTCTCTGTGTTATAATAAATAAGATTTACATCAACAAAAAGCAAACAACGGTACAGTTCCATGATGGAACATGAAGGACTGGTATTAAAATTAGCTGCAGGGTGCAAGTCAGATGAGTTGATGATGAATGAGCAAGGACTGCAGATCCATGAGGATCTGATGCAATTTTTTTAGCACTTCTGTAGTGTGTAGGTGGAATTTAAGTAAAAGTTTTGGAGTATGCTACTTCTAAGAACTTCTGTGATTTTATCACATGCCTTGTGCTTTTTGGTTTTCCATTGAAGAGCTTCAACACTTGAAGTCAAATTAAAATTTCCATTTTAATTTCTTCATATCTAGCTCTAGTGCTTACCAAGATAATCTTGAAAACATGGGTCCCCAAGAGCTATCAAGGTACCCAAGGCAGCAAATGTAGCACAGTCATTGTTTCTGAAAGCACTTAGTGGAGGTCATCGTTGTGATTCTGTCAGTGCTCCCCACTGACATTAGCTGGACTGGGAGAACTATTGCAGGTTACTTGTTTCTGGTGGAAGTTCCCAAGCTCCCTTCAGCTTTTCCCTCTGTAGAAGGCAATAAATACGTACCCAAGCAACTGTGTGTGGTGTTTGAAGTCTTAAGAGAAAGAACTTTTCCCTGAAACAGGTGAAAACATGCCCACAATGGCTGTGTATGCACACCTGGGCAGGATCTCTCAGCCCACATCAGTCTTATACTGAGCTCCTGGGGACCTTCTCCAACCCATGCAGCAGACAGTGGAGGATCCATAATCAGCTCTCTGCTTTCCTGTCGTCCTCTTGGCTGAATGAATCCCAGTTTCAACTCTCACCAAGCACTAAATATGCATAAATTACATAAACTATCCAGTGGGAAAGGAAAAATGTAAGATTAAAAAGCTAATAGTTATTGAAGATATGCTGCTGAAGCAAAGCAATGCAGGCAGAAGGTACATGGGAAGCAGCTGCATGCACCACATTGTACTGCATAATTTTCTGGGGTTGCATAATTCAAACCCCTAAGCAATGCACAATAAGGGTGGAAGCCTTAGTTACAATTTCCTGTCTTCAGTCTGCAGAATTTCTCAGGCTTTAGCTACAGCAACTGATTACTATGTTTGAGACACTAAGGATGACCACTTGTCCTTTCTTTCAAGGGGCTGTCCTTTATTTCATTCAGTTACTGCAAACTCTTAATCAGTTGGAAGCCCTGAGCCATAGCTGCTGACTGAACGGATAGAGAACCCAGCCTGAAGGAGCACCATCATTTAGCAAAACTAACCACTAAAGTAAAACCAGAAAGAAAACATCCTTCAAACCCTCTCCTTTTATGTTCTCACCTGAACTGCACTTCTGGAATAAAAGTAGTGGATGTTACACATTTTTTGTAACATTTTGGCCCCTGAAGTTGGACTCAGGATTTCTGGGTTTGCATGCACAGGAATGTATAATGACAACAGCCTACCCAGGACCTCTGTGAGCAACCAATGCCTGCCTGTGGCTCCTGCCACGTCTGAACACAAGGAACACTTGATACTAAGGCTGTTAAACAGCTCAGGTCACTACAGCCCCATCAAGTTTTAGAGAATAAAGCTTAATGCAGAGTTGCTTGGAAATTTTAACTCAGGCTTATGAGTCTGCTAACAGAGAGCAACCCCAGCCCACAGGAAGCTTCACCATCCTTTGTCCATGGGGTTTGCTGAACCCAGCTGTGCTCTATGTTGACTTTTAAAATATTGCAGAGGAACAGCTTTAGAACCCTGAGATGGAAGAGACCTCAATCAGTTAAGACTTTCAGAGGAGAACCAAGACTGAAAACTCTGACAGAAGTACAAACTGAAGACATAAGAAGTCAGACAGCTGGGCAAAGGTCTGGGAACAACCAAAAGCTGCATTGTGACTTCATTCTTTCAGAGGGACTGAAACAACTGAGTCTGAGCTATCTTTGCTAAAGTCTGTTTCATTTCCCTAAACTATTCTGTTATTTGAAATCAAGCTTTGCATGTATTTATGCAGCAATCTGAAAACTCAAGGATGCTAAATTTAATTTAAAAGCTGTAATAACTTCAGCTACCAAAAGGTAAATTTGAAGAGTATTGGTGAAGCAGACCCTGTTTACCTAAAACAAATGCAACCAGGACAATACTTTCAGTTGATATTCAAAGGTGATTGTATCTTTATATTTTACACTTGTGCTGGATGCGTGCATGGAGAGGGACGCAGCCTGCAATGATCCATCCCATCAGCAAATCAAAGTAGATCTCTAAAGAAGAAAGGGCATCTCCTTGTCAGTATGGAGTGTGGAAACAATTTTGTAGTGACAGTGATACTCGTCATAAGACTCATTGTAAACAAATCTAATATCAATTTTCCAAGACTCATTCCTATCTTAAACAATCAGGACAAAAAGCCTCATACAGCACCAACAATATAATAATAATAATAATAATTTCGCTTTCTTTGAGAAAACAACTCAAGACTTGCCTGTAAATGAGCACTTTCCTCTGTGGCCCACCATCCCTCAAAGTACAGATGCAATAAAACACACCATTTCATTACCACACAGCTGAGAGGGAAATAATCTGTTGTCTTCCTAAATACCTGAAATTGAGTTATGAAGCTTCATCTGAAGTCTTTGGAAATATAAAATATTTCTAGCTGCTTCCCAACTAGAGCAGCTTATCCTTTGAGGACTGCACCCCATGGACAAGTGACCCACGCCACAACAGTTTTGGAAAGACTGTTTGTCCGTGGGAGACACTCATGTTGCAACAATTTTGGCAGGACTGCTCCTTGTGAGATTGGAGCCACACTGGAGAAGTTCACAGAGAACTGTCTCCAGCGGGAGTCTGGTAAATAGGTAAGATTTGTGCTGACAAAATTAAAACAGTAATCAATATTGATACAGTAATTAATATTTGGAAATAATAAAACAGTTAAAGGTGTAATGCCAAAAAAGAAAGGGAGAGGAGGGGTTCCCCTCCTTCTCCTGCAGATGTTCAGAACAGGAAGAAGCAAGAGATAACTATTACTAAATTTAGTTGGAAGAGAGGAGAATTTGGTTGGACACCAGGAAAATGTTAATTATATAAGATTTATTGCTTTAATGTTAGAACATAATATTGGCTTATACTACACCAGCTTGGTGTGCATGTGTAATCCAAAAGGTGAATTAACACCAAGGAAGAGGAGAGGCTTTCCTCAAAGAAGACCCCTAAAGAGTGGTGCGACCCCCTAAAAGAATGGTGGAGCATGCGTGGTGAAGGTGATAATGAGGATGGTGATACAAGTGTGACGAATCCAAAATGGGAGGAGAAGGTGATGACGTACAGTATCAATGGGGGGATTTTGGCTTGACAAGCTGGTACGTGAGGTGACGGGGGTCAAGCCCTGCCCTCCATACCCCACGCGGTTATTTTTGCTTATGCGCTATTATCAGAACCAAATTATTCTTTATTTTAACCAAATTATATTGTCAATATTTCGAGTGTATTCAATTTTATATATATTAAGCTACTTAATTAAAATTGCTGTTGCATTTAATTTTGTTTGCGGGTTTTTTTTTGTTTTTTTTTGATTGGATAATTGGGCAAATATAACAGGAGGGACCTGAGGGCATAACAGAGGAAAAACTCCTCTTCCTGAGCAAACAGAAAAAGATCTTGGGTGACACTGATCAAAACCCCCATGCCCTGTCTCCCTGTGCTGTCAGTGGGAAAAGGGAGGGGCTGAAGAGGAAAAAAAAGGTGTTTTATAGGCTTATTTTCTCATTTTTTATTATTCTCCTCTGACTCTGTTAATAATAAAATTATCTTACACCTTCAAATTTGAACCTGCTTTGCCTTTAGAGTGTTTTCTCTCAGTCCTTATCTCAAGTCATGAGCCCTTCATTAATTTTTTTCCCCTCTCCAAATGCCCAAATGTAGCAGGAGAGGGTGAGTGAACAGCTTTCATGGGTGCCTGGCATTTGGCCAGTGTCAAAAAACAAATATATAAAGGATAAGACCATCAAATGGATTGAATGATACGTGACTGTGATATGTGACAACATTAAAGCTAATATTCATAAAATTACTTCAAAACGAGAGTATTTTCTTGTTGATAATGTTGGTTGCATAAGTTTTCAGTTGTTTTTTCTCATCTGCCATAAGAGTTCCAAAATTTCAGGGAAATTTTCCTTTTGCTAGCCTAGGAGACATTGAGGTGGGTGTGTCCCAGGGGCTCCTCTCAGGGTTATACATGTTTGTAACTCGATTGTTTGCACACCCAAGCTCTTGTAAACAGAGTAGGGGGAAGATCCAGCAGGGTAGGAAAGAGCTGCTGGGTGTTTGATTTTGGGTGTTCAAAGCCTTTCCAAAGGATAACAGGTGAAACAATTACTCTTCTAAAATAGTAATTGTTAAACTGCTTACTATATAACAGCCCTAATCTTTATCTCCTGAGTCTGGAAGGATTTTGCAGCTCCTGGAAGCTTCTTTGTACTTTCAGCAAGGACTGGCTATTTGCAATTTTCATTTGTTTGAGTGTGATGAAGGCTTTACAACATAAGACAATTATTAGAGGGCAAACAGCAAAAGAAATTGATGACATTCATTTGCATTTCACTCATTAGAGAGAGATTTTGTCTGATAGCACATCCAGATAAAAGGAAAAGAGATTTCACTTCATGGTATGCATTAGCTTCCAAATACCTGGCTGCATTTTCTGAATGTTGAAAAACAAAATAATATCACTTTAACTTGATTTAAACCACATTCTCTGATTTTTTTATTTTTTTTTTTTTATATTTCAGGAAACTGGAAACATTCTGGAAGGGTTCAAACTAGACAAAAGCTGGATATGGTTTGTTTGTATGAAGAATTCTGTATACTGAGAGATTCAGTAGCAGGAATGTGCATGTTTCAGGAAATACCTAGCTCTCTTATTAAATGCTGCTTCTTTCAGCTTTCCAAAACCTGTGAAGTGCATTAAGTTCACTCCTACCTCAGATGCAAGAATGGAAAAAACATTTTGCTTGTATCAACTTTGGATAGTTTGCAGAAACATGAAATACATGGATTTTGCTAAGCCCAGATTGTAAAATATATTCAGTCCTACGTGTAAACTGTTTTGCAAACTGATTAAAATCAACACTAAATTATGCTGAAAAATATTCAAAATTTAACATCTAAATTTTTTGGTAATAAAATGAAGCTTAATATAATTAAATTACTATTTTGGACATACAATAAATGTGCTGCCCTAAACATGCTTCAATACATTGCTTATAAGTATTGTCTTGTTGTTCACTTGTCCCTTCTTTCTATCCAAGAAAAGTGATTACCCTGATTAATCTCTCAGACCTGCAGTTCCAACAGTCCCATGAGCACAGAGAGTTTTCCAGGGTAACAGATAACTCAGGTGAAATCTGTTCCATTCTCATCATTGTCTTTTCTTAAGACAGCCTCTGTGCAATCTGCAAGTGGCATTTTGGGCAGAGCTGTGCCTGCCCTGTCTTCACTGCAGCCCATGAGGTTGCACAGGTACAAACACCTCACAGAGCTGTGACACAAGCTCTAAGGGCTGGATGGCTGAGCCTCACCTGAAGCATTTTGCTTTGCTTTATCACCCAATGAAACCAGTTCCAGAGCAATTTCCCAGTAGAAAGGTTGTGATCAGATACAGATAGATAGCAAAGTCCACAGCAAATCACAAAGTCCTGTTTCAGAAAACCTTCTGGTGGCCACATGAGCCAGAGCAGCACAGCACACTGAGATTACAGTGCAGCAACAAAGAGAACAACGAAAACTTAGCATCTCTCTGCAAAGGGCTGACAATGGACTTGGTACTGCAAATGGCACAGGCAGACAGTGTCTCTGACGTTGGTGACAGCAGCAGCGACACCAGGAATGCAGGAACTGAACTGAGCTCTTATCAGATGCTGCTAGCAGGACAGCAGCGTGTGCTCCAGAGCGGGTTTGCACACCGGATGGGGCTCTGCCCCAGCTCCACCCTGCAGGACTCACAAACAGGAGGCAGAACTAACCCTGCTCAGGGGCAGGCACACTCCTGCTGACAACAGGCACCCATCTCACTGTGCCTCTTGCTCATCCCAGGAGAGAGAATGTCACTTGTTCTGGCATAGTCAACCCATATGCAGTGTATAAATCAAAATATGTGTTTCTAGAAGTGCACTGGGGAGGGAGGGTTTCAGCAGAAAGCCCTATACAGTGTTTAGGGCTTCTCCCACCCCTGGGAGCCGCAGAGCACTCTGGTGATCTGCTCTCAGTGTCAGTTGGCACCGTGAGTCACAGCTGCTGGCCTGCTTTCGAACTGCTCACGTAGCACTATTTGTTTCCTGTTGCACAAAGCCCTGTGTCAGACTAGAAAAAATTACCAGAAAAAGAAAAAAAATAGCCATATGATCACTCACTGTAAAACAGTGCTGCCAGGGCACCTATAATTTTCACTGAAGTTACGAAAACACACAAGTAAAAAGGGTCAGGCCCTCCCTTTACAACAGGTAACAAGTATAAACTTGTAAGTAATTTTTTAAAATAGCAAATTTCAGCACAAATGCAAAAAGTGCTCATGCATACAGGAATGATGATCTGGCACTATGACTGCAAAATGAATATTTCTCATGTTTCTCCATGGAGCAGGGAGCAGGAAGATGCATACACACTGCTGCCTTCTGTCAAAGAGCTGGGCAGCTAGGACAGCCCAGGGAGAGGAAGAGAAAGGAAAGACTACAGGCTGAGGCTGTAACTTAAAAAATATTAAGGGTTCCTTACTGTAATACAGTCTCTTGTACAGCATGAAAAGAGGGCTGCTTTTCCTGATCCCTTCTCACAACAAGGTAATCCACAAAACTCTGGAGTTGGTGAAACAGTTTTGCTCAAGGCAAAGGAAAAGTTACTTAAAATGAAGGGCCGTGGAGCATGTGCTATGCTTGGTTCAACATCCTTTCCCCCTATTAATGTAAAAAAAGATGATGTATCAGGTTAGGATTTTTCCAGTTTTTTTCCTCTTTCAGGGAATTTTCTCCCATTTGTTGCCTAAGAGATAATAAAGATGATACTCAAGAAAGACAAAAGATGTAGCCATGGAGGAAGGGGAAGAGTGCAGCTCGCTGCAGTCTGTTAGCTCAAGGGCTCTCTCTTTGGAAGTGCAGAAATGTCACCAGATTTTGGTTGTGGGATGAGGGGCTGATCTCATCATCTTGCTCCTTGTTGGGATTGGAGGGGAGATGCTGCTGCTGCTGCAGGGAGCATTTCCGTCCTTCACTGGCTCTCCTTCCTGTGGGTGAGCCTCTGCTCCTCAGAGCGGCCATGGGACTGGGACCTGTTAACACCCAACCTCCCTGGGAAGGACCCTCACCATCTACTCGTGTGCCTCGGGGGAAAACTGCTCCTCACTCTGGAGCATCTCCCAGCTGCTTTCAGGAGCCTGGCTGCCACCGCAAAGTCCCAGCCATTTTCTGCCACTGCTTTGGGTTTTTTGCCACACTTTAGCCTGAAACCCAGCACCCACTGGGTCCTCCCACTCCTTCTGCCTGTGCCACCACTTGGGGCTTAGTGCTACACTTCGATTCACTGCCCCTGGAGGCCTGCTGGCCTCTGTCGTTCCAGCTGCGGCCCCACGGTTCCCGCTGCCGCCGCCATTTCCCATCCTGAGGGCACCGGCCCGGCCGCCCCTGCACGGGTGCGAGGGAAGCCCCGTGCCCTCTCTAACGCCCTCACACGGGCAGAGCGGGGCGAGCCCGCGGCACAGCGCCCCCTGCAGGCGCGGAGGAACCACCGCCCGGCCCGGAGCCAGCAGCACCCCCTGCTGGCTGTGCCCGAACTGCACCTGAGGGGAACGGCAGCACAGGGAAGGCCGAGAATGGATACACACATTTGCTAGTGAAGAAGTTGCTTTTCTCAATTTTTTGTTATTGCTTTTCTCGTATCTTTGCCTCAAAGCCCCATAATTTCAAAGTTATATTAATTCAGAGGGAAGGGGATCATATTTTCCTTTCTGAGGGAGATTCCTGCCTTCCTTGGCAGACTCCTGTCTTTCAAATGAAGGCAGGCGTCATGTTCAAAATTGCTTATCTGGACTTTTTCAAAAGGGTGATCCAATTTTTCCATCTGAACCAACACTTTTCTTCAACATCCTGGCAACACAATATGGCAGGCAAGAGAAATACCTTACCATGCTAACTGCTGCAGATGCAGAATCCTAACGGCAGATCATAAACCATGCCACAAAATGTTGGAAGGACATATACCAATATTTTTTCTTCAGCCTGAATGCAAAAGTGCCTCTTTGCATGTAAAAATGTGTACTTCCCCTTCTTCCACCTGTCCTTGAACAGTTAATTTAACCATGAAAAAAAAATAAAAGACACTATCAGTCCATTAGAGTGGGACCAGGCTTGAGGAAAATGAAATGTACTCTCCAAGACTTAACAAAAAGAGTGATGCAACTTGCAGCTTTAAGGGTGAAAAAACTCCACAGAGTGGCAGAAGCAGAGCTGTCATATCACATGCGCTATGTGTGTAGCTGTGATATGACAGATCTTCTAAACTTTCTGTCATCAAGAAAAACCCCTGACAGACAACAGTCCAGATCTGGGCAGGAAGACAGCCCTTTTTTTTTAGAAAGAAGCACAGTGCTGGTAAAAAAAAAAAAAAAAAAAAAAAAAAGATAGGATTGATAATCAGGGCTCATATTTGTAATCATTACAGGCTAATCTCAAGACTGAATATTGAATCTTTCCTATATCATTTTTATAAACCCAGAAACGAGAAGCATCTACTGATTGCTGTATTAATTTAACACCTGATCTAGTTCCATAGGATTAGTAGACCCTTTCCTTTATTAATGGGATGTTTTAAAATGCTCACATTCCATCCTAGTCAACTGCATTTATATCCTTGTGAAAAAGTAGCCTTTTCAAAAATCTGATCTTTTAAGACACGTGAAGTAGTTTTTGTTTTATCCAAAAATCAATAGACAAGCAACCAAAAAAGCCTGGCTCAGCTGGAAGACTGTACCAAGAACAGCAGCCAAGAACACAGGACTGTTTTTCCTCTGAGCCTTAATTATAACTCTCACTGCATCTTTCTTTTGCCAGAAGAAGCCAGCCCCCTTCATTTGCCTCCACCTCAGAACTGGAATAAGGCAGCACAAAGCAGGAGGTGTCATGTCTTCAAAACATGAGTTAACAACACACTCTATTTAGCCTACCCCTGCTATTCAACCTACAGCTCCTGGCAACCCAGCTTACAAAGGTACTCCACCAGAGTCGCTCTGCATTCCTTGATGTAGGAACAAGAGAACCCCTTGCAACCACAACATGGGACCCAAGAGAATCTCACAAATTTCTTGTTCATAAACCTTGATCCAGCAGGAGAGCTGCCCATTGCTACAGCACAGAGAAACAAAGATTTCTTATGGCTGCACTGTTTGAGCACTGTACATGTACAGCTCTGCAGATAAGAGCTGTACATGAAAACAGGCTCTTTGTCACAGCAGAAACAATCATGGATCCAGTACAGATTGGGAAGCGCGACTCACATCTTCCCGGGTTGTGATGCACAGAACTCCCTGCACAGACCTTCACTGGCAGGTGCTGTGAGCAGCCTGTGCCCCAGAGCTCTCCAGAGAGTAGCTGCACACACTCTCTGCTCAGATTTCAAACTCTCCTGTCACTCATGGCATCTGTGTGCTGCTAGAGCAGGCTCCAGGCCAAGCTGCATGTCCAGCATTTCTCACATGATCTGCCAGCAGGGCAGCTGAGGGACAAGGAGGGGACACAGCTTGCTCAGGGCACAGAGGGACAAAGTGTGGGGCTGTGTGGCTGCCTTTGCAGATACCTTCTGGCCTGCCTTTCTTCCTGTCCCACAAAGGAAAACCCAACATAGGGTCATTTCTGTGCTTATTTTCTGAAAGACAAAGCAGCTGTCAAGCTCATACCACAAAGTTATTCAGAGTTAGGGTTCCACAAGTTTCCCTTCATCATACTGCTGCCAGTGCAAAGAGCAAGGACACCATTAGCAGTGCCAGGGTCCCATGCTGGTCATGGCACAGAGCTGGTGTGGGACATAGATAGTTGTGGCCATTGCCTGGGCCTCAGGTGTCCCCCAACACTCTCCCTGCCTGTGGGGCTCCATCTGTGAGCTTTCTGCCACAGAGAGACCCTGATCTCTGCAGCTGCTCCAGGTACTGTCAAAGATAAACACCATATCACCTTCTGGGCCCTCACCCACCACATCACATTAGCACAATGCACCAAAACACACTCTTTAGGACAGAATGGCTGGGATATATCACAAAATAGGGAATTATCAAGTATCACTACAAAGAGCCTACAGCACAGTGTGTGGAGCCAGGTGAGAATGGCAGGGTATTGGTTCCAGCTGGGTGTTGGTCCCAGGCTTGCACCCAGCTGAGCCTGCACAAGTTCCTCTGCACAGTGTCACCCAATGCTCCATGAAGAGGGATGAACTCTGGTGACATGCCATAGTAGCACTATAGACCCAGGTCATGTCCAGTATAGACTCCTGCTGCCAGTTCCTCCTCAGAAACAGAAGTGCAAGTGAGGCAGAGGAATCTCAATGGCTCTGGGGAATCCAGCTGTCAAGGCCAACAGGGCCACAGTGGCTGGCCTGGGCACACCGTCCTCTGGAGCACAGCACCAAGAGCCTGGAGTTAGCCTTGGAGCCTATACAGCTGTGTCTGTGCAGAGCTGCATCTCAGTGGGGCTCCTGAGAGCAGCCCAAGATACCCAAAAGTAGATCTTGAAGGAGCCAAGCTGGATGTGTACACCCAGGACACACAATCCACCATTCTTACCAAAAGCCCTCAGCTGAGAGCAAGCTGCCAGCACACAGCTGTTCTCACTAACTCATGACTAGTTTCAGATATGCTGCCTCTTAGTGGAGATTTCAAAGAAACACTGATAACCCCAAAAGCACATGAGGAAATATACAACTAACATGGTGCATGAGAAATGTATAAGCTGCTCATGAAGTTGGTAGAAATCTGGTTTATAGTGTGGGAAGCTAGCTGTCAGCTAGAATGGGAAGGAATTATTGCAGAACCACTCTGAATAGCGAGGCAGACTGGGTAGCCTGGGCATTTCCATTCCCATTAGCAGGGAATGCCCCTGCAGCACTGACTGTGCCAAGAGCATGGGGCAGCTACAGCCCCCACTGTTGCCCAGTAAACCCATGCCCAATTCTTGGGGCTGTAGGAGACCATGCCTCCCTCCCCAACCCAAGTTTCATGATTTATATTTTTAAAAAGGGGCTGAGAGGTGGCACAGGAAGGGGAAGTGGCACCGGAAGGGGAAGTGGCTCATTTAGGCTCCTAAATCAAAATAGGAATAAACAGAACATTGGAAATTCCTGCCCTCAGTCTTGGTACTTTCTGGATCCTGAGACCAGAATGCAATTTACATTCTCTAGGTGTAGGCAACTGTGCTGCAATTTTGGATTGAAAAGATACATGATATATTGACAAGACGTTGGCTTCAGAGGAAAATTTATTCCACAAGCTGAGCTTCTCAGTTACATAAAACACGGCTGTGCCACTAGGAATTGAAGGCATGTGTGTTAAAGAGTGTGCTGATGGCCACAGCTATGGACTGGACTGAAAACTGAAATCTCCACGGTAGTGGACTGGAGACCAGCATTGTGCTGGCCTGACATTAGTTTAATTCCTGATATCTTTTTTTTTCTGTTGGTGTTAGAATGACTTTGAAAACCAGCAGTTCTCAAATACATTTTTGTGGGACCAAATACAGAGATGGCTTACCTGGACAATTAGTTTATTTTCTTTATCAGGCAGAATTCGGTAGGTATAAACACAATTCCGGTACCTAGAACAGACCACAGGTAATATGGTTAGACCAAGTCCAGAAGGGAATCTCAGTATGGCATCCCTCCCTGTGAGAAAAGACATTGGAAAATCCTGAGACATATAGATTGCTTCATGCACAAGGGTTTTAAACCATTTCTCTTTCTTACTTTCTTTTCCTGGAGCCTGCAGACTAACACAAACCTGAAGTGTTCCTGGTCACTGAAACAGGAACATCTGCTTGCAGATGTCACTGCAGAAAGTGATATCAGCATTAGCTCAGAGGGAGTTATTCCACTCTTCTGGCCGGAAAGAGAGAAAACACCAAGTGGCTCTAGCTGTCAGTAGAGCAGGCGTCTCAGGAAGAAATGAAAAAGCAGAAATCCAAAATCCAAAAGCCAAAATCAGCAATAAATGAGTAAACTGAAGGGCTAGTGCATTGACTTGTATTGGAAAAAGCAAATAATATATTTCAGCTAAATCACAGTGCAACAGCTGATTGCCAGGCACATTTTTATCCACAAATCCTAGTCAACAGTTTAAATGAAAAGCCATCTCACCATCCTGGTGTGCATGCACACTGTACATGTGCATCTGTAGGGCACCCACAACAAATACTTTGTCCCAGCTAAATTCAATTAGATTATTATTTAAGGGGGGATGGGGGAATCTTGTGTTCAGTGGAGGGTGACATCAATGCACAGGAGCCCAAGGGAAGCCTGAACTGTGCTGTAAACTTGACCTCCCTCAGCAGCTGCTGAGCTTTGTGTAGTTCACCCAAGAAGTACTGACTAGAAAACATATTTTTACCTTTCTCACAACAAAAGATTGATCAAATCTTTTAAGTTATCTGCAAAGCACTTACAAGATACAATATCGCTTTGAGTCACCAAAAGATGCAGGTTCAACCCCTTCCTTCTCAAAAGAAAGAAGAGAATCCACACTCAGATCTTCCTTGGTTGTAACAGAAACACTGCACTACCTCTGGAATGGTCACAAAATGTGGGCTGAGGTCATCCCCCCAGCTGGGGAGATCAGGCAAATCAATAAACATCCTAATCTCTCTTAGAGCTGTGATGCGAGTCTATTCATCATACGCCTTTCAGAATCATCCCACACAGGAGAGAGGAGACTGCCAGATTTCAGGCAGCCTTATACAAGGAGTCACAAAGAGACATGGGAAATTAAAATAAATTCCTTGTAGATCATAGCTGAGTTTTTCCAGGATGTCTGGAGGACTGGGACATGTATCCACATGAATGTGTGTCTTTTGATAGCATTGATGCAAAGGACGCAGAAAAATTCAGGCTGTTTCTAGAGCTCATTTCACAGGCACCTATTTATTCACACATCTGGTACAGAGCTGGTAGTCACAGACGTGATCCTCAACTGTAGGACAGCTACAGCACTGCTAATTCCACCAAAACCAGGGCAATCAGTGCCAAGTGAGGATATGAGCCAAGGAAGGGTACAGGGCTTGTTTTTATGTGTCAATGCAGCTCTCTTACACTATTTACTCCTGCAGGTATTCAAATAGAGCTAAGCAGAATTATTCAAGCAGCAGAGACAATTTGTGGGTGTGGAGATTATGAAACTGATAAATTAAGCAGCCCAATGGTTCTTGCTCACAAGAGGACTCTCATGTGGCCTTCACAGAAACTGCCCCATCACACAGACCATTCAAGACTGCTCTCATAATGCTTGTAAAGAGGTTTACGTTGAAGACCAGTAAGATCAGTATAAGAACAATGAAAGAAGGGTGGTTGGGTGAGACAAGAGAAGGAAGGAACACTCCTAGGATCAAAGGAGGAATCCTCCTTGCCAGTCCCCTAATTTAGTGCATGTGGATGGAGAAGACCGGGATTCTTACTCCATTTTTACCCTTAGGCTTCCTCTCCTCGGCATCCTGACTGTCAAGTTATGTGGTCCCAGCGGCCACCACATTCTAGGTCCTCCCTAAAAGCTGGGTTGAGTTCAGAATTGTTCAGCCATTGTTCAGGCTGTCCATGTGGAGGGTAAATAAAACATCAGCCTCAGCTTAAACAAGTCTCCAAGTATTTGTCATTTCCCTGTCCTCTCAATCAACCAGAGGAGGTAACAGTGTGACAAGGCGGGCATTTTCTCCTTCCCCTCCTGCTGTATGTTTTCATGCACAGGTGATGATGTGCATGTTGGGAGTATCTGGAGCACTGAACAGGGCTGCTGTGCCAGGCCTGGTGCCATGTGCCAAGTGCACCGTGAGAGAGGCACGGCATTGGAAAGGAATCTCACAGGCAGAGTCCTCTTAGAGGGTCCCAAAGCTGCAGCTGGTTCTTGAGTGTCACCTCTAGACATGTTGTTAGTCCTGCAGCCATTCATGGATGAACTGGCAACAGAAGAACCCCTGGAGGAATGGTACCAGTTTAGGTGCAGGGAACACTAAGCAGGCTCTTTTGAATATCAGGATTCAGGCATTACCCTCCTGGTGAGTAAAAGACTCCATTTCTTGTCAATAAACTGACAGATCAAATTATTTAGGCACAGAGAAAGGAGAAGGAAAAGGGCTTTGTTTCTTGCCTTTTATGGGGCAGTGTGACCAAAGCAGGGGACATCTGTGCAGGGGGAGGAGCATTCCGCGGCCTTTCACTCTCTAAATGCTGCTGCTTTAAGATTCAGAAATGCTTTCTTGCTTTAAGAGGCAAGGCACTCTTTAAAGGCTCTCTAAATACACCTTCCCTACTTGTCTATATTTATACAAACCCTGTTTTTCTAAAGCAGCTCTTCAATGAAATCATTATTTCATTCTATTATATTATAATAATAAATGCTTTTGCTGAATCTTGATTGATCTGCCCAGTAAATATTAGAGCTGTATAGAATATGACATTTCTTTTTCAGAGCAAATTTCATGTTTTTTCGTTTTCCTTATGTATACACAGTTGACACCTGCTCTTTTTCAACATAATGCTCTTTTGTGGAAACAATTTGCAGTCAGCCTTTCATTTCCCCACTCTCTCATTCTTTGTCTCCAGCCTCTCTATTTTTTAAACAGAAGTAACTGAAGAGTTCAGACTTCAAACAGCTCCCAGTTAATAGCACACTGAAACTGATACATCTCTGAGGAAGTTTTCAGCTTCAGCAAAGGTGCCCATTTTGTGGAGATGACATTCATAGGGACAGACTTATTCACCACCTCTCCACAAACCAACTGCAAGCCAGCATAAGCTGAAAGCTTATGTCAGATCATCTGACAGCAGTCTGTGTGATGTTTCCCAGACTGTAATTAATGCCAGCTCTTCGCACCTCTGATCCAGCTGCTCTTGGCTGGCAAGGCTGGGTGCTCCCCAATTCTTTAATCAAGGCGTTCATGTTAGCTACCTCAGAATGGATTTAAGAATATAACCTTTGGCTCCCGGTTCAGAAAATCATGGTCATTATATTGTTTCTGTTTCCTGATCCCATGTCTCTCAAGTCACAAAAGGCTTTCAAAGCCGGCTGCATAAACATTTACAATGGAAAAATTTAAGCAAATGCGTGTTAGTAGGCCTTTTTGCAGCACCTTCCCTTTCTATAATCCTCAGCATTGCTTGGTGAAAATATTTTGTGTACATACTGGTTACAAGTCGAATCAATGGGGTAATACTAAATCACTCAATAGAAGCAGCAGTCTGTTCTAGTAAATGGTTCCCTGACTGACCACTCGGGCCCTTAGCCCCTGTTACAGGATTTTCTCTCCTCCTTCCTGCTAGTACTGGATATTCATCTGCAGCTGCCTTTCTTTCTCTGCTCCCTCCAGAAAGACAAAACTCTTCCCTGTGTTGTTTCAAGCATCTTAACAGGCTTTCTGTGTCTTGTGAAGACGCCCACTCCCCAGCCACCACTCCCTGGCAGTCCAACACCTACACCCACGGGGCAGTTACCCAGCCCCATGGCACTCACAGCCGACGGTGCTGTCACCAGAATCTGACCTCAGAGACAAGCAGTTAGCCCAGAGTTATAAACAGCAGCACCACCTTCACCACTACAAGAAATATACTTTCAGACAGAAAATGAGAAACCTGCTTGTAATGTAATGTGGGGTAAAGATGAAATTCATTTCATCGATCTGCTGCAAAATGGCAGCAAAGAGGATCTGATCGGGTCCCACAAGGGCTCTCTTGATCTCTCCTAAGCAAGGACCAACTCTCTGATCTCTCTGTAAGACAAAGTTAAATGTCTCAGATTTTATGACCATGATTTCAGTCTCCTCTCACCCCTGCTCTCCTGCCTCCAGGAAAAAAACCTGCCTCTCACAAACCCAGGGCAGGAGGCCTTGCTCTCTGGTTCCTGACCTAACCCAGAATGAGGGGATCAGGGCTGCCAGCACTTCTCTTCCTCTTCCCCACATGAAACGTTTACCCCATGAGCCACATTAATGATGCAGGTGGAATCACTGCTGTGTGGGTATACCATGCACAGCTCCAGGAACTATTTCAAGCCTTTTGCTGAATGCAGCACAGTACAAGCAGGGAGCTCAGCAAAAAAAAGTGCCTGGGAGGTCTCAGGCTTGGGACTGGGGTCACTAAAGATAAATATTTGACCCAAGTTGTTAAGACACCCCAGAAGTTCAAGAGGTTATTTTCTGTCAGAGCACATCAGCAGTGCCTTTGACGATTCTCTCCTTTTGAATCAGGGGCAAGAGCAGCATGAGCAGTACAGCAGTACATAAACTATGGGTTTATTCAGCCTGGCTCCTAACCCTTCCCCACCCCATGGCCCAGTCTGGTGAAACCAGCGGCGCTCTGAGGAGGGCTGCACATTCCCAGTGAGTACAGCACCTGTTTGCCTCTGTGCTGGGGCGGAGGCAGGAGTGACCCCTGCCCAGCAGGGACAGCGTGTGGGCTGAGGGCGCGGTGAACGCTGTACTTACAGCACGCAGAGTGCATATGCTGAGGCAATTGACTCACTGGCCCGCACAAGGAAGCTGCCGTCCTTGCCTACTTTGGAGAGCAGGTCTTCAGCTCTAGAGCGAGTGATGTTGCCGTGGTACCAGCACTGATCCATCGCTGGAGCTGGAGGAAACCTGAATGCCAGCACAGGAGCTGCCAGAGCTGCCTGTGTGTCTGTGTGCAACGATCAGCCAGCTTCGGCTCACCAGCTTCCTGTTTCAATAGCACAGAGAGGGAAAGGAAACTCAGCCACGGACAACTTCCTCAACTCAAACAGCTCAGAGAGCGAGTGTGACATATCCCTGCAGCCCCCACTCTCCCTCTTCATGCTGCCGCTGAAGTGACTAGCAAGCCCACGTTCCCTGCCTTTCCCTCCTGCTTTGTGTCCCAAAGTCCCAGCTGGTGATCTCTTCTGCTCCCTCACAGATTCAGTCCCCCAGGCTCTGGTGGCCTGCCATCCAATTTACGACCTCCTGCCAAATCCTTTGAGTTTTCATCTTTTTCTCTCTGTCCTACCCACTACAGGTCTCTATGGGGAATAAATAAATCTGTGATCAGAAACACACTGTGCATTAGGATACATAGCACTGACTGCCCCATTCCTGCCTTGATAGTCCTATCTAACTAGGTGTGAGGAGGAAACTTCAAAGAATTGAAAAAATAAAATAACTACTGCATGTCTCCATGCATAGAAGCAGATGAAAGGCTGATTTGTGCTAGGGATTTTTGAAAAAAATCCCTGTCAAAGCTCCCTGTCAGCTACTGTGAGATGGATTCAAAGATCTTTCCTACTATAAATCCCCAAAGGTGGGATAGAGTAAAGCCATGTCTGCAACCTGCGTCAGAGAGGGGAGAACTGGAGCTTTCACTTCCCTTTTCTTTGTGTGTACATCTGTTCCTCAGCTATGCTGTGTGGCATGCTTAGTGCTGCATCTCCAAGATATATTTGCAGCAATGCCAGAACATTCCTACAGGGGCACTGCCTGCATGACAATTTTGGTTGTCTATCCTGTACCTCCAACCACTCTGCTCTCTGCACATCCATATTTCAGCTATACCTGAAAGCAGCAGCTGAGCTGGGACTCAAAGTTCAGAGGCAGAGGAAAGGTGCAAACTCTGTCAGCTCTATGCAACCCTTGGTTCCCAGACCAGGAGAAGTGCTGGAACCGCAGTACCTGGACCGTGCATGAAGTACTGTGCTGTACACTGCATGGACAGCAAGGCAGGAGAGAACAGTGTTTGTGCACATGGGGAAGCTAGAATGGGTGGGTGTGGAGAGGGAGAGTGAACCAGCACAACCCAGCATCCATCTCTGTAAGCCTTCTTGCTGCTTTCAGCTATGCAGAGGCTTGGTCTGCAGTGTCCTTAACCTCTGCAGCAAGATGAAACTGTGGGTAGCAGCAGCCCAAAGCTGTGTGGCCAGGACAGGGCCCTGCTAGATGAGCAGAACTGCACTGTGCAGGGCTTCCTGTCCATGCTGAGCAAGCACTGTCTGCACGTGAAAATTAGCTCAGCTGAACCTGGCCTTCAGTTCCACCCACATCCACACAGGCCCTTAGCAGACAAACTCCTATGGATTCAGGTGCCTAAATGGAGTCAGACACAGAATGCCATGAAGTGGCTCTGCCAGTAGCTGTAAGGTAAAGAGTGGTTACAAACTCTATTCTCCCAACCAAAATGAGAGTCTGCATATGACAAAGGCACCATGCAGATGCTTTGACAGCCCTGCCTGGCCACAGTGCACTGTTAACCTCAGCTGCACCAAATCCTTGGGATTTCTGGTACCTCCAATAGCTTCTCTGGAGCACAGCTGCAGCAGGAAGCAGAACAGCTCTGAATGTCAACCACTGCTTGACCTCACAGTGCTCTCCATGCAACAGACATGTATCCGGATGCAGAGTGGACAGAGCTGCTCACAACATCAATTTTGATAGAATGAAACTGTTTGGAGAGCTTCTCCTGATCTTCTGCAAACTAACACCAGGTAACAGGTAAAAGCCCTCATTAGATATCTGAGACTAATCAGCCGTGTACTTAGCTCCTATCCACCCCTCCACCAATGTAGATTTTTAGCAATCTGCTGCTATTTCCTTCAAATCCCATGTCCAGGCACACACTAGTCCTTGACTTGGAGACAAAAACAAGGGGAAGGGATCCAAGTACAAATTATGATTGTGACAATTGAATGTGCAGGCTGGTTTCTGTGGGTATTTCTTCGTCCTAAAATAAAGAACAGTACAGCTTCAGCAGCTCAAAAGGTAAATCCCAATCCCCTAATATAAACAGCTCTGTGATCCCTAATGGCTTGTTAGCTTGGAATAATAGCTTATCTTCAAGACACAATTGTAGACTCTTTATCTGAACTAGTTTTGCTATAGATGTCCAGGTAGTACTGTGCCAGATGGTGTCCACGCAGCAGCCTCTCCAGAACCAGTAAATAAATACTGTCTGTGGCATCATTCAAGATGTACAGTGGTCACACAACCCCTCCTCCAAACTTATATTCAGCCTGTGCACTGCATCAGCATGGGAACTGCCAGGCTTGGCCAGATAGAAACTTAAGTATGCATTTCCATGTCACAAAACTAAAGTATTCCATAGTACCTGACGAGGAGGTTAAGTCTATAGAGCAGCAGTTAGCTTTGCAGAAATCTAAATATAACATTCCCTAATTATGCATCAGTGATAGGCTGTTGGCCACAAAGGTGATTTAGATTCTGTCCTACATCTAAAGAGCATATGAGTAATACCCAAAAAGTACTGGCTACCTGAGCCACTCTGCTACTCCAGCCCAGCATGTTACTGACCTGCTGTTTGGGAAAAGCTTGACAAGTTACCAGTGTATCTGTGAAGGTCATGAGATCCCTTCACTCCCTTGGTATCTGCAGCATCCAGGTGCCCTGAAACAAATCTCCGTAGTGAGGAAAGTCAGGGCCTCTTTTTCCAACACCCATGAAAGCTGTCAGTAGTAAAAGGCAAGGGTAGGAGCACTGTGCAAGCAGAGACTCATGGACATGAGCAGAGACTGCCAAGGATCCTATGGGACTTGGTAGTGCTCACCAAAGGGGATGTGTTCTGACAGACCTCTGAAAAGCAGGAGGTTTTCTTCAGCAATAGAGCAAACAAACATTTTCCTTGCAGTCATTAAACATGTGCATAGATGCAGGATACAACACACAGGAAACAAGCACAGGCTGGTTCATACGCAGAATTTTGTCCAGAGGCATGGGCAACACTTTCCTAGCTCCATCTGCTCTGATGTGTCTCACATGGTAGCCATTTGTTTCTGGTCAGTCCCTTGTCTAGGCATTGTATAAAGCCTCCTTTCAAAACACACTGTCTAGTAGTAGAATAGTGTCTCTCTCACCAAAACTAGAGCTGTTTCATTCAGAAATCTGCTGAAAATCTGTCTACATTGGAAAGCCTCCCAGCTTGAATGTTTTATGTTACCCTGGCCTTGGTCAGTTCTCCTTCCTCTGACACTGGTGCTTTTTTTGCTGAAAGTGGGGCAATGTTATTTGTTTGACATAGTGCCTCATATGCCAATAATACTCTGTAATAACAAGACATGGGGTTGTCAACAATAAGAGTAATTGCCATGCGGATCATAGCTCGGCAGTTGTGTCAGAAAGACCAGCAAGCACTTCCCCTCCTGACTCTAAATTGGGAGCTCCCTCTGCAGACCTGTCCTGATCCTGCAGCTTCCATATAGGCAAAATGCCATTTTTGCCACTTGCTCTGTCCCCCAACATGGAAGGGTCCTGGTGTCCTCATTGAGCCCTACTAACACTGCCCAGGGAGAGGGAGCAGGAAGAGCACACAAGGCTGTGATTTTCTTACACATGGGAAACTGCACCTTCTCAATGCAGTGTAAGCAAAAGGGTGAGTAAGCAAGAAAACAGCATGGGAAGTAAGGAGAAGGTTAAGTTAGGCAGAAGCCTCTGGGGTGCCTAGGAACTCAACAAGGCAGCCCCAAAAACACTGAAGAAGTTGGCATGGAATATCCCAAGAGCAAGGCATCACATGGCCTTGCTGAAATAAGGAGACAGAAAGCCCTGGAAATTACAGGCGCCTGCATTCCTACACTGGCTGCAAGAAGCACTGCTCCTTACCAGAGCCAAAGCAGCTTCCTGAAGAAGATGACAGCAGATACAGGGTAGTAAGCCCAGTGCCCTCTTTAGAAGTTTCTCCACAACTTACTAAATACCACTCAGCATAACCCTGCTGCCATTTGCTCCTTTGCAGTCCCTGTGCTGTCAGCACACGTGTCCCTCATGAAGTCTGTCAGAGACCTCAAGATGAGAAGCCCTATACAAAGGTCACACTTGTTTTGGGCACGTGAGGTGTAAAAAAGCAGCCAAAGAGAAAGGCAAAAATGCAATAGAAAACAAAACCAAATGTGTTAAGTTGTGGTATGTTTAATGGACTTCACAATCTACAGACACAACAAGCCAATACCAAACTATGTGTGCAGCAGGAACAAAAAAAACCCTTTTGCTGAGGGATGAGAAATGACAGTAAAAAGCATCAGCAAAGATGGTTTTTGGAGGGATGGTGATGGAAAGGCTTGAGACTCAGTATTCTGAGGGAAAGGCTTGCTTCAAAGTGAACATGACAAAAATAATCTCTTCACATTGTCTGTGGGTCCCATATTCAAAGAGGCAGGAGAACAAAGGTGAGCCATCGGGCCCAACGCCCATGTACTGCAGATCTGAATAAGCACACAGACCCTTGAAAAGTATGCTGGGTTTTGTCCAGTGTGCTGGATTTAAAGGGCTTTTGTTGAGGTAAATTCCTAAATCTTTTCGACCCCTTGGGTCTGTAGGATGAACGTAGAGTAACCAACTGTCTTGACATCTGGCATCCGGGGGAGGTGGAAAGGCAGTAACACTTCCATGGCACCCTGAGGGAGGTTCTATTAGCATTTCAACCCGCTGGCCCCCCTCAAAGTCCAGCCCGTGGTTGTAGCTGACAGCCTGGATCCTGGCTCCCCTGTTGCTCCTTGCATTGCAATAAAGGACCTTTCTGCCACAGGTATGCACCTCTGCTACCTGGCACTCCACTGCACTCTCCTCCCCTACAAAGTTCCCCTTCTCCCATGTTGTCCCATGGTCGGAGCTGATGAAGCAGAAGGCATGAGGGGTGGGGTGTTGCTTGGGGTCCAAGATACGATAGGCATAGGCAGGGATCACAAGGCTCCGAGCCTCATTGAGCAATTGTAATCCATGACCTGGCCCCACTGCAAACGTGGCCCAGTTCTTGTATTCATTCCTAATGGTCCTGTCGGTGACATCCTGGGCAGCACTCCAGGTGCGCCCTTGGTCCATGCTGGTGACATAGCAGAGACGTACCAGGTTGATCTTTGTCTTCAGCTGATGCTGCTCAGAGATCTTTCCTGGGACAGCTATGAAGAACAAGATGAGTTTCCCCAAGACTTCATCATATACTGGGCAGGGGTTCATAGATCGGTGGCCTTCCAGCTGTGCACTGACAAGGGTCTCCATTCTTTTCCACTGCCACAGCCCGTGGGAAGGGAGACAAGAATGGAACACACTGTTACAAACAGACCCACATTATAGTGCAAGGATGTCTGGATAAAAGCTAAAGAAGAGCATGGGAAGAACAGAAGAAAGATAATGGATAGAGCAAGAAATGGGAAGACAATAATCTAGCATCACAAAGGCAAGTGAAAATTATTTTGATGACATGAAGCATGTACACTTCGCCAAGCATGTGGGTTATGTCCTTTTCAATTACCACTCCCTGAGGAACTGATAGCTCCATATCTCAATGCAGCTGGTGGCTGATGACCCCCTTAAAAAAGCTACAGTGGCTGAATTTTTAGAAATCCTCACGAATATATTATATGGTACACAGACATTCCCAGTGGTCAAAGTGTGCTAGCACAGATATTGTGTGTCAATGTTTTTTAGGAAGTCACAGAGAAACCCAAACCCTTTTCAAGCATCCTGGATGATGATAAATCCCTGTTCATTCAGGCTCCTGTTCCTCCACTGTGATGTGAATGTATGTAACAGACAACCCAGCCTACAATGAGGCAACCTGCTAGGGCTGATTAGGTGACTCTGGTGTGGGGATTTGGACCCTGAGCTGTCTGACTTAGAAAATAGGTCGCAGAGCTGGTATAACTACCCAGCAAGCCCTGTTTTCTTCAAATGAATAGCACATAACGCAATCATGTTTCTAACACTAGCATTGCAATTAGAAAACTATGACTACATAGTGTTATTGGCTTGGTAAGCAAAGCAGTAGTTTTCAGTAAGATTATATTAATTAGCTTTTCTGCCCTGATTTGCTGATTAGCCTTTTTGTTCATATCTTATCTTTTTCTATCCAACTAATATTAACGTTTATTGAAAATTTCGTATTTCCATTTTAAGAAACTCTAGCATGTGAACACAAATTACTAAGTTTATGACCAACTGAACCCCACTAACTGAATTATAGGGAGTCACACAAGATGTTACCTGAATGGTATGACACTGCAGGTGGGCTCAGAGGCTGCTTCTGCTAGGCAGACTCCAGCTCTTAAGAGCCTATAATCTAAGACAACCAACGAAGGTTTGGAATAGAAAAATATAATTACTTTTTTTTTTCCCCAAGACATTTATGCCTTTGCATATGCAAAAAAAATATTATAAATAGAGTTTCCACCACCCCCAGCCGCCCGGCAGCATAACTGTTAATAATAACTGGTAGGTTAATAAGGTAGCCAATTCACTGGCACCAGCAAAGCAGACACTTTTTTTTTTGCATGGAGAGACTAACTATTCTCAATTGTTTTTTAAACCAGAAATTACTCCTAAAATGATGAATTAAAAAAAAAGAATAGTCACTGATCGCTAATTTACTCCTCCCCATTGTTGTGGCAGTTCTTCCTCTTCCTTGAGGCATTTCTGCCTCTCCATCACATTTTTCCTGCTACAACAGGACTTTTGTCCCACCTCTGTATCTGCATCCCCAGCTCTGCAATGATGGGTCAAAACCACCCCTAGAATATTTACTCCATTTTAGTCCCTCCAAAAGCTGAATAGGGTTGAATCCCAGCAGTTATAACAAGACATGCATAATTTATAGGCAGATTTGTCTCCTGTACCTGGGGAGGAGAAGCTGCCTGTCCCTACAGCAAGAGGGCGAATACATTCCACTCCTGAGGGCAGGTGGGCAAACAGGGGGCAGTGTCCCATTTCCACCCTGCACTGGTACCTGAACGTGCTGCGTGGCTGGGTCGTACACGCCTCTGCGCATGACTATCAGCTTGGCATGTTCATCCACCAGGTCCTCCCGCTCCTCAGCAAAGGCCAGAATCATGCTGAACCGCGGCAGGTAGAGCAGGGCTGGAATTCGATAGCTCCAGGTGCCGTTCCGGAACAATGTTTCTTGCCCCAGGACAGGGAACGCAGCCATTGTGCTAGGTTGGGGGAAAGAGGACAAAGCACACTGCATTTTGACCCAGCAAAGTGTCATGGGGCAGATTCCACTACTCTTTGCTCTCTCTGCTCAGTGGGACCTGTCGGGCATGGAAATATACTTTCAGCTACTTTCAGCTTTGTATTGTCCTTCTGCTTTTCCAAAGAGAACCTTTGCATAGCATAGTAGCTGGAACTCAGGCCAAACTTACCCCAGGAACACCCTGGTTGCAACTGGAGTGTCGCAAGGTAAGTACACCAAATAAAGTTAATTAAAAAGCTGTGTTTTGTTTTGTCTTTTTAATTAAATGCACAGGCTGGGTTGGGTTTTTTTTGGTTTTTTTTGTTTGTTTCTGTTTACTCTAATTCAGAAGACTGTTGATAATAAGACATTGTAGTAGTTTTCCTCAGAAGACCATTCATTTCTTTGTTGAGGTTGCACAGAACTTCCGCTTTGCCAAATATGAGCTTAAAATCCCATATAAATGACACACTGAGCCAATCCCTGGCCCCAGGTGTGTCCCAGTTTGAGGATGGCAAGCACTGAGCATGAATAAGGAAAGGAAAAGAACACCCTCCTTCCATAAGATCAAAAAACAGTCTGAATGGTGTCACATCATTGGGATGTGACCAGGCAGAAACCTTGTCCTCTTTACAATGATTTAATAGCAATGTTATGAAGGAAAGCAAATATGAGGGACAATGCCTCTGTGTAACTGGTCTGTGCTATGCCCCCACATATCCTCTCTTCCCCTCCTCAGACCTGCTTGGCTGTCTGTCCTCATGCACCAGTGAGACAACTCACCCCAGTAAAAAAGCCAGTATATTAAGGGAATAGTGTCTCAACAGATAGGGGAAAAAATGAGAAAGAAAAGAAATATAAATGGAAAAAAATAAAATTCTCACATGATGCACCAGAAACTGAAGGCTTGGATATTCCCTGCTCAGCAGAGAAGGCGGGGAAGAAAAAAAAGAAAAATAAATATTAAAAAATCAAGCCTTAGATCTCTGACGCATTGAGTGGGTAGGATGGCAGGAAGAAGATGACAATACACTATGAGTAAGAAATTCAAATGCCTCCTACCTCACTGAGGCAAGACTTGCTGCCCTCTTTGTTGAGGATTCTCCTATTTACCTAAATCTTGATAAGTGCTACAGCAGCTACTGGACATGGATGAGCTCCTGATGTTCTTGAAGGCTGCCTTGATAATTCAGGACCAGATATGGAGGCAAATGCAGAGTGCTGGTACCTACCTGAAGAACAGTTTGCATTCTTCCATCTTTAAGAAGATTATATTAGCCAGCTTAACTAACACAGACTTGGTCAATTTTATATATATATATATATTTACAGCATTTATTCCTGAGTTAGGAAAACACAGACAAACTGAGTTTATCCTCCAGACAAGTCTGACGCACAAGGCGAGCTAGCTCACAGGACCATACATTCCACTCTATCCAGATCCATAGCTAGGCACCAAGTGTTCAGATATTCCTTGCGTTCTCCTTCCAGGTGCTATAAATATCAGTGAGTTTTTTGAACTCACAGCACTTCTCAGAAGGGTCTGAAGTGCACTGCTCTAGCTAAAGCCAGCTGTACAATCCACAGCAAGCCACAGCTCCACTGCCACTCTGATCCAAAGGCACTGGAAAGGGAAGTCAGTCTCCCAGAGCAGCTGCTCCCTCCTCACTGTCACAGAAGATAGAGCAGTGTGAGGAAAGGCAGCAGCACTGCTACCATACAGAGTGTTACCAGAACTGGATCACAGCTATCCATGCAATAACATGAAGGAAATAGGAAGACCTTCCTAGAACAAATAACTGTGCTGTTTGCTACTTACCAGCATGGATCTGGCTATTTATGGCTCCTGAAAGAGAAACTCACCAGTGTGCTTCCAGACTATTTAAAGGGAGATTATTTAAAGGGAGATTAGTCAGCCTGTCTAGTGCAGCACAGGTTCCCTAGTGTTCTGCTCATAATGCCATCCTGATCTTACAGTCCTTCTTCGGAGCAGGGCAACAGGGAAGGAAAAGAAAGGGAAGGGGGGGAAAAAAAAGGGAAAAAAAAAGAAAAAAAAAGAAGAAGAAAGAGAGAGAGAGAGAAATCTGGGCTGATCCATGAAGCCCTTGATGGAAAGCCCAGAGACTGGTGCCACAGGAAGCCATGCTGCAGCCTGTTGCTCCCGAGTCCCTCCTGTCTGAGCTTGTCACCTGCACACAGCTCTGCCCACACTCTCAGCCCCCTGTGACATGCTCACTGTGAGTGTCACAACATCTTCCACTTACTGCCAAATGGGGATTGAGGAAATAGCTGAACTGGGAATAGCTGCCATAGAAACAAGCCTGAGGTTCCTGGACACAGCAAGTATAATCAAGGAAAATACTGGAATCAAGTGACATTTCCATCTATCCAGAGACCAGACAGAGATAAGTGTGAGTGTGTGTATACTTTTGTACACACACTCCCTTCACACAGTGTAGGTATTATATGGCTGCATGCACATATATACATGCTATGTATCCATCTGCAGAGAAACTTCTCCATCCTTTTTTAAACACACAAAGTCTGTATTTAGCTTTTTCTATGTTCTTCCTTTTGGATTCTCATGCAGAGATTGAGTCATAACAGTGTGAGTTTCGCACAGAATCAAAAATGCAGGATTTCTAAATAAGCTTTAATTTCATAATATATATATATTAAAAGAAAGCAAAATATGCTGCTTTAGTTACTTGTCCAGCCAACTGAAAGGAACTGATTTTTCTTTTGACCCCAACCTGTATTCAAAGGCATGCCCACCAACTAGACCCTCCTGAATAAAAAAAGAAGCAAAATTGGCAAATCATTGACTGGACAGCCATACGAAGAGTGTTCCAATGCTCATACTCCAGGACTGCTGGAATTCAAATCACACATGCTAGTCCTTCCAAGGCTACATTGCCAGGGGATGTGTGTGTCCATGATGCTACTTGGTTCCTAAACCTCACTAAAACAGCACTGGCTGGCCTGCAAGGAAGAAAGCAGTGTTGCTGCCAGCACACCCCAAGGACATGGACAAGGCAAAGATCACAGCAGTATCTTTTGAAACACTAAGAGCTAAATTGGAAAAAAAAAAAAAAAGCTTCTGGGAATACAAAGGCCTGAAACAGAAGCAAGAGACTAGAGAGTTGTACACATGAAGACAAAAATTGCTCAGACCAGTATCAACTCAACAACCTTAGAGAGAGAGTTAACTGTACTTTCATGAACTATAGGAGTAAGAAAGGGGAACTGGATGTAGTAATTTTTTTCTTAAGATAAAAGAACATAGCTGGTCACCTCTTTCTGCATGACAGAGGGTGCTAGTGAGGAGAAGGGAGATTTATCATGTAGCCATTAAGCCAATATCCCCTACTGCGTTTTGGTTTTTACTGGAGTCTTTAGTTTATTTTCCAGGCTTATCCTTACAAAGTATCACATTCAGGGAGGCTGATGTTTACCTGCTATTCCTCTCCAAGGCACGAGGGAAGCTGCTGCACTGAGGTCCCGTACCTCACCTCTGGGCAGGACTGGGCAGACAGGGAAAGATGAGCACACTGCAAACAGTAAGAGAAGAGGGAGTTAAACTGGAGGAAGCCATTACTCATCATTTGCAAGTTACACAGCTGTAATGATTTCCAAAGCAGAGACTGTTTCCAGCACTCCAGAAGAGTCAAATAACAGTTGTCAACAAGTGAATCTATGGTGGATTTAGTCCCTGGAAAAAGCCCAAGTGGCAGAAAGGAAAAGGTGCTGGTAGACACCAGGAGTGGGTACTTGCTCCTTCCACTTTTGTCCTTCAAGGCAGCTCACATGGACTTGGAGCAGAATGAGCCATTTCATGTTTATTTGCTTTAATCCTCTCCAAGAAAAGTGAGTAAAAAGCATAACATTTCCACTGGCCTCAGCTTCTGTAAAAACCTGTTCTGAACATGATCTGAACCAAGCTGAAATGAAAGCATGTCTTTAAAACAAACCAACAGAAGTAAGGTAATATGCTGAACTCAATGCCTTTGTCCCTGTCAGAGAGCTCTACACTCTTTGGAGCAGGTAGCTTGTTCTTGCATGATTTCAGATAGGTCCCAAAAGAATTATCCAACTCATTAAGGGAGAAAACACAATCAAAAAACCCAGAGAGAGTCAAGTGCAAAACTCAACTAAAATTTTGCTTTTCAAGGCAAGCACAAGAACCCAGGACTGGTCATTTTCTACTCAGCATCAGACCTGGACTTACAATGTATAAAGTCAACCAAGCATTATGCCAAAACACACTCCTTGTCTCACTCAAAGGGAAATAAGACATTTCTCTTGGGATATTACATAGAGGGCTCCCAGAAGTAGTCACGTTCCAGTTGTACAGGGCTAAGAAATAGAAGACCCAGTTTGCTTCTAGAGTAATTTCTGCACAGTGCAATTCCTGTGTGGAAGTTTTCCTCCCTCCTAAGCAGCATGACTGTGCCTGTTTCTGCCAAAGCCCAGCATCAGAGCACTCCATCTCCAGCCTGCTTATGCCCTTAGACCAGACCCTACACTAAATCTAGGCTATGGAATTTCTTAACAAGCCAAGTCTACTAAATCAACCTCAATGTATAGTCAGAAAGATGTTATCAGCAAAAACTGTCAAACAATAAACCTTAAACAAACTAAAACATTCAGAATTCAAAACTAAAAAGGACACAAAATTGGAATTACTTTAATCCAGCAGCCAACTGAACTAAACTTTTAACCACGCTAGAAACAGAAAGTTTCTCTTGTGGTAAAAACGTCATACTACATTTACAAGGGGATTTTCCATCACCCCAGTACATGCTTTCCTAAACAATCAATCAGGATCTGCTTTCAAACTGTTGTGGCTCAGTTTAGCAGTAGTTCCTGTGCCTTAAAGCAAAGGTTTTCTTAGCAGGAGAGAAGAATTACATGAAGCAGCAGTATTTTTCTTAAAATATATTTGGTGGAGGAATATACAAACTGCATTCCTACTTGAACCTACAAAATGTCATATTTACCTTTTTAATTCCTAGCAATGTCCACAGTTTTGAAAAGAAAAAAAAAGGAAAAGGAAAAGGAAAAGAAAAAAATACCTTTTTTACTCTGTGTCTTCTGGAAGTCACGTCAAAAGTCAAAAAACAACAGAACCAAAAAGCACTCCTATTGGATTAGACAAAAGGGAGGCTCACCACACTCTTATCAACTAATTTCCAACCTGCAGAATTATTTTTGTTGGCAGTAATGTCAGCTGCCTTGGATCCCCAGGAAACGCTATCAGCTGGCATATAAACACAAGCTTACATTTAAATAGCAAACCTGTTTTGCATATAAGGGGTGGTTCCATGGGAGCCAGACAAACAATAGGGAAAGACTTTTACATTATCATAGTAATTAAGCAGCATGTTTCTACCTGCATGGGTAGCTGCACTGTGGCACAGCTGTTGGTTCTATACAGTTCAGCATGCTGTCTTATTTCTTGGTCCTCTACTCCCCTGGTGCTGGGGAAGGCAAAGTTCCTCTGGCTGCAGCATGTGGACTCCCAGCGCTTTCCCTCAGAGTACTGAGCTCTGGGAAAGTTTGCCTAAAGAGCCCATAAAATTGTTATAACCAACAGGTGATGGTGCTGTGATAATCTAGCATTCTGTCTCCACACACCTCCAATCCATCAACAAGTTCTTTCTGGATAAGAAATGGGTTAACAGAGGAGTGGCCAGGCAGGAATGCAGGAATGACATGCTGATGCATTCAGGTGCAGTCCCTAGAGCCTCTGTGGAAGTGTTTCAAGACCAAACTATCACAGCAGCTGCAGGCAAGGAGCTACTTGGGGGGAACCAAGCACAGGGAGGAGAGTACAAGCCTAAGGTCACATCTGAGGAAGAAAGGGATGGCAGTATCCCTTCTCCCAGCTGTGCCCTGGCTGGCTGAGAGGCAGCACCTGCAGATGCTGCAAGTACCCAAGCAAATAATTTCACAACTACATTGTGCTACTGCTGTCAGAGATGACAGCAGTATCCCATTTCCTATCCCATTTCTTGCTGCATCCCTTGCTTTCCTCTCTTCTCTACTGAGTTTCCATTGTTGCCATTAACACTTCTTGTCTTTGAAGTGATCTGAAAGAATGAGAATAACAATCCTGTGAACAGATGGAACTCATGGAAAAAGAGTAAGAAAAGTCTCCTCATTTAATGGCAATTGTGGTTGATCTGTGCAAGCCAAATAGGAAGATGCAAAGGTGTGGATTTACAACCAATCAGCTGAGCAACCAAATTAAGGTAATGCTTCTATATTACTCTGTTTCTCTTGAGCAACCCTGTATGCTTTCCTGTGCCAGCAAGAATCCTCATCTTACCTTGGCAAGCCATCAGAGGATATGAGACTGGCAGAAAATTAATCCAGGGGAAAAAAAAGGGAACCCTTTCTGCTGGGTCATTGTCCTGGATTGCATCAGCAAGAGCCCATCAAGCAGCAGAATCTGCAGCTGGAGCAGGAGCATGAAGCTGCTGACAGGAGGAGCAAACACACAACCCAGACTAGCACTTAGTCATTGGATCTAATTAGCTGCATGGTAAAACCACACCCCGTGTTTACCATCCTTGCCTACCTGGGCAGGTAAAGTATGGCCTTAACTGGGGCACACAAGAGAAGACTGAAGGCATTTGTATCTAACTGCATTACCCGGAATCAAACAACAGGAAAAGTCTCTCCCAGTGACAATATCATTGACATCCACCAGATACAAACTTTTAACAGTGGTTCCTGGAGAAAATCCAGAGTCAAATAAATCCTCAATTAATGGCGGATAAAAGGCATTGAAGAGGTTGCTAAGGTGAAGTCTGCCTGAAAGCGAGACATGAATGATTGCTTTATGGATTTCTTCACCTTTTTTCTTCTCCCTGGCTAGCAGCCTTGTTATTCAGGTGATTTTCTGAGTCACACACTTGGCTTCTGCAGCCAGACAACCCATAAACACTCATTTGTTTAACAGAAATCACCTTTCCCAGCTGCAGCTTAAAACTGGTTGCCCATCTCTTCTGAGTGGAAGTCCCAAGTGTGGCTTGGTGTGGTGGCAATGGTTCCATGGGCTACGGTGGCAGCAGGCATATGGCAGAGCAGCTCTGCCTCTGGCCACTTCCCACCTCCCCTTATGGCTCTTCCTCCCTAAGTAAGATTCCACACATTCCCCTGCAGCCAGCTGGGGTGCCCCACCTTTGACCCACTCTCCAGGACCAGTCAGTATCAGACATGGCTGTGCAGAAGCTACCAGTTCAGAAAGGCTAAATCTACTTCTAAAATGAAGGATGTGCTGCTTAGTCC
The DNA here is from genome assembly GCF_036417665.1 of Passer domesticus. Lineage (NCBI taxonomy): Eukaryota > Metazoa > Chordata > Aves > Passeriformes > Passeridae > Passer > Passer domesticus. The sequence goes on from NC_087484.1 coordinate 18,887,150, forward strand.
TGCTATGAGGTTAAAATGAGGGAATCCCAGTGCCTGTGCAGGACAGTCCCACAATCAACATGCGGGCATCCCACAACTGCTTCCCTACAGCCACCCACACCACTGCCAGCATCCAGGCTCCAGCACTGCTCCTCAGCCTCCAGCCCACAGCACTGACCTCTGTTTGCAAAACCCCAGCCTTCTGATAAAAGAAAAAGTACTTTTCCCAAACAACATGTTGTGTTCTGAAACTATTTTACAAAACTGTTCCTTATTAACTATCAAAAATAGATGTCCCACTGTAGACATGCACAGCCTGATCATTCCTCTTTCCTTTCAGTGTAAACCAAAATCAGTGTCACCACTGAAATTTACAACAGGTTTAGGTCTGAGGAGGATCAAAATCTTCACTTCTATTGTTCCACACTTACTTCATTGCCCTTCTATCTGATTGTTGTAATGAAAACGTTTTTAAAAAGGTTAAAAAATGCAAATGGGGTGTGTGGGTGCCTTAATAAGAGGATATAAAAATAATGCAGAAGATAATATAATGACAGAATCCTGAACAATGGAGCATTTGAATTTGGAGGACCGTGTTCAGTTCTGGGTGCCACCTCTTAGGAAAGATATGGCAATAGCTGCAAATGGAGGCTGAGGAAAAGAATTCAGAAGCTAATGCTCATGAACGTATGTGAGAAGAAATTAGCAGGAAAACAAGAAATGGTACATCTAATGAGTGACATGGAGTCCATTAAAAATTGCCAATATATATTTCCCTTGCAAAATGCTCAAACCTGATTCCATTGATTCCCAGCATCATTAGAAAGGCAAGGCTGGTTCAGGTAATTCAGTGGTTTTGCTATGCTGTACAGTGTAGCTGCTGTTGTCAGGCAACTGTAGTTCAAGTCAAGAGGTCTATGGGGTCAGATCATGTGAAGCAGCAATTACACAGTATTGCAAATTTTAAGTTAAAATATGATGTGCTGCTTTCCAGGCATTGGGGAACATGGTATCCTTGGTACAGAAGATAAATCCTACAGACCTGGGCTTTGACTAAAAGTCTGTTCTGTCCAAGAAGGAAAAAAAAGACGAACAATAAAAAGCCAAAGTAATAATAATTATGAATGTAAGAAGCAAATGCTAATGGCAGAGCTCTTTAGGAAACAGGGTTCACTGGATGAGAAAACATCCACTGTTTTCTTTTAATGCCAATTCTAGTTAGGGAAAAGAGCCTTTGAGCACATTTGAGACCAGCACCTCACTGTCCTTATCAGCTGTAGGTACAACAGGCATGACGAGCAGGTACTCTTTGGGTTTGTACTCTTTCACACTCCACTGACTCCACTTACATTAGTTTTGATTTCCATCAGGAGGACTAAGCACAGAAACCTGCTGCTGATTCCTCTCTCACAGTAAGTACAATTTATTTCCTCACCTGGTGAAAAAAATGGACAAAATAAAAAAAATATTCCCTTAAAGGACAACAGCATTACCCCATAGCAGACCTGTAACCCTTCTGGCACTCCATGGTGAGTCATGGGTTTGTCACAGGGAAGCTTCCGCACCCTGTGTGAGACAACACCCAAAAAACAGCCTGCCTATTATACACATTACACCATTTCTCCATTTACTTTGCCCATTTGGAAGAAAAAAGAAAATACACTTTATTTTTGTTAACAAAATGAATGGCATGATCTGTGAGAAGCAAATGAAGAGAGGTGGTGAGGTTTGAATACAAAAAGAGGATTGTAGAAGCAGGATTTATTTAGCCTTCAAAAAAACACTGAGGAGGAGTCACTGCAGAAATTTAATGACTGGAAAATGCAATAAAACCGTAGTTCCTTGCTTCGTGTACTCTGCAGTGCTTGGACACTGAGATAAGCGAGTCTGAAGCACAAGTCTAGCTTAGATTCACCCTAGGCAACTCTTGCAACAGAGAGGAGCCCAAATTCCATCCTTCATTCCTGAGTCCTGCCAGCTCTCAAACCAGGAGTGCACAGGCCTGATGGTGACCTTGATTAATCATTACAGGATTAATTGCTGGCTGCCCTCTATGCCAGGCCAGACCTTCAGCTGGTATAAAGGGACATTGACACTGGTGACCATGATGTTTGAGCTCAGATTAACCCAAGCTTAGCTCAGTGAACATCTTCCACGGAGTAGGCTGGGCATATAGCTGCATTTTTAAAAGTGTAATGTTGTGACCAATTAAAATATTTTGAAACGAACAAGACACGTGGCAAGTTCAGTGAACTTCAAAAAGAAAACAGAAACCAAAGGAAAGATTAGCGTTGAATTCAGCAGGCTATGTGATGCTTTTTCTAAGAGTCAATCCAAATGCAGTCTTGAAAGTACAAAGTAAGTTATCCAAAGATGAGGGGAAAATTCTCTCCTAGGAATAGCAATGATCTAGCAATTACTAATATTTGTCTTCCTTTGAAGCACTGGGCCTAAGTTGCCCCCAGAAGAGGGGCATTCAAATCACAGCAAGCAAGTAACCTGGTAATAACAAATTATTTCAAGAGGGAAAATTATCAGAGTCATTTGGATTGATCCAAAAGGCCTTAAAATGAAACCAGGCTGGCTCTGCTGTATCCACCCCAGTGCCCAGGTATGTCAACACACATGAAATTAAGAAATGCCAATCTAAAAATAGTCATAAACATGTAGGTCTTTTCATCTCAAATGGCTGTAAATAATGTAAAGCAAGAGCAGTTTCTCATCCAGTGGGCCTTAAAAATGGAAGCAAATACTATTTACCGTTTCCACTTGAGTTTGCAGATTTGGACTGAAGTTTCGCCCAGTTGTTAAAGATTTATATGGGAGGTTTAACAATCCCCTGTCATTAAGCCTTGGCACAAGCAGTGCAAAGGACGTTCAGGGCATATTTGTACTAACTTATCTGGGTAAAGAGAAAGCTGTTCCTTTAAACTGTGTTTGCTGTGACTCTGGAAACTGAGCAAACAAAATCTGAGGCACACTTTACTCTCAAGCAAAACTGACAGGAAGGTACAAGGACTGAAGGACACCGAACTTCTATAGGACATACCTCCCACTGGATTCACAACGGAATTGCAAATCCCTAACAATTTGGGGGAGTTTAATTCAGACTTTTTGGACATATCTCATCCTGATGGCAAATGAGAGACTGGCTCAGCCCCTGAGTGTCAGGTGAGTAAAATCCTATTCTGGGGGGATGCTGGAAGAGGAACTGCCTGAGGAAGAAACCTCAGGCCACAAACAAAGGCATAAATCCAGTGCCCAAGAAAGAACTGAAGGAGTCCTGTGCAAGCCAGAGAGAAAACAGCTGTGACACTGTTGAAATACTGGCTGACAGAGAGGAGAGACACCAGTGGCACAACCTGGTAGGCATAAAACCCACCACCCACAGGGAGGAAGCCTAGTCAGAGGGGAGACTGAGACTGCACAGAATGGCATTAATATGACCAGCTGAACAGCAAACATTCCCAAGTCAACCAAACTGTGTCTCTTTTTCCAGGGGCAGCACAAGTTGTGATTTTCCTGTCAAACGGCTTATGTGTGATCTTGCTTTAAAAATATATATAAATAAAGACAGGAAATATGAAAAACAGCCTGTTTTCCTCTTACCTCCGGGCTGATCCTTCCCTGAGCCAATTTTTCCTTTCACTCTCAGGAGGCCAATTGCTGTGAATCCAGTGTAGCTGTGAACTCTCCCCCAGCAATTATGTATATTTTTAAAAGCACAAAGTAAACAACAACTCAAATTTCATAAGAATAAGCTAGCTCTTCTGATCTTAAACTACCAACAGATTAGATTTGACCATTATAGTGGAGCTGTCACTTCCAGACCTATTTGAAAGTAGGAAATTGCACTAAAATAATGAAAGCTATTTAGAATATTTTGCTGAACCTGCAAGAAGTACTAATTGGCTAGCATCCATTTTATGAGACAGACAGGTATTTTATTCAGGGCTGATTTTCTACAGATACAAATTGGGACTGTTAACTTGAACCTACTTTAAGAAAAACTCTAAATACAGGAGTATGTGTGAAACACCACACTAACTGCCAGACAAGAAGAACTCAAAGTACCCATTGTCCCACACTGCTATATTTTGGCCAGGACATTTGCAAGACAATGTAAAATGCTTTAGCAATATAATTATCCTCATCTGTCCCTGAGTATGTGGCCAGTGCCTGGGGATTTCACTCAGATTTTCCTTTTGAAAGTAGCTTGTTCTATGATTTCTATAGGCAATTATAATTTCCCCCCTAATAATTGTTGGAGGAATTAATGCATATTTCCAAGCAGCACCCATGGAAACTGCCCTATGATATCTAAAATAAGGAAAATTGACAAGACTCAGTAAAAGCCTGGAACAATCTGGAAGTCTCATCTCCCTCTTGCCTTCTCTTTCCTATGTGAAATCATCTTGGAACCAGATGTCTATGATAAAACAGGTCAATCAGGTTACTCAATCTGCAAATCTTGGACTTTGCTGTTCCAAAAGGGAGCAATTCCTAAAACAAGAACCCTTTTTAGGAGCAGTTGCAGTCAGCTCAAATAAAAAGAACAGCAGGGCCACTGAGGAACTAGAAATCTAGACAAGATGCTTGCTTTCCACTTGGGGACTGAAATGTAGAAAACATCAAATGAAAAATAACCAAAACCAAGAGAATATTCAAACTAGTTCATTTTTCCTTTAATTACAGTACATTCCAGAGTTCTTTTGAGCACATCAGGTTATCTCATGTCATGCTCTTGCACTTACATTGAGTTCCTGCTTAAGTAACTCAGAAAAAAAAAGACCATAGAAGAATGCAGGAGCATTCACAAACTATAATATACTGCTCCCAGTCTAGAGAGAAGTGGGGAACTAAGACTGACATGCTCAAGATTGCCCAGGGAACTGCAGTAGAGCTAAGAAATTACATCTACTCTCCCAGAACCTGATCCTGTTCTACAGCCATGAGATTAACTACCCTTGTCCCAGCCTTCCTCTTTCTGTGCTTAAAAACTGGGAATGAAGAGGAAAAACTGCTGTTAGAAGGAAAGATCCAAAGGGGAAAGTTTTGCCAGCCTTTCCCAGCGCTTGGGTAAAGTGAGCTATAGAATTGCAGTTGCAGACAGCATGGCACTCATGTGACAAGAAGATGGAGACTCCCTGTGCATGTACATGCAGCCAGAGCACTGCAGATGTCCCTCATTTTCTACAGTGCCATGCTGGCTAGTGCTGCAGCTGGCAAATTAGAGGCAAGTGGGGAAGGCTTGGGGTTGATTGCATAAGCTTTGGGAGGGAAGAGGCTGCTCTGGCTTGGGAGCTGCAGTCCAGCAAGCATCTCTTCCCACCAGGGTCTAAAAACGGCCGTTCTGAAGGGGAAATTTGCATCGGTCAGTGCTGTTTGCTAATGAGTTTCCAGAGTTGTGTATCAAGTGCTTTTCCTGAGTTACTAAAGAACCATGCAGTCAGAGTAACAGGCTGTAAGAATAGAATCAGCTTTTGTCATGTTTGAAATTAGCTGAAATTAGCTTGATGCAGTTGACAAGGATAGCATGGCATAGCAGAACTCCAAACCTGCCTGGCTTTTCAAACTAGCAGTAACCAGCCTAACAGGATTCTGATGTCTTAGTGACTTCTGGCTCTCCTGTAGCTACATATTTGCAAGCAGATTCACCAAACAGGCACTCCTTGGACCCTCCACCCAATAAACACTGAGGGAGGAAAAGTGAGAACTCTACTATTTCTTGATCAAAAAACTTAGCCTTCTCTTTCCCTCCTTCAGTATGGAAGCTTTCAATTGAAAAACCCTATGAGTTCTTACCTCTCTGCAGTTCAAACAACCACCCATGCTCATTTCTTCCATAACAAGTGTCTAATACACAACCAGCAAATCCAGAAATAGAAGTGGGCATCATTATGTTTTTCCCCAAGAGCAGCAGAGGTTTTGTCTGCCCAAGGGACACTTGGCCTGTCTGTTTACTAATGAGTCTGTCTTGAAAAGTTTCAACCAAGACATCTATTAATCCTCCTTTTCCAATTGTCCTAGCATGACTAAACCTCTCTGCTTTCAGCAAGGCATTACGCCCTGGATATTATTTCTCATACTATGTTTTTGACTAAATCATTTCATCAGAGACTAAAGCTTCCATACCTTAGTCCTTTAAGTTTTTTAAGTAAGTTCTACATTGCATACACATCCCGTGGCTGGAAGGCTTCACACAGCCCAAAAAGAACAAACAAAAAGGAACAAGGACTCACAACTCCCACGTGCAATCCTGCAAAACAGAAGAGACCATCAGGCAGACTGCTGAGAGCCTTCCTGTGTACGTACTTGCAGAGTACATGGGTATCTCCTGCTTTGAGGCTACATCCTGCAATTTGCCCCTAAGCCCTGAGCTGATAATTGTGTACTCCCCCCAACCTAGGAGATGCAGTGATTTGGTTTTTAAATATTCACTTACCTTCCCGAGATAAGCCTGGAAAACCTCATGAGTTTTCATCCACAGCTACTTAGCAACAATTTCACTAGTGTCTTCTCAGCAGAAATAAGGAATGGAATGGCATCAATGGCAAGAACATTTCATAAACAGCAGGAAGAAGGAAAGGAGGGGGCTTCCTCTAGAGGCAGGAGTTCTTGTTAGTAGGGAGATATCAGTGATGTCAGAAGAACAAGGATGAGTTTTATACCTTTTACTTCTCAGGACTCTCTCAAAATCTTCAAGCAAAGATGCATTTTCACCATTGCATGTGTAATAATTTAAGGAAAGGAATAGAAATAAGGTCAGATTTTTGGTTTATTAGTTTTATAATAAAAATCAGAAGAGTTTGTAAATTTCCACTTGTGCCCTTCTGTATGATTTAAAAATGAGGTTGACTCCTTCTACACAGTTGTAGAGAACATGTGTGTTTATATATGTGTATATATGTACATATACCCATACACACTACAGCTCCAGAGGTGAAATTCTTTAACACTTTAGCTATTGTCTGTGGCTACATCAACTACATGAGACCCAGGGGATGAAGTATGGAATTCAATGGGATGGGGCTGGACCACTCACTGAGTTGCATGGATTGAGCAGGGATGACAATTAGCAGTGGCATATAAGAAAGCACATCCTTTTAGATAATGGTTCTTGAATCATAAAGAATCAGTAAACAGTAAGAAAGATAAACCAAGCTGCAGCAGAAAAATATGCAGCTTTTTACTGATATTTATTAAGTATATATTGATATAAATATATACATTAGTTCATTTACTTGAAGCAGTGAGATAGTTCATGTTTGATGCAGAGGGAATTGTATGAAGGCATGTACCCTTTTCTGTCATGTGTCATAACATTTGTAGAACACACTTATTTGGTGGTCCTATGGACACGTGGCTTACCTTTATGCATAGAGCTACCCACAATGCCAGACTTAACTCCAGAAACATTTTTAGAGCTAGTGGGAATATCTGAGTAATTTTTAGCCACTTTAAATGTACTGGTTTCTCTCTCCATCCCCATTCACTGGGTCTCAGGGTTTTGAAAGCACATGGTTTGGAGGATTATATGGGTCCAATGTATTTATTTTTAGTCTCTGAAGTGTTTCTAAAACAGGTTCTCTGTAACATGTGCAAGACAAAAAGGGTTTTCTTGTCACAAAAGTGTAATGAACTATATAATTCTGCCTTGGTTTTGCTTGCTATAAATAAGGTACCAGCACTGAATCATGGCAATAGAAACATTATGTTAGCTTCCTCAGCTGAAAGACTATCTAACAATCAGAGTGGTTGTGTTTGATTCTGTTAAGGCTGGCTATAGACTTCAATCTTATTTACAAAATGAGCACAAATGTTTAATTTATGGAAACATGTGAGGTCAAACTATTTGATATTCTTTCAGCCAGCATTCCCATACTTATTGTCTAATTTTCTCTGGCTTCTGCTGTGAACCTCTTTGGCCCATGTGTTACTCTCTGGTCAGTCTGTTCTCATGCTCCACCTGTTTGTCTCCACCTCTCTGCCTTAATCAAATAATACCTTGGCCTTGCACCTAAATAGTTGAAATTCCTTTGTCATGTACGTTGCTCTGGACGGACACAGGCTTAACTGTCTTTTGCCACCACTTAATAGAAAGTGTCAGGATTATAAACACTTCCAAGGATGGCCATCCCAACCAGGAACAATGAAAATATAAATATTTGTGCAGTCAGGCAGCTGAGGGCTGTGAGAGCTTTAAGGTAAGATGTTACCATGCCTATACATCCTTCTGCTGAAAGTCAGTCCCCCTGGAGCAGGGGTGGCTCAGCAGGACACATGAGAGCACCACACTCACACTGGCTCCAAGTCACACCTCAACCACTGATGAGGCTAAATTAATTCATAGCTGCATCTGCTGAGAGCTAAATCTGCCAGAGCCTAGGGCTGAGTCTGTGGGTGTCAGTATTCCCCTGACTCAGACAGAAATATCTCCCAATGCAAATGCAGGCCTGAGCTTGGGCAGAGCCCCAGAGCCTCTGCCAGGATCCTCTTGCATGTGGCACTCCTTAAGGGTTTGGCACTCCATGAGCAAGAGCGGCTGTCGATGAGTAAGGCCTGCTGCTGGATTTTGGACTGTGCTGCATACCAGCAGAGCTGGGCTTGCCTCATTATCATGCAGACTGAAAGAGTTTAGAGATGACATTCCACTCCAGTTAAAACCAAGTAAGATGGACAAAAGTCCCTGCCTAACACAGGAGCAGGGATGTAATGGGGGACTGTTGCTTGTGGGAGACAGAGGTTTGGTTTTGGTTTGTATTTTAAAAAAGCATTTTAAAATGAAACCATTAAAATGCAGCTAAATTAGATTTGCGTGTACACTCAGACAGTATTTAAAGAAGAAATATTAAAGGAACCCTGTTATTTATAAGGGCTTGAAGTCAAAATTTTGTCCTAAAAGAGCTCTATCTGTTTCATCAAATATACATGAAAGGTGCATCCCTATATTCAGCAAACAAAACCTTCCAGATGAGTCATTAATAGGGCTTTTACACTTGAGACGACTTCAACACATAAAAAGGAAGAAAAAAATATAAGATTTTCTGCCTTTCTACAGCACAAACACGCTACAGCCAAGACTGCAATTTCTTCATTGAGCCCCAAAACAAAATGATGTGGAGCTAGACACAGGGGCATCCAGCTGTGGGTGGATTTGAGCTGATGGCTAAACTAACACAGCACTAGGTAACTCTGAGTAGGGGTTCATTGCCCTGTGTGCTGAAAGTACCCACCTGCATATTTGAGTGGACACTCACACACATCAATACTGTTATCTTTATTCCTGGTGGTGGTAGGGACACAGTCAGACAAGGGGAATTCTGTGACTGCATGTCCCTATATAGGCAAACCATTCAGTCAAGTTGTATTCATACCTGCTTTGAAACATCCCTGAGTTACACAGCTGGAGATTTCTGTCTGTCTCTAGTATAAATTAAGCAATCTTCAATAGTCTCTCAGGCTAGGCAACAGTGTTGTATAGTATCAGCAAATTGAGCAGTTTTAATTTCAAAATCCTTGTGTTAACTTCCTTACTACAGTACTTAACACTTTTCAGTCAGCCAATACACCTTCCCACTTTAAAGAGGAATTAGGAATTTATTGAAGAACTGGATTCACCAGCAAGGAGAGCCACCAGTCTCATCCTGCTGCACCCCTTCTATCAGAGGGAAGGCTGAGAACAGGGAGCCAAATAAGTCCCACACAAATGATTGCCTTGTGGCAGTGGAAGAGAGGGTGCAGAAAAAAATCCTCCCAGAGACACAGGCTGTCAGATCAGGGCCAGCACCAGGCACACCAAAATAGCCCATTATCCAGGACAGTAAAGTACTAGGGAGGCAAAGAATCCATGATCCAGCTGCCTGCTCTGCTGTGCTGGAGCTCTGGAAAACTGCCACTGAGAGAGGGGCCAGGGCGTGTGGAGCAGCAGGTTTGGCAGGGAAGGAGGTGGCTCCTTCCAGCAGCTCAGACACCACTTGCACCCCTCCTGTCTCAGCAACAGCTGAGGCAGCCAGGTGGCTTTCCAGGGCTGCCAGCCCCCAACAGCTCCCTCTGCCACCAGTGCCCACCGGGGCTGCCACCAGTGCCAGACCACACAGTCTGCCTGTACCATGACTCGTTTAGCTGTGCCTGCCTGGCACATCGTGGGATGATGGAGAGATGCTCAACTGGTGCCAGAATGTACCTCCTGCTCCAGACTCCCACATCAAACTGCCCATAATAAACTCACTTGAAATACCTGCAGGTCTCCACAGCTGCAATCTCAGCTTTAAGTCTGCAGCTTCTGCTACTAAAAGCATCCTTATCATTGATTAGCCCTAACTGCTTAACAGAAGTTACACCTAATACACCTTTGATATATCTGATATCGTTCACATCCATCTAAGTCCACTCTCTTTTTACAGTAGTCACATCCAGAGCCAGCCCATGCCTTGAAAACACCTCTGGTCCCACCCTCCCAGAGGTAGAAGTGCTCCCTGTTTCCTAAAACATCCATGTGTCCAGGTCCACACTGTTCTAGGAACCTCAGTCCTTTTTACAGCTTGTATTAGCATCTTTCCCAACATCCCTGAGTTCAGCTGTTCTTATACAAATTCATGGCATTTGCTGGTAAATGCCAGTTTTTTATATAAGCAAGTAAAATTTCTATATAGTCAAATTCCCGGAGGCTGGATTATGTGTGAGTCAAAATGCATATTTCCAGTGTTGCTGTATGTGCATCACTTGCTGGCTTCACTGTTGTCATCTTTCCCTTTTCCCTACAGACTGCTACTTTGGTCTCCATGAGCTGCAGGGAAGTGTTTGCCTGCAAAGCACACTCAGGTGGGTGGTGACTCAAGCCAAGTGACTTCAAGGTGGTGTGTGAATATACTTGGGAGGGGTACTCCTGACAAAAGACCAGGCAGTCATCTACCTCTGACTATCAGAGATGAATACCTTCTTCAAAAATTCTCTACAAACACTCAGACAGGGGTAGTTAAGGTCCACACATGCTTGAGGAATTCTCTGTCACAGAGAATAGTTTGACTGCTACCAGAAAAAAGTAATAAAAAATTTGAATGCATCCTTCAAACATATCCCTAGTTTTTTAATACACCTAAATTACTGGAAAAGTCAGGACTATTTGATTGACATATCAGTAAATGGTTTCAATACTTTCTTAGAGTATCAATTTTGAAATCAGAAGTACTGACTTCAGAAATTCATTCTGTTCTTGAATTCTTCATTGAAGAAAGTAAAAGCAGTATATATTGTTTATAACCACCACACTAGATGAGTGCCCCCTCTGTCTCTCCTAGAAAACATGAAAGTCTCTCTCATATCCATTGCTATCTTCGCTTCTGGTCACAGATCTTGTTTGTTAGGGTCTGTTTGATAACCTGGAAACCATTTTTCAGGACACCGTTCACTCCTCTGATGAACAAAAGAAGGAGTATCTGGCAAAGAGGAGCACACAGGTTTGCCAGGGGTACTGAACACATAGACAAGTCTTTGGGTACCCCAGCTGAGTGTCACCTGGCCATGCAGGGGGCTCCTTCTCTGCCAAGGATCTTTGTAAAAGCTCAGCAATGACATCCATGTACTCTCATATTCACTGGGTAGGTGAAAGGGGAAAACAGTCTTCTCCATTCACACATGTGCATCTCTTTGCCTAATGATCCTTTGGGCATTTAATGGTTTGGAAACTACTCCTGACTGGTAAGAAGCTCCTGTGAAAACTTTATCCACTTTTTCAATAAAACACCAGCAGCAATTTGCAAAGCATTGCATGTTACGTCAGCTTTGCAAAGGTCATGAGAGAGGCCCCAGTATGAGTCACATGGACAAGGGGTGGCCACTTGAAGAGGAACTTTGATGTAGAGGAGATTGTTACAGGTTCATCTCCTCGAGTGCCAAGGCATAAAATAATCTATAAAAGAGAAACAAATAAAAATTTAGCAATTGTTAGAGTTTGGGGTTAAGTAGGTTTATAGCTGTAATATTAATTGTCCACTTAGAAGACATACTTCCATCACAGTTGCAAGGATCAAGCCTTTGGAGCTCTAGTCTTGGGACAGAGAAGGGCAGAGGAAAAGTCTCTTCTTTCTTTTCAAACTATCTTTCTTTCAAACTATCTTCTTTTCAAACAGCAGCTGTTTTTATTCCGTTGTTCCACACACCCAGGGAAAAAGAAACAGGCTTAGTGAATCTCTGTACCTCAGAGTACATTACAAACCAAACTTAACATCACCACCAACAAACACGTCCTTCATACTCTTCCATTAACTCTGGAAACAGTCCCAGAGCAACCACCATAGTTCCAAACAGTCCAAAAGGCAGAACTGAAGTCAGGATCCAAATTTAGAGCTGGACGCTGTGGTTAGGTTATGAAAGAAGAAAGCAGACTTTCTCCTCTGTAGAGCCAAGAAGCTCCTGCCCAGTGCATGATTTCAGGGAGTGACCTTCTCTTTATAAAGATAAATCATAGTGCCTTCAAAAAATATTGGAAAGCAGAGGATTCACAGATGGTGGTCCAACTGTCACTGGTGTCCCAGGGTCTGCCAGAGTGACCCCAGGGACAAGCACGGGAAATGTTTGTGGAACATATGAGTCCACAGAGATTGCAGAAGACCCATAAAAAATTGAAACACCTACTTTCTTAGCTATCTTGTGCCTTGGATATACTGTAGCATAACAAACCAATGATACATGTGACTTCTTAAAACAGCATCTAACTAATTTACAGCACAGTTTTATGCCCTTCTCTCAGCCTGCTGTCAATTTTATATTCACATTTTCTATACAGCATCTCTTTCTATTACTCATGACAGCCCCATCAGTCACAAAATCATATTATATATTCAGGAAGACTTTGACAGCTGAAAGAATTCAGCAAAGGACCAGAGAATGCTTAAGCAATCCGCTCACATTTTACCCAGTCCTACAAAGGCTGAAGGATCAACTGATGTTTTGCAGTTGTGATGTGCCCCCTAAAAATTCTTGGGAGTCCTGGCATAGTCCACGTACTGACACACAGAGCAGAGGATTTTTGTGCTGAAGTCACTGTGTCGGTGAGGAGGTGCATTGGCACTTGAGGGGAACTCTGGGAAAGCAAATCAAGCCTCTGCACTATATAATCTTGTCTCTTCTACCTTCATGCTCTACAGTTAGGGATTTTTCTTCACTTACCTGCATGGCAGGAGTGAGTGCTGTTGATAAGGCACCCAGCCCTGTAAAAGGCATTAATTCTTCTATTACATGGAGATGTATACAGATAATAGACAGATTTACTGAGCTTTCTCTTCAGCTTTTACCTTCTATTCAGTAACATTTTCACCCTCATAAAAAAGGACATGGGCACTATCTGTTATACACTCTAAATCAACCAGGAATACCAAACCAAAATACAACGTTCTTCCAGTAACATCTGTCATGTGTCATGGAATGACAACCATGAGCATATCAAAGCAATGTTCAGGACATGAGAATAAGGCTTGTAAGGTGATGATGTCAGAATGATCTCCTGATAAAAGGTCCTGTATAGTCCCTGTTATCCTAATCAGATGATGGACTATGGCCTCTGAACTAACCAGAACTTTGTCCTCTCTTCTCCTGTTACGTTCTGTTTTGTCTGTCTCCAGCTGTAATTCAGATAAAGCTGATGGAGTTGTGGAGGCTACCTGTCTTCTGCTGCTCTGCTGCTGATGCACCATCTCAGTTGCTATAGAGACAAGCTCTGGAAGCCATGGAGGAGCACGGGAGAGAAGCCACCCCCAGGCTCTCCACTGGTGGGCTCTGGCAGGGCCATTCTCAGCAGGTACTGAGAGAGTCAGGTTCAGTCTCTGAAGGTGAGGAAGAGTCAGCAGGTGCTAACCCAGTGACGCACGAGGGGGACTTGCACACACAGTACATTGCCATTCAAAGAAATTCCAGGTACTACCGATCCATGAGGCTGCCAAACAGAGGGAAAAGGAAGACTTCGAGAGAGGCAATGCACATGCAGCATGCTACAGGTGAGTACTGACCCAAACAGCATTATGCTTCTTTTTCCAGTGAAATTACAGGAACTAGAGGAGTCAGTAGAGCAGAAGGACAGGAAGATAGAAAGCAGCTCAGCTGTCAGCACACAACAGAACACCCCTGCCCTACAGCACAGCGGGCAGAGGAGTGCCATCCCTCATTTTTCAGGCTTGGAAATGTAAAATGGCTGGATGTTTAAAGACATTTCATGACAGAGAATCTAAACATATGTGGGACTCTGCACTGCCACCCCTCTGCTCTGTAAGAGAAAAATAACTTAGAGAAAGACATGAAGCGGGGACTTCTTTAGCATAAAGAAATTACATATTCAAAAGTACAGAAAACAGTCAGCAAAAACAGAGAAAATTGCAATGGCTCCTTCTGAGGGGCAAACAAGACTTCTGTGGAAGTGCAGTTACTGCTACTTTGCACTGAAGACAGCTGTAAGAAACACCTAGGCTCCCTTTAAACAAGGAAGCTGAAATAACAGGAGCACCATCCAGAACATACAGGCATTCAGCCATGGCTTCAGTAAAAAAGGAATGAGTTGGCTTTCCCTGAGTATGAATAGCACAGAGCATTACTGCAAGGCCAGCCTGGAACCAGGCATCTTTGAGGTGCCAGAGCTGGAACATTGTCTGAGCAGCTGTCTGTGAAAGAAGTAAGGGAAAGATAAGAGAAATTAAGAGAGTGCTGGGAAATGAGCTACTGCAACACACTGAGAAGCACTGGAAACAGGGCTGCATTGAAGCGGTTTTAATCTAAGTCTGAAATGAGAGAGACCTGGAACTGGGAACATAGAAAATGCCCTTTGCTTCCATCTGCCAGATGCTTCGAGAAACTGAATTTTAAAACTCCTTCACAGCAGTTACCTTATCCTATTTTCAGGTTATAATCTAGCAGAATCAATGCTCTGGACTATGAACTTTGGATAGCTGTATGAATCAAGATGATACACCACTGCTTATGTTCCACTGCTGTGCAAACCACTGAAAGCTACTGCTTTGTTATGTAGCAGTAAAGCCACCTCCTCAGCTCCCAAAAGCAGACCAAGTTCCTTAAGAAAAAAAAGAACAGACATCCTCCACCCCCCAAATAAAAGGGGTGTGGGAAATGTCCCCAAGAAAATAGGTGTGTCCTGCCTGCCTCACCAGGGAGCCATGCTATTCCAGTATAAAGATCCATTCAACCCTGTGGCATGGACAGAAGGAAAATTCCCTACTTTCTCCAAGTTTCCAAGCAGACAGCAGCAAAGAGCTCCTGTTTAATATTCTGCTAGTGTTGCAATGAAGTTTGTGGATAAACTGAGTGTTGCCTATGCCAGAGCAGAGCTGCTCTCCACCCTGCGGGTGCAGACAGGACCGGAGCAGAGCCACCCTCTCCCTGCCTCCCAGAGCACTCTGCAGAGCTAGCACAGCACAGATCTGCCCTCCCTCCCATTGCTGGCTGTCACAGTGTCCCCACAGCTGCCAAGGAGGTCCTCACCCCTGCGATCTGCAGCTGGCAGTGCAGCAGCACCAGCACAGAAGGACTCACCTCCTTCATGGACCTGCAGCATCATGGCATCAGGACGCTGGCAGACAAGGACATCCCTTATGTCTTGGCCAGTGTCATTGAGGAAGGGCAAGCTAAGAGAAGGGCTTCTCTCTTAGCAACGCATTAAAGCATCCACAATGCTGACCCGTGCTTCTCTGCCACTCCCCTCCCTGTATTACCACTGTTGAAACAGGACTGGTTCCAAACACAGCTTTTCCTTCCATGCCTGCAATTGTTCAGCAAGCCACACTGGGGAACGTGTCTCTTCTCCAGTCTGTACAGCAAGACCTGGGCTAGGAGCAATGGTTCTTTCTCCGAGCTAACTGTAGCAAGTCCTCCTCAGAGCTACAGCCTTTAAATTCAGCTAGGATTGTGTAAGCAGCATTTCTGCTCTCTTTCTTTACTTCCCTGAATCCATTCCCTCTCCCAGAAACTGGACAGTGGGTGCTTCTAAACCAGCCTCATTTGAACTTGTGACAGCATTTGCTGACATGCATGGAAGCAAGGGATGGGTGAGATATTTTATATGGCCTTCCAACCCATTTGAACAGCAGCTATCCAAGAATGTGACTCAAGCTCAAATGTTAACCTGTTCTGATTTTGCTTAGGGAACAACTGGAGGGGAGGAGAGGAGAAGGCAAGAAGACAGGAGGAGACAGAAAATATAGAGTAGGATACAAAATAAGAAAAATAAAGACTCGAGAAATGAGATCACAGAAAAACCATTTAAAATTATCTAAATCCAGCTGAGGGAAGGCTTCCATATGCACCCTTTGCACCAGCCCAGCTTTGGCTTACAGCCTCGGAGCTGTAAAACATAATAGATGCTTTTCTTTAACCAGAAAAAGAATTGTTGGGTTGTTTTGGGTTTTTTAGCAATCTTCTTTGACAGAAGCATAAAGTGTTTAAACTATTCAAAGTGAATAACGCAAACTACTGTTTCTTGGCAAACGTAGTGAATAACACAAACTACTTGGCTCTATTTTAGGAAGTCTTAAAACTCTGGATGTCATCTCTTTCCTCTGAAAATTTATTAAAAAGGTGCATCAGAACTCTGCTTCAGGCAGAGCACTGACCTGACTGTGCTGTCACTAGTGTGAAAAACAAACAGAATTATGACTTAGACCAAAATATTTCTAATAAAAAACAGCAAGGCCATTTATCAGCAAGCCTCAAACAATGGGAGATTTCATTTGAAAATTGAGATGCATCCTCTTCTGCCAACTATTGCAGTAGTAAGCCTTGGACTTAATGCAACTTTGACTCCCTGTGAAAGGATCAGTGGCTCATCAGAGGGAAATTGCAGAAGCAATTAAAAGTAAAGCTCCTCTCTCACCACATCTAACCTGGATTTATCTAGTAAATGGAACATCTTCAGAATGCAGATGCAGTAAAGCAGAGCAGTAATGAAGCCTTGATTTGGCAAACCAAATATTGGCATGTACAGGCACACACAGCTGAACATTTTCTGCCTAAATAATTGCACTGAAAATCACTCATGTGGGGACCCAGCCTGCAGTGGTGAGAGTGCTACTCCCATACACAAGAACTGATACCCTGAATCCAACTTCACCTTGTCTCAGCTGCATTTGCATTATACAAGAGGATGACACTTCAATCTTGTTCGAAAATCAAAGCTAAAATGTAACCATCTTTGTGTTGTGTGGTTTTCCTGTTGCCTTAGGTGTCAGCAAACCACTACATACAGCAAAGGTAAATTAGGAAAATTACTGTTTTAACACCCTCTTGGCTTTCTCTTATATCACAGGTTCGCTCAAAAACATTGAGCCCATCAAAGAGACTCTGAATGTTTTATCACATAAGGGATCACCATCTCCAGCAAACTCTGATCCAACAACATTAGATGAATTATTGATACAAAGGTAAGGAGGTTCCCACGCAAGGTATTCCCCATGCCTTCCCTGAAAATAGTCAATGGTGTCAGAGTGGGAATGCTTCTTTTGGGAAGGACAGCTGGACTAAGCTGTAGCTCTGATCCATGCCTTCTCACCTTGATTTGTGGTGCTGCTTTCAGTCTGAATGACTTATACTGCAGAGTATTAGCATGGTGGTAAAAGGGTCTTGTCAATGTGGGTTTGGGGAAGACAGTGAAGGGAAAAGGGGGAACAGGAAGAAGTGGGGAAAATAGAAAAATGGGGAATGTGATGCAGGATCACCCAGCAATGCTAGCAAACTGGGCAGACTGCCTTAAACAGTTTCTTGAGAATAAGGAGAGCCAGCATTTTGTTATGGAACATCCCAGCATCAGGGTAATCTCATTCTTGGCCTTCACAGAGAGCTCTTCTGAAGCCTGTTACACAATCCTGCATGGAAAACAGGATTTTATAGCTGAAGAAGTAGCTACAAAGATTTTTTCTAAAATATCCGGACTTTTTGTTTGCTTTTTACTTTAAAGAGCTGACAAGCAACTGAGGCTTTCAGTGAGGTAGTCCTTTTTGACTTAAATCCCTCAATAAAAAGGTCCAGCAGAAGACCCTTGTCTCATAACTCAGAGCATGCATCCCATAAATCTGCCCTCACTCCTGCTCTCTTGCCACTGAAGCCAGGCAGAGAAAGGAGCAGATACATATCCCTACATTTTCAAATATAACTGAGATTTTCTCCCAAACTCACTCCAACTACTCACCTCCTGTGTGTGCAACTGTGAGATAGTCCCTCCTTCTGCTGTAGCTCGAGCTGGAAGCAGTAAGCACTTGTCCTCTAAGGGTGCATGCATCCTGCTGCACCGTCTGCTCCTAATTACTGAGACCAGCTGTGTTGGGGTAATACAGAGTGCTTTCCCAGGAACCTTTCCTTGTGGAGAGGACTCCAACAGAACAATTTTAACCAAATGTCAAGTTGGATTTAAATAAATTAATTGCCTTGGCCAAAATTGATTGCCCCTTGGCTGTAAACTGAGCATATGAAACTAGACAGCCACAGTCTGCTGCAATGTCAAACCTATCTGTCTTCCTTTCCTTGGGGCATAATCATCACTGTCAGTCTGACATCCTGACACTGACACTTAGGCAGCTCTGAAATGTGCAATTTCTGATTCTCCCTGGAGCTGGAAACAATGAGCCTGTGCCAGGAGTTAGTTGTATCAAAGATGCTGCTGTGCACAGAGCCTGGCAGGTCAGTACAGGTTCTAAGCCATGTGTCTGCTAAAAGCAGGCAGTCCTGCCAAGTGGCATCTCTTGAAACTGAGTACAGAGATTTAACAGAGAATGAGACGCAAGTTCCAGCTCAAATTCAACCCATGTTCTCCTTCCTTCTCCAAAAGATCAGTTGTAATTTATAGGAGAACCACCAGAAATCTGCAGTGGGAAAACATGCAAGAGCACAAAAAATGCCATTATTTGTAGTAGTCAATAGTATCTCACTTCTATTTGGAAAAAATGGCCATTATGCAGATAACATATTTAAAATATTATTGCTGGTCTCAAGAAAGACATTTAATTTCTCCCAAAAGAATAAATCTGGTGCCTGCCAGCTGACCATTCTTCTGAAAGCAGAAGCTAGCAGCTCTGCAGAAGAGACAGTACAGGCACCTCTGACCAGGACTGGGAAGATCTATGACATTCTCAGGAGTGGATCACCACAGTCCTGAGGGCAAGTGGGGCAGCAGTGCTGCATCTCTTCACACTCAGAAGCATCCTACAGCAACCATATAAATATTAGGGCTGGGCAGTCACAATCCCTTCTTCTTGCATGAAGATAATCAGCAGGTCTGACACAAATGGGTTCTTCACAGGCAAGGATGTCATTTCACATATAGCCATGCTACATAATTCAGGGCAGGAAGTAAACACAGCTGGGGAACATAGTAAAGAGCTCAGGAAAAGGAATTGTCATCTGCATTGTGCTCAGATGGGGATTTTGATTTGAATCTACGTGTCTTTCAAAGATTCAGTACAGTAATTCACTGATCTCACAATATTGATGTCTGAACACAAGATGTCCTCAAGCTGGTGTTCCAAACTCTGGATGGCTACAGGCCATCCATAAGATACTTCCTAAGAGAATTTTTATGCCTAGCTATGCTCAAATGATATTTTTTTCCCCATGGCCGTTCTCTTACATGATCTCCAGCTCCCCCTAAGCATTCTAGAGTTCTCTACAGCATTCCATGGCTTCCTCTCAGTCTTGCCCATTGTACAAAGGTCCAAACCCCTACAATGACAAGCCACTTCCCAACAACTCGGCTGACTTGCCCTGACCACATCAGTGCTGAGCTTCTAGCACAACTTCTGCTTCCCAGAGTAACCAGAGCCAAAGTCCTGGAAGGAGCTGAACTCATAAAAAGCTGCTCTTTCACACTGGGATCAGTCCTTCCAGCTCCAGTGTGGCAGCAGTTGTGCAGAGATCATGGAAAGCTGCGCAGAAGATACATTAGAAGAGAAATGCAGTGTGAAAGTTCATTCTGCAAAGCTCATGGAGGCCATTGGTCTACCAGTGCAGAGCAAACGATTTCTTTATGCTGCTTATGAAACCTCCAGTTCAGATAATCAAGGACCATCTAAAAACCCTTTGATCACATTTGATCTGAGCTCAAAGAATGGAAGTACCCCAACAATGAATACAGATAGTCACCTCCAGCAGCAAGAGGCAGTCTAGCTTGTTTGAATTCCTGCAAACACACGTATTAGAGAGAAGCAGTACACACGTGAACCAGCACAGCACTCTGAAGGGTGCTCATGTGAGATTGGGTTAGCATCCCTCAGCCCAGCACTCTCGGTCCTGGGCAGCAGAGGGCACTGCTTTTATAGCCTGATTTAATCAGAAGAGCAGGAAAAGCCTCTGGGGAGTCCAGGACCTGGATTGCAAGAGGACTTATATCATATTTGAGCAAGTTTCCTTCTATTAATGAAATACATTTCTTAAAGTTACCTCCTCTTTATGCTGCCAATGGTGCTTCAGTTTGCAAGTGGTGAACTCATGAATAGCTGGTGCAAACACCTGTTGACCAAATATTTAAATTTTGTTGCTCTACAACAAATTTTTGTTCTTTCAGAGATAGATAAATAGGTTTCTTTTCTATCCCTCTTTTTGTGCAATCTGCATCCTAAAAAGTCTAAGAGCAACCATATTTTCAGGGAGAAGCATTTTAAAAACCAATACATTTTCAGTAAAAATAGCCACTGTAAGTATTAAAATGTCACTACTGTGAAAATATCATATTTCACAGGATCACACAGAATAGCAAGGAATAACATACACAATTCTAATAAAGCATCCTTCCAGCATAGAGCCAATGTAGATCCCAATCCCAGCCTGCCCACCTATTCCACCCATTCTCTGCTTGCCAGGTTTTTCAGCCCACTCATATTTTCATTACTGTGCAAGGTCTAGGCTTTGCCCTCCAGGTCTGCCAATCTGATCTGCTTCATCTGGACATGCCCTGACCCCCAAGTTCTCCATCAATCTCTTTTTTTCACTCCTTTTCTATCAGGAATCAGCTCAGGAATTTTAGGTGCTAAAATCTAAAATTTGTGTGCATTGTGGACAGTGGAAAAGGGCCTATAATTGTATGGATTTTCATGAGTGTGGAGAAGATAAAACCTTTGCAACCCCAAAATGTAATTTTGCATATCAACAGAAAGCAAAGTTTCTTGATTGAGAGAAAAACAGGGATCCAATAATATTTTCCTAAGTCTAATAAATAGTTTTGGGTTTTTTTAATATATAAAAAAACTCTTGTCTCTCTGGCAGATGGTCAGTAAGTAAAAGGATAACCCTGATGATTACAAGCATGTAAATGTTAGAAGCACATAAAGATCTCATAGATGGAATTTCTGAACATTTTTAGTTATTGGTAAGGCTGCCAACAGATATAACTAAGGTGTTCTGATGAAAGCTTAAGGAGCTTTGGAAGAACAGATATGTTCCTAGGCTTTAGGATCTAAAAATACTAGGGATGAGAATTTCTGCCTGTCTACCATTAAAAAGTCAAAAGTCAGGAATAGAAAGGGCCCAGACATACCGATTACCAAAATCACTGTTAAAATATACACATGAACAGAGGGAACCTGAATGAAACTGAGGTACGAAAAGTCCTTGACTAGGTATAACATTCAAATCTATTAGTAACTTCACACTTCTCAATAATTTGGTTAGCTCAGATTTAAAAAGTGCTTCTTACCTCATCTTGTGGCCTTTCGTGGTGTGAAACTCCCACTGACTAGAAGAGTTTGGGGAATTTTTCATGAATAAGATCTGCTGGGCTGCCTCTTCTCTTTTTAGTTTCTGGAAGAGGAGATATGATTTCTAAAAATTGCTATAAGACAACATTTAGAAAATGCATTTAAATTGCATTCAAAAACAAGCTCTTTGGATGGCTTTATTCTGAGGATTGTTTTTTGTTTGAAATACATATAATAAATCTTAATTCAAATGATTACTCATTTTTCAAAATTACTAGTGCCTGAAAATACAAACCAAGATTGGGAATTCATCCCTCAAGTGTAACTTAAATGAGATAATTGCCATAAACTAATTATAAACTCTCATAAATCATCACATTTTTAACACAACATGGACCAGGTCAGCCAGTATTTCATATCTTTTCTAGCAGCAGTACAGTGAAGCTGGAAACAGTCTGCAACAACACAAACCCTTCTTTGCAGAATATCTGCAAGCTCAAACCCCCTTCCCTTTGTACACAGGGAGCTGAACCATGATCATGCTCCATGTCAACAGAGCATGGCCACCAAGCATCATTTCCAGTGCCTTTATCCTTGCAGATCCTAAGAGTTCCAGAGACAAAACTGGGATTTGGTCTGTTGGGGCATTGCATGGCTTCTGTCACCAGCAAGAGCAGAGGTCACACAGCACCGCTTCTACAGTGCTGCAGGAGAAATATTATGGGGCTTTAATGTATGCTGTTCTAATAGTCAGAGTCTTTCTTTCCCCCTGCAACTAGACAAGGAATTTTAGGATTAATTTAAAGGATTGTGGTGAGAAAACTGGTTTGTTATCATGAGTTCGTACTGATTTTGGTAACTGGAGAAAAACTCTTTAGGCTCTGGCTCAAATTGCTTGATGTTGCAGTGAGAGAAAAAAGTACACCTCCTCTAAACTCCTACCTCATGTTTAACATTAGGTGGAGTAGGAACCTCTCCAGGCCTGAGCCTGCCATTTCACAGCAGTGAAAATTTATCCAAGGTAGCACTGCCATGGTCTTGACATCCATCTGCACGTCTGCCACTTCTGCTCTGCTGGCACTCACTTTGAGCTCACTCTGTAGTGAGACAATACACACACAGATCTAATTCTACTGAAAAAAAGAGAATCATTTTCCAAGAGTTTAGCTGCCCAGACTTGCTTACTGTGAATGGGATAAGCTTGAGTAAGTGATGGCATAAAAGCAGAGGTAGATATCTGCCTCAGGGAGTTTAGTGGGGAAAAGAAGTAGAATTGAGCAGCTGTATCAGCTTAAACTGCATAAAAAATCCTAACAATTGTGGAAATAGGGAGGTATCTTACAGCTATTCTACTTCATAGAAATAGTTCAGTATTGACTGACTTAAAGTAGTATCTGGTGAATAGGGCATTTGGCATGTTCAAGAACCTTTCTGAGTGACCAGAGAAAGCAGAGCAGCTGCAGGAAGAGACTCACCTGCCCTGGAACAGGCAGTAACATGTGGGGTGCAAGGGAATAATACACCTCTGACTCTGACCTGGATCCCCCACCCTCAGCATGACAATCCCAGTTGCCAGACCACTCTGACAGAATCATTTGTTTGCCTGCCTTTAGTTTTTGTGTCAAACTTTAAAAGCTTTCTGTTTTGTCCCCAAACAGAAAAGCAAGACTTATAAAATTCCAGCAAATTTTGTAGGACAAAAATATCTCCTTCTTGCTAAATATAATTTTTTTGTTCCAGTCCCATGAGTACTGGGAACACTCTGTCACCTCAGTTGGGAGAATAAGAATTTCTCAGTATTTCTTGTTTTGTTTATGGATATTCTCTGTTACAAGAATAAAACTGGGAAAGAAGGAAGGAAGAAAAACATATTTGAAAGATCAAATTAGAATTAAAAAAGAAACAATCCTAAAGGAAGGAAAATTGGAGTACTGGTCATTGCAATGCAGTGTAACAGCTCTCTGAGACAGAAACACAAGCTGGGCCTGCCATGGCCACAGGGGACATTTCACTTCTAGCTGGTGTTTCACCTCTTCAGAGCTTCCACTGGGTTTATTAGCATTATTGCTTTCTGTGATATTTTCAAGTTTTCATCTCAGACCAAAAGTAAAATTATGTTGGAAAAAGTGAAAGAAAAGGGAAGACAGGCAGGATCAAATTACCAGTTACGACATCATAAGAGGATGCTTTCTATTTCTGAATGCTTTTCATAGCATGACCCAGACATTTTTCTAAGAAGAAATTTCAATTTTAAACAGATTTAACCCTTGAGAGTGAAGCGATGTGAGGGGTTAGGAATCTGTTAAACTCTTAAATCACACTTCTGAAAGATTGGGTTGGTTTGTTGTTTTTTTTTTCTTAATTCATCCAAAAGTTATATTTAGATATACGTTCATTCTAGTAGTGCCAGTTAAGAGCTTATACACTGATTTCACCTTGCATACTAGAGAGAACTCTTCACTGCTCTTGGTCCTTCCCTTGAGAAAACAGTAAACAGCATAGCAGATTTTCCAGATTTCAGGGTAATGAAGAAGCTCCCTTTTTCTAAGAAAGAAGCTTTTTAAAAGCCTACCCACTCTCTAAAACCCTTGACAATATTCTTGCCCTGACAGCAAGCCACCAAAAATGAGCTTCAGAGAGTTGCTGCTGCTTTATCCCTTCCACAAGGTTTTGGGCACATTCACCTGGCAGCCCCAGCCCCCTAATGCCCAGTGTTTAATGGCTGATAACTATACTGACCATCTCAGTGACAATCTCAGCCACAGTCTCAGGCTCTCTTGCTCCTCTGTAAGTACAACACAGGCTCCAGCTCTCATCCTCACCCTGGTATTTCCTTTCAGTTGCATGGTTCTTCTGACCTCCTGATCTGGGACTTCACAAAGACCACACTTGCAGCCCTCTCTGAGCCCTCAATGACATTTCCAGCTGTTTTCCTTTCCCATTCTGCTTCTTAATGACTTAACAACTGAGCCCTCCTGTGTGCCAGATCTAGATCTAGTTCACATAAGCTGAAGGAGTTTCTCTGGATGTATCGGCATGTGCTGATTAAAAGTGATCCTGACATATCATTTAGCAAAACCAATATAAAAATGATAAAAAGGAAGCCATTTTACACATACAGACCAACACACGGATTTTATGTTGTTGCATAAATTGCTCTATCACATACAGAAAAAAAACCATGGTAATTTATGCAACAGGGAGAGAGCAAGCACAAGGAATAGCAGAGCATTTTTCCTCTGTTAACTCCTCAGTTGCAACATGGTCCAGGCGACTTTTTTTTTACTAAGGGTTACTAACGTGTGGTGAAGAGCTGCACCCAACCTGACAACAACCACTTGAACTGATGCAAGGATGTAACCGTACTCTGGAGCTCAAGAGAATTTATCCCTGAGGCAGAAAAACAATTACCTGAACGAAGACAGATATAGATTACTGAGTACTGAGATACTTACTTCCTAAACGAGGGAATATATCCTTATGGAAGTAGCGACGCTAAGGAAGGGGAGATGAGGGAAATGACCGAGCGGGTGCGGAGCCCTGCCGGAGAAGGAGAGGCGAATAGCAGCCAATCCTGTGGGGTAATCAAGAGTGCGCTTCCCGGCAGGAGGGATTAGGCTGAGTTTCCCAGTTACATTCCTCCATATCAGGGTTTCACTCCTGGAGAAGAAATGCACCATATGCACCAGATCTGGAAGCAGTTCAGGAGAACCCCCCTCTGCCACCCCCTTTCCTCCCTCAAAGCCGGCGCCATCCACACATAAGCAGAGAGGTGCAGGGGATGGGGGGCAGCGCTGCGCCCCGGGGCTGAGGGACGGGAGGTCAGTGCCGGGGCAGGACCCCCTCCCGGTGCGGTGCATGGAACAGAGGGGCTGTGGCATGAGGTGGGACGGGGTGTGTGGGTGCTCGCTGGGGGAGGGTGCCTTGCTGGGCAGGGAGGGAGGGAGCGAACGGAGGAAAGGGCTTCCCTTCATCGAGGGAAGAAGCCCCTCTGCAGGAGCTGAGGGGGAATGGAGGTAGGAGGGCCTGTGGAGGTGGGGGGCCGCTGGGGCAGGGACTGCTGCCTTTTGGCGGGGCCCTCGGGGAGGAGGGAGTCAGCCTCCCGGCGGAGGAGGGACCTGCGCCGGAGGGGAACCCGGGGGCTGAGGAGGTCTCTGCGGGCAGGAGTACCGGGACCGGGGCTCTGAGAGGGGAACCTGGGGAGGAAGGGAACGACACGACACCTGAGGGGTCTGCGGGGGCTCGGAAAATATTTTGGTGGCGCTGAGAGGGTCTGCAGCGGGGGCTCTGAGAAGCTCTGGGGGAACTCAGGGGTCAGGCGGGAGCTCTGAGATCTCCGAGGAACAGGGGCTGGGAACTGCCGGGCTTCGAGGGGTCTCGGGAGGGATTTGGGGAAGGCTGAGGGAGCTCCGCCGGCATTTGGCAGAACTCCGTGGAGCCTCGGAGGAAATCTGGGAACGAGGAGAGAGGCTGCAAGGGGCTAGGGGGGCTCTGAGGGGCTGGTGGAAGCCCGCGGGAAGGTCTGGGGGGATCTTGCGGGGGTCTCTGTGGGGAAAATCTGTGGTGAGGTTTAAGGAGAATCTGAGGGGGCTCTGAGAGGATTTGGGTGGAGAGCCCCTGGAGATGCCTTACGGAAGGTCTGAGGGGAGGCTCTGAGGGGTTTTGAGGAGGCTGTCTAGAGATTTTAGGGGAGAGCCATGGGGACGCTTTGGGAGAAGTGGGTGTCTGAGCAGAGACTCTGAGGAGACCAGAGAGGCTCTGAGGAGGCTTGGGGGCTCAAAGGGCTGGGGTGGGGGCGGGCTGCGGGGGCGTCCCGAGGGCGGCTGCAAGTCCCCTCTCCCTCCCTCCCTGCCGTGCAGGCTGCTGCCTTCCTACCCCCGTTACCGTGGCAACCGCCCGGGCTCCCCCAGCCCCGCACCGCCGCCGCCGCTGCCGCCGGAGCTGCTGGGCAGCCGCCTGCCGCCACCGGCCATGGAGCTGCTGGCCGCGGCCCTCAGCGCCGCCTGCGCCTTCGACCAGGACGGCTCGCCGGGACAGCTCAGCAGGTGAGGGGAGAGCTGAGGGTGAGGGGCGCGGGGCGCGGGAGAGCGTACAGGCGGCGCTGCGGCCGCTGTCCCGCCACTGCTCTGAGGGCGCCTCCGCCTCCCCGCAGGGTCCCCGCCGCCGCTGAGGAGACCTCAGCCCCCGGCACGGCACCGCCCGCGCACCCCATGACGGCCGACTCCTGGAGGAACCTCATCGAGCACATCGGTAAGGAGCCGTGCCCACCGCGGGATGTCCGGCCGCCGCTGCGGCCTCACAACTTCGCCGCTTCTCCCGCTCCCCGCAGCGACGGCGGCACAGCAGCCCCTAGAGGTGCCCCTCAGCCCGGCCGGACTGCACCTGCCGGCCCCCTGAACCCCAGCCCAGAGCTAGACAAGCGGTGCACAGGTGGGGGGAGTTAAGGGCGGGGTAAGGGCTTGTGCTGCAGGTCCCCAGCTCCCTATCCTTGCTGGGATCCCCCTCACCATCATTACCGTGGTTTGCTGAGGTCTTTGGGGGCGTCGGGTTTGCACGTTGCCCGGCAGTGGATTAATGCTATCGCAGAACAGCCTAACTTTGTTCATAAATAACAATTATTCTTGTCATTACGAAGCAATCAATCATTAAGGCTACCTCAAACCTTCTACTAAAATATGATTTTGCATATTCCAGAAGGCATAAGACTAAAGTATTTTTTTTTTCACCCATCTCGTTGGACATTAGTTGTATGCACCAGGTTCTGCATCTATTCAGTGTAACAGCCACTGGCATAGCAATTTCAACACAAGAATAAGTTATTTTATCCTTTGTGGTCTCTGAAAAGGCAAAGTTGAGGTTATTATCCTTTGTGGTCTCTGAAAAGGCAAAGTTGAGGTTATCTGGATGACTATGGAGGAGAGGACTGTTAAGCATTTACTCTTATGGTATTTTCTTTTATTTTTTACCTTTATCTTTTGTGGGATGGGGAGAGGACCTCCACAGCTTGTTTCTTGCTTTCCCACATCAGAATTGTGACATTCCTCAGAGGAATTTCATCAACAGCAATGCTAAATCTCATCCTGAGGCAGGTTTTATGGTGGGAATATAGAAGCTTTGTTTTTAAACACTCCTGCTCAGTTTCAGGAAATAGAATCAACATACTTGAATGTAGAGGGCAAGAATGTAGCACTTAGCGTGGGAAAATCGAATATATAACTCTCACAAGCAGCAATGCAAACCTCCCTGGCAGAAATGAGAAGGCTTCTTAGGCTGTCTCTGCTGTTTGGTGTCAGGCTGTGGCATGCAAGGCTGACTCTTGGTACACCTGATGCCTCTGGGACAATGCTGGAGAAGGAGGCTGGTGTGAAACCAGCAGCCTGCCAGCATCTGTCAGACAAACCAGCTGAGTCTGGAGTCTCCTGGAGGAGAGTGGTGAGCAATTTGCATGAGTGTTGCCAGATCTGTTACCTGGTTTTGGCTGTTAGATACTAACCTGCCAAGGCAGCTGTGTCAAAACACTGCCAGTTTACTGGGACTGTGCACCTCAGAGGTGAGATAAAAATACTAAAACCAGCAGGAGTTCAGAGCAACCCAATTGCTATATTCATATGTATTTTTTGTGCTGTATATCAGAAGGAAGCTGTGCAAAACTGCACACATCAGAGTCACTGCAAGCAGGTCTGTTGCACCTTTATGGAGGAGACTGGGTTTTGACAATCTGAGGTGTTATGTTTATCCCCACCAGAGATGTTACATCAAATGGCTGGAGCTCACTCACTCCTTCCCTCCCTCCTGCTTTTGAAACATTAGTGGACTCTTTGCCTGAAACTGGAGCAGAGAATTTCAGAGAAAACCTCTCTGGGCCTCCTGGGATTTTACATAGCTTTCAATGCAATAACGTTTACTTTAAGAGCTCTGCTAACTCTCTAAGGCAAGGATTTCCACAATTAGCAACTAGCTTTTCAATTCCCCTCCCAGCTTTTAAGAGAGCTGGGAAGGGAAACTCTGACAGCAAAATTAAATGGAATAAACAAAAAGGGAAATATCTGTTATGTGCTATAAAATTATGTAAACATGCATTATGAAGATCAGTCTTAAACACTTAAGTCAACAGATAACACCAAACTCATGCTCTGACCACAGGGTTAACCGTTAGCCAGGTCACACTAGGGACAGTTGGGACATTAAGCAATGAAGGGAGCTTATGCAGGTCTCTGACATTTTGTACTTGCTCACTTACTAAATGTAAACATTTACTAATAATTATATCATCTGAGTCACATTCAGCTATTGATCTCAGCTTTTTTTCTACACATTCAGTAAGTTCCTGCATGTATTGTTGTCTCCTCTCAACATGTCAAAACCTTGACCCTTGACCTTGCATCTGTTACCCCTCCTGTGCTGTGATCATCTCCTGTTCCATCTGGACAAGACCTTGGCATAGCTTCTCTCCCTCTCTCTGATCTACAAAATTTTTCTACCTTTTGTAACCTCCTTACCAACGTATGGATAGACCCTTAGGACCAAGACAGCGGGGATATCTTTTATCCTTGCTAGCACACCCTCCTTATTTTTTTCCTACACTTCTGCCTACACATCTACCTGTCTTTTGTCTTTCTTCTGTAACACCTTTCTGCTTTCTCCCTCTCTCCCTCTCTAGAGCTGGTAGATCTTCAACCAGTCTCTCTTGCTGTCATTTCCAATTGAATTCTGATGGTGGATGCTTTCCATCAGTCAGATCTTTCCATGCCTGTATTTGCTTTGCCTGCCACTGACAGGTCCATAGCTCTTACCTGGTCAGTCAGAGAACCTGGAAACAAAACAAGCTTTCCTTATCTGGGTCTTTGTCTTATTTCCTGAAAAGCAAGAGGCAGATAGTCTTGGGGATCTTTTAAAAAGGGCTGCTCTTCAGATTTGCACGAGGGACCCTAAATCCCCCTTACACAAAGCATCCTCTGACTTGCAAGGCAGAGCCAGCAGCACAGCATGGCTGTATACCTGCAGTCAAACACTGTGAGTATAATTATCTCCAATTTGAGTAAAATAGATTATGCTTTAGTTTCCCAGCTTGTTTTCCCTTGAGTCAAGCACTGCCCACGCTGCTGCAGGATGTTGCTTCCCAGCTTGTCCTGCTCTCTATGGGGCAAAAACAAGCCAGAGCCCTCGAGCACAGGCTGGCCATCCATATCAGTACCATCAAAAGCAGCTCCAATTTAGCAGGCTCTCTGCTACATACCTAAAGGAGCATTTCCACCCTGCTACATCCCCAGCACCCTCCCTGATGGTGAAAAACAGCCTGAAATGCTTAGGAAAGCCATATAAACCTAGTTGACGCAGAGAGAAATTACATAAGTGGCAGCAGCATGCAAAACTTCAGGGGAAGTCTCCTCTGCTCAGTACTGTGTAGGAAGCTAGCAGAAGACTGTATGGTTTCCTAGGCACAGCTACCCTTATTGCTATTTTAATCTGGTGTTGAACATCTTTCCAGGAAGAACAGATAACAGGACACACTCGCAGACTGCAGTAATGCTGTGCTTATTCCTGTGCCTTTCCCCAGCTTATTTCCTATATAGTTTTAGCACTGACTGGTACAGAGCCTCATTGAAACTGGTCCAGAGATTTAATAGGCAGCAATATCTACATTTCTGCCCACCTTAGACAAACTTTTAATCCCATTGTCTCTTACCTTATTACACAGAGAATCTCAGATCAAATATCATGAATACATGTGACCAGATAAATTTTAACTCCTAATGATTCAGACAAAATAAATTATTTAGCATGGTTTTTTTAACATCAAAGGCTTTTCCTTTTATTCATTCATGTTACACTGCAATTCAAGTATAAACCAAGGGAGATAATGTAAATTGTGCTTCTTCAATTTCATTAAGGGAGGAAAATGACTCAGTGTGCTCATGCTCTCCTGCCTTTACATGTCTTCTAAATTACATTTTATATTCAAGCAATTAAAATTCTGGGTCCTACAGCTGGTTCAGAAAGAAAAATGGGACAGTTTGAAAGCCCTTAGAGAGACAAAGGATGTTCTAAAGATTGGCAGTGAACTTCAGGATTCCTACCTTGTTCGTGCTGTCAGTTGATATCGGAGTGGAGGCAAATCCAGTGCAATTTCGTCTACTCCTGAAGTTAGTAATTGAAACTTGGAAGACACCTGGTGTCATTGATGTGCTCCCCCATTGTGTGAACTCAGAGCTTGTTCCTTGGTGCTGTAGCAAAGAGGTACCTTTTGGATATTAATTTTGTATCTTCAAGCATCACAGAAACTAAGAAGGAAAACAGCAGGATATTAAGCAACATGTCCAAGGCTAACCATGAAGTCCATACCAAAACAAACCTAGTAACTGTAGCTAGTTGTCCCAAAGCTTCACCTGTTCAATGCCAGTAACAGCAGCTCAGTGTTTCCTCATTAAGGATTTTTGTGGCCCTCAAATTGCTCCTTTTAAAGTAATTTCCATGTGTGCAGTATGACTTTTCCAGACACACACTCAAACATAGACATCAACCTATATAACTTGTAACATAGTAATATAACAGAGATAATCAAGGTTTAAAAGACATTTAAAAGCCTGACAGATCAGTTCTTTTATGTCTTCTGAGTGATGGATTCATCTGAATGTGTTACTAAATGTTTTGTGAGAGCAGATTTTTAACAACACTTTAGACTTAGAAATGGCCTTCCATTTATAGTTTCCAATTCTGAAGTAGGAATACCATAACAGGCTTTTCACGCTGCACGGAAGGGACATCTCTCACCTCTGCTGAGGTGAACTAAAACAAAGCAATTGTCCTTTCCCACAATACTTTTATACTATCTCATGCAGTTGTAGCCTCTCAGACCTGCTCTGTTCCTTCCTAGGGCTCTTGTACCAGGAATATCGAGATAAATCTACGCGCGAGGAGATTGAAACCAGGCGATTGCAAGATTCACAGACAGACCCCGAGGAGACTTCACCCAGTGATGAAACCCCATCTGAAGCAGAACCCACAAGTACAACTGAGAACAAAGCTCCACCACAAATTAATTTGCTGAGAAATTCCAACTCCAGGTTCAACTTATGGCAGGATCTTCCTGAGGTCCAGAGCAGTGGTGTCCTCAGCATCCTCCAACCCGATGAGATCAAGCTGCAGGAGGTAATGGAAGAATATTAAGACTATTTCTTAACTGTGTTGCTGCTTAAAAAATGGAGATTAAATTAGGCCAAATTATCAAGATTTAAAAACTAAAAGCTTCACAGCAGTCACAGACAAGCCTTGCCCTGTTGAGTATTTCTGACTTGCACTGGTTAGTGCACCACTCACTGCTTATTGTGAAACTGCAGATATTGTTCTGTGTGCTGCTGCCGCTGGATGTTTCTGTAGCAAAAGGAACTTCTTTTCCCTTTTCTGATTCAGTATTAGGAGCAATTTACAAAGGAAGAGAGATATTTAGGAGGTTTTTACAAAAGAGTGATTGGTTCCAGTGCACATTAATCCTTTTCCAAAGTAACTATCAGGACACATAACTTTACACTAGAAATCTTAGAAGAATTCAACCACTAACTGTAAGGTTTTGAGTATGTTGACAGAGGAGAAATAGAAGAGATAGAGACTGATAAACATCCTTCTATTTAATTGTTGTTACTTGGAGTCTATTGCAAACAGTAAAAAATAATGATAGCTATATTTGCATTTAGCTATGCAGTGCAGTGACATCACTATTTCAGAGCCACGTGCTGTGACTTACAGGACTATACTGAAAGGAGTAGGTGGGGGTAGCTGTCACAAGTGATGACAACATCAGTTCCACCACAATTTACAACTGGTTGCTATTTTGGGTATCATGGGGAGTGTGAGCGTTCTTTGTCACTGCATAGCACTGCATTTATAGCCAGCAGTGGAGGGGGCAAACCCTGTTTAGTGTGTGGTTTGCACTGTGGTATGAGGAGTGGGCTTGCCAAGGCTCTATCCCACAAGTCCAGCTGTACTCCTGCACCAGGATTGCTTCTGATGAGATGGTGAGATGGGTGTGACAGCATATCTGCTTATGGGATGGTACCCAAAGTGCTGAAG
The DNA here is from genome assembly GCF_036417665.1 of Passer domesticus. NCBI lineage: Eukaryota > Metazoa > Chordata > Aves > Passeriformes > Passeridae > Passer > Passer domesticus. The sequence continues at coordinate 18,919,876 of NC_087484.1, forward strand.
AACATCTCAGGGTGTAAGCAGTCCCTCCTAAGTTCAGTTACACTTCCATAATCCACACTGATGAACACCTTGTGCACACAGTGCCAGTCCCAGCTAGGGCTGTAACTTGACTGTCACACTGGACAGGTTCATCTCGTGCACCCCAAGGGCTGTGTTATTCACACCCTTAGTGGAGAAGACTGGTGTTTATATACAGTAGTTTGGGCTAGCAAGCACAGGCTGTTAGTGTATCAGGGTTAGAGCTGAAGGTGAATGAAATGATTTGTTGTTTCTCCATGTTCTTCTTCTGCACTGGTTATTTGGATTTGTTCTGTTTACCTGGCAAAACACAAAAAAATGCTTCCAAGTGCCAGCAGTACAAACACAATCTGGCATCTGAAAAATTACAGGCTTTTATTTTTATTTTTGCTTCAAAATGAAGAATTTTTATGGAGAAATATTTTGTTTAAAAGTGTGCATTATAGATTTCAGAACTTGTAATTCTGTTAAGTTACATTTGTTATCTGTATGTGTTTTTGGGAAAAAAATCTCAGGGCTGCTAAACCCCAATATTAAGTGTGGTCAATTTTCTTATTTCTGTTAAAATAACCAGAGAAATAAAGAAGTTGCAGAATGGGACAGAGCAGTCGTAAAGAAGTGCTGTGCCTTGTCCACTGTTAGTTTATCAGACTGAAATTTTCTTCCTGCTTGTCCTGGGATTAGCACAGTAAGAGATTATAAAATTGCTCTAAACCAGAAAGCTGTGAAATTGGCTGAACATTGAAGAGATGGAGTGGAGAATTTGCTTTGTGAGGAGAATCGAGGTCAGAAAACAAGGAGGGCTAGAGAAGTCTCTGAAGCTATTGAAGAGATTATGTTGAATTCAGCCTTGCTGTAAGCAAGCACTACTTGCTCCTGCAATTCTGGAGCTCTATTCATGTTGGATGTGAACTGTGAGAGTGAACTGTACATGAGGGCTTAATTTAGTAAATGTAAAATTTCAGCTTCATAAAGGAGATTTGGAGAAGTTTTCCTGAAGTACAGGACAGCAGAAATTCTGGAGTAAACATCTTAAAGACAAAACTGTATTTTCTGACCCATTTTATCTTCAAAGCTGTAGTAAACACAGGGACTAGAAAAGCTTGCATGTCTTCAGCCAGGAAAGGTGGAGCAAGAGTATTATTTTGATCATAGGGTACACAAATGGAAAGAAATATGAACACCCTGCTTCATAGCTGAGAAAGGGAACACCTCCATAGCTGTGACAGAGCAGGGCTTAAACAGTCAGAGAGTTGGTTATCTGAAATAATCTTCAAAGTGAAAGAAACTAGAACAAGAAGAGAAATCTGGTGTTCATTAGTGGCAATTATGGAAAATTACTGAGCGGCTTATCAGTGCAAGAATAAAATTTAAAAAAAAAGGTTTTCAAGCATCAAAACAAGAAACTTGACTGGAAGAGTAGTGGATGCTTGAAAAGTGTCATGGAAAGTGAATGTTTTTTTATTGTCCCCATTGGAACAAACAAGACAGATATGGATTCCCTATGGATTTCATTATTTCTTTAGTATGGCCTGCATTCTGGACCTCCCCTTGAAGGTCTGGCACTCTCCACTATAGCAAACAGCAAACACAAATTCTACAGTCAGAACTTGGCAGAAAAAAATCCTGAATTGGAGTCTCTGGAAAGCTGCAGTGCAAAATGATTGGAGGTGTCAATCTCCAGGATACCTGGAAGGGACAGGCTATCCTAACACATCCTGTATATTTTTGCCTATTTCCACCTCTCTGATTTATCAAATAAAAAGATACAGTTAAAACTGTTAAAGTTACATATAGGACTAAGCCAGTCATGCAGAAAGAGAGGTTCTCTCACAGGTTCACCCAGTGCCTGGGTAAAGCTTCTGGGAGAAGCTGAGCTGATACTCCTCCACTTTTCTCATTAGGAATCTGGCCTTGAAAAAAAAATCCAGTGTCCTCTTAGATCTTAAACACTGTCTGTTCCTTGGTCACTGACTAAGTTAATCTGTACAGACACCCTTTGCTCTGTCTTCCTTCTGGGGGCTGTGCAGGCACAATCTCCTCCTCTGGTGCAGGAAACCATTTGTTGGACTTAAGTGCCCATTGGGAACATTTCCTAGGCTGCCAACCCTGCAAAGAACTGAAATGTCATTTCAACTAACTGCTATTTTAGCAGCTCTGGATTGAGTAACAGTCCCTCTTTGCTGAGCCCATTCACTCAGATCTTGGACTGCAGCAGTGTCAGGGACACAACCCAGGTGTCCACCTCAAATTCTTATGTGATGCACAGTGATATTTCCAGGAAAAGGCCAAAAACTGATCAGTGGAAAATTCCAAATAATTTCTTTAAAGAGAAAAAACAGACAACAACCAAGCCACAAGACAGACCCCCAGCTAATTCAGAGTAAATTTCTCTGTGGACACATCACAAAAACCACTGCATGTACCTGTGGCTCCATATGACCTCCTCGACTTTAGCTGGGCCCCAGCAGCTGCTGAGAACCAGCAGAGCTCAGGGACTGACACTGCCTGGCCAGCTCCCCCCTCAGCAGGGTGCAACAGAGGAGCTGTGGCAACAAGGGGAGCATTGAAGCAGCTTTAGACTCAAGGGAGCAAAACTTTCACTGAACTGCCTCTCTTAGTAATGGCAGCATGGGCCATGGGCCCCAGGACAAGGAACCAAGGTACCCCTTCATCAAGAAATGCCTGAAGGCTCTAACAGCTTTTCATTGTGTTGAACCTCTGTGAGAATCTTCAGTTAATCTTACTTCAACTAATGGATTCAGTAGTTGTGTAAATAAACACCTTTTGTATCTACCTCTGGACAGAAACAACATATACTCCCCCAGAGAGTAAGGGATCTCTGAGTGGTAAAAGTGGAATGTCCCTGCAGCACTTGCAGTAGGTAGAAGACTTTACATCTCATTAAACTGATTTTTATCTCTGAACGAAACCATCAATTACCTTTCCACTTACACAGACCACATCCTTTGCCTGAGGAAACCAGGCTTTGCTCCAGGGTTTTCTCTTCTAACAGGATAAGCAAAGGCTGAAATTTGGAGATTATTTATGATTTCTGGTAGTAGTTAGGCACTGCTGTGTCTTGTCCTGTTCCGTTGTGAATTGGGGCAGAAAAGTCTATGGCCAGGGCTGACCAGGGAGTCTCACTTGGACAGTAACAGCTGTATTTCCTCTAGGTCAGGGCTGATGGTTGTGGGAAGAAAACTTCCCCAATTAACTCACTGTCTCCTGTAACATGTGGCAAATGCATTGTGGGCTTACCTCTCCCTGCAGCCTGGGCCTGCAGGGTGGGTGCAAAGTCCATGGCTGTGCAGCACAGATGTTCTCCTTAATGCCCAGTGTGACTCTCTGTAGAAGTAGAAGGTACCTGCTGACTTCTTCTTTGGGATTTTCCCCCAGGCCATGTTTGAGCTGGTTACTTCCGAAGCATCTTATTACAAGAGTCTGAATCTGCTGGTGTCTCACTTCATGGAGAATGAACGTCTGAAAAAGATCTTACACCAGTCTGAGGCACACATCCTCTTCTCCAACGTGCTGGATGTCATGGCTGTCAGCGAGCGGTAAGTTGGCTGCTGGATGGCACTGAAAGCAGCAGCTTTAGGGAACTGCAGTTGTAGAGGGATGGAGGAGCTGACTTCTCCTGGGAATTGCCTGGAACAGATAGGTCACAATTAATATGGGTGCTGACTTTGTCATTTAGCTTCCTGTTGGACCTCGAGCAGCGAGTGGAGGAGAACATTGTGATCTCAGACGTGTGTGATATTGTCTACCAGCACACAGTTAATCACTTCTCTGTGTACATCACCTACGTCTCCAACCAGACCTACCAGGAGAGAACCTACAAGCAGCTTCTGTGAGTTGTAGTGCTTGTTGTTGCACATTTTGCAAAACTGTACAGGCCACAGATTTAGCTGTTATTTTGGTATTTATGAGAAAGGGCTAGACAGCACAGAAATGGGGTTTCCCACTTCATGATTTCTCACTGCATCTGTAAAAAGAAAACACAGTTAAAGGCTTTATAGTAAGGATTGGTTGCTACAGGTAACATGGCAAGTAAATTCAAAGCCAGCATTTCTCAACTGCAAGAAATATTTATGGTGCATGCAGGGTCTTGTACATGCTTGTGTAATGCACGTATTTTTAACCTGCAAGTAGAGGCAAGAGATGGAAGGCCAAGAACATAATATAGATCTCTGATGAGAAGAACAGCCACTGCTTTTCCCAACCTTCTCAGCAAGGCAGTTGACTTTTCCCGATTTCATAACTATTCTTTTTCAGAACAACAAGATTTTCTTAAAAGAGCAAAAAAAAGTTTTAACAAAGCTATTTTCTCCGCATTCTACCTGTTATACACACAGATCTAGGCCTGAGGATATAATCCAACATTTTTTTCGTAGTACTTTTCAAGTGTTGCAAGTCTTGTGGTCCAGTAGGAATTCTCTGATACAAGCTCAAAACAACGAGTGCCCTACAAGCTTGTCTTTGAGAGGAGGAGAATCAATTTTTCTCTAGTCACAATGTCCTGGATTCTTTCAGGACAGCCCATTGCACATGCTGCAGTGTATTTTCTCCTATAGCATCAGCTGGTTCAGGCAAGCATAACAATGTTTAGTCCTTTCATTTCTCTGCTCTCTAACTTTTGAGGAAAAAAATATTTTAAGGGGCCTTTGTTGAGCTTGGCCTGCTGTTCTCTCCAAAAAGAGGGTACCACAGGGTTTCCTTCAGTCAGAGGTGAGCAATACAGCTGCAGAAAGAATTTGCTTACAGCCATTATCTAAACACTTAGAAGCAAAGCAGCAATAGGCTGGGTTACTTGAGCTTGAAAAGGACCTGTTGGAGATGAGGTATTCCTAAATGTGAATTCAGAGGGCAGCATTTTTGTCTGCAGGGATACATAAAGCACAGTTGAAAAGAAGTGACTCCCTTCCCCAGGCTCCCAGCTAGCACAGGAATTTTGCAACACTTGGCTGAACTCAAAGCCTGAGGTGTGTCACAGTTTCCCCCATTGGACTGTTCCTTGGACACATGCAGTTCCATTCTGCTGTGAGTCACACTGGCAGACAGGTACCTGCTGCAGCAAGGAGGAACGCTGCCAATGGCTTCTTTCAAATGTTGTAGGAACACATGGAGCAGACAGGTTTTGCACAGTTAGCAGCCTCTTTGCATCCATGCTGTTTCCAGGACTAGCCAGGACTCCAGCAGCACAAGCCTTGCTCGGGTTCAGTCCATGGCTGCCAGGAAGCTTTGGCTGCTGTGGCAGCTGGAACTGCTCTGCTCTGCACAGCTGTGTCTGTGGCCCAGCTGTGCCCTCATCTCCTGCAGACATCATCACGGAAGGCCCAGGCATGGCCCCTGCCCTTCTCAGGCCAGATAATGATTTCCATCCTCTAGCTAAGCAGCAAGGAATATTGAAGCTTGAGCTACTTTGTGGCTTGTCTTGTTCTTATGACTGTGTGAATTTCACCTTATCACAGAGTTCCAACTGTGTAAAAATATATAATTATGCCTCTGACTCATTTACTTGGACACATATCCCATTCACATACACCTACACACGCAGTGTATGCTGCTGAGCTAGATATGAACACATGTGAACACTGCCGTGGCTTGTACATTAGAAGTCTATTTTTTCCCTCCCCCAACACTATAAATAGTTTTAGATTTAAACTAAAATACACCCAGAGACATTCAGTCCCCTCCTTCCCTCTTCTCTCCTATTGGGAGAGACCAGGCAGATGCTGTCTCTGGGACCAAGCTGCTTTTGGGTCACCAGCCATATGCCAGAGTCCCAGGCAGGGGAGCACTCAAAGTTCTCAGCTTCTCTATCTCTCCTCTCAGCCAGGACAAACCAGCCTTTCGGGAAGTGATCTCACAGCTGGAGCTGGATCCCAAGTGCAAAGGCCTGTCCTTTTCTTCCTTCCTGATTCTGCCATTTCAAAGAATCACTCGACTCAAGCTGCTGGTGCAGGTAGAGTTTTGCTCTTCTCTCTCTCACAAAGGACTTCTGGATCACTCGTGGAATTTTCCTTTCCAGCAGCTGTGAATAGATACAGCCACAATCGACCTTAGAACTGGATGAAGCCTTTCCACAGAGTCAGACATTCACAACTATGGAAAAAATATTTCAGTCACTCAGAGTCCATCCCTAAATTAGTGTTGAATTTGCCAGATAGCTTTTACTGATTGAAAGAGTTGAGGAGGAGCTCTGTCGAGCTGCCAGAAGGGGTAGCAACAGTCCATTAATCCAGCTGCCTGACAGTTAGATAGTAAGACACACATGCAGAGAAGCTGGATGACATAGGGATGCTACACCATGATGGCTTGGACCAGTCAGCCAGTGCTTTGCCACCTTATCTAAACACTGCTGGAGAATATGCTTCTAGGAAACAGCTCAGTCCCAAATGGTCTTATCCCACTGGGATTACCAATAACAGTATCTGGTAGTGCCAGCTCTAATTATTTATTAAATTATTTTTATAAAATAAGAATCTATCTGTTATATTTCTCTTAGATAAAAGGTCAGATGGGAAGAGGTTTTAACGAGAAAGAGGATCTAAGAGGTGAGAGTCACTGTACTGTGTCACCTTTGCTGTAATTAGGCTGATGGCCAGAAGTAATTTGTAGGCTAGCAAAGACCTTTCTGTGCTCTTACGTTGGGATCAGCATTAACACAGCCTTTTCTCCCCTGCAGAATATTTTGAAGAAAGTGGAAGAGAAATCTGACAGGGAATCCACTGCTCTGGATGCACATAAAGAACTGGAAACAGTAAGTTTGAATAAGTTAGTGGAAGGCAAATAAGATTCAACTATCATGCTCATTTCACACATACACACATCCCCCTGAAAAAATCACCTGCAGACTACATTCCGTTTGGGAGTGGCTTCTTTGAATTCTGTCACTGTGTTTCAAGAGGCTTTTTTTTTTCCCTAAAGTCTGCAAGATGGACTAGTCTACTTGCACTTAGATGTGAGTGACAGAGAATCCCTTGCTGACAATACATGTATGTTTCTGCTGTAGGAAAGGGCAGAGAATGTTTTCCTTTAGAGTCTCCAAGAACACAAAATGGTTTTCGCAGACACCTGAAGGTGATGGATCTGACTGAGAGATGTGATTAGGTGCAGAGTACAACTGTGTCAGGTTCCTCCAATACAGCACACTTTTTCTTCTGACCTAGAATAACAGCTTCCTAATGAAGTACACAAGCCAGCTTTTAGCCCTCTTCCCTGAAGCTGGTAGGGAGGTGTGGTGTTCAGTTACTGAAGTGTACCAAACCCCAGGAAGGCAGTGGGAGGTTTCCCATCAGGGCTGTTCCTGATATGGTTTGACAGGTTAATGCCATATCTGAATGGTCTAGACATAGCTGGCAGCTACATGGGCTGGGACAATGTTTCAACCCTCCTCCATCAGAATCTTGGAACATCTCCTGACTCTTGCAGCTCAACACAATTATTTGAAGTTGAAAACTGTGCTAGAACATCAGCCTGAGGATGGGCCTGCAGTCTCTGAAACATTAGAAGAGAACAGGCTCGTGGATTTGCCCTGAACCAGTATACATTGTGTGCTTGGAGATCACTAGGGATAAAGACAGGGACTTTATCAATGAAGGATGTTCTGCATTGAGTTAGTATTTGCAGAATCCCTCTTGACACATCTGGTAGCCAATTATTTTTCCATTAGTCAGTAGCCTAAGGAAGACTGTTCCTGTAGACCATAGCTGCTGATGGAAAAATGCTGGGTTTATGTTCAATTATCAGTGACTCACAGGATCAGTTTGTTAATTCTTTTGCATGGTTAAACACTTACCTGTAAGTGTTTAAGCTGAGATACCTCATACCCAGCTAGGTACAGGCATCATAACGGAGACCATCTGATGCTTACTTTTTCTGGAAGTTTATTTTCTCTCCTTCTGAGAGGCAAGAGATGATCACAGTTTCAGTTACTGATATTCTGTTAGATTTTGAGTAGCAGAAACAGAGCACAAAGTGGAACTTGTTCTCCGATGTAATTTTTCTACCCAGCCAGTTCTCAAGAGAGTTGCTCCTTATGAAACAGGCAGTGGCATCTAGGTTAAGGTCCCTGTAACAGCGTAGTGCTTGCACGTTGGTTGTGGTTTTTCAGTTAAAAGTTTGTACTCAGAACACAGCTGGGCTCTGTATGATGAACGTCTCTTTCCCTAGGACATTTCATAGCCCTGGCATCTAGTGCTGCTTGGCAGAACTACAGCATCTGCATTTTTGTAAAGAAGATGTTTGGCTTCATTCTCTCCTTGAAGATGATACTGCAAATGTACCTTATTTCAAGTGTTGGAAACAGGGAAAAAAAGATATATGATGTGTCAGATTCTGGAAAACAAGCTGTTCATTTTGCTGTGCAACCAGAAGCACTGTTTTATACTGTCTGGTTCAGTAACTGAATGTAGCCACCTAATATGTCCTCTGACAGTCAGTTTCCACCTTTAACATCTTTTGGGTGTTTGGGAGCTTTTTGGTTGTTCAGGTTTTGGGGCGTTTTTTCCCCTTCTCTTTTTCATGCACCCACAGTGCTGATAAAAGAGCTTGGCTTTGTCAATTCCTGTTACAGCAGGGCACTTACCTGATTGTGGTCAGGCCTTTTCATGCTGTTCATCATCACTTACCTGCTTAAGGCCAGCAGAGACAAACCTTTGTGCTCTCTTTTCCCAGGTGGTGAAAGCATGTAATGAAGGTGTCCGGAAGATGAGCCGAACAGAGCAGATGATCAGCATCCAGAAGAAGCTAGAATTCAAGATCAAGGTATAAGCACAGGCTGGACAGTTTTGTGTCACTGTCTGCACTTTGCAGACAACCTCCAAAGGGGCTGCTGCAGTCACAGCACCTCTGTGTGCTCAGTGCACACCCACTGCAGAGGCTGGGCAGCACCAAGGCCAGTGTGGTGTGCACATACACAGGTGGGACACTTGGCATCACCTCTCCTGTGCACTGTGCTCCTGCTGCAGCACTCAGGTCTGGCTCTTACCTCTCTTCAAAATGCAGGTCAGTTTTCAGCTGCTATTTTACCTACAAAATATGTTAAAGATAGATAAAAGCTACAAAGCAAAATACTTTAAAAATGAAAAATACCCAAACAAAGACTGTCCCACAATTTAAATTCTTTCCTGTACTTATGCTTTGTGTACAGTCTCTAAATACCTGCTGCTGATCTGTTTCAGCTCCATTGAGGGAATATTTAGGGGTGTCTGATCAGATCTCAGTTGATACATACCATGAAATTTCAATGCTGAGTACAAAGTTGTCATTTTTTTTCTTGAATGCTATAGAGATTTTTCTCAGGTCTGCTTCATAAACTGTAAGGATCATATTTAACTTCCGAGCAATCTTTTTATGTACATGAACAACCAAAACAAAAAAATTTTATAGAGCACTTTACCAGTGTGTCAGGGCTAGACCACAGTCCACAGGACAGTAGAAGATCAGGGAAGCCACTCAGTTGCTCCACCTCTTGTAAAGCTGAGGCCATAATGACAGGCAGGAGCTGGTTCATCTCTGGAGCAGATCTGCCTTGGGAACTGGCACAGGTAGGGCTCTTCTGGGGAGAAGAGTACAGGGAGTTGAAAAGAAAGATTGTGCCACCATGCATGTGATAAGCACTGGGAGTGAAGGTAGAAAGAGTGACAGTTATACAGGTATTTTTCAATATTTCAGTCATTTGGAAATGTAGTATTCTTCTAGTACAAGATGTGCTTTGTTCTGGGCTTCTTGGTTTTAGCACAATATGTGTTGAAATTTCAGCAGAAATGTTGTGGTAGATGCATGGACAGCATCTCCTCCTGACAGGGACAGACCCAGCCAGAGGAACCCTGTTTAACCTTGGGCTTTTTTAGCCAAAAGGCCAAATTTGTTGTTTTAAAAGTCAGCCTTACTGTTTAGGAAAGTTCAGCCCAGATGACAGGATGTGTCAGAGAGAGATCAGGGCATAGGCTGTTGTTTCATTCCAGCAGTTGGCACTCTAGCATTGCCATCCTTAAAATATCTGTCCATCCTCGGGCTCCTGCTGTACCCTTGTCCAACTTCTGTCACGCTGTGCTGGCTGTGTGGATGGCAGAGCACACTGGCCTCTCTTGCAGCTCTGCTCCAGCCTCTGCAGTGCAAGTTGTGGTGATGGGAGCTCACCACCCTTCCTTCTGCATCTCTTGGGGCTTTCAGCATCATAACCACTTGAATCCATGGGGTTTTGCTGCTTTCCTAAACTTTGCTATCTTTTCCTCCCTTCTAGTCTGTACCCATCATCTCTCACTCCCGCTGGCTGCTGAAGCAGGGGGAACTGCAGCAAATGAATGGTCCAAAGACATCACGAACACTTCGCACCAAGAAACTCTTCAGAGAAATCTATCTGTTCCTTTTCAATGATCTGCTGGTGATTTGCCGGCAAATTCCGGGGTGAGTGCAAAATCCAGGTAGTACACAGGATACTTCATTAGTTCTTTTGTCCCAGGTTTATCCATCCTATGATGCTGTGACCCCATCCTGTCCCTCAGGCACAGGCACATCCCTTGGCCTGACATGCCATGACTCCCTCCAGCAGTCACCTTACCTTTGAGCACAGCTGACTCTTCATGGGTGGCACAGCTCTCTCCAGCTGAAAATTCATGGCCAACAGGAGTTAAACGGATCCCAGGGCAGATCTGCCAGCAGAGTGACTATGCATCCAGCAGTTTCTGCAGGGTGGCAGTGAATTACATTGGCTGGTGAGCTGACCCTGGAGACCTGTCTTCCTGTCAAGGAGGGATTTTTTATTCATTGCTTCCTGAAGAACAGCTCAGATTTAGTCAGTTAAAACGCTAAGAAAGCCGACTAGAAAGTTAGAGTAGCAGGGAGGGGTATAAATTTTGGCCTGAGGCCAGCAGTTATATCTGACATGGTGTAACCTGCCTGAGGAGGATGTTGTTGTGTTGAGGACTGTGTCTTGTGCAAGCAGACACTGGTGGAACACAGCAGCAGAGAACAGCACGCCCTTTGTGGCATGAATTAGACCCACTGGTAGGGAGCATCTTGCCCTTCCACTGTTCCTAACGAACGTGTCGCCGCAGTGTCTGTACACTGGGAAATGTTTTGCTTCTGTGGCAACTTGTATCCAGAAAACACAGAGGCTCTTCATAAATAGGAATGAATTAAGCCTCACAATCCCCTTTGAGGGAGCGCCATCTGTGTTTTGGACATGGGGAGCTCAGACAGAGCAAGCAACTTGTTCCAGGCCATGAGGGCTGCCCAGGGCAGAGCCTGGAGAGGGTTCCTTGCTTTGCAGTGGGTTTTTATAGCCACACGCTCATCCCATCTCACAGCAGGACATCTTTTCTCTTCCTTCCATGCAGCAGTTCCTGCTCTGTGTCCTCAGTACAGTTCTGGGTGGCTGAACTCTTAAGTCTCCTGCAATAACCACAGTTTTTCCTAATCTCTCTAACCTCTCCCAGGGACAAGTACCAAGTGTTTGACTCTGCTCCCCGAGGGCTTCTTCGGGTAGAGGAGTTAGAAGATCAGGGGCAGAGCTTGGCCAATGTCTTCATCTTGAGGCTGCTAGAGAACGCAGATGACCGGGAGGCCAGCTACATGCTGAAGGCATCATCCCAGTGAGTACCAGCCACCCTGCTATCCCTCAGCAGTGCTCTCTCTCCCTACATCCTGCCTTCATGGGCAACAGCTGTCCAGGCTTTCCAGGGATGGGCAGGGGGGGATCCCACTGCTGCAGCTGAGCTGGCCCTACCAATCTCTCTGCCCAGCATAACTCCCCTGAGGCTGCTGAAAGCCCCAAAGCTACTGGTCATCCAGGCAGGTTTCTCTGCTGTATGGTGTATTTGAGACCTCTGGGGTGGTGAACAGACAGGCAGTCCCTGTTCTGGGACAGGGAGGTCAGAAATCAGCCCAGGCACCAGGCCCCAGCTGATTTACAGACTGCAGCATATTCAGAAAGTAAAACCAAGCAGGATATACACTCACACAGTCCAGTGGCTCCACTGACTCACAAGAATCATGGCCATGCCTGACCAGCCCTGTGGAGCAAAGTGTCTCCTGTTTGTGGGTGAAGGTGTGAGAAAAGGCTACTTCCCCCATGTCTCCACAGCCAGTGCTAATCTTGTGCAGCCCTTCTGCAGCTCAGGGCCTCCTTGTCTCCCTGGATACAGATTTTCTGGCTCACTGATTTTTCACTTCAGGCTCCAAAAAGCTCAGGCTGGGCAAATGATTCAGCTGTGCTAGCACTGACCTAATTGTTTTGGAGCACAGGGCAGGGCTTTCTCACTGACCCAGGCATTTCCAGGCCCACATTTTCTAGCCACCAGCTAAACAGCTCCTGGAGACAATGCACATCCCCAGGCTGATGTTGTCTGCTGTTAGCAGGCTGGTGTTCATCATCCACATTCCTAAATGAACAGCAGCCCCGGGGTTGCACCCTGACCACCACCACCACAGCATCAGCATCAGGACAATGAGCCTCCAGTACAGTGAAGCTGCACCTTCTCCCCAGACATATGGCTGCAGCTCTGCTGCACTGAAAATAGAGATGTCAGTCACACTATGCAGGGCAAGCGCACGTGTGACGTCTGTGAGGCTTGGCTGTGCAGCAGTGATAAACCAGGCCAGGATTTGCTCAGCTCAGGGCAGGCACTTGCAGGTCCATGCTCTGCATCCTGTCCCATCTTCTAGGTGGCCACAGCAGGTATGTGATCATGAACATGGCTTGCCAACAGGTCTTGAGCACTGAAATGTGACACAGCAACTGCTGAAGGCTGCTGTTTCAGAGATGCAGGGATGATGGAGGTAGTACTGGGCACAGACTGGAAAACTAAACACTTAGAAGAGACAAGTGGGAGCCAAATAGAGACTTCTGCATCTCTTCTACAGCTCTTGCAGCTCTTGGATCAGGCAACAATGCTGCTCAGTGGCAACTTGCAGTTCATGCCCTGGGTGGGCTCTGCCAGGAGCTAACACTTTATTTGGACACAACCAGGTCCACCGATAGAACTGGAGTGTGGGTGGGCTCCTTGCAGGCTGTGAGGATCTGGGCACTGTAAAGCTCTGTAAGGATCTGTGTGCAGGGCCAGCATGCAGACAGGGCCACAGGCATGGCAAGACTCTGGGTTTGACCTCTACATGTTATAGCTCCTCTGTGCTCAAGGCCCTTGTCTTGCATGTGATGGGACCTGCAGGTGTTTCCACTGGTCCTTGGCATTGTTCTTCATACCTAAAGTATAAAGTATTCCCAGCCCTACAGATCAACCTGCCAGCACTTTAGCACTTTGCCCTTTTAGGCCCCTCTCCTCCCTGAAGACACTCCATGGCTTTTCATGTGTGTCAAGCTCAGGCTTTAAAATGACCTGAGAAGGTAGAAAACTCTGGCTCTCTGGCAGATGGAAGCACAGCTGGTCCTCCAGGCAGGAGCTGGAGCCTGTGCAAATGAACTGCCCCATTTCCTCGTGGGGCTGAGGGAAGCCTGAGGGGAGCCAAGCCTGGGACTTCTCCAGCATTTGTGAGATCTTCACCCTCTCAACTGCAGGTCCAGGTTTTGCAGCATGCTGTTCACATGGGTCTTGTTGCCAAGCAAGTGGTACCTTTGGTGTGCTGCAGTGCTCTTCTGCAAGGGAATTAGTCAGCTCTGCCCTTTAAATGTTCCTACACAGCAGTTGTGGGAATAAATGGTTCCTGTAACTGCTTATCTCCCAGAAAAACTGCTCCTGTTGACCAGCCCAGCCACGAGCTGCCTTTTCTTGCTACTTCTCAGAGAATGCTAGGCCCCCCACCTTGCTGCTGGCTCTTGACAACAATGCTCACAGAGGGACCCTCCCCGAGAGGGACCATGCTGCCTCTGGGGGACAGCCAGAGCTGTGCAGCAGGGCCCAGAGCACTGTGTCACATGTGGCATCCCAACTGGGGTGTGCAACACTGGGGCTCAGCATCACCACTGCACCCAGGACCCTGGAGGGGCAGGCAGGAAAAGGCTGGGAGGAGGAATATGAAGTCCAGAACTATCTGGGCAGAAGAACTAGAGCCCTTACAACTCGTGCATGTTCACAGCTTTGGTTTGTCTCCCCTATCCAGGAGTGAAATGAAGCGCTGGATGATTTCACTAGCCCCAAACCGGAGAACCAAATTTGTTTCATTTACATCCAGACTTGTTGGTAAGAGACACAGTATGGGAGCTGGGAACTCTTCACCCCTACCCCAGGGCACCTTATTCTGCCTGGTCTCAGTGCAGCCACATATCTGGGACCTATGCCAAAGCTGAGCCCTCTCCCCAGGCTGCCCTCCTTTTCCACCACCAGTACCTGCTTGTCTCTGGGCCTGGCCCTGACCTCAACCCCTCCAACCTGGGCTGGGCTGCACCAGCACTTTCCCTCCCATCCAGGCTGCTCATGGCTGGCACCACTGTGGTGGTGACATGAACCTGGCTCCCTTCCCAAGAGTTGCTTCCCCAGTACCTGTGGCAGGGGCACTCCCTGGCTTCCTCAGAGACCCTTACCAGATCAGAGGGACCATGTGCAGAGCTCATGGGGCTACAGCCACCCAAGCTGTGCTGTTCTTCAAGGGGCTCCATCCCAGTCTGTCCCTCACTCTTGCCCTGTTTCTTGGCAGACTGCCCACAGATCCAGTGTGTCCACCCGTACGTGGCCCAGCAGCCTGATGAGCTCTCTTTAGAACTGGCTGATGTCCTCAACATCCTGGACAAGACAGATGATGGTATGGGGATGGGATGGGGGTGGGCTGGGAGTCCCTGTGGAAGGATGGGCTTGCTGCAGGCAGGCAGTTGTGAGTGTCTCCCTCCCGCCAGGGAGAGGCTCTGGCATCAGCATCACAGACAGAGAAGGAAGTTACTGCCTTCTCCTAATAGCCAGCCCAGGTTGCCTAAGTTGTGGCAGCACTGACACAGCCTCCCAGCACCAGCTGTGGGCCATAGTAGAGCTAGCACAGCCACTCCAGATATAACCCAGTGTTATTCTTACCTTCATGATGCCTCACAGCCATGTGATCCTGCTCTCCGGGGTACTCTTGTAGCTAGTGGTCTCAGTCACATTGGATGTCTGCTGGGGAGCACTCCTGTAGCTCCAGGGACAGCAGAGGGCATTTGATGGCAGCAGTGCCTGTGTTCTGCTGGCATCCCTTGAGCCAGCTGTCCGCATATGATGCTGCTCAGATGGGAAGGCCTCCTTGCTGGATGGACAACCTGGGTCTGCTCAGGCCTCTGAGTAGCTTCCAGAAAGCTCTGCCAGCTCCAATGGCTCTTTCCAGCACAACTAGGAGCAAGTGCAGGAGCAAGGGCCAGTCCTTCCCCACTTATGCCTGTCTCTGTCTGTACTCAGGCTGGATATTTGGGGAACGTCTTCACGACCAGGAGAGGGGCTGGTTCCCCAGTTCTATGGGGGAGGAGATCCTGAACCCCAAAATCCGAGCCCAGAACCTGAAGGAGTGTTTCCGGGTGCACAAGTCAGATGACAGTCAGAGAAGAAAACTGGGCAGCAGAAACCGCCAATGACCACCGGCATCTCCAAGCATCTGGAGTGCCTCAGAGAGGCAGAAGACAGAGGCTGCCAGCTGGGAGGAGGTGGCAGCTGTGGGACACTATGGGGGACCTGGTGCACTGGACGAGGCACACAGACCCATGAACAAACAGACTGTCATTGCTAGGCCCTCCAGAAGCACTGGTCCTTTCCAGGAGATCAGTGCTTTAAACTGTAAATAACCCTTTTCCAAGTGTTCTGTAAAGCCCCAGAGAGCACGAGCTCAACGGACACTGCCTGAAGGCCACCAGGTGCTGGCCAGATGAGCCACATGTGCTGGCTTGGGCTGGCTCAGGCTGCTTGGGAAAGGCAGTGGCCACAAACATGAGCAATTGATATCACCTGGTTTAAGCATTAACAGCTCTTTGCTACCTTCCAAGTCTGGAGTGCTCTGAACCCAGCATCTCACAGGAGCAGAACTGAGGTCAAGCAGCAGTCTCAGCTCTCTCAGAGCTATTGACAACAGGCTGGGATGAGCCCCAGGAACTCCACCACCCTAGTCCTGCTGTGAAGCTGCTGGGCTCCTTCTCACAGGCAGACCCTCGATCTGCTTCCAGTCAAATGCTCTGCAGTGCTCCACACTCAGCTTTTCTCCAGCAGCATCCCAGCCTTGCCAGCCCTAACCCACACCTGCCTGACAACCTCGAAGCACATCTGGACACTGTGCCATGGCTCAGCCCCCTCTACCACAGCCTTCCTCCTTCTGCAGGGCCACTGCAGAACCCCAGCATCATGTCCTTTCCTGGTTGATTGTGCACTTGTGGTCTTTGCTACGCCCTGCTGCTGAGGCCAGAGCAGGGGTGGCTGTGCCAGCGCCGTCTGGCACACCACACGAACCACCGGAGCAGCAGCAGCCCCAGCTGCCACACAGCAGGTGAGTGACCTTAGCTGGGAGCTGCTGTCCTGTGTGCTCTGGGAGGCCCAGCAACTGCTGCTTGCATGCTTGTAACCCACCCCACCAGCCTCCCTGTACAGGCTCACCTCCGTGTATATATGCAAGTCTTGTGGCCAGCAGAGCCAGCTCATCACTCCTTCCAGCTGTGGCACTGAGCAACCCATGAAGCCCTGGGCTCAGCACTGAGTGCAGCGTGGGGGACAGATCCACAGCAGCCATCCCTTGTTCAACAGTCCCACACGTGGCTGAGGGCCTCTCAGCCACAAGCTGGGCCCTGGCTGTGGCCAGCATCCATTAGGGAAATCAATTTTTTGGCACCTTTCTGTAACACGGCAAAGAATTGTCTTCCAGGCATTGTAGCCTGTGCTGATTTACACTCTGGCTGTGCCACGGTTGTGCTCAGAGAGGGGACAGAGAGCAGCTGCCAACAGAGCCACAAAGAGGCCACGGGTATGGACAGGAGGAGCACAGCCATGCCAGCAGGAACCTGGGGAGAAAGCAGGACGCTTGGAAGCTGTGAAGGGAGGCTGTGGAACTGCTCTTTGGACTACGTGGTGTGTGCAGTTTGAGGCTGAACACAGCTGAGGTGGGTTCCAAGGCTGACCCTACTGACACCACAGCCTTGGGCCAGCCAGACCAGAGCCAGCACCGAGGACCAAAGTGGTGGGAGCCACAGCAGTGAAGGGGGAAGAAGGCATTCTTCACTCAGGCCCAGGTCAGTGCCACCACATTAGCACGTGACAACAGCCAGCAGGGCTGTGCTGCCTTGGCCACCTGTGGGAAGTTCATACCAGCCAGCAGTTCCCAGTCACCAGTCACTGCCCAGCCTCAGAGCTCGGCCAGGAAGGACTTGCAGCCTCCAGTCTGCTGCATGGAGCAGATTTAATGGGGACAGCCCAAGCCAGGTCCATCCAGCAGCAGCCCACAGTCAGCTTTCTGAGACAACCAAACCTCCAGCTCAGGATCCAAACCTTGCAACGGCCACAAATTCACAGTGCAAACGCCAGAGGAGCTCCAGCTCTAGGAATTCCTTAAAATTACCTGAGAAATCGCCACATCTCACAGCATCCAGCTCTGCAACCCAGCAGCCAGCCCAGTCCAGCACAGGGCTTGCCTGGCATGTTTCTCACAGCACAGAAATGCTCCCTTGCCCATCAGATGTTTCACCAGCTCACCGTAGCCAGGATGCCAGCTCCTCACTGCACTTCTTCAGGGAGAGGGGCTCCGTGCTGCTGTGCCCTGTCCCATCACTCACCCCTGAGCCCTGGGATTGCTCCAGCCCCTCCTGCTCTGCTGCGATTCCATAGGACTCCAGAACCCAGGCACAGGCTGTGCCATTTCCACTGAACTGCATCCAGTGTTATTTCCTCAGACCCAGCCCTGCACGCCTCCATCTCAGTGATCTCCAGTGTTGTACAGGGCCAGGCCTGGGGCCCACAAGCACCGGCTGGAGCCCCCCAGCCCCTGCCAGGCTGCCTCAGCGAACTGAGGGGAACTTCTTGTTGTCTGGTTTTTCCGTGTGATAAAATGTAGCTGAGCAAGCCAGCGCCAAAACACTCGTGTGTCTCCTTCCTCCCCCAAGCTGATCACTTGTCTCCTCCCCTGGGGTGCAGCTGGCCCAAATGCAGTGGGTCAGAATGGGCTTGCACATGAACTTGGGGTGACTTATATCCTCGAACAACCCTTCCCTAGGAAAGGTGTGCAGGGTGATACACTGTTACCATCACCCAGATTAGACCCAGACGGGTTCTTTTGAGCTCCCACAGTTCCTCCTGAGTGGGGCTGACAGGCCCTGCCCAGATGTGTGCCACCCAGGAGACAACACACGTACCAAGAGCAATGAGCACTCGATGCAGCCTGGCTGCCCAGCACAGGGCCTGCATGCTTTTCCCATATCCTTGGCACCATTTCTCCCAGGGCCCCAGGCAGACAGTTCAGGAGCAGCTGAGGGCTGGAGACAGGCTGGTTGTGTAACAGAAAAATGTTTTATTGAGTTCAGGAGGCCGAGAACTTTCTCAGTGTGATGACAACCAAGGCCACAAGCACAGACGTACCCAGGAGGGAGGCAATAACAATGGCACCAATAGCTCCGGGCCCCAGTGAGCCTGCAGGAAGAGAGAAAAAGGCACGAGGTCAGCAGAGGCAGTGGGGCCCAGATGGGAAGGGCTGCAAGGATCACCCCACACCCAGCATGTCCCCAGGCATGAGGCCACACTCCTGTCCCAGAGCTCCCTGCACTGGCCATGTCCCAGGTGTCATTCTGTGCACTTTGGGCAGGAGGCTGTAACCAGCCACCACCACCTCAGCCAGCTCCCAGTGACAAGGACAGCTGCCACAAAGTGGGTCAGTGGTGCCCAGCTTTCCTGCTAACACACTGGGAGAGCTGCTTCACTTGCAGCAGGATCACATCTCAGCTGCTGCTCGCTGTCAGTCAGGAGCCACAAGCCAGGAAAGGTATTCATGCTCCCTGTTCAGGGAGCTCCTGGCACACTCTGTCCTGCAGAGCCCTACCTACATTCAGGGCAGGTGACTGCCATGACAGGTCATAGGGCAGGGAGAAGAGTCTTGGATCCATCTTGGGGCTGGCAAGAGCTCCACAGCAGAGGTTTTTCACCGTGGAAGTTTCCATCAGTAGGCAATAAAGGCAACCCTCCCCCTCCCCAGCAGTGTGGCTGTAACCCCTCCCGGGAGGTGACAGGCCCACAGGGAGCAAATCCGTGAGGACGTCCCAGGCTGCCGCGGGAGCGAGCCGCGGGCAGTCCCTGTCCAGCACTCACCGTCCCCGGTGTCCAGCCGGTGCAGGTGGGTGGTGTCCTCGGGCTCCAGCTCGGAGGTGAACGGGGGGAAGGCAGTGGCATCCGACAGCCGGGCGGTGCTGGTGGCAGTGTCGAAGGGACCGGCTCCAGAGGGCAGCTCGGGCGGCTCGTTCCAGAGGGTGGGGACCGCGTCCTGCGGGTACTCTGCTGGAAGAGAAGCACCCACGGGCAGGGGGGGCCCGCTCAGGCTACTCGTGACAGCCACAGCTCAGCAGGTCCCTGGGCTTCAGCTGCCTGCCAGGTGCCCCCGGGGAGGATGAAGGGGGACCTGAGGGCTGAGAACCCCGGTGTGGCCGAGCCCTCCTCCGAGGGGACACCACCTCCACTGAGCAGCCACACCCAGAGCAGCCAAAGGCAACCTGCTTCTGTGGCAACCTGGAGTACTCAGCACACACGGGACAACACAGAGTGCCCCAACACCCTGCAACCTCTGCTCGTGCACAAACATGAACATCCACAGCTGGTTTACTCATGGATGCCTTGGGACTGGGCTGGGAAGGGCTGTCACACTGCCACCAGGCAGAGGCCACCAGGCCACCTGTGCTGGCCAAGTTCACAGCATCTCAGGGCCCTTCTGTCCTGCACCACCAGCCCATGCAGTGCAGGATGCTGGTGGTGCTGGCACAGCACAGGACATGGCTCCCCCAGACAGGACCCCAGAGCCTCAACTTCCCCCTGCTGCACCCCCGCCACACCGGGGAGATGAAAGCAGCCTGGGTTCTGTTTAATGTTACCACTCGTCTCCTGTTATTCCTTCCTGCCGTGGGTCAGAGAGCAAGCCAGAGAGCCCTCCCTGTGTGTGGCTCACCAGTGCTCCCTGTCAATGCCCAGCCTTGTTAAGGTGGGCTCTGGCAGGAGCAGGAGACATTCCACAGCTCCCTGCCGAAACCGCTGGGAATGTTGCACTGGGATGGGGAAAAAAACGAACAACATTCACTGCCAGGGCCCTCCTGAACTGACACAATGGTTATCAGGACTGGGGAACAGGGAGTCAAGAGCTGGAGCAAGCAGCCATGGCTCCCTGGGGCAAGGCACAGAGGTATCCCAGAGCACCCCAACTCTGGCCTGGGAACCTTGGTGTACCAGGGACACTTGAAGACTTGTCCCAGGCTCTCTGTGGCCCAGGAAGAGAGATGGCAGCAGCACATCTTGGCAGTACCAGCCCCAGCTTTAAGTGCCCAGAGCCACCCTTGTCTCCTGTGGACAGAAGGTGCTGTCGGGGGAGAGCAAAGAATCCTCATTAATGGGCTGTACCACAATTTGTTCTCCCTTAAAATCCCTCCCCGGAATAGGGAGGGCCAAAACACTCACCTTTCCTGCTGGTACAAACCCACTGAGAACTTACTGCAGGGTTTGCATCAGAGTAGCTCCCACCATTGCCAGAGCTCTTCCACTATCTTGGGAACACAGCAAAGTTCTGGACTAGTTTTGAAAGCTCTTTCTACAGGCAGAAAAGCTACAGGGTATCCAGTGAGACAACTGCCAGGTTTAACCCTGGCCAAGGAGCACCGACAGAGAGAAGTTCCCAGTGCAGCCTGTGCCAGTTAGAGCCAGGCAGGAACCCAGACAAAGGTGGGTGTAGCAGAGAAGCTGTGTCCTCACACACTTGGAACATCCATGGTGTCTGCACCTCAGGTGGCATCCCAGCTCCCCTGTACATGCACACAGAGGTTTGTGCTCCACAAGGCCTCCCCACAAACACCCAAGCCTTTGCAGGGCCCTTCCCAGCCTGTGCTGCAAAACCAACCAGCAGAGCTGAAGACTCATATTCCATCCCATGGCTCTTCCATAAAGTGCCATTTCCAGTGGATCTCTCTACTTTAAATCCTGTGGTTTCACAGCCAGAGAATGGAACACGAGGAAATACAGAATTCAGTGAGCAAAGGTAGTTAACACAGGAGAGAACTGAGCAAAGCTGGGCTATTTAGCTGGCAACAGTGGCATGAGGAAGTTGTTGGTTTAGGAACAGACCAAACATATGGAATGCTTTGGAAGCCCTGGTTCCAGGCTGCTTTTGTAAGGGAGAAACTCCACACAGAAGAGCCACACTCCAGCCGTGACCTTCCTGACTCCGTCAACACCCCCCAGACCAGAACCAACACTGCTACTGTCCCCACCTGGGAGAGGAACACAATGCTGGGAAGACATTCTTTCCCAAGAATGTTGTTTTTTTTGTTTTTTTTTTCTCCAGAGGTGTGTATGCCTTGCGTGTGACCAGGGACTGGTGTTAGCTCAGATGATCTGTAACAGATGCAGGCACCATCCAGGGAAACTGTATGACCTGGGCTGGGTCTTCCCAATCCCTGCTCTCCAAGGGATGAGGAGGGAGCATTATCTCTTCTAACCATAGTGCAAAGGTCCCACAGGTGCCACCAGACCCAGAGGTGCCAGACAGTCTCTCTTGTTCTCAGCGCATCTAACTCCTGAAAAATTTCTGGCAGTTCTCTTTAAGCAGGGCACAGAGCTCATTTTTGATAGCCAAATACAGAAGAAACAGTCAAATTCATTTACAATCTCTGTGATTTTTAAAAACTTGGATGGCTGTGGATATATATTTTGTTAATTCCCCTCATCCAACTGACACACACTTTCAGTCTGCCCACACAGAAAAGGCAGAATGTGCTTAACATGCATTTGCTGTCCTGAGTTCTTGTGGTTTTACCCTACCAGCACTTCAGCCCAGGGAAACACAACCCCTTTCAGTCAGCTCTGGTGCCTCAGGAGCAGTTGTGAGCTCAGAGGCAGCAGCGGATTCCTGCACACACATGGAGTGAAATTCCTGCAGCTGAGCCTCCCCAGGAGCCAGGGCTCACTGCTGCTCCCCTTCTCAGCCCCTCCATGCTGCTGGAGCAGGTGCCAAGGGCCCGGCTGTGGGCACACAGGGGGGAACACAAAAGGAGAGGCAGGTTCCTCCAGAGCCCATTGCTGCAGCCTGGGAGAACACATGCTCTGAACCAGCACTGCTCTCTCCATGTCTCTCCTTTGATTTTCCCTCCTAACCTAAAAGCTCATGCCTTCACATGCCTCCACTCCTCCAGCTGAGAAGCCCAAGCACACATCCAACTATCCTCATGCACCCAGCAGGTTTCTTTGACAAGCAGAGGTTTCACACCTGCTTCCCTGACAGTCCCAATGGGTGTCAGCCACACAGCTGCTGGCTGGGAGTGGCAGATCTCTAACAGACCCACATCAAATGCCACAACCCCATTTCAGTCCCCTGGTAAAAGCAAGAAAAGTGATGGGAAGGAGAGTTTGTGTCAGGTACTAAACCCCAACACATGCACACTGTTAGTAAGTTTTTATGTCTCCAAGTGAGACACAAGGGCCTTTTCCAGCCATCTGTTGGACAGAATCTGGAGAGATTCTATCTACAGGCAGGGGACCCAGTTCAGGAAGTTCAGTTCTGCTGCTGATGCTTTGGGTGACCAGCACCAGTCCTGCCCTTCCCAGGCTCAGTTATTCTGTGCACGAGCAGGAGACCAGGATCTAAACAGGATCTACAGAGAAGGCAGCACCAGCGTGGCCAGGCCTTCCTGCCCACACTGCTGCTGTCATTCTGACTGTGAGGAGGGGGATGTGGCCTGTGAACCTCAACAAGTGCCTCAGTGACAGCTCTGGAGCTGGCAGCCCTTCCCAAAGGGAAAGGGAAAGCTGAGGGGAAGCTCCATGGCCATGAGGCAAGAAACATCAATCTTAACTTTGTGTGTGAAAACACTCAAACACGCTGCCATCTCCAGGGAGCGAGTGCAACCAAGAGCTGGAAACTAAATATCAAAGGTAAAGTACTGCATGGCTTTCCTGTTCACCCAAGAACTTTGTAGAAATAAGAACTAGCAAGAAACACTCAAAATACATCATCTACCACAAGACCAGATGTTTAATACTGGGAGAAAGCCATGCATTAGCTGTGCTGCCATCAGTCTCAGGACCAGTCCTACCTCCAGAAAACTCCTGTGGTGCACTCACATGGTTTGCTTGCCCTGGTGGGACTTGCCAGGGCCACA
The DNA here is from genome assembly GCF_036417665.1 of Passer domesticus. NCBI lineage: Eukaryota > Metazoa > Chordata > Aves > Passeriformes > Passeridae > Passer > Passer domesticus. The sequence goes on from NC_087484.1 coordinate 18,943,133, forward strand.
TGGAAGGGCTGCCAGGCTGCTGAGGCACACGAGTGACCCAGTGCCAGCTGCTCCAGAGGGAGGGAAGCCTCCAGGCCCTGGCACAAATGAGCTCTTCCTCACAATTAGCTGTCTCAGCACTGAAACACAAGCTGAGGGCAACTGTTGCTTTCAGACTAACAGTAAAAGCCTTTTCATGAGATACACAGTTGGAGAACACTTAGGAGAACAACATGCAATAATCTTATTGGCATTTTACTGGAGATGGAACTGGACAAAACGGACTAAAATTATTAGAGTGTTTTGCAGAAGGCCAGGTAGTTGATGGCAGCTCTTCCTTCCCACATGTTGACACTACAAATTGTCTTATTTTAGGGAAATCTCTTTGCTGCACTGTCTTCTTCCTGTCTCCAGCACAGATTACTTATAACTGAGATGAGGAAATGGGAAGAAAAGATCAGTTACCATGAAGAAATACATTATGAGTTTTCCAAGTGATGCAGTGGCCAGTGGAACTCCCGGCACATGGGCCCAGATCTAGAGGGATGACAGCAAAGGCAACTTGACAAAACTGCTAGTTCCAAATACACACATGATTCAGAAGCCGATGCCTTGCAAAGGCTTTGTGCTAACTTGCACCTCATTTGGGGCTCTGAATCTATTACAGGAATTGAAACTGGGTTTGCTGATAGGAAAAAAAAAATCAGCTCTTCACAATCCTCCTGTGCTTTAGGCCTACATGCCACGTGGGTTTGGAGAAAGAGGAAGTGAAGAAGGCTAAGGTTTGTCACAAATCCTTGAGCTGGCTGTTTTCTGCTGCACCCAGATGATGTGGACAAAGAGGGTTAAAGATGTGCTTGGTTGCCTCCCCATCTTTGACAAATGTGTTGTTGGAAAGAGAAGTTCATGTCAGAGCCCTGACCATGCTGTCCAGGAAATCAGAGCAGCTGAGCAAGAGCCAGCAGGGAGAGCAGCCTCATCCTGGGCATGGGGCCTGCCTGCCCCCAAGGTCAGCCCTCTCCGAGGCAGCGCCGCTCCCGCTCGCTCTGGAGCTCTGCTGGGGACAGTCAGAGGTGCTGGGACCAAAGGGCAGGGGCTGGTGAACTCTGAGGCCAGCAAGGGGCTGTCCAGCCCCAGGTGGCCACGGCAGGCACGGGGCCAGGGCAGGGCTGAAAGGAGCCTTCAGCAGCAGCACAAAGGGCAGCCTGTGGAGGGCAAGGCCAGGAGCTCCGAGTGCAGCAAGGCAGAGCTGCTGCGGTTCTGATGGATACTAAGTAAACTTGTTTACAGAAAGGCAGGGCTGTGTGTTATGTGCTGAGACCAGAGGGCTGTCTGTGTGCCATTCCCCTCTTTGTCTGCACCAGGCCGGAAATTTCCTTTTCTAATGGACTAAAAGGCAGAAAAAGTTCCACTGTTCCTCAAAGCACCTGTACTGGGGGCAGGAACTCTCCATGCAGCAGAGAATCATTCTGCTCCTGGGATGGTTCATTGTCCAGGCTGGTTCCCTCCTGTCCTCTCTGAGGGAACCTGTTAGAGGCCTTACGTCTCTGAAGCACTGCAGAGAAAGCACAGAATCTCTCCTACACCCCAAGATCTGAATGCTGCACTCCCCAGTACAAAGCCCTTCCAGCCTCACTGCACAAGCACAACTCACCCAGTGTAAGGATCGAGTAAACTTGGGAGTGCATCACAGGAGCAAAGGGACACAGGGAAGCAGCACCAGGCACTAACCACAGCTGCAATGCCACAGCAAGCACATGGAAAAGCTGGCAAGGACTGGGGCCAGAGCAAATGCACCAAATACTGGAAATTTAAAACAGTGTAGAAGAGATCCCAGCTTGGAGAGGAAGCAGATTGAATTCTCACTGGAAATCCATCACTTCTGCAGAGTGAAATACTGCTAATGATTAAGAAAAGATCTGCTATGGGGGAAGAGCATGGCCAGTGCTTCTGAGAGCAAAAGCAAGGCACAAACTGAAACTTTGCTAAAATGATTAATGTTCCACGGCATTAAAAGTACACAGTTTGAGAAGGGAAGTATCCACTTTTTAGTGTTCATTTCTTAGTTACTTTGAAGGTTTCCCTTCAAAGAAGGTGTCTTAGAAGGAGAAGATACCAGCTGCACTGATTCTGCTCCTCCACCCACAGATGTTCCAGCCAAGCACAGCAGTGAATTTCCCTACCCATATGGAAGCTCCTTCAAAAAGAATTCCATAATTTGATCTGCTAGACAGCTGGCCACATCTCCCTGTGAGGCAAGATGCTCAGAAGAAACTGCGAGAGAACTGCAAAACAACATTGCTCCGGGTCTTGGAAGGCAGGACAGAAATTGATGAAAACAAGTGCTGTGCCTGTTATCTTGGCCCTAGCCATCTCTTCAGCCTCGCCTCCATGGCAAGAAAGGCTCTGGGGGAAGCAATTCCCCGTAAGAGCTTCCACCTGTATGCTCAGAGCCCTCAGTGCAGGGGGTTTGGACATCAGTTTTTTCCCAGTTGTAAAACCCACCTCAGACCTGCAGCCTTTGAAGCTGTGCCCCAGGCTCCCTGCAGCCAGCACAGCTCTGCTGAAGGCAGGAGCAGATAAAGCTGAAATTAATCACAATCCCCAAAACAACAGTGCCTTACACAACAAGCATCTCTCCCATTCTTCTTCCCATCACCCCACTGAAAGCAAGTCAGAGCCAGGCACCTTTCCAGCACTGCCCTGGTACCCCAGCTCCAGAGCAACCCTGTGAGGATGCACACCTTGGCTTTGGACTGAGCTTTTCATGGACACTTCCCTAGTTGTGCCTAAAGCAGCTGTTGTGCTCCACTGTAGTAGAGAGCACAGAAGGAACCAGGAACAGGCACACAGGCTTTAGCCAAAGAAAAATGTTTCTTTCCATAACTAACTTCTTCCTGCTATTAAAGGCTGAGGGACAGCCTGTCCCATCAGCCACTGAGAGGTTTTCAGTCTCCTACTGATTTATGTGTCCACAGATCCCCCAAACACCCATGCTCACAATAGGTGCTACTGCCATTCTGCTTAGGAAAAGTTAAAGGATTTTCTCCACTGAAAATATATTCCTGCTCACCAGCAGCCACTAAAGCTTAAGCAATTACAATTCAATACATATTTAGGGATGTTTTCAGAGAAGGGAGAAGAGAGAGGGGCAGTGTAGGAAAGGCTCTCCCATGCTTTTGGGCTTTAAATGCAAGCAAAGCTCCTTACCTGCCAGCACAGCAGGGACCAGGATGCTGCAGAGCGTTAGCAGGACCAGCCGAAGGACTCTGTGGTAGGGCATGGCTTCCCTCAGGAAAAGCATCAGCAGGAATCCTTAAAACTCTTCAAAGCACAAAACAACTCAGAAATTTCACTGGTATAATAAAAATTCTGTTCAGTCAGGTAAAAAAAAAAAAAAAAAAGAAAAAGAAAGTGCTTCACAAGAGCAGCTGTGCAGAGAGAGTGCAAAGCCCAGCAGAGCCTCCCTCTCTCTGGCTCCAGGAGCACACCTCCTCCCAAAGGCAGCTCCACCCTCCCAAACTTGTGCCTAAAACCCCATAGGCAGCCAAGCAGAGCCATCAGAACCCTGCCAGGTCACTGCACACACAAGCAGTTGTTGGTGAGCCCTTCCCAGAGGCCACGAGGATGCTCCTGGAATGCCTTCCCTCGGCTGGCCATGCCGAGGCACAGGAAATAACACAGGAGCCATTGGGGCAGCTCAGCCCAAGACCAAGCAGCCCATTTGAGGGCTCTGCTCTCCCTCACTGGCCAGGGTGGCAGGGCATTGCAGGGTGGGGAGAGCACAGAACAAGGGCCTCAATCTTCTGAGGCTAAAATGCTCTGACACAGAGCCAGAGCAGCTCCATGGCATCCTTGTTCCTGGGTGGAATACTTACAGAGCTGGCCTGGGAGCCATGGGTGGTCTCAGAACTGCTGTCAAAGTCTCAGAGTGTTCCAGGAGAGTCACCTTTGGCAGGCAATGCCAGCATCCTCCTCGGATCCCAACTCCTCAGGCATCACCTCCTCCCGCCAGCCTCTGCTGCTCTGTCCCTGCCTGCCTCAGGGGCTCACAACAGTTCACAGCACAGAAAACCCAGGTTTGCTTCAAACCACATTTGCAGCAACAAAGAATGGCGAATGGATGAGGTGTATAAAAAGGGGAACACTCCAGCTGATTGTCACAGAAGTAGTTTCATTAGTATTTTGGAGCTGATATGATGATGAATACTTCATGGTTTCCCATCATATAATGAACACAAACATCTCCAATGTCAGTTCTTTATGCTCTGAAAATATGACACAAGTATTTAAGTCTGAAATTTCAGATTCAGATTTTCTGCAGCAATTGCTTTGCTTTTTGGAGCCCCTGTTTTCCCCATCCCTACTGACCCAAATGACTCTTGCTACAGAAAAGGGCCCTGTTTGTCACAAAAGGCGACAATGCAGTCACCTGAGGGCACAATCTGCACGTGCCACCACCTTACCTGCCTGGAAACACAGAAACCAGAGTATTTCAGTATTATGAACAATGTATCTTCCCCACTGGTCCATTATCTACAAATTCTCAGGAGCCAAGTGACGTCCTCAAAGTTTGACAAATTATTGCACATTCTCCCTGCTTGCATTTCTGCATTTTCATTTAGCAATAAGAAGCTGTTCCTTTCCTGCTTCCCAGCCAAGCTCAAAACTAACACGCTTTTGTGTACTCGTAACATGGTGGAGAGCATTCCAAAATTAGCTTGCAGAAATCAGATCACAGCACTAAAAAAACAGAAAGCAATTATAAACCACACACCTTATATGCTAAAAAGAGGAAGATATTAAAACAAAGTCAGGTTATCAACCTAAACAAACTGTTCTCTCAGACATCAGCTAAACATCATGCAAGGCTACTGTGTGAGTTAGGCCTTCACATACTTATTTTCCATGGTCATGTGAATGGCAGGACATTTACCAATACCTTTACTGGGATTTTCCACACAAAAACAAGTATCAAAAAAGGAAAGTAAGTCTAAAAAGAGAAACTTACAAGGTTTCCATGTGGACTTCAGGCTGAGGGGAGAAATAAAACACCTTATTTAGGGCAGTGCACTGGAGTGCATGGGGTGGGCACCAACTGGCAAAGGAGGCTCCGTGGCCAAGTGTTTGTGTTAAGAGCAAACCAGCCATGGCTTGATCTGCCCTGCATAAACAGCACCAGCATGAATGCACACGTTTCTCTACAGACAGCAGAGGAAAATTAAAGCTTTCTTGTTAGAAATTTCCAATATCAACTTACTGGTGTTTATTTGAACTCTAAAATTATCAAGTAGAAAAACCAACCAGTATTCCTCACCAGGGAAGAAATAAAGCAGCAGCTGTTGTTCCACATCCTGTGTATTTGCTTGTTGTTTCTTGATGAAAACTGATGCAAGTCAAGTTTGGGTGGGTTTTAGCACCAGGAATTATTTCAATACTCAGCTTTGACAAAAGCAAGCAGAAAGTTTTCTCTCAGATATAATACAACCAGGTTTTATTTAAGTTCTCTCTTTTTTTCCCCCCCCACACTGGCAAAAGTTCAGAGGGAGTTTAAAGTTTTGTAAACATTTTAACTACCCCTCTTCCCCCTTTTATGAATTTACAAAGCAAAGGAGACAGGGAGACCAGATTTGCAACAGTTCCAAGTCTCTCCATGCTATCAGATCCAAAAACTATATACAAGTCTGCAGCAGTCTCTGTATAGTTACTGTACATGTTTGGGGACGGGGGAAGAGAGAGGAGGAGGAGGGGAAGGTGACCCCAAAAAATGAATAAACCAAACAAAATAAAATCCAAAGCCAAACTGCTCTTGAGCAACTCAAACTGTTTTCTTTAGGCAGTGATGACAGAATAACAGACACCTTTATACAACTCCACCAAAACTGCAGCATATCTCCCTTCGCAGGTTACACCCCTCTGGGGACGGGAGATGGGACCAGGGGGTCAAACTAAGTGCATTTGGCAGTTTTCCTTCTCTGTCGCTTGTGGTGTGTGTGGGGTGGGTGGGTGGTTACGTGGAGCAGGGAAGGTGGTGTTAATCTTTCGGTGAGAGAGGAAGGTTATGACTCCATAAACACTTAGAGGTTATGGATCCCAGTGAAGGTGCGTGAAGTACGTTTAAGGTGTAGAAGATAAGCAGGGCCATCATTGCACAAAGCTTCGTCCTCCAGTGTCTCTCTCCGTGACGAAAGGGCATCTCTGCTCGATACCTAAGCACTGCTTCAAGTGACAACCAGCTGAGGCTGCTGGCACGTCTCTGAAAGCCAGGGTCCACCCTCTCCAGAGACTACAGATCCACACTGTAAAGATCCTACTGTCTCTTAAACGAGACAAATTTGCAGGAAAAGAGCTCAGAATAAACTGGTCCTAACCCTCTGAAGGTAGCACTTATGGGGTAAATTCAGCCTGAAAGAAGAGATGCCACCCCCCTTTTTCCAGAGCAGAAGTCCCCATTTGTCCAGGAAGGCTGGAGAATGCCGACAGGAACTCCACCAGCTTCAGCATCACCACCTAATGAAGACAGACTCGAGCTTTCCCTCCAAAAATTATGTGCAGAGAAGGGCTGGCAGGGGGTGTGCAACTTCAAACCAACCCAAGCTAAACTGTGCCCACTACCGCCCCTCTCCTGTTGCCAGTTTCTAAGGGTAGCTTATGAATGCAACTCCTGGCCAGGAGAGCACCTCTTGCCCTGATGGAGCAGCCAAGTCAGTATCTGTGTGGCATTTTGGTTTTGACCAACATCTGTTAACCACAAACTCTCTCTCAAACTTTCTCTCTCTCTCCATACGACTGCACGTGTTGGATGTGGTAAGAGTAACCAGGAGAAGGAAGCAATGCTTTGCAGAATCCCAATTGATTTTTTTTTTCCAGGTATGTCAGCAGAATGAATCACAGCACAGTGAAAGCTTGCTGCCCAGTTCAGCCTTGTTGTGAACAAAGCCTAACTCCCACCCTCCCGGGACTCTGAACAAAGTCCACTCGAGTGGGCTGACAGTAGGAACAACGCCTGTGCAGTCCTGGGCAGAAAGGGTTTGCTGGGGCCAGAGGAAGCAGCCTGAGATGATTGATCCTGTGATTCACTGCGAGGCAAAGAACAACACAAGGTGGAGAGTACGGTGTCCAAACGGAGAATCCATGGTTAACAGATGCAGGAAAAGCCAGTTGATTTGCACATGCTCAGTAGTCTTCCAAAGTCTCTATTTCTCCCATATTGAGCCGCTCTGATGAAGCATTCACTGAAAACCCTGTGAACCAAGAAGAAATGGTGTTAAAAATCTGGCTGTAGCATAGTATACTTGATACAAAACATCTGCTAAATGCAGTACCACGTGTAAGAGAAAGTGAATCTAGGGGTAATTCAGTAAGGCTACAGATGCAGTCACCCAAACTGTCTGATTTTTCCTTAATAAACTAAAGATAATCAACTGTATATTTAGACAAGCATCACTTGGTCTTTAAAACCAGATCAGAACACTGTTTTCAGAACACTTTTTTTAAGTTCCATTTAAAAGATATCACCTGCAGAGCTAGTACAAGGCACATCTACACATGGTGGCAACATGGCTCTGCAACATCTCGAAAGGGAACGTGTTTAAGTCAACTGGCTCTTGGAAGAGGCTGACAACACCACACTTACATGGTCTGAGAGGAAGAAATGGGCATTCTGAGAACATGGAATCCACACATGGAATCATGCTCCCACACTTCATGAGTTGTGAGCAATTTCACCCTTCACTTTAAAGTCTCAATGAATATACCTATGTACCTATGAAATCTAATTACATCTATTTCCATGCTTTTTACAAACTTCCATCTCAGGAGTACAATGTGAAAATGTACAAAGTTACCCAGGGCCATGCAGGTGGCTCAAGATGCACCCAAACTTCTACCCAACCTTTTAGCCATGTGTGTTGAGGACATGATGCACGTGAGAGAAGTGTGAGAGTGAAAACACTTTCAGCAAGGTAACAAATCCAATAAATCAGATGCAGCTTTCCTACTGAAATCCCTTTTTAAGGGTGTACAAACCCCATCTGGAGTATGAGAACAGGGAACGTTTCCCTGTGTAAAGCTACCAAACACAAAGTTGAACTTCAGTGTCTTGAGAGTGCTACACTGGTTTGCTCTGTGCTAGACCACCAACTGCCTTCCACTTTGAGAGGTATGAAATGCTCAGTTCAGTAGGTTTAGGAAAATTGTTCTGGCTCCCTCACGTGGCAGTGTGGCCTAAAAGCATCTGAAATTATTTTGTAAAAGAGTGAGGGTACACATGTACATGTGTACATGAAGTAGCTGCATGGGCTACTTCACTTCCAGTTGGAACTTCTAAACTGTATTTAGTGATTTCTTCTTCACATGACACGAGTTGTTTTTTTAATATATTCAGCTGAGTACCCAGATCAGACTCAGTGGATGGGCACCTTGGGGTGGCATAAGTCAGGATTCCACTGGGAAGTTCCATACACACCAGTGCAGAAGTCACTGCTTTAGTTGAATTACTGACTTTGGTGAGACCAAAAATAGAAGAAAAACAAAAACCAAAGGCAGGGCTCTGCTAGAGCCTTAAAAAAGCAGTGACTCCAGGTGGACAATACCTGTCTGCTTCTACAGCAATTGGGCTTAGCAGAAGCAGCACAACAAAGCCTGGCCTGGTGCAGTGCCCTGGTTTCCCCTCTGTCATACAGGGCACACACACAGACATTTATTCCACATGAACACAACAGTGACCTGTCACCCCACAATGTCCATGCACTCACACAATGGCCTTGTACCTTAAAAGCTACTTCAAACAAACTTTTCCTTAAAGTGCTACAGGGGACAGTTAAAACTACCCTCACATAAAAATTAAGACACAGGACATAATAAATAAATAAAGGACTGCTAAAGAGGTCATAATCTCCATGGTCTCCAACTGAAAATCTGTGACCAGTTCAACCTTTGCTGTCTTTTCTGACTAGAATAGAGGTTACCTCCTGCAAAAAGGTGGCAAGGCAAAGGCAGCCTCAGAAAGCTGCTCCTCATAAAGAAAGGAAAACATGCTTTTCTTCAAAGAACAAATCAGCATTAAAGCAATAACATAGCCATAGGTCAACTCAAAGGAGGAAAGGGAATTTAACTGAAACTCCTGAACTATTTAAGACATTTCCAGGTAATAACCCAAGTATCTAAGAAGCCGTTACATGAAGGAAAGTTCAACAAAAGTTTTGCATGAGACTGATACAGAATTTTTCAAATCATTAAATAAATAATACTACTGAAAAGATTCTGAAGACATTCCAACTTTTCTACTCAAATTCAGTATTACCACTTAAGGTCAGTAAGAATCCTCTACATTCCCCAAAGCAAACCACCACTACCAAATTAATCATTAATTTTTAAAAATTGAAACAGACCTAACAAGCTGGGATCTGCTCGAACCATTTTCTGTTTCTTCTTTTTCTTCCCGCTCTGCACAGCCTCAAAGTTGGACTGCTGGTTGTTGCTCTGATTGGTCTGAAAGACTGAATGTAGCGAACTGTGGTTCATCCCCCACACTGAATCCTAGAGAACAAATTAAGGACAACATTACAGAGCACAGTGAAGCCTGGTTTATTTATACAGAAAATATTCAGAGAGCCCAAAGCACTTCCTATATCCATGTGGCAGCACTAGCTACTGATGTATCCACCTCATTTCCCAGATCATGCAAAACCATTCTGATCTACAGTTGGCCCCAACTATTAAGTTACAAAGGAAATTTAATCCTGTAGTAAAACCTGGAAAGCTGCTTTGCTGTCTGCATTTGCCAGGATGCTGATGAACCCAGCAGGGTGCTGAGTCCAGCCTGACACAGCCCTCAGGGAGAGCAGAGGCACCCCTACCTGCTGCTGCTGCTGTTGCCGCTGCTGACTGGCTTTCTGTTTGGCACGGCGCTCGAGGAACTGCTTGGCAAACTCCTTGGCCTCAGGAGTATCTCCAAGGTAGGCTCGGATGTAGTCATGGACCTCATAGGGAGACTCCACTTCCTTCAGGAAAGAAACAAACGTGGGAACTGCAAGAAGAAGGCAGACCATGAGCGAGTGCATGTAGACAGCAAACACACACATGCCATAAACACCAGTGTCGGATTTCTGTGCCAAATGTTTGCTGGTCTAGTAGCTTGCCCTTTCCAGCTCCCCACGATAAATCCCTATCACGCAATGCAGCATGAAACTGGATCAAAATCTATCTGCTGGATAATGCTTCCATGACTAGCAGAAATCCTCAGGAGGGTCTGACTGACAGACTTCAGAACTTTTTCAAATCCCACTGATTTGCTATAGTTAGGACAATGAAAACCTAAAAGAGGATGCAGCCAGTTCTTCTAGCCACTATTTAATGATGTCCTTTTGCTGAGTGCATTGGAAACATTGGTTTGATATCATTAAAGTCCCTCAGAACTACTCTGTCAGGAAACAGAAAATATATTGTTCCCCCCATTCCTTTCCATTTCTTACCATCTAAGTTGTTGGCTGTGTTGAGTGCATGAAGCATCTGTTCACACCACTGAGTGAATCCATCCTGGGCTTTATTAACCCCCTGGAACAATTTCAACAGCTTCTCCTCTTCTTCTACCTTCTTGTTTTGTCTACTTGTAATACCTACAGATTTACTGAGGTAAAGAAAATGCATATAATTAGATTATTAGTTACCAGGCTTACCCACAATACCATATACAGTACAGTGTTGTAAGACTATTTTACAAGATGCAAACACTTCTTGAGAATAAAGTAATTTTCTAAGCAGGTGACAAAATGAACTGTGAATGGTCACCTATTTGCTATTTTGTTGTCAAAACAGATCCTGAATGACACAGAAAAAAAAGGAAAACACATGAAGATGTTCTTACTGCTAAGTGATTATGCCAGGAGTAGGAGTATTTCTTTGCAAAAGCTCCTCCCCCAGGTCCTACCTGAGGCTGGCATTGCTTTTGTTTTTATTGGTCGAGTTACGAGGTCCCACTTCCTTCACTGCATCATCCCAGAAACCCATGTTTGAGTTTTTGGTGTCGGCATTACTCCAGATGCTACTGACTAGGTCAGATGCCCACTGGTTGCTGGGATTCGTGTTTAGAGAGCCCCACACTGAATTCCCAATGCTGGTGTGCAGGTTAGAGTGCTGTTGAGACATAACAGAGATGCTGGTTATTAGCACAGACCCAGCAGAAAAGACATGAACAGACAGAGGGAACTGGCACAGCTGCTTTCTCCATGTACTGACCAGATAAATAAACGTACCGTGGTATTTCTGACTCTGTTCGGCTGCTGGTGCTGCTGTTGCTGCTGCTTCTGCATCTGCCTTGCCTCTTCCTGCTGTATCTCCAGCAGGGACTTGGTGGTGCCTGTTGGTTTGGTGACATTACCCCAGCCTGACAATTTTTGCTGCTGTTGCTGCTGCTGTTGCTGGAGGGCCTTCATTAGTTCACGCTGCTGACGCCTTTGCTGTTGCATGCAAGACAAAAGTGCTTGTAAATACTTTCATATGAACATTGCTATTCAAAAGTCTAACTTGGAAACTGGTTTTAAACAGAATTCGCTTTCTTCTGGAGAAGCCTGGTTGACCTATTATTGTTCTGAGCCTTTACTGTTCCTCCAAAAAGGGAGACATTAGGTAACCAGTAAATACAAACTGTTTATTAGCCTTGGACAGACTAAATTTATCAAATCATTCCTGCAGTCAGCTTCTTGGGAGATGACCTTCTCTACCATCACTTGTTCCCCCCAAAACCCACCCTCCCCTTAACTGCTCTGGTCTAATGAATATCTTCAAACATGTTAGAATAAAGATGTGAAATAATTGTACACTGTTCTGTTAACATATTACACTCCCAGGGTTAAAAGGGTGCAGTTTTCCCTTCTTTCAGATTCTTGTACTAAGAAGCAATAAAAACTTTTACACAAGTGCTTACTGAACCTATGCCTGAAGGACAGGATTTTGAGTTACGCTATTTCAAAAAACATTCCTCATCCTCACCATTCCTTCTAATAACTGAAGTGACAGCTAAGCAGTCCCACAGCTGAGTCCCCTCTATAACAAGTTGCACTCCGCTGCTGTCAGTGTTTACCTCTTCTCGGAGCTGCCGTTCTCGTTCTTCTTCTAACTTTTGGATTTCAGCCAGTGACAGTGTGGTCTGGGATTGACAAGCTCCTGAATTTGATTGCTGACCCCATGTCGAAGATGAAGGGAGCTGGGCCAAAACAGACATCATCAGGAATTACAAAATATTTGAGAACACTGCTGAGTATAATCAGGAAAGAAATGGTATAAACCCAGGGGGAAAGAAAGGCCACCTTTAAAGGTTAACAAAACCCTAGAAAGTACAAAATGGTATAAAGTATGAAAAGGTAGAAAATATAGATTATACATTCCTTGAATTGCCCTCTGATGTATCAGTCTTTGACACAGTACCAAGAATAATGTAATACATCATTACCTGAAAAAAAGCAATCCATTTAGATTTCAAACACTTTAGGAATTCCAAGCTCTAGAAACTTTGCACTGGCTCTTGCTCATTGGCAAAAAAAACTATCTGTGCCCACGTGTGATGTCTTCCCAGTGTGCCTCTAGTGACAGAACACTTTCAGGTTTCAATTTGTAACTTCTCTTCCTCTCTCTTCTCGCATCAACTCTTTACTGTCCTCCCTCTCCAGACAGCTCATCCATCCCTGCTCTGCCCAAGCTACCACAGACCACCCTGAATGCAGCTGTAGCTTCACTTCCCACGCTGAGCTGAAAGGAAATAAAACTGCAGGACCAGGTTACCTTCATTTGTGCAAGTTGCTGCTGTTGCTGCTGCTGCTGCAGCCGCCGTAAAGCCTCCTGCTGCTGCTGCCTCTGCCTCATGATCTCCTTCTGGCGCTGGAGTTCCAGCTCCTTGCGCTTCCGCTCCTCCTCCTCCAGCCGCTGCCGCGCCGCCTCCTCCTCCATGCGCAGCCGGCTCTCCTCCAGCCGCCGCTGAGCTTCCTCCTCTTCGCGCGCCCACTTGGCGGCCTCCTCTTCCTTCCCAGGACACAGAGAGGAAAAAGGTCTAAGGAGACTTCACAGAATTTTAAATATTCAACTCTGTGCCACTGATATTCTGACAGAACAGACAGGGACAATGTTATCTGTGATCTGTGCTGTTTGGGTTGTTCATTTACCTTTACATTTCTCAGTAATGAAGTAATATTAGTCTATATCCCCTAAAAATACATGTTTCCCATTGCTCCACCAAAGAAGTTGGAAGAGAATGGCATCTCCATAATTCACACCAGCTCACTACTTATTACTTTCCTTCTAGAAGTTACACACCTTTCAGTCTGACCTTCTGCCTGCTTATACTACCTACAGTACAACCACACTTTCAGTGGAATAAAACTTGGCAAAAATAACAGGAAAGAAGAGACAGTTGACAAAGATGGAGATATTTACTGTTGTTACTCAACAATACAGTTCCAGAGAAGACACTTTTGCTAACAAATTACAGAAATGGTGATGGACATCTTACAAGGGAGGACCCTGAAAAGGCGTTTTTAAATACTAACTGTGAATTCTGAAATGGACTTGGAAGTTAATGCAAAGCCAATTAGTTTGGCCAAGGGACTGTGAGAGTATCAATTAGGGGACTTGAAGCTCATGTTCCCTGATAGGGATTTCTAATGCTGACCCCAAGGAGAAAAAAATCCTGTTAACAAGAAAGAAAAGGGAAGAAAAAAAGTTGAAACTCTGGTAGTGCATATAGACTTGGCATGGCACAGAAAAACCGCCAAAACAGATCAATTCAGATGACACTGAAGATAAAGGCCCAGAGAGTGCTAATTCACAACAGTTATTCTGATCCTGTACTCTGCCTCAGAAAGGAGTATGAACACTGTGCTGCAAAGCCATTCTTAAAGCTAAATTTGAAAGGACAACATTCACGCCCACACAAATCTCTTTACCTAAGGGTATACTGGATTCTGATTATTTCATCTGAAGTCAGGATACAGGTAAACAATCTTTTTTCACTCAACTTGATACTGTCTGCAAGCTCTGCTTTCTTTGACCAAAACTGATTTGACCTCTCAAAGCACTGGTGCAAGTTTCAAAGCCTGTTTGTTGTAGCAGCCTCCACAGTTAAACAGAAGAGGTCTCTTTTGTCATTTTTCACCTGTTTACGAATTAACTCCTCTCGCTGACGTCTTTCCTCCTCCTCTCTTCTTCTCTCCTCCAATCTCCTAAGTGCTTCCTCCTGTTGTTGCCTCTCCTCTTCCTCCCGCTGCCGCCTTAGTGCAATTTCCTGCTCTCGCTGTCGCCTGAGGGCCTCCTCCTGGAGTTGGGAACAAAATGTCAGTCTATAAATGCCATTTTATCAACAAACAACATCAGAACACAGATTACAGCATTGTCTGGCCAAATAAGTAGCCTCAAGAAAAGCTCCCTAGCTCCAAACTAAGCTCTACCAAACCAGTGCATTAAGCACAACAAACCCACAGGTTTACAAGTAGTTCTGATGCAATGTGCATCTCCTACATAAATTTTAATGAAAAAGAGAGGACATTAATTGCCCATCTTTGGTTTTAAAAATAATGGCATTGAGAATGACAACAAAAGGGGAGACTCCTCTTTTCACTATTCAGCACTAGCTGAACATTAGATCTATAAATATTTCAAAGTGTGGGTATCATTAATTCCTTCTGGGGAGGGGTGCTGTCAGCTGGAAGTTGGAAGCTTTTCCTACTTACAGGAGTTTCTGAACAGTGACTGTTCAAGAGCACTACAAAACTCCAACCACATCTCCAGACACCAGAAAGAAGCTGATGCAGCCCAGTGCACTTAGGGACAGTTACTTTTGAAGTCTCAAGGGCTTTGACTGGGCTTTCCCTATACTATTTAAATATTATGGGTAACAAGAGGTCTCTTAGGGGCTTTGATTTTGGATTATCTCTAACTTCCAGTAATTATGTTTTCCAAGTACTGAAATTATTTACTCAACTTTAAAATTAAATATTAGCACCCTTTCCTATCAACATAAACAGACATTTTTCCATTCTGCTATTTGGGGATTTTGAGGAATAGGGGACAAGCAGCTTCCTGTATATTGTTAAATGGGATCCCATCTGGGGACCTCATCCACCAGTTCTGACTTTCCCTTGCATAAAAAAGCCTTAGTATTTGCAGCCTTTTCTGACCTCTGATGTTCAGCAACTGTGTTAAGGCCACCCTACTTTTCACCCCTTCTGTTGTCTGACTTACCCTACCAGCTCAACCTGAAGATCTTAATTTTTGGACCAGAACCTTTTGTGGCTTTTATAATTTTGTATTTTCCTTTAAAAATGACCACTACCACAATCACATTCCTACAAGGTTTTTATAAGCAATACATTACTCATAGGATGAGCAGGGATTAATTGTGCAGCACAGATGTAAACTCTGGTAAATCAAAACTAAGACCCTTTTATCCAAACTGACACCAAAGCTTCATGTACAAACAGCACAGATAAACTACACTACAGTTCCCTGAACAACTGCCCTGGGTTTTTCTCTGACAATGAATTTCGGATGCCTACAACAAAACTGTCAGTAGACAGAAGATCTTTCATAAGCAATCCCATGGCACTGAACAGGTGCTGGCTGCAAGCCAACAATTCATTCATATTCCTGAATATCATTTAAGTGGTTTGGTGCTAGATGTAAGTGCAGTAAGTGGGTTTTTCCACTAGCTGGACATAGAACAATAGCCTGTGATTCATCTTATCATTAATCAAATCACCTGCAAATGCAACACATACCACCTGAACCATTTTTGAAATTTGGGCCTTTAACTGTATGACTTGGACACGTGCAGTCAAGTCACAGTAATCAAGTGTCCCCAATACAAGTGCTGAAAAATTTCTGCTTGCTGTATCTTATTGAAAAGGCTGCTGAGTAGGCTGAAGGTGTCTGTCTTTTTTGTTTGCCTGGGACCACAGAGCAGGATCTCAGCTCAGGAGTCCTCAGTGCCAGCCCGTGTGGGGGCTCTCACTAACACAGCCCATAGTACCTGGGAGAGATGGGCAAAGTCACCGAGTCCTCCTGTGGGACAACACTGGGGTGACATCTCTGCCCTACTGCCCTCTTGGGGAACGGGGCTACAATTGCCATTAGAAAGCTGTACACATCTCCTCCTTGCTCAGGCATGCCAGGAGAGACACTGCTGAACGACATGAGTCAAAGACTTCTCTCCCCTACAGAACTAAGGATGAACAGTGTTTTACTGACACAAAAAACCCCTGTAAGATATGAAAAGCTGGGAAACACGGCCTTTTTTCTGACTCTTCAGAGCTATAAAAATGTTATCTTAATATTTATGTATCTTATTATTTGATGTTTTTGTTTGAACATGTGACCAAAACCATTCAAAGCTCTCCAGCTTTTTGCCACTGACAGTATGGGAAACAATCAATCCTTTGGTTCTTAGTGTTCCCATGTTTGTAGATTCCTGCTCCAAGACATTCCCAGTGTTCTTTAGCAAAATCTTTCTTAGTAATTGTTTTCACACATATACATCTTGCTGTACAGACAGCTTATTTCACATTTTTTAAAATATCTGTAATATTACAAAAAAAATCTTTAAGCAGCAATCCCCAGTTCAATAGACTCTGGATTTTTAAATAAAATAGAGAATTTTTTGCAGTTGGTGACAACTGCAATTCTGCTTGTCTATGTTACTAGGGCTCACAAATCTTTTTGTTCTCCTCTTTGAAACAGGTATTTTAAAGGGAGAACTAAAGAAGCAATTCAGAGAAAACAATTATTAACTGGTTATTAAACCTCAAATTTTGTTCCTGAAAGCAATCAATTATTACAAAATAGAAGATACCAGACCAGAGACAAAAACGAAATACAGGAGCTACACAAGCTGGGCATTACTGTTTTCAATTCTACAGTGCAAAGTAATTGATGAAAACTGTGAACAGAACTGAATTCAACATTTGACATTTCATCCTACAGAATTGAATTTCTATTAGTTTTTTTGGGTTTTTTTATTTAGAATTCACCATCAACAGCATATTTACTAACCTTATATACTAGTCTTTTATGCAGTATTACATCAAAAGCCTTCCTGAAGTCCAGGCAGATTAAGTCTACTGCTTCACCCCTCTCAGCTCTCACTGTCATCTCCTCAAAAGAAGTTAATCAAATTTGTTAAGCATCATCTCCTCTGCATAAATCCATGCTAATAAATCAGTTCATCCCTGATTCTATAATGCCTTTCAGTACAGAAGTCATATTCAAATAATGACCAGTTTCTTTTTTTTTTAATACAGAATACAATGTTATTTTCTCTTTCCAGAGAAGTGCTTAAACCCTTTGTTACCTTTTTAAGACATTACTGCTCAGAATTAAGCATTGTGGCAATTATTGCATTGGTAATGAACTAAGATACTTGCTGTTACTGCTCTTCAACCCCGTTCTGCTTCCTTTGTGTAAACAGTTATTTCCCATGGCATCTCAGAACAGGAGAGTCAGACTGTTTACTGTACAAATCCAAAGTGGACAACAAAACTTTGGAATTTAACAGACATTGTTATATACAGAGGCAAAACTGTTAGTGAAAAGAAACAAACCAAGTCTACTTGAAGCCAGCATAGATGACACAAATGGAGTTACCAGCTGAAAAATGTGTTCTTGTTATTGAACCAGATCTAAAGCAATCAATCTCAAAAGTTAAACTTTTGAGTACATTACTGCTTTAATGTTAGTTTGACCTCAAGTGGAGGATGCTTTTCTGTACAGCATCATGACTTCCTGCACACAAAGTAGATACACTAAAGCAAGGAGCCATTTATTTGCAGACTTGATTCCAAAAGATACCATGAAATTATCTACATATTACACTGTATCAATTAAAATAGACCTTCTGTGACAAAACCCAAACCCTGAGTGAACAGAGATCTACAATGAACTTCCAAACTAGAGATTCTAGAGGCTTCCTGAGAAGTGTCTGATCCTTAAAGCAGGAACACGCTTTACAGCTGCCTACCTAAGCTCATAAGAAATACTATAAAGGACAGAATTATTTAGTACTTTTGCCTATTATTCATTCATGTGGTACTTTTCAGGACATTTACTAACTCCTCAGTGAATAAGCCCAGCCTTGTGTTTGCCCTTATCCTTCACGTGCAAAGTAAAAACTTTAACTTTCACTGTCTTTCCATCCTGCAACACTTAAGGAGTAACTACATTTTCTTCCACACAGAATTCAGGAGTAAATGCTAGAAATGCCAAACTAGTATTGTCTCCACTGTGTATTCTTGGATGATTAAGAACATCCTACAATTCCTACATTCATTCTCCTACTGCAATACTGATCACATAATTCTTTTTAAGAAATATGCTTGATCAAATTACATCCCTTCCTTTCCCAAGTATCAACTCAAGTAAAAAAGCTGACAGACTCTAACCCAGATAATAATTTATTTTAAAAAATAATTTACTAAGTTAAAAAAAACAACAGGGGAAAAATAAGCTGGATGTCACATTACTTTTTGTCCACTATAGCCCTCTACCTCTTACTCATTTGAAACAGTTGCTCAAGCTCCATCTGCTCCAGAACTTATCTTCATTAAACACTTGACTGCATAGATGGGAAATAAAGATCAAAACATGCAGTAACTGGACAACTAACTAAAGTCTAACATCGACATTAAGAAGTTGAGAGGGAATATTCCACATGGAATAAAAGCCCTGTTCTCACAAACAGAAACCTATCTTAGAGTGAACCATCAAAGCCCATTTCTCAGATTGAAGTTTGGGCTCTTAAAAAAAAAATCAATAACAAAAGAATCATAATTTAATATACTCACATGAAAAATATTAAAACTGTCTTCATACACACCTACCAAAGATTACTTAGACCCCACAGGATTCTTAAAGTGAGTTTTATAAATTATAATTAATTAGAGATTAACTACATTGGGGAAACTCACTTGCTTCCTGCGGGCCAGTTCTTCTTCTTCCCGTCGTTTCCTCTCATCTTCCTGCTGCCTCCTAAGTAGCTCTTCTTGTTGCCTCCGAAGCTCCTCCTGCCTTTTCCTCTCCTCTTCCTCTCGTTTGGCCCTCATTTCCACTTCTCTCCTCTCTTGCTCTAGCTACAATTCACATAAAACTATACTCAGATGCAGGTAACGTATTCCTACACCATTTCTTAGGGCAACTCTGCTGAGATTATAGTAACAGCTTAACAGATGAAGCCTCTGACAGATGCTCTCCCTTAATTGCAGTTTTACCTATCAGCTGGCTGCCTACTGAGGTCAGATTCCTGAAACAATCCAGAACAATTTTTGACAATTTCTGTTTGTAACAAACACCAGTTTTCCAGTCAGTTTTTCTACATCAGCTCCTCAACATACCCTCTGACTCTGGAAGTGAGTAGTGAGTTGCTTTGCAGTCATCATAAAATAGTAATTTTCAGGAAATGTACAGTCATACAGGTTCAAACTCACAAAAAAAATTTAATACTAGTGTACATATAGAATAAGCCTACCATATAGACTGTTACGATTCCCCAAACCAGTTTGGGTGAAAATCACAAGGATTAAGAGTACAAGTACCTAGTCTCAACTCAGGGTTTGGCCTGACAGCTCATGATGATCTCAGTTTAAAACAGAGGTGGGCTAGTGAAGAGGTTTTAATCACAAATGTAGAACACCAACACTATTTCAGAGGTCAGTAGTACCTCCACAGCAATGGTTTCCAAAAATCTGTCCACAAGGATTTCATAACTTGTTTTTATAACCCCTATTCTCTTTATGGTGTTTTCCATGAAAATCTAGTCAAAATCATCCATTGAAGAGCTCAGTCTTCCATTGGCTCAAGAACCACAATTACACTGCACAAGAGCAATCCCAACTTCTTACAGTACAAAACAGTTTCTGACCTTTGCAGCCTTGGCCTTCTCGAGCTGCTGAAGTTGTTCTAGAGCTGGTCCCTGAGCTGCAGTATCAATGGGCAGATCCCAGACACTGCTTCCTTCCCAGACTAGACAGTGAAGAAAACAAACATTGACAAGCAAAAATAAGCACATGAACAAAACATATCTGAAAGAGGAGAATCTTGTGGATGCTGTTACTATGTTTTAGGAACTAAAATCACGTTAACACTTTTGCTTTAGTCAGTAGAGGGCCACCTTATCCTCCTGGATAACAAGGCCTGTCCATGACTGAAGGAAGGCTGGGCTTCCTATGAAAATCCACAGAAGAACCAGCTATTCCAGCTCCTCCCATCAGAGAAGAACATCCTTAAATAGAACAATCCCTTCAAATCTAGACTTCCATGACCACTGGAAAAGTTACCATATTCTTCACCTCTCTCAAAGAGAACTTCTACTGAAAGGCAAAGTAGGCTGATCCAGTTAAACATCACGATGCAAAAATAACTTCCCCTTGTGTCAAAAAGGGAGGGATCATCTCAAAGATGCTGATTCTTAACACATGGACTTTTCCCAAGAGACCTGACCCAGGCTAAGCACCTTACCTGTAGGCTGTGAAGCTGACTGAAGTTCCCATATTGAGCCAGTGTCCGGCACTGACACAGACCTTGTAACAGGTGGCATC
This sequence comes from Passer domesticus, assembly GCF_036417665.1. NCBI lineage: Eukaryota > Metazoa > Chordata > Aves > Passeriformes > Passeridae > Passer > Passer domesticus. Next base: position 18,963,685 of record NC_087484.1, read on the forward strand.
ATGTTCTGTTCAGATATTCTGTAATACCAACAGCAAGAGTCAACACGCCACTTCCAGGGAGAAGAGTGCTCTGAGCACGTATGAGATTCAGTAACTTGTAACATACTGCTTTCCTTCCACACCTCTATTTAGAACACAAATATGATGTGGACAACAGTAGTTGCTTGCGGAGTTCTTGCTGATTTCACCTCTGCTAAGTCAAGGGCTAAGCTACAGTTTTGCACTTGCGGCTTAGAGGTCAGTTTGAGGAACAAGCATCCAGTACTGCAGAACTGGCAAAGCTCCTCAGTGACCAGCACAACATATCTGTCAGACAGGTACAATTCAAACTCCTCATTTCCATAAACACTTTCTGAGGCAAAGGTTACATATATAAAGAAGTACTCCACATCCTGAAATGGTTTCCTGTTATTCTGAAACATACTTATATTCTCATTACTATTTTCAACACACATAATCATAAAAGATGAGAAAACTTAACTAGGACAGACAGCTGACAAAATGTAATTATTGTTATATACAAACTAGAGCACAGGAAGAACAGAATTCAATTCAAGCCTGGGCTAGCTCACCTCATCTTTAGGGCCTGGAACTGTTGGAGGAGAATAGCAAGCTGCTGCTGCTGCTGGGATGAGAGGGCTGCCTTCTGCTGCTGAGCCAGCATCTGTGCATACTGTTGTCTTCAAAAGAGAAGCAGACAAATGGTATTTGTTCACTTATGCCCAAGGTGCAGACAGATTCATGCTCTGGGACTAATGCCCACTGACATATATAATGTACATGCTAAATACTAGAGGAAACCACAGAACAGGAGCTTGGCAAGAATCAAAATACAAGAATATAGCCAGTTGGCTCACATGAGCAGAACCAGACTTCTCTACACCCTCAGCTATGTCACCTGGCTATTACTGCCCCATGTTTTTCCTGTAAGATGGGCAACACTACTTCCTTTCTTGTCTAAATTCCATAATTATAGCTCAAATTAATCTGGCTTTGATCACTGCCCACCTGCAATCAGTCTCTTCCCCAGTATGTCAAGGCATTGCCTAGCACAGGAGCACGCTCTTGCCTCATTCAATCATGAGCTGACAATCAGTATTGAAAAACTATAGTCATGACACACGCTTTCAGGATCCCCTGAAAAAGCACCCTGATTGACTGCTTGCTTTCCTTCAAGCTGCTGTTGCAAAAAATCTGTCATGAGCTGGCCTTAACCAAACAACTGACAGCTTTGGAAAAATGGGTTTCAAACTGCTTTGCCCAGCAGGACCTTTCACTGATCTTCAAAGAGCTGAGCAAGCAAACCAAAGGTAAGTTCCACCTTCTCCATCTCCAGATCCAAAGACATGCAGCCTTCTCCAGACATCCAAACATCTGAAGGTCATTACTAGGACACCTGGGATTCAGACTGACCATAACAGCTACCTATAAAGCAAGTCTCACCAAAAGCTGTGTGTGACACTGGAAAGGACTCTGAAAAGTGAGCCTGGGGCAGACACACTGCTCTAATCCTATACACTATCAACATCTCCAGTGTTTGTGGAAGCAGCTATTGCTGTTGGAGGTGAAGCACTCCCAGCCCCATTGCCCAAGGAAACAACAACAAGCACTGAACCTAGATGACTAAAAATGCAGAGCAGAACACAGCCACTGGAAGATCTCCGGAACAAGAAGTCTTACTGTATTAGAAGATGCTGATACTGCAGGTGCTGCATTTGGATTAGAGCCAACTCTTGTTGTCTAGTCAGTCGCTCTTGGTCCAGCTCGCCCTATGTTTAGAGATAAAATATTCTTTTTCAATAAAATATATACTAAGAGTAGTAGATTGTGAATGCAAGCAATGTAGGAGTTGTATTTTGACCAGAAAAAAAAATGAAAATAGAACAATACCTAGACCAAGATCAAGATTTACAAAGCCTGTGAAATACACAGTACCTTTACATATCACAGTACCCAGCCTCCCAGCCACACCAAGCATTTTTAAATTACATGTCTTTTCTACACTTGCAAAAGTAATCTAACACCAAGTTCAACTTCGGTACTTGGAATACTTGAAATTTCAAGACAGAGTAAATTCAATTCCCACTTATTAGAGGACTACTTCAATACTGTAACTGTCACATAATTACCAGATGTGGAAGCGGTGCTGGGCCTGGAGTGAAGGGAACCCTGCCCCACATTTTCATGATGTCTCCAAGTGGCTGGAAAGTCTCATCACAGGCCCTCTTCACCAACAGTGACATTGTGAAGTACCCAGCCTGGAACCACTCTGCCATCTCCTGATTACTGAACGGACCTGAAATCACATCAAGCAACACACGTTGTGGGGAAAGGGAAGCAAGGCCAGGTTCAGCATGCTGGAAACAAGGAGCTGCCTATGGTCTCACAGTGCCCAGCACCAGGCATTCCTGTCTGCCTCACCCACTCGTGGGCACACTGCTCATCCAAGGCTGGAGTGTCCATGCACATCTGCACAGAGGCTACAGCACTGCCCTACAGCCTCAGGAAAAGTGCATGATGGCTTTCAGCTTGCCTCGGAGGCAGACAGGTCAGCTCTGGGGTGCAAGCCAAGCAGCCACTGTGGAGTGGGGCTTGGTCCAGCTAATCCCCCTGCTGTCCTCCAGCAGCACTTACTGCTTCAGGCTCACAGCAGCTGCAGCTTCCATTCTGGAGCTCAGCAGTACCTGCTGGCTGACACTGCTCAAACCACAAGTGCTGCTTTTCCAACTGCACTGCACAAATAATTAAACAATCTTAGCCTGCTTCAACTCTTGCCTTCAAATCAGAAGAGCCCTCATGTTTTACACAAGTTTTGCTTCTGGAACTTAGTAGATTAACAGATCCACCTCAAGTGAACAAGTACATTTTTTAAGATAATGAGGATCGAGCTTCTTTCCTTTGTAAAAATCTATACTTTTCCTTTACCTCTTTTTTCCTAAGAAAGATTTCAGTCATTCCTTTCAAAGGTGGGTTCCTATACTAACTTTACATATTCAAACACATAGAACACCAGTATAAAATATTATTTAACCAAGTAAGAACCACATAAATAAGTTTTACAAAACATCTTCTGAAAAGTAGGAACATTCAGTAACCCTTGCCTTCTGTGAAGGAGTACCTCTACAAGGCAATTCCTCCTAGAGAATATGAAACCACAAGAGGCTATACCAAGAAAAAAATTATTTGGAAGTGTTTACTTCTTGATGTCACACTGAAGTACTTAATCCAACAACAAAAATATTTAGATTGCCACCCACCAATAAACACCGAGCAGTGACTGACATACACTGAGCAAATAAAAGCACTTTATGATTAACATTCTTTAAGCTTAAAGGGATGAAAAAAACCCCTAAAGACATGCCATACCTGCAGACAAGAGACTGACACAGATCCCACAAACAACACCCCCACCAATCCTATCTGGAGTTCACAGCTGAGAAGTCATTCACACTACACAGTGTGAAGTACAGCAAGGAAGGAATTCACTGTTTAACTGCACTTTCGGGAAGCAGAGAAGCAGCTGCTAAACCGAGCCCTGGCACCTTCAAAAGAAATGAACTTTCTGAAAGGAAAGATGTAAGTATCTATATGAAAGGCCTGCTTCAAATTTTATTTACAAATAAATTTTTAAGCTAAAATTGAAAGCAGGGAGCAGTTCCTATCTATTATATGAACTAACAAAGCAGTGGCTGCAAGTGCAATTTAAATTGAGATTCTGCACAAGCACTGGCTGGTGGAAACTTGATTCCTCTTTGCCCTTGATTCTAAACAAAACACCCTCCCTGACTATTACACGTCTTCAGGATGAGTCCAGAAAACTGATTTCAAGGTGTGTGGATTCTTTACAACAACTACTTGAGTGGTCACATTCCTGTTTGTTTCCACTGTTATCTGGAAATCTGAGTAACTAATGGCATGTGAAATAGGTTTTAGTCTAACCTAATTTACAGGAACATGAAGGGATGGCAACAGCCCTCAGCCATAGTAATGCACAGTTCTGGATGTTCAGCCTGCTGAGCTCATGGGGGCACTGATGGGTTGAAGATATTTTCAAAACCTAGTTCTAGAATGGTAAATTCCCTGTGCTGCTTTTGTAAAAGGAAGCACCAGCATCTGTTGGAGGTAATTCTGTGAAGAACTCTTTAACAATTCTGTGAAACAAAAGAGGAAGTGTAAATGGCACAGACCTACCCTGAATTTCTCCTTGTGGATCTTTGTAGTACCACTTCTGCATGGCTTCATGAAACAGGGGCATAGAGGAACCCTTTGCTCTGTGCTCTTGGATTTTTGCTGCTAATCTTTCATCATCAAGGGCACTGTCCTGCAGATATGCCACCATTTTTTCTGCTTGCTGGAAGAGACATCAAAACCAGCAAGAAATACAACAGTTAGATGGGGGCTTACAGATTTGGAAATGAGTGTACCAAACACAACCAAGCTTGTGTACCCAGTGCTCCAGAGTGTACCAGGAAGGACAGGCAGCCCCAGGACAGGAGTGACTGCTACACCAGCCTGGAGCTCTGTCTACCACACTGGTCAGGCAGAATCCTGAAAAAGCACAGTTCATCTCCTTATGAAAAGCTTTAGAGCAACTTGCCAAGGAGGTCCCATGCAGCACCACAGTGAAAAATAAAACAGGCATGGGAGCATGAGCACAAAGAAGGCTCTACATCTCAGCAGTCACTACAGTTTCATCAACACAGTGCTATGATTCACTTACTGGATTTTTGGTAGGGTTTTAGTTTGTTTGAGGGTTTTAACAGACATACATAATTTCTCAAGGCAAATCATAATGCTACTTGACAGTGGTCAAAAGCACTATGGTCTCTAACTCTTTATACACAGGGTATAGCACAGAAAAATACAACAGCTTGAATTTTTTGGAAAAAAAAAAAGAAGCAGCTTTCAATATACATTGTGGATTGTAAAGTTTTAGCTGCATTTCTGATTTTATGGGCTTCAAATATTTTCTGCATTCCACATTCCACCAGTCTCACAATTGTCAACAACAAAGGAATTAGAGAAGTTTTACCTGCTCTAGGTGTTTGAGGCCCTCTTCATCATCTGGATCAGTGGGAATGTTGCCCATGCCTGGAGCAGCTGTGACAGGTGTTTGAACTGGCCGCAGAGCAGGATTTGAATTGGAAACAGGAGGAGAAAGATGAGCAGAAGCAGCTGTGTCTGCAGAAATCTGTGGCAAAGGTTGAGCAAGAGAAGCCAAATCTAAAGAAAAATGTTTAAGTTAGTTCAGTATCTTTTACATAACTACATTAACAACTTAATGCAGAAAATATTCAACAGCTCAAATTTAGCACCAAAGCAAAAGTAATTTTCAGATCTTCCTGAATTTACTGCTTATAGCACAGGTACCCAGACTAACTTCAAGAACAAACAGTTTAGTTCTATCAGTGCAGAACTCAGCACATTTGAGCACATCCCATTTCCTGGCCACACACATTTGTCCAGACTATTCTGCTGTACCACACTGAGGCACATCCACAACTAGCTGATGTTTCTCTGGACCACATTTCAGTGTGAAGTACCAGTGCACTGCAAGCATTTGAGATGGCATATCCAACAAATCCTGTATTTATAGACCAGGTGGTGAATTCTGGCTTTCCATCACCAGTCCTTGCCTCTATTAAGGGGCCAGACTTATTCACAGTGAGTAATGGAAACTTACTAAATTTATCTGTCAGGTTTATTACCTTCCCCTCTGTTGGACATTTTGGCTGACAGTGTATTCTCCACTCGATTCTCTTTATCTTCTGTTTTTTCTGTTCTTTCTGGCACAGACTCTTCCTTCCTTTCAAAAAGGTTTGTCTGCAGCGGGTCTGGAGGCTGGGATTTTGGTGGGGTGTCTGACCTGGCAGCTGGAGATGACGCCTGAGCTGCTTCTTCCACTGCTTCTGTAACGAGGCACAGTTCTAAATAACTGAGTTAACAGAAATGTTACACTGACAGCTGCAGAAGAAGTCGCCCTTACCTGCCACTGTTCTTTCTGTTTTCTCCCCCTCCTTCTTGGTCTTTTCATGATCTTTGGCTTCTTCATTGTGGCTCCCTTCAGAATCAGACCTTTCCTCCCCTTCCTCCACAGGCCGGAAGTCCATCTCCTGTTCCTCTGGTATTGGTTCCTTCTGTACTTTCTGCAAAGTCAACGCAATCATCCATAACCCACCTGACATCACACGGCATTTGCACCAAGTGACCCAAGGGCCCAAAGCAGCTTTTCACCTTTAAAGAGAGAAACGCTCCAGAGGAGTCAAAGGTGCCCATTTCCTCCTCTGCGTCCTCCAAGCACCACTCAGGGAGACTGTCCCTGTCGTCGTCCATGCTGCCGCTGCCGCAGCGCACGCGGCGATAGCCCCGCTCGTCGTCTCGGTCCCGGAAATCGAACTCGAATCTCCGCCGTCGCTCCATGGGCTCCCGCCAGCCTGCGGAATGAGGGCCGTCTAAGGCAGGGAAAGGAGCTTTACCACACAGTCCTGGGGCAGTGCTCACGCAGTGGGGGGAAGGACACTGACAGCAATTCAGAAAGCTGCTACACGGTACAGCCCGCCCATGAACAGGCAACTTCAAGGACAAGGCAAAGAAAAGGAGCATCTTGCCAGTAAGCAGGAATATTGTCTACTCTCAAATATTGTCCACTGTATATCCTCAAATTATAAATTGTGGAATAAGCATTAAAAACCACATAAGGCTAAAAAAGCTTGGCTACAAAATCTAGAACAGGCACCAAAATAAGACAAGCAACACTAGTTGCCAATTGAATTTACCAGCCAGCATTGATTTAAGTCTTTTGTGGGGCACCTTTACATGTGTAAGATTTTGTGTTTTCCTTCAGGGGCAGTGCAGAAGTTGCATCCTGAACAAAACGCCTCTTGCCCTCAGATATGCTTTTGTGCATATACATGAAAAATGGAGTGACAACAGTTCAAATACCTTTGAAAGGACTGGTCAGTCTCTTGAATGATTTTTTTTTTAGCCATGGAATACCAAAACATGGAAAGATAAGAAATGGGAGAGCATTCCCAATTCATGTATAAACTTCATATTCAGAAGACACCTTCATTCAGCCAAGCTTCAAATCCTCTGAGTGCAATAATGTTATTTAAGCTGTAAAGAGCTGGCTGCTAAGGAAAACAAACTGGGAGTGAAAGGACTGTACACAGCTTTCCATGAAATACAAACCATCTTTAGCATGAAGGTGCAAAGGAAAATGAAGGCACCTTAGAGCTTTTCATGGTGGCTGTTCTTAACTGGATTAAAAAAAACTAAATTCAACAATCTGTGCATCAGAATCAGTGCAGCCTCACAGTATCAGATGTCTACAAAAAAAAAAACCTAAATCACAGTCAGGGGGAGAAATGTGCTCCTGTTTCATGACTGACGAATGTTTCCACACTCACCTTAATACTCTAACTATTAATATCAGCCATGCAAAAATCCACCTTTGTCTCACAAATACAAGAAATGTAAAACAAACTTTTCCCAGAAACATTCTGAACTTCAATATTAAATTTTACCAAGGAAACACAAATGTTATATTGTAACAAGGCCTTCACTATTCCCTATGTGCTTATTTGCAAATAGTTCCGCAGGATAACTTAACCTACACTTCTAGTTATGCCTCGCAAAGAAAGCAGTATTAAACCATCAAATCAATGTTCTGAGGCAATCTTTTTAATGTTATTAAAGAAAGAGATTTAAGTGTGAGAGGCTGTTGACAACCAGACAACATTTCTGATTGAGTCCCTGGACAGACAGCTCTCATAAAAGCAGCCATGTCCATGTCAGGTCTCCCAGCAGGGCAGAGGAGCCTGCACTGAGAGGAGCCTGTATTTTTCCACAGTTCATATGCCAATGCCAGGAGTGCAGCTCTTCAGAGTGAGACCCAGAAATGTGGTTTCTCAAGGTGAATTCTAAGCACTTTGTTAAGCCCAAGTATCTTCAAAGCTCAAATGAAGAGCCGTTTAGTCTGCTTGCAGAGATTTAGTCACACCATCTTTTACAGCTCCCACATTTTCAGAGCTATGTGGAGAGGCAAAAAGACATAGGTGTAGCAGAGCCATGCCCTCATTTCTTAGTAACAAAATGTGTTTGTAAAAGCCCAGATAGAATATAGGCCATAATTCAGGTCTGAAATACCAGGCTGCCAACCCTTTAAAGCAAGCCAAGAGGAGAAACAAACCTGAATTGTTATCTGAAGTTTTTTAGCCAGCAGTTAGGACACAAACACAGCTTTAAGGTCAGCCCTACACTATTACTAGGCAGTAGTTACATGTTCAGTATTTCAAGTGTAGAGACAATTTTAAGCTTAATTTATCCATTGCAATTTATGGTGACACTGTAGGTAAAAGACAGGATTAATGGCTGTTTCAGGACATCCAAGAACACCTTAGCCTTATTAATAGCTATTTCTCTCATAAAAGTTATATCCTCTAACTCAGCAGTGAAATTTTAAATATATACTAAAGAATACTAAATGTTAACAGAACACTTAAAGGAGTAATAATGCACTTTTTTGGGCATGTATTATATCTAGACCTAGTACTTACTTTGCTCAATTTTGGAGCAAGATTCTCCAATGTACTTTAGTTGCTTCATGATATGCCCAAAAATTCAACTGTAGTTGAATTTTTCAACTCTAGCTCAATTATAGCACCTGATTCTGAAAGTGGACTGAATCAAGATAGATTTGAAAAGCCTTTCAAACAAAGCAGCAACTAAAAAAATCTTTATATGAAAGTACAGCCTAAGGCCTCTCTCAAATGCTTCTCTGGAAAAAGATCAATTTGAACAGCTATTTACACAAAGACACAAAATCATATCAGAAATTCCAGTCAAGAAAAACTTATTCCTATTTCTTAAGGCTGACTTGGTAACCAAAACCATAAACATCTATAGATCAGTCACTAGTTTTGAGATCAAAACAGATTTGTAGATGTTTTTGACAAAACAGACTTGACCTTGCAAATTTAAAGGGAAATTACTGTATGAATGCAAGAACTGTAACAACACAGAGGGGGTTTTTAGACATTTGTAATTTTAAAACATGATTTAAAAAAAAACCAAAAACTTTGAAGCAGCCAGTGCATCTATATCTGCAATCACACTCTTCTAGCAGTTACTGAAGCTAGTGTAAAGATCCTAGCAGGGAGTACACAGATACAAGCCACAGGAAAGACCAACTAAACAAATGAAAACAGTCCTCTGAAGATATTCCTCTTTTTTTAGCAGGACATAGGACTTTACTATTACCTAATACCAGAATAAGTATAAAGAAGTAGTTGGAACCTTGCCAATTTGATTTAAGGTCATTGTTTAAAGCAAAAATGTGATTTCAACCATTTTGATAGTTCTGTTGCTACTATTAAGAGGAGAAATCAAATACAGCTCTGATGAAAGCTGGAACTAGAAAAATATAGCTGTCAGCTTAGGCTATCTCAAAATTAGCAACTTTTCTGCAGATTCACATAGGTCTTCGAACAGGCTTTCAATGCTAGCTGCTAAAACTAACTTGGTAAAAGAAGTTCAGTTAGTTTCTACTACACTGAAAATTCAAATAAGCAAAAATTTACATGACAGAATTGAGACAAATTTTCAAAACCTTCCTCAGAACATCCAAAAAAGTTCAAGACCTGAATGAACTTCTGAACTTGGAGGTCTACTCTTCCTTTTAAGCTAAAGCATGCAGGCTGGTACTCACAGAACACTCCACTCCTGAGTATCATGCTGCATCATGAGGTAGCTGGCCTGATGCTGCCTCAACTAGATAAAAAAGCAGCAGTGTCTGACCAACAACTGTGACCAAACACTGGGGAAAAGAAAATTATCTTCTTCAAGATTTGCCGTTTAGCTCTGCTCTAAATAGAAAACATATGATGATAAATCAAGCCTTGGGCTCATTGCTAAATTTTAGTACAAGAGAACAGCTCTTTGAGAGGAGAGTTATACACAGTTATGAAGAAAGCTCAGAACAGAGGTGATGGCTGCTTCCAACTGTACTGAAACTCTGGGATGTTGAAAACAGCTACAGAGCCACTACAAGGGTGACTGAGACTTCTTTTTTATTGAACAGAAGAAACTGTCCACCTCAGCTCCAAAAGTGTCCTGTGCTTTCTTTGCTTTCCTATCAAGTTTAGCATGGAGCAAAGGATGCTCAATCACCCCCTAGCATTACCAGAAAGGAGGTTTAGATTGGGCATTAGAAGCAATTTCTTCACTGAAAGGGTTGTCAAGCATTAGCACAGATGCTCAGGAAGTGGTGGAGGCCCCATCCCTGGAGGCATTTAGAAGCCATGTAGATGTGGCACTTAGGGACATGGTTTAGTGGTGACCTTGGCAGTGCTGGGTCAATGGTTGGGCTCCAACACCTTTAAAGGTCTTTTCCAAACTTAACAATTTTACTATTCTATGAAGATGTAACAGTAGAAAAGCCTAATTCTCTCCTGGTACTCCAGAAGCCTTCTGCAGCCAAAAGACAGACAAACCCAGGATCCCACAACAGGTATCTTTTTGGAATCTTTTCCAAAAAGAAGGAAAAAAAACCCCTATATTGTTTCAGTCCTACTACTGAAATACCAAGCTCTGCTTTGTACTTCTCCTGCAATTCCAGCAATGCAATTCTGGAAACCAAGTGAACAGACTTGCCCTGTCAGGCCTGGGAAGGGGAGAGTGAAACCAAACAGGTGCCTGAAATTTATTGAGACAAGATATCCTTTTACTAACTATGTGTAGAGCAACATGTTTTGAGATTTTCCAAGGATGCTTCTTGGCATTGCAAACACGTCTGGAAAACTAGAAAGTGGTCAATGACCAGAGTGGTTAGTGTCAGTGTCACTCTGCAGCATTAGGTATGCTGTCTAATGTGGGTGATTTCTGTTCCCTCACAGTCACAAAGAAACAGTACTATTAAAAACCCCTTATTTTACCAGGTGCACACACCTGGAGCACAATACAGACAAGTGCACACCTGGAAAGTATTGTTCCCTTAAATATGTAAGGGTACTGAAGATGCTAAAAGGAAAACAAAAGGCAGGCAATTTCATGCTAAACATTTAGTGACCAAGAACCTCCCATGTGCCAGAACAGTGTTCAATGACCAAGAGTACATGAAGCTATTTCTCCCTGAACGTGGCACCTCCCTCTGCTCATGGCCTCTGCCCTCTGTGTAACCACAGGTGTGTGTTTGCCCAGCTCTGCTCTCACCTGGACTGTGAGGACGCCACCTCTCCCCATCCCTCCGTGACCCAGCCAGTCGCCAGCCTCCATCCTCATCTTCCCCATTCTGCTCCTCCCTGAAGATGCGCCAGTTCTCGCTCTCAGAGCGTATAAATTCGTGTTTCCTCCCTGCGGGCACTGTCCCACCTTCCTCAAAGTTTGGTCTCACTGCAAAGAAAACACAGGCCAGTGAACATGTGTCCTGTCTTTAGAAACACAGAAATACAAAAGGGTTGAAATCTTGCTCTCTTGGAGGCAAAAAATGCAGCAGAAGTGGTTATAGGAACCTAGGAAAGCAATAGAAATTCAAGAAGGAACATGACAGATTTAAGAAATCCAGGTGCCTATGTACCTTGGGATGGAAAGACAAAAAACAAAAAAATCCAGAAGGAAGCAAAGCATGTAAGTAATTAGAACACGGATAGGAAAGGCAAAGGAGGAAAAGGCAGTTTAAGAGATGTAGGGAAATGTAACAGAAAGAAGGCAAAAGTGTGCAGAGAAAAAGAATAAACTGCTTTATCATGAGGTGTCTCAAGCTAAATGGGAGCACAATGTAAACATTATATAAACCAAACACATTTCCTACTTCTGTAATAAAAAGAAGGTGAGATCTATTTATTTAATCCAACATACAGCAGTCTAACTATTAGGAAACACTGAAAATTTAAAGTAGTATTGGGGAATAAACGAGAAAAACTTAGAAATGTTAACATTATGCTGTGAATCCATCTTCTGGAGAGCCAAGGTCACTGCATGAAGGGCTAGAAGCAATTATGCCCGAGCTGAAGGATAAGTCTAACAGAAGTTCAGGAGACAGGATAGTCTTTTAATTCCCAGTGTACGTTATATTCAAAACAAAACAGAAAATCGTCAAGTACTTATGAAGAGCAACTGTGTCAGAAAAGAATGATACAAATATTTTTATGAGAAGACTCCATATTATACACCAAGATTTCCAAGTCATACACCAGTATGCCAAGGCTTAACACAGATGCTGCTTTCACTGCTGACTTGCCCTGACAAGACAGCCCATCCCTGAAATAAGTTTCTTCAGCTGTGTAGCACCAGAATTGTCACAGGAACCACACTGATGTCATTTCTTCACTGGTACTATTATCCCAGTGTTACCCTGAAATTGTGGTGTTATCTATAAAAGGAAAAGTTTTCAAGTAGAGGAAGGTATACTAAATCTTCCCTCTTAAGAGTCCTAAAACCTAAAAATGTAAGATGCTATTTGGTGAAGTCTGTTTAGTATGCCTGATTTCTTAGACAGGAAAAACAAAAGAAAGTATGATCATGTACTAAGACTCCAGGGGTAGAAAGAGACATTTTTAAGTAATTTGTTTAGGAAGCATAGGAGAACGTTTTCTTAGCATCAGGCAATTTTTTCAAACAATGAAAAAGAAGAGGAAATAAAGAAGATCTGAAATTACGTGGCATATCAGACCTCTGTTTAGAACAGGAAAATTCTTCCTGCTAGAGATACTGCACACTGGAGACAGGAAGCACACACTGGTTCTCTACTTTGCAAGCACCTTGGGGAAAAACTGACATCCCTTCTCCACCATCTCAAAACACTGGAGGGAAAAAACATTTATCTTTCTCCAGCTCTAATTTTTCTGGAATACCTTTTTCCCTTATGTTGTTCCTATAAGAAGATTAATTATATATTTTTTTTTTATTATTTATTATATATTATTAGCACATTGGCTAATTTGAAGTCCAGCACCAGTACCTACGTTAAAGTTAAGCACCATACCAACAGGCAATGTCAGCTGTGAAGCCAAGTATAACCCAGTTACACCTTTACTTCACTGAAGGGGGCATCTGGCTGAAGACCACTTCTGGATTTGCTGGGCTTTGAGAAACAAAACAATCTGCAGACAGTGTATTTTGGGGAATCTCTGGTAATACTCCAAATAAAGCAAAATTGCTGGAGGCACTCAACTCCCTTCATTTGGTACATGTGATGCTGGCAACTTTTGATCTGGAGTGGATAAATCTTTGCAGATGAAGGTCAGCCACATTCTGTATTCCTGTGCTTCACAGAAAAGACAGGAAAGGAGCAAGCCAGACAGAAAAATCTAAGTCTGGGAATTTTTTTTTTGTTTTAAATTTTTGGTATCTAAAAAATATAATGCAGACTACAGTAACAAAAAGTGCAGGGAAGCCTCTCACCATTGCTCCTTGGATGGGCTTCCCATAATAGAAAAGCAAAAGGCAAAGCTACAAAGCTGAGTCAGCTGCAAGTAAAACACAGAGAGAGGTGCACAGAAGACAGCTGCAACCCAACAGAGCAGGGGAGCCTAAGTCCCAGACAACAAGGAAAGTGCCTCATTCTTTCTGAATTTATTTTTTAAATGCTAGAAAGAGGAAGAGATGCAACTTTTTTCATTTTGCAGCACAAGACAGTAGTTTTCTTCTTAAGAAAACAGGTACCAAAATAAAAAAGTTATTCAAATCACTATTTTGAGACACAAGAGTAATATTTTTACATATTTATTATTTTCATAAAGACTCGCAGCTATTACTTGACACTTATTCAGTAACATTAATTTGAGAGATTTTAGACTCTACCAATTAAGGGGGGGAAAAGGGAACTTCCATTGTAAGTTCAGTTGATTCTGGAGACTGCTCTTTAACTCAGACAAGCTCTCAGCTCACAGGTCCTGTTCCACTCTCCCAAAAACATTTAGGAGAAAGGTCACTTAAAGAACATTGTGCAGCCTGCTTTGCCATTGCATATCCAGGTTTTAGCTCCACTGCACATCTACTCATGCTATAGGCAAATCAAGACAACTCAGGTTCTGCTAGTCCTTAGGACTGCAGATTCTGCTCCCAAGAACTGAACTATCAAAGTCAGGTTTTGTATGCTGAATTTGCAGAAAATGGGGTTTGAAACACATCTCTGTAGAAGTTACAAAACATCAAATGCTGTTTGCCAAGTTCAGACTCTAGTGGGACCCTGCCTCTCTTCTGATTTTAAATTCTGTGGCATTACAAAAGTAGGAATGAAAAAAAAAAATCAAATATAAGGGGTCAGTATTATATTTATATGAGCATGGAATCACCTGTGGTTCCAAAACCTTTCCAAGCAGAGTAGCACTCCAGTGTCACATTTAAGACTGTTCTGATGCCACATTCAGTGCAATTAAGAGAAAAAATGCAATGTCTCATGACATACTTCAGTTTTCTAGAACATCACAGCAAGCATCAAAGAACAAGGTATGTGTCCAAACAGGTCTGGCATTAGATGATCCTGAAGATTAGACAGACCAGCCAAGAAACTGGTTCTTTACAAACACAAACCAGTCACGGGTTAAGGACCAGAAAAATCAAGCTGCCCAAGCGACAGACTCTGACAAACTGAATACAGGAATACGTATGTATGTATATGTAATCCTACAGATTACATCAAAATTCTTAACTTATAAAGTGCCAGCATATTCTTTGCAAACTGTTTCTAGATTTGAGAACAATCATTTCAGCTGAAATTACTTAGATCACAGAGTCAGGACTTGGCAATGTTTTAAGGACGAAAGAAACCAAAATGCAATCTATGGTTTTGCCATGGACTAATTGACTGGACTTCCTGAAGAGAAGGAGCAGTAAAAGGGCACCTCTGTTCAGGCCTGTCACAGAGCCAGCAGTGGTGTTTACAGAAAACTTCAGACAGAGCCGAGTGCTATCCAGCCAGAAAAGCTTGCAGCTGTGCAACACTGATTTGAAGGGATACTGACTGGAGAACAAGACTGGACTCAGGGATGTGGCCCCCTGGCAATGCCTTTATGGAGAGGACTTACTAACAGAATGGCAAATAACTTCTGTTCTCCAGGCTGTCAGCCCACGTTTCCTACACCACCCTCGCTGTCTGGAAAGAACAAACAGGAAGCAATGACTAACAGCACTGCTGTTTCTGCCCTTTAGAGGGGCAAGAACCAAGAGTCTATTAAGTACTTTGACTTGCTCTCCTCTCTGCTGCCTGCTACAGAATTCCTCAAGAGGAAGATAAAAATAAAAACCTTTGCAGTCAGTGGTTTTAAAGGAACTGAAATAACTTTGCCTAAATGTGTAATTGCTTAGTTTATTTTACAGAAGAATAAAATAAATGTCCTGAAGATGATGCTTCCAGAGAAAGACTACCTTCTCATTGGAACACTACTGGACATGCTAGAACACCACAGGAACACAAATACCATGAAGTGACTCCCAGTGACAGATCAGAAGTTCTGAATCCCACTTCTAGCTTCAAATTTTCAATCTCTCTGCATAAAATCTCAATCTCAACAGCAGGTCTCAAAAACATACTATATAACCCCATATTTTTTCACCAAATCAGCCATTATCTACTGTCACCAGTGTGAGTGAGCCAAGAGATGCAAAGGAATTAACAAGAGTTCAATTCCATAACACACCCGAAACACACACACTGTACCTGATTTCACCTGCTATACAACTGTGTAAAGATTTCCAATTCATTCAGTTGAGTTAGATTAGAAAACCAGTGACCACACAGCAAATGCTTTCTACAGTTCAAAAGATGGTTTCTAAGAAAATACTGTTTGCAACCAAAATCCTCCTTATGACTAAGTGAGGCTTAGTCACAAGTAGTGACTGCAGTGGAGGGAAGGGTGAAGGGCGAGTCACACCATCCTACAGCCTTGTCACACGGGTGGGAGTCCCCTGGCACTACATTATTTGCCCTGGTTTTCAAAGTCACACTATGCCTATCAACTTTCAGTGCTGTGCCTGAACATGTATTAAAATGTTCCATTCTAATGAAGCAAAAAATTAATGTTTTGCAATTTAGGGTTGGGGGAAGGTTAAAGAAGAAAAAATAGGGAGGATTTTGTTTCCTAAGCAGGAAAGTCTACATTAATGATTTTCCCAGCAGGCCTTCAGTAGTTTTACTGCAAACAACCACAGCCTTTGTTTCTCAGATCCTCTTACATCTGACGTTCAGTCAAAGCCCTCACATCAGCAGCTCACCAAAGGATAAAAAAAAAAGTGAACCAGGACTGTGTTCCAGAGCTGTCCTCAGAGCTGGTCCAGGAGGGAAGCACACTGACCACTCTGCACAGCTGCTCACTCAGACATACCCTCAACAACTCCTCTCATTTCACAAGTGAAAGAGCAAACAGCTTAAAAAAAGTGGTTTCATCTGCCACATGGAATCAGCAAGCCACCTAATCTGCCTTGTTTCATTCCTAGGCTTTAGCAAAATCCTGTGATTAATTCCATGCTTTCACAAAGGAGCAATGTGGAGATGGAAACTGCCAGGTCTACATCTTCTGAGCAGCATTAGGCTGCAATTCAGAGCTGCATCCACCTTCCCATTCACATTCCAGAGCACAACAGGAAAGGAAGAAGTGGAGCAGCAGTGGGACACAAGAGTGTCTCTCTTCACCCAAATGAACAGTAGTTCACACTGGTTGGAGACATGGTATCAGTGAACAGTGTGGGCTTTCAGCAGCAATATGGGAACTTTCCCACTCAGCTATTCCAAGGGAATTTTGGCCTTTTCAACTTTCATGCAAAACTTTAGGTTATACAAACCTAAAAAATTATCTTGATTAAGGAGGTGAGGAGGAATGCACCTTCTCCAAGTAAGTGTTTGAGGATTTCTCCTTGGCTGCTAAGAGTTTGTGTTGGGTAAAGAAATGCTCCTAACAAACCAGCATTCTTTTCCACATGATCAGAGCCAACCAGCCCCCCTGCAGGCAAAATGACCAATCAAATCAGCTTCAGAGGGAAACCAATCCCCCCAGCATATAAACACAGGAATGAGACATACAAACCCATTTTTAAAGGTTTTGGGGTTTTTTTTTAATCTTTACCAACCACTTGTGGGAAGTTTCTTGCTAGTGCTGGGACCAGTACACCAGACCAGAGCAGTCCCTCTCCTGGAGCCCAGGTTATCCCCTCCTCCTGCACAAAGACCCTCTGAAGACTGGTAAGTACATAAAACCATCATATTTTCCCTTCATTTTTTCTTATTGTACAATTTAAATTGTTCTGTCACTCTTTAATCAAAGAAAGCAAAGTTCTTTTCAGGACAGAGAGTTTTATTTCTAAGACTTGCTAAACTAAATATCACCTTAAACAAAACGGTTGATGATTTTTCCCCCTCAAAAAGAAGAAAATGCTCTCTCAGGTAACCAGAGTCCTAAGAGCACACAGAGCAAATCCAAAGTCTTTATGCAGTATTTTTTCAGAAAGTTTTTGAGAAAAGGGCTGAAAAGGCTCTGCAGACAGGGAGCATTTGCAAGCTCCAGCTACAGCAGGTGGGTGTCATGAAATTGGCCAAGAATTATGAAAAAGACATCCTCACCTTGCTGCACTCATAACTCAGCACTCAGTTCCATCACAAATTAAAAGAAACAAGCTTCACATCTTCAAACTTGCTTTTACCATCTCCAATTATATCTCAGATATCAACAGTTCTCGATCAATGCATTCATGCCTGTGCTTATGGACACAGAGTGAGCTGGCACCACTGCCCAGGACTCCATATGGACACAGAGTGAACCCCACTGTCCTGCAAAACTCAGCCACTCTAGGCAAGCCATGGGAAAGCCTGCAGCACACAGGGCAGGACTGCTCTTCAAAAACAGCAAGTTCTACTAAAAAAGGGTGGCAGCAAACTTCTACTACTGCAGCTTTACATTAAATAAAACCCTCCCTAGTAACTATCAAATTACTCCTCTGTTACCAATATTTAATTCTACATTTAAGTTTCTTTATAAGGATTTAATACATACTGGAATATTTTACAGCCTTTACTAAAACTTTGGTTAAATGTTGCTTTTCTGCTTCTCCAAAAGCAGCCAGACTAGTTGGTCCACTCGGGTGCAACTTCAAAAATCAAGAATTAGTGTTCAGAGTACTTATGTGAAAATACATTATATATAAAATGAAGCACTATTTAGCTTCCCCAAAATCAAGTATATAAGCAGCCTTGTTTTCTGTACTATAAAAGGAGACATACTCTGCCATTTTACCACCTCTTTCTTTAAAGTGCATTTAGTAATAAACTGCCACAGAAAGTCAAAAGTATGAGCTCTCACATCCTATCTTTTATGGCACTTGCTTTGAAAAAAGTAACTTGGGGCCAACAAATTCAAGTTTCCATTTTAACAAGACCTACTTATAAATGTAACAAGTCCAGAAAGCTTATCTTAATTCTGCACACTGCTCAGAAGTAACACTTTGTCACAAACTACTTCCATTCATCTCAATGAGGCATTAGCTACAAAACCAAAAGGACAAATATGTTTGAAATGTTAACTGTTCTACTCACAACAGAAGCACAAGCTTTCCAATGCAGCTTCTCAAGCTGAATTACTTCCTACATTTCTAAGACTGTCCCTTAATGTAAGTTATATGATCCAGTAATTTCATCCATACTGAAAAGCCTTCATTTCCTAATAGTAATGCCAGAGCACCTCCAAGAGTGGCCATACAGTCTAAAAAAAATACACAATAATCTAAAAATAAAACCACACAAAATAGCCATTTTAATAGCACCAAAAATGCCTTTAAAATCATAATCTCATTTGGTTCTTGTTGCAAAGTGCAAAGGCAGCAACAGACCTGCACAATCCCAGCTCAGAGCAGACAAGGTTTAAATCTGAAGCTTGTACATGATCATGCAAAGCCAGGCCAAGCAAAGAAGGAATGTACACATCCCCACAGGGGCATGCCACCACACAGATTCCAGCAAATTTTGGAATGATGCTGCAGCTATAAGCAGTTTTTGCAGTCACTCCCAGAAAATAGCAAGTCCTCAAGACCACTTTCCTGTCAGAATGAAGCAGCACAGCATAAACTATTTCTAATCCCTTCCAAGGTCAATTAGAACAGACTTCATTAAGACTAGAAGCTGAGCAAGTAGGACAACACTGCAGAAGTCTTGCCTGAACACAACTCCTCACTCAGGCTCCTCAAAAGGTTGCAGATGCATCTGTATATCAGGTTGAGAACAGGCTGGAAGTGTCACTGTGAATGCCTTCAACAGAGAAGGCAAATGGAAATGAAGACAGTGCTGCCAGTGAGTTTCCCTGCAAGAAAAAGCTAAGCAAGAGGAAAGGAGAGGAAATCAATGTGGTGGCATGGAACAGGAATGCAATAAAGGCTGTTACAACACAAGGAAGAAGAGCTTAATCAAAAAGGCAAAGCACTGGAGAGCCACAGCCTGGATCATGAATTTCAGAAATGCAAGCAACATCCTAAAGCTGTTAGGCAAGGTTTTATCACACATAAATCATTAGCCAGCCAGGTCAGTTTAGAACCTGTCCCACTGCTAGAAGGAATCTGTGATTTTTTTAAAAATTAGTACTCACCCTACCTTGATTTGTCTTAGAGGAGTGCATAAAAGAAAGAAGCCAGGATGAGGGACAAGATGATAAAAACACTAAAATCCAAAAAAAGCTAAGAACCAACTGACACAGTGGTGTTGGTGATAATTTAGCTTTCAAGGGAAGGTGAACAGGAAGGATTACACACAGCAAACGTGTGATACAGGACTGGTCAGCATGCCAAAAGAGGTTTAGAAAAGCCATTTCTGACAGTTCCTGTCTTTCTAGTCAGGGGCTATCAGCTGAGAAATGGAGGTACAAGAAACACCCAAAGCTTCATCAACAGTTGCCTAAGTCAGGAACCAGAAAAAGCAAAACCCACCAAATAACATAGCATAAAGGGTGTTGAGAGAGATCACTGGACAAACCTGGGTAAGAAACATTGCATGTATGTTAGAGCAGAGACAAGTATTCTCCAACATACACTGAATTTTTCTTCTCCAGTCGAAGCTGAATGTCCTTCCTAAAACATACACTGAAATAGGGATTAATGTGGGGTCATCAAGGACATGCCAGGCAGGGGATTCAATCAGGTGGTCCAAATTATACTTTGTAACTTCATTAATTTATCACTACAAGAAAAGAAGGTATTTGTATTTTTTTACTATGGGCTAGGAAAGGAGTAGAGAGAAGACATTAACACTTTTTAAATTCAAAGTCACATCTGCTCTTAAGCTGCCTCTGCTTTTGAGAATACAGAGGACTGATCCCCCAACCTGGGTAAGCTATTTCCCACGGGGCAGTTACTCTTTTCTCTTACTCACACCCAGCTGCACTGCTCTCAGTGTCTATTTGCAGGTTCTGATCTGTTTTTCTCACTCCAAGAAGCTAAGACTCGTGGCTCTTATTCCATCAATAGTGCTTGAAAAAGGGGGTTTTGCAACTCACACTTACATTTCCAATGCTATCCCTGCCGCTGAAACAGAACTAACATTTTCAACAGTCTTAGACTAGAAAAATGAGAGCACTGTACCAGTGCATAACCTGGTTAACCTAGGAAGGCAAATTCACCTGCTTGGGAGTCTCAAGGAGCAGAGACACAGGACTGTTTTGAAATGTGCTGCTGGGAGCTAATGTAGGTTCTCTTTGAAAGTACTTTCAAAATCTGTCAGGAATCAATCCTCCCCCATTGAAAAAATCCCAAAGAACCTGACTGATTTTTTTCAGAGTTTGAGACAACATTAAGTGATTAATCACCACCTTCAGAAGTTCCTTAATCAACAAATCTGAGATCCTACAATGCTGACAGCATTTGCTCTAGGTCTGTAGTGTTCAAACACACAGCCTTAGCACTCACGTGAAGATCTGAAGCACAGCCAAAAAAAAGTTCCATCTTAAGAATGTTTTCCCTGTTTTCTTAATGTATGTAACACCACCAAAAAGGCTTCTGTCACCAATCAGTCAGCATCAGAACCATTTCCACAACATCTATTTGTTCTGTAAACCCATACTGCTTAGAGTCTACAAAGCAGATCCTGCCCTCAAACTACCACAAGAATTTACAGAAAACCACAAGTTTGGCTTTTGGTTATGTTTTGTTGTTTTGGGTTTTTTGTTGGTTTGCTGGTTTGTTTGGAATGCACGATGCACTCAGAGGCATTTTGTTCTGTAAGTGTCCTCTATTCAAACAAGGACTGTTTCTTTTGAGTACTGCTTACTCTGATAAACCAAGGCACTGTTCAGAGCTCATTTTCAACAAGGCCCCCATCAGAGATACCCACCCAGAGATGCCCATTTTCCAGCTCCTTCAAGGCCTCCAGAAGGGCTCGTCTAAATCTTAACACAAGGACTGTGCTCTACAGACAAGTCACTAATCATTGGATTACTGAAATACATAGAATTACTGTACAGCAAAGTGACAACTGCCATTCAGGGAGCTATGCAGCAGACTGAAGAGCCACCTCAGTAAAGGTGGGGGTCATGCTATAAACTGGATGGACTAGAACCAAAATCCCCCAAGAAAAGTAGCCTGGTACCATACACCAGGAGAACCTCACTAAGTCCACTGAAGTCCCTGACACAGGGAATGATTTCAAAATATTCCTACTGGGAGATGTGAACTGGAAAATTGAAAATAAGGGGAAAACCACCAAATTCCACTCAGGCCATCATCTACTTTATCTCCTCCTGACTACAGCATGGACAGAAGTAATAACTGGATGGATTTGAGAAAAAATAAAATTGAGATGACACTGACTATTTAGCTAATCTTCATATCTGGGTAGGCATTTAACACAAGTAAAAGCAAAAGAGAATCTTCTGTAGTTACTAAAATTTGGTTGGAGATTAAGCAAACAGTCATGTAAACTGCTGGTTTATGGGATCAAAGATACCAAGACAAATTTTCACCTATCATAAATTGATTCTGAATTTCAGAATCCTTACTTCTAATGCATTTCAAGAGAAAACTAAGATGGCACTGTTGCAAGGGAAAAAACCAATTCCTCTATGAAAAATATAATAGACTGAAACAGCCATCGTTCAAAGAAAAGTCAAAACTGACAGGAAACCAAAACTGACTAAACACACCATATATAATTATAATTTGCAGAATTCACAGGTATTGTTTAATTCTCTGTTCTACAAAAAAGCTTCCTCACAACCTTCTTTAAACAGGTTGTAGCCTCATGAAGTCTCTATTTTACACAAACCTGTACTTAACTTTAATCTGCCCCAGGTGAACTTTAAACAAACAGTACTTATAAAACATATGGATTTGAGTGACCACTGTCTTTTCAAAAGACATTTACCAGCTCTGGCAAATTCCACAAGCTTTGAGGTTCAAAAGCAAACAAAGGAGCCTGATATGCCAAATACCTATAGATATCCATTTTGCTTCCCATATCTGCAATTCTACCTTAATTCTCACAGGCTTGCTGTCCTATTTTACTTGGTCACTAGTAAAAATTGCACTGCTCAGGCAGACTAGACTGGAAATTATGTCACAGTGTATTTTCTGAACTGCTCTCCTGCCCTCTTTTTACCTGATCCTTACATAAACAGCCTCAGATTCCCAGAAGGAGCTCTGCCCTGAATACTCTAATTCTGTTAAACTGGACATGGTGGCTGCAGACAGGAGATAACTCTTGAGCTAGAAGAGTCAGAAAGGGCTAGTAGCTGTAGTACAGCATTCCCCTAAAATGCATAAATACATTACAGAAATAATATAATAAACATCCTTTCCTTAGCACTATATTATTATTAATAGTATTCATAATAGTATCAGTAAATTATTATACTATGTTCAAAACAAGTTACAAAATCTGATACAGTCAGCAAAACTCAAGTTTCTTTCCATACACAGCATGCCTAATCCCATCCCACTCACCCCAAAAGAATTAAAGCATGTGACTCCAATGTAAATTTAGGAAGGTAAAGTATGAAATTCATATTTAAACAGCTAAGCAGGGAGAATTTGAGCAGTAGTCAGATTTTTAAACCTAATCTTTTCTAGCAAAGTATTACCACAAACAGTGGTAAATTCCTCTCCAGGCTCCTGACTTAATCTTCTCTGGATTGCAATGTATAAGCCCTCCTTTGTTGGCTGCAGTATTTCTACCCCTGCTGATGTGTCAGAAGCTGTGAACATTAGGCAAAATACAAATACGTGGCATTGTATCACTTTTTCTCCTTTCTTCTCCTTGCTAGAAGATGACGACAGATACAACAGAGGGCAATAACACCAAATCCAGCGCTCCCCTCCTGACTCAGAGATACCTGAGGCTGGTGACCAAGGATGGACACAGCACGTTCCAGATGGCTGGTGCCCAAGGCAGAGGTGTGGCATACCTCCGAGACGTGTGGGGGATACTCATGGACATGCGCTGGAGGTGGATGATGCTCGTCTTCTCAGCTTCCTTTGTCATTCACTGGCTGGTGTTTGCAGTGCTCTGGTATCTGCTGGCTGAGATGAATGGGGACCTGGAGCTGGACCACGATGCTCCACCTGACAACCACACTATATGTGTCAAGTACATCACCAGTTTTACAGCTGCCTTCTCCTTCTCGCTGGAGACACAACTCACGATTGGCTACGGCACCATGTTCCCGAGTGGGGACTGTCCCAGTGCCATTGCACTGCTGGCAATCCAGATGGTCCTGGGGCTCATGCTAGAAGCCTTCCTCACAGGTAATCCCTCCTACTCCATCTTTACACACAACAGGCATAACAGCTGGATTTAACAATAGAGCTAGAAATACTGTTCACTTGGGTATATGAAAGAACAATTAAGGTAGCCACTCAAGGATGACAAGATTTCGGCTATGTAGTACTAAAAGTTAAACACCTTTAATTAATAAAAGACAAATTAGGTGTTATCAATATCTGGACTTAATTTCACTATTAATTGGAAAATACTTGTGGTGGATCACTACATATCACTCTCAATCATTTATTTCTTGTACCATTCTCTCTCTCAGCTATTAGCATATCATTACAATATTTAACGTCAATTTGTTTTGATTTTTAAGGTACACTTTTGTCTAGCTGAGCTATCTTCATTGATCTTTAACTCAGTGTTTATGTATTCCTCAGTACCCAATGCAATGAAAGTTTTTGCAATGTCACAGCCATTTTGAGTTATTTTAAGTTATTTAAAATATTCTTCATGTTTAAAAGTAATCAAAATACTTTGAAAATACACAGGCTAGTTTACTGTGTATTAGAAAGAGCTTCTACAATATAACTTAGCAAGACCAGCTCCTATTACCAATTACAGTAAGTTGGGGCAAATTGACAGCCTCCTTACAGCTACAGTTAACTTCCAAATATTAATAAGTGAACATAATTTAGAAAAATAAGTATTTTAGGAATGCTGTACTGTTCTGAACAAAAGCAGGTTAGTATGACGCCAACCAAACATTTTTCAAAGACTGTCTTTCCAGCCTCAGTCTGTTTCTTCTCCCTAGAAACCTGCAGGGAGCCAGCCCAGGCCCTGTGCTCACACTGAGTTTGCTCTTTCCCATGCCCCAGGTGCTTTCGTGGCCAAGATTGCCCGCCCAAAGAACCGGGCACTCTCCATCCGCTTCTCGCGCTCCGCCGTGGTCACACGCAGCGAGGGCAAGCCACACCTCATGTTCCAGGTGGCCAACACTCGCTCCAGCCCCCTGACCAGTGTCCAGATCTCTGCTATACTTTACCAAGAACAAGAGAGTGGGCAGCTGCACCAAACTAGCATTGACTTTCACCTGGACAGTGTCACTGCAGACGAGTGTCCTTTTTTCATTTTCCCACTGACCTACTACCACTGCATCACGGCATCCAGCCCGCTGGCTGCTCTCCTTCAAAGAGAAGCTCCTCACCACTTTGAGCTGGTCGTTTTCCTGTCAGCTGTGCAGGAGGGCACAGGAGAAACATGTCAGAGGAGAACATCCTACCTCCCATCAGAGATCCTGGTGTACCACCGCTTCGCCTCCCTGCTGGCCCGCAATGCCAAAGGCGAATACCAGACCAAGATGGAGAATTTTGACAAGACTATTCCTGAGCTCCCAGCTGCACCTGACTCAAATAGTCCAAAAAGGACTGACAAGGAGATCCGCATCAATGGACAGCATATCGACAGCTTCCAGCTCTCTGAGACTGGCCTCACAGAGTAGAGATAACATACCTTGAACTTTGTGCTTTTTTAATTATTATTACATTAAACTTGCGGGTTCCGTTTAAAAACTTACTTCCTTGCCTGCCCTGCGATCTTCTAATGATCTCTCTCTTGTAGTCTCACCCTTCTGATTACAACGTGATATACAGAGTGAAGAGAATGTGTGTGCCCACTGAGGAGAGGCTGCATTAACCACCCAGGATGAAGTCAGGTGCCCGAATCACAGTACTAATTTATGGGAAATTAGAAGAGCTATCTGCTGAATTCACCAGACTATGATTAAAGCTACACTGACCCCGAAAGGAGAGAGCTTCAAAACTCCCAAAGCTGACCAAAGTCATAATTAGCCAGCTTGTGACAAAATGGACAACAAAACAAAAGCAGAAAAAAATATGAGGTCATCCAGTGAATAGATGAGTTCTGGTATAAGTAACTCTGTTCATCAAAAAGCCTAGCTTTGCCATTCTGACTCTTCGGGAATACAGACTTACATCATGTTTCAGATGGCTGAAAGTCCTGCCAATCTCTCATGGCAGTGAACAGAACTCCAGCTGTGCTTATTAAGCAAAATTATAAATGCTAAGTGCAGTTCTTCATTCTGCCAAATAAGAGA
Source organism: Passer domesticus (assembly GCF_036417665.1). Classification (NCBI taxonomy): domain Eukaryota; kingdom Metazoa; phylum Chordata; class Aves; order Passeriformes; family Passeridae; genus Passer; species Passer domesticus. Next base: position 18,989,475 of record NC_087484.1, read on the forward strand.
GCATCTTGCTCTCAGACAGGTCTGTGAACATACTATCACAAAATCTGGGTGTATATGACAAATACTGCAATGGAAATTTTTTCTTATTTGAAGACACTGAATAAATTATTTAGCAGTGGAAAAAAAAAAGACTATTTTTAATGAATGAATGTAGGGTTTTTTTAAAGGCCATACATTCCACATGTTTTCACCTTTGTGCTGCTTGTTTCAACTATATGACCCAGAAGGAAACACTATATATGTGAAAGTAGAACTGCATCCATTGATATTTTATGCTTTCTAACATCAATCTTTGCCTGTACACAGAGCACAAAATATATTTAGAGACACTTGAATCAATTTTGAAATAAAAAATTAAAACAAACTGAGACTTCTGTATTTAAGTGCCTCATAAAACTACTGCAATTAAGAAGTTCCTAAATAATTTAAGATGCTAAAGGAAAAACACAATGATGGATAACTGTTTCCAAGCTCTCAACAAAAGCAGTGCCTATTAGGTGTTCATACCTGAACACTCAAGTAGAATTAAAATAAAGCTACCTTTCAAAGGTAAAAGATTTTTCCCAGAAACCCAGATGGCATAAATACCAACTTTCACTAACAACAGTATAAGACATTATCAAATATACTTCCTTTAATGTCACCCAAGCGGTCAGCAGCAGGAAAAATGGTCTCAAGCTATCTGATGAGATAGCTTAAACTGAATTCTTCTCAAATCACAAAACTGTTGACTGAAGTGTGTTCATAACACAAAAGGGGTCAGCAAAAAGCTACTTTGGTTTAGGGTCTGGGAGTCACCCCACAGAAGCATTCCACATACAGTCAGGGAATGAGGCAGAAGGGCCACATTTTTGTTCTAACTGAGCTCTCATCCCAAAATAATTCAAGTGCTGCCTTCCCCCACTGCAGACCTAAGAGAGATTAGATTTATCACACACACTCCCAAAATCTTTTCCAAACTTAATTCTATGGACAAACATTCATGACTATCGTGGAGCTTGGAGAGCAGCACTCTATCAAGTTACACTGCCTTCATCCCTCTTCATCACCCTTTTTTTAGTTATTGACTCATACACAGTTTAAAGAACCCTTTTCCACCCTTGTGTCAACACCCATAATTTTTAATTATTTCTTGCAATTTTTCCACATTCTCTATCAATTTAAGACATTGATAAGAGGCCTACAAATTAAAAACCAGTGCAAGAGCAGTAAAACAGACTCTCGTGTGAAGGCTGAAATAGGGCAGCATTCTGTGAGGTACTGAGTATTGTTTCACAACATTCTGGGTGAGGCATTGTTACTCCCATGTATCAAATGGGTCTATAATCTCATGATTTAGAGCCAAAGGTATACAAAGCTATTTCTAATTTCAATTCACATCTAATCGAAGGTGGGCTGTTTTTTTGATTTCTACATGACTCAATACTTTGATGTTGTCCTGGTTTTAAAATATTTCTCTTTTTGCAGATTTGGTTTAAAAGGGAGTACAACAGCAAGTATAAAGAAAAAAAAATTTGTTAGTATATGCTAAATGCAATCTTCAAAAACTACTTTTTGGAATGCAAAACTGAGTGATACTGCAGAAGCAAATTAGACAAAGAATGTGTAGTTACTTCAGAACAAGGGCAATAAATACATTAATATTGCTTTTACAGTTCCAGAGAACTGGTGAATCATGGATGTCTGAAAGTACTGGAAATATCCCAAACTGGAGTAGAAACCTAGGAAAATTGCTGATGGGCCCTGATGCACCAACACAGCACTCCATGCTTTAGTACAGCAAGAGCAAACCGGTGATGAACCTTCTGTGAATGCAACTCCTGCCAGCAAGCCATGGCAGGAGAACAAGCCAGGCAGAGTGAGGGAAAGCATGATTCAAAGAAATTCAACATCCTTTTTGAGCCACTTGAACACACCTTTTATATTCAAGTCTTCTGAACCTAATGAAAACCCACACAAAATAGAACTCAACCAGGTTCCACAACTACATAACAATTATTCACTACCAGTTTGTAACTGCTGGCAACTAATCAAATCCCTTCAGCTACTAAGCTGGTCTTAGTCAGGAGGCTGCACAGAAAATTAAGAGGCTTTTGTGAAGAGACAGGCATGCTCAAGAAAGCAACTTGCTCATTTTCTTTGCTAATGGCCTCAGCCTTCCAAATACAATCTGGGGTCTAAGTGAAGTCTGTCAGAATTGTGACAATCTGCAACAAACTTGCAAATACTTTGTGCATCTTCCATCTGCACGTTGAAACCAGGAACAGACACTGTTTATGCTGAGAATCAGTCAAATGTGACCTCACAAACTGCTGTGAGCACTGAAAAAGCAATCAATTTTTAAGAACAGCACACTGATCATATCTGAGGAATAAGTATTTGTTAAATTTCTATTACTTTTTTAATCTTTTGATTTTTAATTGAGAGATCTTGCACTGTCCTCCATTACAAATACCCAGAAGTGATTAAATAATTGATTTCTTAATAATTCTCTAATGGGATCATCCAGAACAAAGAACACTAAAAAGTTGGCAACGCAGTAAATTATGTAATCTGAATCCAAGGCTCTATGAAACAGCAAGAAAAAACTGAAACATGGTAAAATTATGGAATAAAATCTCAACTAAGGAGTTTAACCAAGGTAACAGAAACCAGTAGAGGCATCTGCTAAAGCATGTGAACCTGTATGTCAATTCCTTTCCCTTCTGCTTCCACAGCTTTTTGTGGATACTAGTGCTTGCTTTTAACCTGGGACTTTTGGCACATCTGTACCCTCTCCCACACTCAAAACCTTTTGTCATTGGAAAGCCATTGCTTAACAATAACTACTTATGATTAACCAAGGCTTGAGTCAGAACAGACCAACACTTTCTGTCAATATTTCTATGCTCTCCACCTTATCTCTCTTTGGAAGTAAAAGGGAAAGAAATGGTCTTCCCCCACTTATTGCAATATTAACCTCTAACATAGCAATACTGTTGTTAAAACTATATTTTTTATAATAAAACTTCAGGAAGATTGAAGGTATTTTTCCTCTCATACTGACTAGTGGACAAATACAAGAGACTCAAGAAGAGCAATTAGGTACTCAAAAAGCTTCATAATTTGAGAATAAGCACATCATCTCTTGCAATGAACTTCTAACAAATTGCACCAGGGACAGCACCCTCCTTAGGGAACAGTTCTTGGAAGATGCTTTCAACAGAGCCCTCATCACTAGCAGTTGCTACAAACAAAATGCTCTACACTAGCTGCAGATAAACCTCTGGCAGACAGCAACTTCTGTAAGGACATTTTGCACACTGTAAATTCTCCTCAATTTCAACTGAGAAATGTATCTGATCCTATACCAATATGCATTATTTTTATCCTTCGTTATCAGAAACGTGGTCCATTCTATATCCTGGAACTGTTATATTTCTAATCACAACAACAACAAGCAGCTAAATAAATAAAACTATATCAACTGTAGTAGATACTACTTCTACATCCGTTTTTCTTTTGTAAAAAATCCTGAAATCTCAGTAGTACTTACTTTTCCCCATTTTAATTTTTCCTAAAAATTTCTGAATATGTAGATACACAGAAACTCCAGAGTTTCACTGCTGACATTTAAAACTGGTCAATCTCTGACCAATATCACATTATTTTCTAAAAGTATCCTCTTTTTAAAGGAGACAATGAGGAAAACATACACATCTTAATTTTGTGTTGACATTCAACAAGCAGAAAAATAAAAGCACTCTTTAGAAAGTGTGAGCAATTCCTATACAGAGAGAGGACTGGAAGGGCTTTGAAAGCAAATTCCTGTGGCATGTGTCACCACGGTAATCTGCAAAATTATAAATATGGCAATTTATGCTACTCTTACTACAGAAATACCAACAGCTATGCAGGGATTAAAACACATTCCTGTGAACTTCTAATTACAATTGGATCTCTTTGGGTTTGTCTTTAAATTCAACCTGCAATTATCTCTTCTAATCTGTGCTTTCTCAGCATATTATCAAGGAGCGTATGTAGCCAAGACTCCTTTAGCAAAGCCAAAGATTCCTTGGGTCCTAAATAGAGAAGACATTGCCCATGAGCTCTTGCTAGTACAAAACCCCTCAGCAGGCACAGCTGTGCTCCATGCACGTGGAAACATGCCATGGAGAAAGAACAGGCATACCAGAGAGCAAGCAACACATGAGCCAGCCCAGCAAAAGCCACTGCAGTTACCAGACAGTCAGAGCTGCCCTGATGTCCCATCACCCTGAGAATGTCTGTGTTTCATCTGCAAGATGACAAACCCATTCCAACTCAAGTTCAGCTGGATGTTCAGATGTACTGGGCCACAATTAAGGATGCAGCATTCTGCCAGAACACAGCCAGTGAGAAGCATTTCAGAAACAGAATAGGGGAGGAACAAGAGACAGAAGAGCAGACAACCAGACTGAACAGGAGGTTCAGATGATGACTTAACTAATTTGATCAACAGGAAATCCATCAGCATGGGAAACTCAGGACACTACTGGGATCTCTCTCACACTAGCAAGCATTCAAAAACATTAAAGGTCAAATGGCCAAGAAGTCCTGGGTACCAAAACAGCCCACATCAGGAATGTTTAAAGCTGCACTGAAAAAAGACCTATTACCACAGCACACCTGTTCATCAGCAAAGGCTTCCTTCACAGAGGTACAGGAACTTAGTTCCAGTTGTAAACATCACAACTTAATAAAATAAACAGAACCTACTTACTCCACATGCCTCTTATCTACCACACTTCAATGTCCAACAGTGAGAACAACAAAGTAAGAGAAACAACACTTTGAGAACACACTTAGCAACCTGGCACAGCATCATGAATCTTGCATCAACAATATACTTGAACCAGTAAGAAAGGCTGATACATGTACAAATCCCTTCCCCCAAACACACCCTGCTCCTCCCTCCCATTTTCTGCCCACACAGTAACAAAACCATACCTGGATCTTTTCGCCCTGGTTTTTCAAAGCGTCTGTCTCCCCTAGAAAGGCAGAATAGAAGTTTCAAATAAGGTTTTGGAACTACTCCAAAAACTCAGTTTAGGTATAGGTATTGCTGGTTTTCTTTACTTGGTGGGAACTTTTTTAAAATCGGAGCTTGATGGACATTACCTTTAAAGGTCCAAGTGACAACTGAAATTTTCAGGAACACCAATACACACACAGCCTTTGGGTACTGGGTATGTTTTCAAACATGCCCCTAAGTACTGTGAACAATGTCAAGACTAAAACTGAAGCAAATCCTTGGCACCAGCACTTCGGTTGCAACTGTCATAATTTATGTTCTCTTAAAGGAGTTAGCTCCTTCTTCCCAGGAACTCAGCAAAAAAAAAAAATCTTTGCAAGAAATGGTCTTTTACTTTCTCCTGAGCCTCAAGAAACATTACTGTGTTTGACTCCATCTTGGAGATTCAGACACTTAACTCACAGATATAACTAATTACCTTTCCTAAAGTGTTTTTATGAAGTCAAAAGGCACAAATGGAAGCTGAACAGATGTGTGTAAAAACTTTAAGGGCTAGAGTTCTGTTACCTTTCCTCCCAACTCTGTGATCTGTGCATTTCCCTGCCCCCTCCTCGCCCAAATCCACCCTCCACTTCATCAAAACTTCTTTGGTAGAAACCGCTTTCTCCTCGGCCTCTGCCTGAAAAGACAAAAAACACAAGTGTTTGTAATAAATAATAATAATAGAAAGAATCAGGTAGGTTTCCTTTTCCTGGTGTCTCTGAGAACTAATCTTGTGGTCTTAAGCCCCAGTGAAATTATCTGGGACAAAAGAAAAAAGGAACAACGACTGAAGAAAGATTCTTATCAAGAAGTGCAAGACCAGACAGAACAGGCAAACAATTCTGAAATAAATATGATGCAGAAAAACACCAATACTTACCCAAGAGAAATCACCAAGTAAGTATGTATTGTTCACACAACATCCACACTGCACATGTGTGCTTCACACACAAAAATCAGATTACTTTTAACAGCAAACTCCAGTATAATGGCACTGCACTGTGGATGTACTCCTAATTATTGCTGTCAAGGGTCATAAAGGAGAAGGAAGTTATTAAATTCTAGAGACTGCCAGCAAAAATCTCCCCCAGGATCAGTGGGAAGAAAAGAAGGATCACAGGATGGCTATAGGCAGGTCAGAATGAAGAAGGACATTAGCTATAGCTTAAAAATTATCTTACTGACCTTTCCAGTAAATGGTTCTCTATAGGCAGCCACCAAGTACCAAGCCTCAAGCCAGAAATTCACAGACATATCCTCAAGCAAAGCATCTCAAAGCATGTCTTCAGGGCTTGAAAAGGCATGGGGTGTTTGGGTAAAAGAAAACAAGCCCTATACAACAGGAAAACAACACCCACACAGACCCCCAGCCCTTCAAAACAACTTCCAGCACTGGTTAGATTAACAGATGGGGTGAAGTTTCCACATCTACAGAAGATAAACACAGCTTCACACAGTGCTCCAGCAGAAGAAATGGCAGGTTTCTAATCAGCTAATTTACCATTTCAAGATCTCATGGAAAGAAGATGAACAAGTGGAACATCTATCAGCTTGTTGTCAGGATAATGCCTTGCCTACATACACATGTAGGCTCTACAGTCAAGTTTAAAACCTAAAAATAAGCTGGTAACTTGACTGGGTAAGTACCTCATATATCTGTCTTTTCCTATTTCTCTTTTCCTGGCTTCAAGGAAAAAACATCTCAAAGTATGAGGTGAAAGCCTGGCCAGGGATCTGCAGGAGTAATACAGAATGACCAAATGAAACGGGAAACAAACACTTTCAGAGTGGACTGCAGTTCTTGCAGTCTTCTGAAGAAAGCAGCAATATTAAGACACCTGGATATATGAGGGAATCATACTATGTTTCAGTATTTTATGACCAGAGACCTCTGCAATAATCAAGACAGTTGCAACAGTTTATCTACTATTCTATATCAGATCTATTACAAGGGGTGGTAGGTAAAAAGGGCAGGAAGTTGCTTTTCAGGCAGAGAAAAAGAAAAGTGATCCATGGATAATCTAGTCAGGGTCTTTAAATACACAACTGCTTTTGTATCAGGCAGAACAGGTTGCAGAGTGTATAAGGAACAATTTTAACATTCCCTTTAGACAAAACTATCCTGTTCTATCACCAGCAAAGCTGATCAGTGACAGATCTCCCAGAGTCACAGAGATGCAGCCTTCCTTACCACAGAGTTTCAAGGATGCCTAAATTCAGATGAAGACTGGACAAACTCAAAAAAAGATAAACAAAATCCATTAACAGAGGCCACATCTGGTTCAGGAAATACACTGAGCTGCAAACATCTGGCAGCTGAGCCTCTTCACCTTTGTGCTTTTCTCAGTCCTTATTCTCTTGCCAAGATGTCTTCTTTTAGCTGCTGCTAGACTATGGTCACCTTGGAGGGGAGCAAGCCCATGCCATATTCACCAGAGCTGTTTTTACACAAACTCAGTGAGAGGCAGAGGAGCTGACTGAGCACTCAAGGTAAGAGAGGAGAAATTAGCATCAGACCTATGAGAGTTATTAGAAACACCTTCACTATGGCAAGTCTGATACAACAGGTTGACTATAGTCACACATATAAAACAAGCTGCAAAGGCAAGAAACAGGAAGAGGTGATAAAACATCAAAAACAGCATGATATTTATCCAGTTAAAGCATTATGGGTCCCCTAAAATCCCAGAAAAGGACTCAAAATTTTTATGCTTCACAAATAAAAGCCAGGAAAGTCTCAGCAGCTCACCCAATAGCAATCTCTGCCTAATTTCTTCACTACAGGAAAGCTGTCTTCCTTCCTCTCACAAGAGATAATAAAGCAAAAGCAGTTCGTGGAGTCAAAACAGAACAAAGGCACTGACTCATCTCCTGTCTCTGATGCAGCAGAGGTGGGAAGTTATATACACTTTCCCAACAAAAACAAAGCAGGCTTGTACAGTGGGCAGCAGCAGCAGCAGAGCAGTGCTCCTCTTGCAGGGTGAGCAATGGTGAGTGCATGCTGCATGCTGGGAGCAGCCACACACCACCAGAGCCAGAGCATGGGTGATACAGGACATTTCACCAGCAAATAAGGCAAGGGTCCTGTACAGGAGCAAGAATCAGTTGTTTTACCAGCAGCATGGCTGATGGCTGTTTAAAAGTATGTGAAATCACAGCCTGAGAAACCTCCCCCACTCACCACCCCTGTACCGTGGTCCATCTGTATTTCAGCTGTGCTCAGCCACCAAAATGGTCTGAATTAAAAGATAACCTTGCAAAATGTCCAAACAACTGCTCTTAGGCATTCAAGTTAAGGCTGCTTGTGGGGTCACAGTACTCAGCTGCCAGCTGCAGTTATACCACGGAATACTGGTATAACTGAAGGGCTACTGAAGGCTACTCAAGCCACATTTTGCCCTGGCTGTGCTGCCACACCATCCAGGTGTGGAAACAACATGGGCCCATCCAACAGTGCCAAGCAGAAGCACATGTGCAGCCCCAGCAGACACCAAGCAGACCACAGTGTGGGAATCCTACTGATCCTATCAAGCTACAGAAGAAAAGAAGCCAGTCAAAGGAAACTGTGGTGTGCAAAGTCAGTCATACAGCAAGTACTATGTGGGTGGGTCTGACCTGAAAGTGCACACTAGGGCACAGCTAATGCTGGTCACAGAATGCACAAGGAATGCCTGCAGAGAGGATAAAACTGCACATGTAAGCACATCACCTGACCTTCTGCTTCTGCACTCCTTGGCTTATTTTAAACAGAATGCCACTTCTGAAAAAAAAAATACTTGGCACACAAGCAGCAGACTAAGTGCATATGTCACACAAAGTACTGAATGCAGAGTCAATAAATGTCAATAAACCCTTCCTTCTAATAACACAGCGGAGCAAATGTGGGATTTGTATTTTAGTAATTTCCCAAAAACCTCAGGATGAGGACATCAATCCACTGGACATTGAAATCATAACAGCTAAGTCTCTAACCTGAAAAACAGACAAGTTTGAATTTAAGTAAAAATATAAGACACAAGCAGGAGGGTAAGAAGCAGTACAAACTGTCATTCTAATTATCATTACAAAAAAACCTGAAGTCTTACAGAACACAAGAAGCAAATCCTTGAAATGACAGCATAACTGGAGTTTAGGATCTACAATCACAGTCATAATACTGTTTGGGAAAAACAGAATAACTGTAGTTCAACTACTACTGTTTAGATATGCAACCATTACACTTTCACACCACTGACACACTTTCCAACAGCAGCAAAAACAGATTACAAAGGGCAGAGAGGGTGGGTGGGGAAAGAGCTCTAATAGCAAGCAAAGGACCCTTCATAACAGCCTTAACCAAAAGGGAGAACAGCTACAAAACAAAGTGTCTGTAAGCTTACAGCCCATTCCAGGGACTATTTAAATCCCTCCTCATCCCAGGCTCTTATTCATGAATGTTGACATTCCAGTCCTGCCAGCACAAAGCACAGGGCTTAACTGCACACCACAGGGAGCTACCAGGAAAACAAGTCAATTAGAAATGAGTCACGTGCAAGTACTTGGTTTCTTCAGAGACAACTTCTTTAAAAAAAAAAATAAACCAACACACCAAAAATCAAAGCAACTTCCACATAGTAACCACATTCTCATCATCACAACATAAGCATTTCCAGTAAAAGTTGGGGTGACCACCCAGAGAATATTTACTGAGTGTTATCTTGCAGTTTTAAATACTGGTAAGTGAATGCCATTTAGAGTTCCACCCCTAATACTCCTTTACCAGCATTACTTTCCCTTGCCAATCCAGCACAGATTGCTTCTCATGCTCTCAAATGCTGGAACACAATTCTGTGATTTGTGCCTCAGTCAGGGAACTTCATTAACAAATCTAATCACACATGCAAATTCCTCTATAAAGCTGCTGTGGTGCAAGTCCCTTCAAGACAGAAATCTCATTTTGGTAAAGCTGAAGCCCACACTGACTTGGCAGCAGCTTTGCTGCATACAATTGTGTAAAGTTCATGGAAAACACCAGAAAACCTTTTGAACCCAGGCAATTTTGCAGTGCAATAAGAATGTTTTCCAACTGTTAAGTGAGGCAGCTCATTTAGTGAACAAACTCTCAAGAAATTTCAAGTCCTTTTCACTGTAACTTGAAAAAAACAAAATTGCATTTAAAGCCTGCCAATTACAAGCAACATTTTTGTAAACATCAACAGTTCTATATGGAATTTTCATAAATAACTATGGGGAAAAAAGTCTTCGGCTACAACAGTATCATATGTATAATTATGAAAATGGTACCATTTTGTCCTGGCAGAAGCCTTCATTTCTTTGCTGCAATATAGAAACTTTGGGAAGATTCATCATGCCTAGAATCCAACACTAACTGCTCATGGGAAGAAGAGGGGAAGAATGGAAGAAACAAGCAGCAACCAGCATCAATGAAAGAAGGAAAGCTCAGAAAGCTGGAGAAATTTACTGCAGAAATGTCCTTTACAGGTTAGCCAGAGCAGCCTAACAAGCATGTAACAATTCCAACACATTAAAAGATCAAATTAGGATAAACAAAAAAGAAAGTGAAAATAATTAATTTTGCAGCAAAGTTCTTGCTAGTATTTCTTAACAAATCTTAAAAATGAACTATGGGAAACCAAGAACACATGCAGCAGCTTTCAAACAGTCTTAACAGTGCATACATTTTAAGTTCTGTCCACTAAAATGTAAGGAATCAAACTTTACTGCCAAACCAAATAGTCATGCATATGAGTAGATTCAATAAGAGAATTACTGGATTAGAAGCCATATTCTGCCACATGTAGCCTTACAACCTCATGGAACCTAGTGGGGGCAATTAAAAAACAACCCACTGCTCACTGCATAAGGATAACATTCTTAGCAGTGCAGCAAGAATACAAAGAGAAATTTGACAAAAGAAAGCAAAATAAAGGGTTTGCCAAATTACAAATGGTCAAAGTATCTTGATACTGAAACGAGAGAGCACACTGTGGTTGTATGATCTCAAATCATCAAATTTTAAGCAGCAATAAATTAATTTGCAGCATTATGTCTTGATGCATCTAAAAAAAAAAATCAGCCAAAAGTGAAACATAGGTGGCAGAAACACACATATTAAAACAGAACAAAAATGCAACAACTCCCAAATTAGTAAACATACACATATATATATGTGTGTGTATATATATATATATGCACTTTTTTTTAAATGAAACCCTGAGCGTTTGTGCAACTACAACAGCAAATGAAGGGGAAGCAAAAGGACAACCCAGTCATAGTCTCGTAAAGCTTTAAATTCATATCTTAGCTGGGAAGCAATCACAAGAAGACAAAACAATCAATAAATATCTGAGAGATGTAAACTAAAAAGAAAGCAGCATTAAGGAATGAGAACAAAAATGAGAGAACACATTAAGTCAAAGCAAAATTCTGGTCAAGCATCTAATTATATATGAAGTACTTTCTGAAGATCTTATTGAAAATACCACCCATAATACCATGTTAAGGGCATGTAAAATTAAATTAAAAAGGGCTCTAAGAGAAATCTCACCTAAGCACCTGCAAAGACAGAGGTTACAAGATTATTTACTCAGTATTTCCAAGTTACTAGCTTCCTAGTATTCTAAATGCAACCTATCCTATTTATATATGAAGCCGCCCAAAAAGAGTTCACAGAAGTGCACACATTGAAAAGGAATTGCTAAGATAAATTCTGGGTTTAATAATTTGGTTTGACTTTAGCAATATGGCTTCAGGACATCTTTTCCATTCATTTGCAAATGTTTCAGGTGATCCTGGGTGAGACAACTACAGTGATGCACCAGAACTGAAAAGACTCAAATGTCTCCCAAATTCAATTACATCTTTCCATTAACTGCTCACGTTCAGGATGCTAACAAATGAAGATTGCTTTTCAGAACATTGAACCCAACCTACTACAACCATGATGTTTTAAGTACATTCATAGATTTTTTTCTACCCTCTCCCTATAAATTGGTTTTATGCTTTTAATAAAGTTATTTCTAACAATTCTGAACCAAAGAATTTCATATTCCACCCCAAAACTACTTCTCCCATTTGGTTTTCCACCCACCAACCTGGCAAAGGCATATAACAGAGATACCAGTTGTGCACTAAGATGCACAGAATCACCACCAACCACAATATTCATTCTCCAGCACCACCTCGTTGGAAAGGTTTCTAAGCTTTAAGCAAAAAGAAACTGGGCACGAGAACAAATAGCTCTAGCCAAGCTCCCTGAGCAGCTTTGAGCTGGATCACCTGGATCCACTGCAGCACATCCCACGGGCAGCTCACCTCGACCTCTAGAGGAACTTCGACCTCGAGGAGCCCCCACCACCGTTCCTCCTCCGCGTCCCGTCAACCGCAGGACGGCAGCACTGTTTACAGACATCGAGAAATTTCTCTGCCAAGAACAAAGAGAAACCGTCAGATCTGACTGGGAAATCTTCACAGAGAAACCACAAACAAATACACAAATAAACAACAAAAACCGAGGAAACAAAAAGAAAAAACAAACATTTACCACTATCTTAAATTTGGCTGTGTTTTCATCACAAATTCTCTACAATTAATACTAGAAAGGAAAAGGATTCCATGCACATGTGAGCAGCTGAAGCAGCCTATAAAAGGATCTTGGTCAATATTACCATTTTTCCAAGTTACTTAGCTGAGATTTCTATGCTCTGAAATAAGCATTTGAACAGCTACTCCTGTTTCAGGTGATGCCAGCACAGAAGCCATTAGAACATCAGCAGTGTTAAACACACATTCTGCTGCAAGAAGAGACTGGCATCTGCCTATACCTGACACCAAATAATTAATACTAATTCTAAACTTACTTAAAGCAGGAACATATAATGACCAAGAGAACTTAAATAAAGTTATATTTACCAATGTCCTTTGCAAAATAAGCCTTTTTTTTTCTCTAAATATCATGAAACTAACATATTTTAGGAAAAACTAAGTGTACTTAGGGCTTCTGAAACTTAGGTGATACTCATTTTCATAAGAAAATAAACACCAGTAAAATTCAACTTTAGCTTAATATGAAACAATAGCTAAAAGAAAAAGCTATTTCAATAAAGAATGGATAAATATAACCAATTCTGACCCTATTCTCTGAGCACAAATACTTGGAAAACTGGGCCAAAGAATTCAGAAGCATGTACAGAAACATGAACAAGTAAACCTGAACTGACACGCACTTTCTGAATGCAAATTTTGAATAATCAAAATTATTTAGCAAAGGACTAACAGCTGTTATATCAGGCTCCTTAAAAGGAACTTAGAGCCAGCAAGGTGCTCCAATCATCTGAATCACTATGACTCTGAAGGTCTTCCGAGAACAATGGGACAAGTGATTATATACTATTTAAAATCTAAATCACTAACATCAAAGCCAACAGGAGATTTAATACATTACAGAAACATTTCAAAAACTGCTTGATATGTGCTCCCTACAAAAGTAGATCTTCCTTCAAGAGAGAATTGGTAACTAATTAAACTTGAGGGGAAAGAAAAAATGCAGTCATGCATGGCAAAAAAGCAAGGTCAGCCTCCAGCAAGTCTGTTTTCTGAGCTAGTTCCTAAAGCTTAGAGCAACCATTTCAACTGCAGGTCAAAAGGAACCACCCCATCTGTCTCTGAGCAAACCACCACCTTTCTGGGTGTGGATACTTCTGCTTTTTTGTGAAGCACTGAAATATATCAGGTACCCTGTGTCAGTTTAAGTCATATTGCCTTTATTTCAATTTTCCTACTAAACTGTAATTCTGACTTGGAATCTCCTGCTGGTTTGCTTTCTAACTAGTACACTCTGAGACCTACTAATTTCAAATTTCATTGTTTTTCTTAATGGAAGCATATTCTTTATTATGTCTTCACATTAATAACAATCTAAAGACTTAAAAAAAAAAGGATACAAACCTGTTCTTCTTCTGTAAAAGGTACAAGTGCCAGTGGTGGCAGGGGCTCCTCTTGTAAAATAGGCAAAAATTCCTTATCCAGAAGGTCTGAAGGTATCTGTATGAAAGAAAAAGATCATTCTACTACATGCAAGTATTTCCAATTCAGGAATGATACCATACACATTGCTTCACAAAAAAATTTTATTCTTCCAACTCTGCTCCATCTACCCAGTAATTCCAGTTCTTACTGAGGGTGGGTATAACTCTGCTGCAAATTTACAACCCTCGGAAAAAAAAGTTCTTATAAACAAGGCATCCAAAGCATTACCCACTCACAAGGCCACAGACATCAGAACTCAAACTTACACACCACTGCAGCTGAAATCTGAATAAAGTGACATTTCATCAGTTAAATTAAAAACTATTGCTTTAACTTCAACACATTTTATAGTCAGATTTTTAATTAACAAAACTGCCACCTACAGCACAGAGGTTGTATTTGATCTGAAGTTAGCAACTCCAATTTATAACCAAACAGAAGAATAAAAAAAAAAGAAATTCAAACCCAAACCAACAAAAAAAAAAACACACAAAAAAGCCAAGTACAATGAAACTATATGCAGAGATTAACTAGAGAACACTAATGATATAAAGCAAAATAAATTTTAACATTAATTTTGAATCAGATGCTCCATTAATAGTTGTGACCTTGAGAATGTGGACAAGAACCTCCAATCACATACAGCCAAGTGAGCTCCAATTATGCCAATGGACAACTGCTTCAAAAATATTTAGTTCATAACACTAAATACATTTTTCATTTAGATATATGCTAGCAGAAGTCTTCCTGCCTTTAGTCTAGTCCCTCTGTTAATTAGAGATGCAACATCATGAAAACATTGCTGACACCCACTAGGTGACTTGAACCACTGTCAGGAGTCCTTTCAGTCTTCACAACTACAATCACTCTACACCCTCAAAACATGTGGACAGCAAAAGAAAGACATATTCTAATCATAATGCCCTTCTGGCAAACACATAAGAAAATATTGTTTTGGATCATTCATAACAACCAGAGAACTTCCTGTAGCACAGGATATTTGAGGGTTGTTCTGAATCAACCCCAAGAGCAGAGGTCTCAGCATCATCTGACATAACAAACACAAACTGCAAAAAAAACAGTGACTTCTGACTGGCTGACCTATTCAAGCATAACAGCAAGATCTAAATCACAGTTTCCTGAAGTAGAACAGGCCAATTCTGCATGTTAAAGCATGGCTTTAAGCTATACCACACTTAACAGACTTAGAAAAATCTTTGACATTCAATGCCCTTAAATCCATTATTTAAGCAATGCAGGGCTCCCAGTATTGTACAAGAATGTCAGCACAGCCAAGACAGGATAGGAACTTGAAGCTGTGTGTGCACATCTCCATTCCAAGCTCAAAGCATAATCCTGACATCATTTCTTGCAGTCCCTCCCTCCCCCAAGGGTAAGTTCTCAGGGGCATTCATACCTCCAAGTCTGCTGCCACAATAAACCAACCACTGCCACCATCTAAAGAAAAACCCAATGTTTACAACTGCAAAATGTCTTAATAATTTGCCTGAAAGATCTCTGAAATTTTGTATAATCTTCTACATCACTGACAATCTTTGTCTGAAGTGAAGTTTGAAGGAAGTTCTTGATTTTCTATGCTGTTCTTAGGCATTACATGTCACTGCTTCTGTGTGCTGATTCCCAGAGAAGGGAGCTACCTGAGGACTGCTCTCATTGGGCTACTTACCTGCTAAAGTGAATGGACTAAATATGGGATAGAGACCACTTGCTTTTTTCAGATGATCTGCTCATATGATTTATTGCCTTTGTAGCTGAATCAAATAACTATTATGCACTACATTAAATAAAATCCTACTGAGGCAAGCAAATCTGCACAGCTGCAAGGCAACTTTAACCCTCAGTCATCTGTGGCAGTGAGACTGAATATGGCAATCAGGTCTTTTGTTCCCTGGGGTACAGGAAGTTACCCCTAAAATGGAAGAAAAACAAAAAACAAAAACAAAATGCAAACAAACAAAAACCCAAAGACATACTGAATCTGGAAAAGTGCACACACAAAAACCACAATCAGCCCTCTTCAGTATGGGGATTGCAAGGGGTACATGATTTCTTTGTCCATAACCACAAAATACAAACAACTGTTCCTAACCACAAGACTGTCATTAGGAATACATACACAAGGCCACGTTCCTCTTCCTGCTCACCTTATTATCCTTTAGAAAAAGTGCCAACATTTCTTCTCTCCCATAGCGATAGTCTGCTAGTTTGTACTTGGGCAAAGCCGGAGACAGAGGAGGGGATGTCACACTCCCGCCACTAGACAAAGCTCGCAGCCTGAAAGAAAGAAAAGCAATGAGAACTGAACTGAGAACATCTTCACCTGTGCTACCATCCCTCTGCACATTTACAGATCTGACACACACAAAGTAAATACAATACTGAAAGTAAAGACATTACAGTTTAATATCGAAACTCTCAGTGCTTCAACAGGAAGAGTGGAAGAACCACAGCCAGAAGAGCAAGAAATAAAAGAATTCCCATGAGCACATCAAGGAATTCAACTTTCCCCAGGAAAACTCTTATGCTGACTATACAGCAAGCCAGCTATACCCCTTGCATAAGCTATTCACACAGGCTGCACACAAATCAGTGGGACATCTTAATGACAACAGCTTCGTTTTGCAAAGAAAAATTCTTACCATGCTAGAGAGTGCAGGAAATATTAAGCTAAAGAGTTTATTCAGATGCTTCATGAATTTTAACAGAATAGCACAGTAAATTTTATAACAAAGTTTCTTCTCATGTCTCTGGAATCCTTCCTTACCACAAATTCCTTAACACAAGTTAAAATTAATGGCTTTTATTTTTTCAGAGTGCATATAACATTTAACTTAGGCTATCAATAAAAGAAAAAAATAAACGTAAACAAAAGATATGCACAAAATATAGTGACACTACTTCAGAGAAACTGGAAGCAGCAATCTAATAAATCTAATCTATGGTAACAGATAAATATGCTATGACATTTGGTCTCAGCCCACACAGGTAAGTTACTTGACTTCTTGCAGGTAGCATCTTACTGTTGTACATTATGCCCATTCTGCAGCTGAATTAGTCTCATTCTACACAGCCGCTTCCTCAGCTACCCAAATACTTGGTATTTTTAAGTTTGAGGAATGTTTTACAAAAGAGTATGTGTGTCAAGAAACAAAACCCTGCCCATTTTCTTACATTCTTTTTGATGGGCAACTTAAGACAAGTAGAACAAGTAAAAGCTCTTCTCAGCCATCAAAAAATCCTTGGAAGAGAAGTAGCTCTGAACTACAACAGTGATTCAGAGACTACCTTTCACCTAATTATTGAAGCATGCTTCGATTTGTTTTATTGTTCTCCAAACAGAAAAGAAAATCATTTGCAAGTCAAAAGCTGATCTTATTTTTTTAGTTTGGTGCCACCCGGTGGCAGATCCTCTACATACCACTTCCAAACAAACTGCCTGCAGAAGAATTATTTAAAGGATTTGAAGGCTTGGTGCAATGTTCAACACTAATCAGATCAAACACGACCCAGAGTTTCACTGTTAAGTGATACAGCAGCTTACATGACAGACATGGCTATACCACAACCCAAAAGAAAACTTATGAATCTTAGTTCCTTTTTATTCCTGTAAAAATACACTAATTCACTGAAGTATAATATATGTTTCCATATATAATCTAATCTGGTTTTTAAACTAACTGGAGATCACTACGACAGTTCCCTCACTGTGACACAGCAATTAAGTTACTGTTGAAATATATGTTTTTTCAAGAATTGTCTTCCCTCTTCTCTTTTTTTTTAATATAACTTTGGCTTCCATCCATCAAGAATCTAATCATGTCTGTCTCTTACACTGAAGAGCATTCCAGCACAAGATATCTGCCTGGTGGGTATATTTATAGATATTGATAAAATCATTCTTTAACCTTCTTTCATTCTAACAAAATAGACTGAGCTCTCATTGTTTCACAGGCTGCAAGTCATGTCTTACTTCTTCACTGAATCCTCTCCAATTTCTGTGTATTGTGTATAGAAATGTGTCAGCAAAAGTGAATGCATTCAAGTAACAGTTCTATCACATGCTGTGCAGTAACTGTATTTCCTATAACCACCCTGCATTCCCGTTCACACACTTGGACATCACCCTTCAGAAACCACACCATTCCCAATTCCTGTTTGTGACTGAAGTCACCAATACTCTAACAAGAAATTGGAACAAATACTGAATAATCACACCTGTGCAATTGCTCGTTCAAAAGTCAGGACAATGCAAGTCAGACAAGCTGTACATCTAACAGCTGACAAAACTGTATGACAGCGTGGATTCCCTTGAACACAACAGCTCTCTTTTCCTGACACATTTCAATACAAATGTGCAGGACACTGACACAAAACTCACACTTCTGCCATATTCCATACAGGGATTAGGTTTTTTAAAACTGGGAAAAGAAAAAGCTTGCTTAGCTATAGATTTAAGTATAGTGAGGAGAATTTAAGAACTTCCTTATTAACATGCATCACAGAGAAAGACTGAACAAACACATCTTCAATTATTCTGTGCATACCTCAGAGATCATAAACATTATTCCTCCTTCAAATGCTTGGCAGCAAGGTAAATATTATGCATTAACATAACAAAAAACCCAACTCAATTCATACACAATGCCAATTCACAAAATGAAGACTAATTTTATAATACTGCTTTAGAACACAGGCCAGGGACTGAGGTGAAACAGGATGAAACAACTAAGGTATTATATCCCATTCAGTCCCATAATCAATTCCGCTCCAAAGGAAAAAAAATCCTTCTAGACAAGTTCTGGAGTGTGACAAAACAGACACAACTTACCATTCAGGCCCAAAGTTAAGTGTCTGAGTTTCTGCTGCCATTTTTTCCTGTTCTATTCCTCTTTTTTTAAAAAGTGTGAACCTGAAAAATAAAAATATTTATGATGAAGACAGTGGGATTGATACAGCCCTTCATAGATTAATTCAAAATACAAAACAACACCTGGGCATGCAAAGAAGTGAAAGAATTGACTACACTGAATTTATTTTTTTTAAGGAATCCATTTCAACTTTCCAACACAGATTGATTTAGTAATATAGGAGCAACTGCATCAAGATTTCTTCCCTAAATCCCTCTTTTAACAGCTCAAACAGGACACTGGATTAGGGTGTCTGAGGAAACAATTTGTACAAACACGGAGAACTTGATGCATAATCCTCTTCTCCAAGAACAGTAATGCTTAATTAACAGAATTGCTGCTTCCTGACAATTACAAGAGGATAAAAACCCCACTAGAATTACAGCAAGACAGATTTGCCAGCTGAGTGGCAGAGTATTCAAGAATTTTCCACTGCTCATTCTTGAAAAATAAGCCTTCTAAAGATTGAGTACATCCAATGCTACCACATACTCTAAAATTCTGCAGGCAAATGACAGTATTTCTTTCATTCTTGGATTTATCAAGCAAAAGAAATGCATAACTTCAGACTTCAGCTGATTTCATTGCTATTAGCCAAGGCAGGTCCTGCAGACACCAGCAAAGCTCAAGTCAAGTTCCTGCATATCCAGAGTGTATGGATAAGAGCAGATGAAGCCATACAGGAGGGAAAGAACAAGACTAAGGTAAGGTAACTTTTCCCTAACAGAACCAAGTCCAGTCCAGGCAGTTCTGGAGAAGTGCCCTTTCACGCAATAAACACAGCTCCTCTTTCCTTCCAGCACCAACCAAATCCAAATCTGCAGAGGAAGATAGTTTTTGTTTTTTAAAAAACAAACACTGTAGGTAAAGCCCAAGAAAAAGTAGAATTTGAAGCATCATCTTCAGACACTGGTTGATTAGACTTCAAGAACCCATAACGTCAGGGAGGGAACTTTGCTGTACCAGAACCACATCCCTCAGCAGATCCAGGAACTAAATAAGGAACTTCATGAGTTTGTCTACACTTTGCATGAAAAAGTGATGAAAAAGAAAAACTAAATCCAGGGAGATAGAGGTGGAAAGGGCATTACTGGGAAAAAAAAACAAAACAAAAAACAAAAAACAACAAGACAAAACTAAACAAAGGAAGCTTCTTTTCTTATATCTACTCCACAGAAGTAATAATATTAAAGAAAATAAATCAAGACTCTCAAAGCAAGAAAATGACAAAACATGCTAAAACTAAATATGCTAAAATTGCTTAAGCAGATTTTACCCAAATACTTGGGACATAAGATTACAAATGCTTATAAAACTCCCTGCAATCTAAACCCACCAACTAATGTTTGGTTTATGTATTTTAACAAAATGCTGTATCTTCTTTATCCCATACACAAAATAATTTATATACAAATCTTAATGTTTTTATTTTCACAATAATTCTAGACAATTGAAAGGAATTACCCCTACTACCTGCACCAAAAACTAATACAAAAATACCCAGATATTCTCACAGGCCTAGTCTGAGATGACTTTGGTCTGATCTGAGTTGCCTTTTTGAAGCAGCTGACAGCTCATTAGAACATTCAAGCTGTATCCATTCACCATCCTGCAAATCAAAATATAAGGTGAGGGACCCAAAGACAACATGCAGCAGCCACAAGAGAAAATATTGTGGGGCAATTCAAGTAACCCATCACACCCACTTGGCCAGAAACAAGCCTCTAACACAATTCCTAGTAGCCTTAATTGGGGGGCTGTCCCTCTACTTCCTGCAATGCCTGGAATCCTTCTGCTGGGCAGGTGTGGGGTGGAGAGTTTTCACATCAACCCATGAGCATCACCAGGGAACCTGGGATCTTTAACTCCTCACATCAAAGCTACCCTAGTATCAGTAACACCAAAAAGGCTGGCACTCAGGGTTAAACAACAAAAACACAGCTGAAAAGCATCAGATGCAAGGACAAAGCACTAAACTCCAGTCAAGATCAAGCTATTCACTGGTTCTGGACCCACTCAGCCCTACTCTTCAGCTTCTACATTATCTTCCCAAAAAGCTGAGGATGCTGTGCCATGTTTCTCTGCTAGACTTCTTAGCAGTTTAGCACCTACAAGAATGCTAGTCTCATCCCAGTGAGCTGCTGAAAGGCTTTCCATATCCCTCATTTTGGCCACCTCACTTCTTTTTGTGAACTCTTCCTCTTCTGCATTGCAGTCAAGTAAGTTACTCCATCCCTAAAAGTTCTGACTGTAAGAATTTTGAGCTGAAAACAAGACAACTGTAAGTGAATGAAATTGTACTGAATACATCCCCTTCAAAACAGAATACAACAGACATGCAGGTGATCTGAATAAGTGTGACAGGTGAACTGAATAGACAACATTACCCAGAAATAAAACACATGAAAAAGAAATTACAGGCAAGGCTGGGAGAAAAACATGGGACAAGAGACACCATGGAAATGGGCAATGATTTGGGAGGAGGAGGGCAAAGAACAGGGAAAAGGCTCAGGAAAGTTGAGACAGCAAGTGCACCAGAGGAAAACACAAAAGCCACGTCAGAGCCGATGAAACAAAGGGAGTGGACAGCCCGTGCTGCTTCTGCTGGTTCTCAAAGTGGCAGCCAAAGGAGAGCATGGACGCCAATGTGAGAGGAGCCTCTGAGAGTGACTGCACACCACACCTGGCTCGTGTGCAGGAGAAGCTGCACTAACTGGAAAGGCAAGTTGGAGTGGACAAGGCAGCACTCGCACCACAGGAGGCAAAAGTCAGGGTGGAGCAAGAAAAAGGATGAGGAATTCAGAGACAGGAATGAATGATCAGGTTACAAACTTCACAGCTTTTGCTTAGCCAAAATGGTTAACTTATCACATCTTTATTATCCAGATCACTTTCTTGGGTCTTAAAATTCAATATTAATAACAGAAATGTTGATTTTGGTCTTTAATAAAATGCTGCTTCCTTATTAATCAAGGATGGCAAATTACAAAAATAACATATACCTAATATTTCCTTCTTGATATAATTTGATGAGGGAAAAAGCCCCTTTCTGAACAGCTAGTTTTGTGAGTTGAGGTTTTCTACAAATCAAAGGTTATTAATCAAGCAATCTCCACAATACAGATTTTATATGGGCAGAGAGCACATGGGCAGCCTCAAGCTGAAGTGAGAAACTGAGGCAATATTTTGATAACAGCAAGTTAACACCACTGCTTGGCCAAGGCAGCTACCTGGTGCTTCCCACCACTCCTCCAAACTGCAACATTTTTCCAAAGTTTTCTTCAAATAAGGTCAATATTTGATCAAGGTGCCAGCGCAACCCTACAAACAGCTGGGGTTTTCCTGCATATTTTTAGGAAAAAATGGAATTGGCTTGTAAACTGGAATTGGGACCCCATTTTCCTGAGGTGACAGCCATAACCAGCCACCAACCTGCCATCAGCATGCAGGAGTGAAAAGAGAAGAAATCACAGCAACCCCACCAACAACCTGCAGGCTGGCAAGAGGGAAAAAAAACCCCTGATTTGTCAGCTGTTTAGTACTCTGAAAGTCAGAGGCCCACCCTCTGAACAGACACAAATTGTAATCTAATAACAAGAAGCCTTTAAGTGGCTTTCACTCACAATTAACAGGTAATATATGTGCAGAAGCTGCCATCAGCAACACTCATTTCACTGGCTCACTTTAGGAACAATAGTTATTTTACCAAGCTTACAGTTTCTTAAATTATTTCTCAAGCTCACTATTTAGTATCTTAGAAATGTATTAAAGCTCTCAAACATCTGCTACAGACACAAGCCAGAACTTGATTTTACTAGCTAGATTTATGTGTTAAAATGCAAAGATGTTTCAATTGAAGGTCTACAATTACTGTGGCCCATTTCACCCATAAGCACTGGTATCTTATTTAAAACACACAGCTAGCTAATAAATATCTAGCCAAAAATCTATTTTCAGAGATTTGAATGATCAAAACTACCATTTTTCCATACTTTGCTGAGCCTCATATAATTGCCATTAAGGTTCATTCGTTACTGATGGGCACTTGCATTAAGATTCTCAGGCCATGTTAAATTCCTACATTTCCATTACAGAATTCTCTCAGTTAGTAGCACATGACTATCTGTCTCACCACGACATTCTGCTGTTCTGGGTAGAGACTATCAAGAGAGAGGTTCTTGGCATTCCAAGTTAAGCCTAGGCAATAGCTGCATTCAGGTCTGACCATCTAATCTTTTCTGCAGACAAAAAAAAAAAAAAAAAAAATTAAAGATTTGTACTGTCATTGCAATTTATAGCTCTGGGACCACTGCTGGCTTAGGTTTTTAATTAACTTTGGAAACCTAAACCTTGAAAAAAAATATACCACTGATCCTTCCGATACACACATATTTTATTTTTAAATGGTCTGCTCTTTGATCAGAGATGTTTAGGAAGAAAATATCCTTTCCTTTCAAGGTAGTTCTGTTATTTCTGTAGGTCTGAAAGAGTCTTTTAAACCTAGAAACTGGATGAAAATGTGAGAACCAAAGACCACAACAGAAATCCAACATAAGCAGACTTAAGTGCAAGGAAATGGGTTGTCCTTAAATAAATGTGGAGAAGGAATTTAACAGCAGTGTTTCACCATTCAACAGCAACATTACATCAAGATGAGAAAACTTTACCTTCCACAAGTAAGAAAACATTCCACAGGCAACTACTAGAGCTAGCTAATGTCAGTGTCAGTAACTGTTTTTTAAAAAATTAACAGGTTGACTGAATAATTAATGCTGATTTTCTCTAATTCTTGAAATATTAAGGATGATCCACAACTGTATGCAAGGCACCTTTGAAGTACAATGGTAAACAGGATGACTCAGGTGGCCACACAACCTGTTTGATATGAATCACTGGCTAAAGCAGACAACACTGATTAAAGGACACTGACATAATTAAGGCCAGGCAACATAGATTTATGGAAGACATGCAATCAAAATATACTTTTGTAAGAGTAGAAATGTCATTGCTTGAGCAAGCAGATAAATTTTAACTTCTGCAGGACATTTCAATTCAGTAGAATGTTAAAAAGGATAAAATAATTTAGAACCACACAAAAAGTCTCAAATCATCACAACTTAAGTTCTCTTCTAAAGAATCTACAACAGTCCAGCTCAGACAAAAAACAAATTCTCAAAACCAAGTGAAGATAGTTTCTTATCTTCTATAGAGTCTGTAACACTAGCCATAAAATTTCCAAAACCTAAGGATGACAAACATGGATATGGTAAATAATGGAAACGACACATCATCAATAGTACCACCATGAATTATTCAATGACTCAGTCCAGTACAGCAGGTTGCACTGAATAAGGCAAAGTCAGGAGACTCACAAGCAGAAAACACAGGTGATATATAAGAAATGCAAGACTGTTCTGGAAAAACACAGTCCTGAAACCATGCTGAGATTTATTACATTAATCAACTGAAAAGGAATATATGATACAACATTGACTAGAAGAGCTAACAAAAAAAACTTAACCCAGGAAAACAAAAATGCAGAGTAAACATACACCAAAATTTTATCACTGAAGGGATACAGTGTCCTTTCTGTTCTAAGAGGCAAAAGAGCTGATAAATCAGGTGTTCAAAAATTGATAGGATCTGACAGATATGCCCTACAGTGAGAAGAAAAAACACCAACATGCTAAAGCTCTATTTACTGAGCTTTGAGAAAAAATTAAGTCCCTTAGTCCATAAACAGTCACTCAGGTAAAAACATCAGAAGACCCAAGTTTATTCAGTGAAGGGACTGAAGGAAGGCATTTGGAGATAATCAAGAAAGTTACCTGGTTTTAGATCAATGTGAAAATATTTTCTAATAAGTATGTTCCAGTTTAAACAGAAAATTAATCAGAGGGAAAAACATCTATTAGTCACATTATACAAGATGCCAGAGAAGTCACAGGAGTCCCTTCTGGCTTACCAAACCCAATTCCTGATAAAGGCGTGAATTTTCCAAGGCCTATCTACCCACACACCAGAAAGTTTTTCCTAAGGGAGCAATGTCCAAACCATCCACTTCTCCAGAAACTATGCCTTTATTATTACACTTACATTTCTAGATCTCTTCAAGTCTTATAACCTCCCTGTCTCAAACCCTTGCCAAAGCATTTCAATCTCGTGGCAGTTTCTGATCAGAAATTGTCCATGACTACCTCAAATGGCACTTTCAAAATGGCACTGCCCTGCTCACTGCACAGCTGCACCTAAGGCTTCATGGAGCACCTCAGCTCACAACATGCTGCACCCTAGTCAAGAAGGACAAAGTAGCCCTTCAAGGACAGAACTGACACAAGAGACTAACAAGAGCTACACACCTAAAAACCAGATCCAAGAAAAATTTAGAACATGAAGTAACACAACTCAAGATGCACTCCTCCTTTCCTACCTACTGCTGTGAACTTGGTGGCTGGATGCAGGCTGAAGAGCTTTGCACTTCTTGCTTCACCTGCACACAGCCAAACATCCAGGCTTTCCCCACTTCCCCAGCAAACACAGCGTGACCTCCACCTTTATTACCAGGCTCTGAGCCAAAGGCAGACACCAGCGATTAAGCTCCAAGCAGAGTCAGGGAACCACACCCTTGGCCTTGCCACTGGCTCAAACACAAATGCTTCTCATTCCAAATCCTATCTCAAAATCCTGCCAGAGCTCACTTTCCAGCTAAAAAAAAGGGAAAAAAAAGAAGTCACTTTCACATCTGTCTACCTTGCACATGGAAAACTTGCTGGTAGATAACTATTTCATCTGTGCCCTTCCACAAGGCATTACACATCAAGATGCCAAGTCTGTCTAGCTGCTCCCCAGCAGGGCCAGAAGCCAGACTGTGAACACAACCAAAACCCCACTGCACCACCTCTCTCCCACTCACCACACACATTATAGTCCATACATATTTTCTAAGTTGAAATTACTTTCAGACTGTATTCACTGACAACAATCACTGAATTAACAGATCTGGGTTGCTGAGAGGGTTCAGGGGTCTGTTTTTAACATGTCATTTAAATAATTTAACCAGCTTCTTTGGGTTTTGGATATTCTCTCCCTCCCCTCACACCCTGTTCCTTAAAGTTTCCTGCTCATGCAGTTCTGAGACATCCTATACTTCAGGAAACAAACATTCAACAGTGAGTGTTTAACAAAATATTCTAACAGAGAGAATCAGTATGTCTGTCAGACTGCATATGAACTACAATACTGTTAAACAGCATATCCATTTTTGCAGAATTTGCTAAAAAAAAAAATCACTTATTTTGATCTAAGAACTGTATCTTTGTAAATTGACTTGTGATGTTAGCCTGATCCTGGCCTTAGTACTCTTCAAACTTAGTGTTACAGAGAAAAACACATATGCAGATGATTCAGCATTAACGAAGCCTACCACAAAAGCTTCCACTGGTTTAATGGTGGTTGAATGGGGCATCTGATTTATTAAGTCAAGTTATGAAATGTTTTTACATAAAAACCTTGCCATATGCTATTCCATGATCAGCCTCACTCACTTTGTCACACACAGTCTAACACTGACGTCAGCCCTGCTTTGTGCAGGAGGCTGGAGCACACAACCACCAAAGGCTCTTCCAACTAAATCATCCTCAGATTCTAACACACGTGGCTCAAAAAAATCAGTTTATAAATCCATTATTTGCCAGCCAAACCAACTCCTTGCCACATGACATTGTGACTCTAAGGCTGAAGGCACATAAATTCAGCTAGTCAGCTATCTATCACCACAAAACTTCACTCAAAGTCATCCCTGCGGTGTCCAGAGAGCATCTCTTCCTTGTTTCTTCCAGTCTGAATGGACACACCAGCACACAAGGATTCCACCTGCTTCCACCCAAACTGATCTACCCATGGACATCTACAGCCTCTGAGTCTGCCAGTCACACAAGCCAGTACCTTTATCCTAAAATAAAATAACGGAACGCAATTTACATTTATTGTCAAGAACAGAAGGAACATAAAAGAAACTGTTTCATTGTAACCAGAACTGGAAACAGGTATTTCTCAACTGAATAAAAAGGACAAAATTTTAAGTAACAAAACAGTTCAGGAACTGCAGTGCATCATGCTTACTTTCACTGGAATAATAACTATTTAACAGCGCGAAAATATCTTTCTAACCAGTTTTTGTAACTGTATATGTAAGCTTGTTTATTTTTTTATAATGAGAAACTACATATACAAGCAGACCTACTAAAGCCATCAAGTTATTGTTCTTTACTTCGCTTGATTTTTTTAAGCATATGGCCAAAGAGAGAATTATGATAATGCACTGTTTTAATAACTGAGATAATAAAAAAATTAGTAAGTGATCCAAAAAGCAGTCAACAACACAGTACTTTACAACAATTCTCTAAATATCCATCAAAATTTTTCACTGACCTACACACTCTACAACCTCTCCACAGCTCATGGGATTCCTTCTGCTTTTCTCTATAATCCTGAGGTCTACATATCCAGCTTCTATGTAGTACAAGCTTTAAGGATTACAGGACAGGCTCACTCCTGAAAAGACACACTTTGATTTCATGCTTGGGAAAAACCTCAGATGCATCAAAACAATTCTATGCATCCTTCCAAATAAAACAAGAAGAGAGGCAAAGAAAAAGTTTCAATGGCAGCCTAGTTTCCCATGCAGGCACCAAGCCATCTCTACAGTGTCTAAATTCAAGGAATGCTTAATCACCTTTAGAGGAAATGGAATGAAAGCCCTCCCTCTGCAAAAAAAGAGAAGTGGACACGTTTTGTAATCAACACACAGTGGCAATCTCGGCTCCTAACAAAGCAATGCAAAGACCTCAGCCTGCTACAATCTCCAGCTGCCATCTGAGCTTAACATAAAAAAATAATGGTATTAAACATCCCCATGATGAACTGGTTATATATATCCACACACATATTACCACCAACCACAAGAGGGCCAATGCCATACAGACCTTGTCACTTAAAGCACTTAATTCTTAGCTCCCTCCATAACTTAGGCACACCTTGAGCAAACTTGCTACGTTTTCTCACTTCTGTCGATTTTCAAAACAGATCTTTTATGCAAACAAAAAAACTTCTGGATTTGAGAGCAAGAGATACAAGGAGAGGCTAAGCTGGGTGGGAAACTGACTTTGTTCCCAAAAGAGCAAACACCATCCCCCTGCAGCGTTTCACACACCTTGCATTTCAAATGTCACTCTATGAATTAAAATAAATTGATGAGAAAACCACACACAGCAATAGTCCCTTTCAAGACAAATGCTTCCTCAGTAAACAAAGAAAAAGGTTTCTCCTCACCAAAGCATCCCATGGCTCTCTAGGAAGCTCTGCAGGGAGAAGGCTCCCTTCCTCTGCCCCATGGCTCTATCTAAAATCATTAATTTTATACAGTTTATCTCCACTAATCTTTGAGCAGAAGCACTGAAGTAAAAAAAAAAAGTTAGAAAAAAATGTAAGAAAAAAAGAAAAATTAAGAAAACGTGCTAGGAAATGCTAGTTTTTTTCTAAATCAGACTATGAAAGAACTTAATACCATACTTTAAAGAGTCTTAAGGAAGAACTTTAAAGACATCAATGAAAGAATAAGAAACATATCTAGGACAGTTACTTGAACTTGAAAGACCAGACAAAATAGACAAAATAAAATGTCATGTTCTTAGTAATTAAAGTAAATAAATGTACAGAGAGGCCAAAGGGGAAAGCACAGGTCATAGTACCCAGCTCATCTTCATCAGTTACTATAAACCAGTGTTGTCCCTTCCAGGTTTAAGTAGGAAGATCTTTCAGCACAGAGATGTACCAGCAAAGCCTTCAGCCACTCAGCTGTCCCAACAATTGATTCCATGGAACTCCGACATCTAAGGTTGTTTTTATTTTAATGAAGTATCTACAGATCTTAAAAAACTGCTATTTTTTTTTTCTTACATTCAGGTATGAGGAACTCCAGTTTGTGACAGAACTTCATTCAGACAACTGGCCTTGGCAGAGATACATTGGTGCTTAGGCTCAATTCCTTAAAAAAACCCAAAACCTACTTCACATTTCTTTTTTACACAGGATTTTTTCCTCAACTGAGGAGTGAAACAGTAAGGAAAAAATTAATTACACAGCCCTCAACTGTCTCTTTAAAGCATTTCTTTAACTTACATAATCACAGGGATCATAGTTTTAGTTTACTGTATGTTTTAGAAACACAAGCAAAAATGCAAACAGGAGCACCTGAGGATATTTTACAATCCTCAAGGTCAACACCTGTAACAGAAGTTAGAGTCCAAGTTTTCACTGTGGTATCAATTTTTTTAAGCACCCTGTGAAACAAATCATTGCTGCTCCAAAACCACATTACATTCTAGTTCTTTGCTCCTGCTTTAAAGCACAGGCTCAAGAAACCCTTGAGAAAAAGGCCCCCAAAGAAACACAGTGACCAGGTGTCCCCAGGCACAGTGCTGTACCCAGGGGCTGGGAGAGCCTGAGAAGCTTTTAAAGC
The DNA here is from genome assembly GCF_036417665.1 of Passer domesticus. Classification (NCBI taxonomy): domain Eukaryota; kingdom Metazoa; phylum Chordata; class Aves; order Passeriformes; family Passeridae; genus Passer; species Passer domesticus. The sequence goes on from NC_087484.1 coordinate 19,018,984, forward strand.
CCTTCAACTCCAGTATTCACCCACAATACTGTCAGCTACTGAAGCAGTTTATCAAAGTCTCACATAAAAGGTGACATCCAACTTCCAGAGCTAAAATTCTGCCTTCTCTTTAATCCAGCACACTGTTGAACAGAAACTTTATTTTTTATAATCACACACTCATTCAGAAATTAACCCCAACACACAACCACTGACATCAAGTGACCTGTAGAACTACATGGACCTGGGGAGCAAAGCAGGTGCACAGGGGGCCACGGACACTCAGCATCTCTGCTGGCACCCCCGGGACTAATGAGGCCACACCTTTTCACAGCAGCATCACCCAACTGCTCAAAGGACACCCATCCAAATGCACGGCAGGAAAACCAACACCTCACAGCAATAAAGCTCACATTATCTACTGCAGTCACCACCCAGTAACAAAACTTAGAAATACCAAACCAAAGCTTTTGCTGGTGACAACTGTAACCAATTTGTTTACAAAGGTTTCCAATTATCACAGTGTATCAACCAAGTGCTCCATTCACAGAACAGCAAATTAATTTTTGTTTATTAAAGAGTTTCATAAGAACAAAAGCAACCAGCAGAGTTATAAGAAAAAAAAATTCACACGTACTTTCCAGGAACTTGCCCAAGTCAGCTCCTGAAGCAAGAAAATAAAATGTGCAGCAAGAAGTTAGAGGAATATAATCAGAATTCAGAAGTTCTTTCCCCGCCCACCCAAGCAAACAGATATTCAAGAATTACAACAAAAGCGACACACCACGAACGTTGAACTGAATGTTACTGGGGAAAACGTGGATTTTTATTCCAGAAGCACTACTTGGGAACACCTCCTTTTGGCCTACACCTTGTCCCAATTCAAAGTGCAATCACAGAGAACCGAAAGAGCCATAAGCGGTCTGTTGACACTGAAACTACTTGTCTTGGATCAATACCAAACGTACACAATTCTGATCGATGCCTTCTTCAGCCTGCCAAGGCTTCTCCAGTCCCACACTGCCGGTCACCGCTGCTCCCAGCACCCAGCTGCCTGCGCGGGGGAAGGCTCGGAGCTGCCTCCTTCCTCGGCCAGCGTAACCCGACAGAGCCGGGCGTGCTCGAAGCGGGGCTCACCGCGGCGCTCCCGCTGGGCTGGGAGGGGACGAGCGAGTTCACAAGGGTCAGTGCAGGGGAGACGGCCCCGGAGGGCGGTGAGGAGCGGCGGGCGCCCCGCCGCCGCCTGACAAGCACCAAGGACCCGCCTGGACAGCTCAAGGCCCGCTCGCCCCAGCTCCAACGAGCCCTGCGGAGGCCCATGGCGAGCGCAGGGGGGCCCTCCAGGCGCACCCCCCCACCCCCCTGGGCGGCCTCGCCTCCCGGTTAGGCCGCGGGGCGCCTCGGTGCTGCGGCAGCCCAGGCGGACGGGAGCCGCCGGCAGGGCCGGTGGTCGGACGGGGCGCGCGGCGGCGGGGGCGTGGTGGGGGCGGCCGGGGCAGCGGCGGGGCCGGGCGGCGGCGGCACGGCGTTACCTGCGCTCCCGGGCGGAGAGTCCCTCACAGCCGCGGCGGCTCCTCAACCCAACAACACAAGATGGCGGGTGCGCCGCCACGCAGCGTCACGTGAGGGCCAGGCCACGCCCCCAGGCCCCGCCGCGGGACCCGGATGAAGCAGCGGCGCTGCCCGCCCACCCCCCCCGCGTGACGTCATCTCGGAGAGGGGCGGGCCTCGGGCGCCCCCTGCCGGACGCGCGAGCCCGCCGCAGCGCCGCCCCCCCCCCTTCCCCTCACAGCCCTGAGGGGAGAGGGAGACGGGGGGAGATGGAGGGACATGGCAGGACAGGGGATCCCCGGTAATCAGATCACTGCGCCAGTTCCACCTTGAGTCCTGTGTCCAGTTTTGGGGCTCTCAATTCGAGAAGGACGTTAAGGGGCCGGAGCATGCCCAGAGAAGGGAACGGAGCTGGGGAAGGGTCTCCAGTCTGACGAGGAGCAGCTGAAGGAGCTCGGGGCGGGGCTCAGCCTGAAGAAAAGGAGCTCAGGGGGTCCTTCCTGCTCTCCACAACTCCCTGTGACAGCAGGATGCAGCCGGGGATTGGGCTCTGCTCCCAAGGAACAGGACAGAACATGGCCTTAAGCTGCAGCAGGTGAAGTTCAGGTTGGACGCTAGGAAGAAATTTGCCACAGAAGGGGTGCTTAGATATTGGAAGGGGCTGTCAAGGGGGGTCGTGGAGTCACTGTTTTGGGAGGTATTCAAGGAACGCCTGGATGTGGCACTCAGTGCCCGGGTCTGGTTGAGAAGGTTGGGATGAGTCACAGGCTGGACTCATCTCAGAGGTCTTTTTCAGCCTGAATGATTCTGGGATTCTGCCACCCTGTGCCACTGTCTCACACACAGGCGGCCTCAGCAGCGCAGTGTGGCTCCCAGCCTTATCTGTTTCTTCTGTGTGGTTCCATGAGGAAATTCAGCTTTATCAGTAGCCACAAGAATCTCTGTGGGAAGCCACCGTGTGTGACCACTCACAGAGCCCGGGCCCCGCGAGCTGGACCTGCTCTTGCCCGGGCACTGGAGCAGCCCTGAGGACTCTTTGCCGTGGGAGTCACGCTGGGAGGCAGCGGCAGCTGCTGTTGCTGCTGGCAGAGATAGGGCATTAGATGATACATATTTTGACTCTTCTGATGGAAAAATCAGGAGCTCAAGGCAAACTTCTTTCAGCTAAAAATACCAGTTTATTTTTAGTCCCCAAACCCATATTAGTACATGAGGCAGAATAGCCCCATGTGGTTCCTTCAGCGTAAAAAACTATTCTTGGCAGTTACGCACTGCTGAAGGTATAACCGTTTTCAGCTGAAACAGTTTCACTCTAATCATGATCTCAGCCACAACCCATGTAGCTTTCTCCATCCTCTTCTAGGTGGATAAATACTTGTCATTGTGTACTGAATGACAGCCAAAAATGATGCAACAGTGAATACTAGTGATTCTTATGAGCTAATGGGTTGAAAGCCTGTAATTCTTGGGGCTTATTTTTAGCTGAGAGCTACACAGGACTACCTCACCCAAAAAAACTAGAATGGAATTTCTCCATTAGAAGGCTGGTATGGAAAAGCAAAGCTCCATAGAAAAGGGCTGGCCTCTGATAAGCTGCATTCAATCCCCCTGGTTGTTGTCACACAGCTTGAGCCAATACTAATAATGATAAAGGGAGGGAGACAGTGCTGCATTTCAAGCTGTCAGTGAGAACTTCCAATTTAATTGCAGAAGCAGCTGTGCCTTGTTATTCTATTTATCAAATGTGAGTTTGAGCACTCAAAAATATTTTCACATGCTCTAAAACAACCTTTATCTGAGATGGAAGATGTTTAGCACTTGTGGCAATTTTTTTATCCCAGTTAGCACAAACATTATATTACTGAGACCAAAAAAAAAAAATTTCAGATTCAAGAAGCATCTGAAACATTCCTCATCTGCAGAACTTGGCATTTCTGTGAAATACCTCAAGGAAACTCAGATGACAATCTTTTGGTAATAGCAGATGCATCTTAAATCTTCCACAACTCATTCAAGCAGAACAGAGAGAATCTCATGAAAATTCAAGACTGTGCCCGTGCGGTAAAATTCCTGCATGGCTCAATGACAATGTCAGCTGATATTGTGTAGGTGTGAAATCACCCCAGCAGCCAGTCTGGGTACCAAGGGCATGATGTACTTCAGAGCCCTGGATTACTGTGCCAATTCATTCACACTATTAAAAACCCAAGTGCAGGGAAGTGGCATTCCCAACATACTATAAACTTTCCTTACTAACCCCTTGTTTTCACCCATTCTGGCTTGGAGGCAAGAACCTGCCTCCCCCAGTACACTGGTAGAGCTATGAAAACAGAGCCCAGCTTTGAAATGATAAATAATGATCACAAAGCAGCCCAGAAGAATGTGTCACAGTCATGTTTCCCCTTGCCACTGCTGCATTTTGTTACTTGGAAAAGTGGCTCCCCTGTTTGTTGAAATAACCAGGGATTTTGTCTGGGAAGAGTCAATATGTTCTCAGCAGCCTCTGTTTTCCATGTCCTCATTTGTCACATCCCTAAAAATAATGAAAACAGCAGCAAAGCAGGCACACATCCAACTGCAGATTTTAAAGTCAGTCACTTCAATGCATCTATCACCTCAGGTGGCTCGTGCTGAAAGACAGAATATCACAAACAAGCTGCTACTTCTGCAACACTCAATTACTTTTAGATGTCTTGGGTTTATTTGGACACTCCCATAAGGTTAATATGCTATTTTGTCACTTTAATCCTTACAGATAAACCCCGACCCTTGAGCCAGGAAGAGCTTGATCACACCATTTCTCTCTCTCCACTGTGACCACACTGAGCTCTTTAGGTGAGACTTCCTGCTGCCATGGGCTGTCCCCTGCAGCCAACAGCAATGACTGTGACAGGAGCATCCTTGAGAAATCCACTGCAATCTGAGCCTCCAGACAGGCTGAACCCACCCTCCGTGCTGGCTGAAGTGCTAGTGACTCCTCTATTGCACTTTGCCCACTCTGGGGGAAGTAACATTTTAGTTAAACAAAACCCCTTCAGGGATCAAGGACTACTGAAGTTTCCATTCCAGATGAATGACTTGAGGCAAGTATTTGTCCCTTCTGAGAAAGACCACTAAGCCCAACAGGTTTTTCATCAAGCTCCTCTGCTTGCCATCACCGACTTAAGAGTCACTTGTGGCACGTCAGAAATACCAGAGAGGTTTAATGTACCAGCAGGCATCACTAAAGAGAGCTGGGATTGCCAGGACCTTTGAGAGGCACCTGTGGTGACATCAGGCATAAAAGGACAGAGCATCAAGGATTATAATAGATACATTACAGGTAAATACGATTAAGTGTTTTCACATGGTTTTAGGTGGGAGATACAGCTAGACAACTTCTCTTTAGTTCTTCTGCATAACCTAATGACATGGTATCTAATCCAGTAATTCCCAGTAAAACAGAACAATTTAGAAAGCAATTAATTGCCCAATGTCCATTTTTGCAAAGCTAATTTCAAAACACACATTGCAGCAATTTCTAAATAAATGCATATCCAAAAGCAGTTATTGTTCACTGCACTGAATACAGGTCCCAACTAACAGCACCTGTTTGAATTTAACAAAACCATAGGCAATACTCATTTCCTTACTGAAACTTGTCAGCTGGAGCTGACTCAATTCTGTTAAAATAAAACCACTGGAAAGCCTTTTTCCACCCTCTTCTCCTGCAGCCCTGGGCTCCTTACCCAGCTGCATGTGCAAAGTAGCACAACTCAGCAGTGCTTGCTATGCTGTAAAGAAATTTAAAAATAAACCAAAAACCAACAACAACCAAAAATCAAGAGCTGCAGTGTCACAATTTTCCTGGGGAAGCAGAGACTAAGGAACCTTCATCCTGATTTTACCTGACCTCTGAGACCTGAGCACTCTCAAACACAGTGAATGGATTGGCCCAGAGCAGAGCTGCATGGGATAAAATATTTATGGCTTCCATTTCATCACTGGACCTGAAACAAGGCATGGTTAAACCTCTTCCTGAACCCCCTCCTCAGTGTGCTCAGCAAAGCTTAGCAGATCAGCAACAGTAGAAACAAACTGCTTGGAGACATTTTCAGCTATCCATGTATTTTTCTTTTTTCTCCCTTAATAAAGGCAGAAGCAGGGAATGCAAAGGGAATTCCAGCTGAAGCAACCTGCCCAGCTCCCAGCTGGGGCACTACAGGGGCTGAGACAGAGGCTATTTTAAGATAAGGAAAGGCTGACAACCTTCAGATGTCAACATTTAGCAGTAGGCAGTATTTCAAGTATTTACACAGCCCTGTCCCTTTCTGAGGGAATGCAAACATTAGGGCTTTTTACACCAGAACTGCTGTGCAGAAGAGGAAGTGTTATCAAGAAGGGGTTGAACACTTCCCCCACTCATCCAAGTCAGGATTCTGAGCTCTGGGGATTACTATTATAATTTGTGAAAAATGCTATATTCAAAGACCTGAAATAAGCCACAGACAAGACTGGAGATAACAATGCTTTATTTTTACATTTCAGCAACAGGAGAAATAATTGAAGATGAAATTATCTGCTTTGTTGTAAAGTATAAAAACATTTAATTATAAATATTTAGCTACAAAAGCGTGATTTATAAAATATAATCTGTGAAGATATATACACAGTTTAATCGTTTAGCAATTCTTTCACCTGACATTAAAGAGTAGAGGTTTTTCTATTTATTATTCCATGCTCACAGTTTAGTGCTCACAGTTTAAGAAGCAAGACAGACAAGTGAAAAGATGACTGGTGAGTTTTGTTCTGGGAAAAAAAAATAACATTTTGCCATGAATTTGGGCAAGAGCAGAGGCAGAATTTCAGCAAATCCATGTCTTGAGAGAGGTCTCTGAAGGGCATCTCGACATTTGTGGCCAAGTTCCCCATGTTTCCAAGGAAAAAAATGGCTAATGCTATAATGCAAGACCTCAAAATTCAGTTCAGTTAAATGTGCTCACCTCCCTGCTCTGCAAGCAGGGGGGGCTCAGTATGCTGTGCTGGTGTCCTCTGTGTGCCTCTAATGAAATCAAACAATGTCACCTTCATGATTCAGGCTATGAGTAAACTTCCAAATAGAAAAACCCCAGTGTGCCATCCAATTGCACTGTCCAGCTGACAATAGCCCCTAAAAACAGATACAGCTGCCTAAGCCTGGAAAATAACAGTGAAGCTGTACAGTACACTAAATGTGATGGAATGTGAAAGAAGATAAATGGTCAGGCAACTCAGTTTTCTATTTCTCTTAAAAGAGAGCCAGCTTCTTCCCTTTGAAGTCTTAGGGAATCTCACCTCTGATTGAAGGGTTTGTTACTATGGCACTTCAGAGAAGAGAAACTGGAAGACTCTTCAACATGCTGGGTGGCAGAAAATGCTACAGGAAATGATAGTGAATTTGATCCATGTCCCTAGTAATCATCTTTCTCTCTTCACAGTGTTTTCATGGTGCCTGTGGCACGGGGCTTTGAGGAATAAGAAAAGGGTGACAACACCCAACAGCAGTACAAACATACAGAAGTCAAACTGTACTTTGTACACCCTGATTTACACAAGACCTCACTACTTGCCTGTAAGCAAGGAATGAATTAATACAGGATTAAGAGAAAAAGGCTCTATAGGAAAGAATGAAGTAGGCAAACATGACGCTTGTCAGTGCTCACCCAGGATTTTCTACCTGCTGTTTCTGCTTTAGGGTCATGTGCTCGTAACAGTTCAGAGCAAACAGCCTGGACACAGCCCCTACTATTCACATCATTATAAATGCAGAGTACCTGCGAGAGTTGTGCCCTTAGGAGCTCAGGAGGATCTTCCTGGAAGGAAGGCTAGCAAAGCTATGATGAGTTTTAGGCAGGATCCGAGCAATTCTGTCCAGGCAGGGCCCTGATCTGGGAAACGTACCAAGTCGTGTGCAATTTCAGAGTGCATATTGGCTGGTTGGTTACTGGGTAAATGCAGACTTTAACTCCCTGAAAGCCGCTCGCCGGTGCTTCCTCTCCTCCTCTTCCCGCTTTCGCTCATCCTGCTCAGCTTTTATCTCTGCTTCAAACTTACTGGCTGAGGAGAGGGCTTGAGCCTTTACGAGACAGAGAGAAAATAAACAAGTGTCAAGCCTTGCATCAGAGGGAGAGCCAAAGCCTGAGCTACTCCCTGATGAGCAACACAGAACTGCTTGCTGCACCTCCCAGTGCTTGCTGGGATCCTCTGCCAGGACAGCTCAAGTATAATTACACTGCAGTGCTTGGCTATTTACACACAATACCTGTTACTTTCCTTTACTTTAACATCAACAAAAGAAAGGTCATTTACCAATAAGTCACTAACAAGTGACCAAAACAAGGCCATCAGTACTGGGTCACATACATTATTTCTGTTACCAGGCAGCAGGGTTGTGAGTATGCAGTGGGAGAAACTACTGCAGAGAGCACTCTGAATCACAGCCAAATCTGAGAACATCATACTACACCATGGATAATCTGCAGATCAAAGAGACATTGTTTACTTGCTGGCTATTTTTCCAGCTTTCATCTCAGTACATCTGCTGTGCAATAGCTGTGTTAGGCTCTTGGGAAAAAACTTCTTATATAAACAAGCAGGATTATTTTCTCTCCAAAAGAGCTTTCAGAAAGGGTGCTTTGTCAGCTTCGGACAGTGTACAGCTCTTTCTGCCAACCCCAGGACCCTGCAGAATTATTTTGATTCCAAAGGTTACAGAGAAAGAGATATCTGAAATCCTACACCCCAAAACACTCCGTTCACCACTGAACTCAGAGTGTTCTGGTCGAGGGAGGTTTTGCAAAATGGGAAAACTCTGTCCCTGTTGCATTAGTTTTTCAGGACACTTGTCTTTAAAAGAGGTCAGCCACCTAGTTTCAGCCACAGGGACACAGGTCAGCCAGTCAGTTCTAGCAGGGTAAGACCCAGAACACAGGCTGTGAATTACATTGCTCTGGTGTGTTGACTGCACCACAGAAAGGCTCTAGCTAGAGTCCAACAAAATTTGAAAGGAAACTCAGCTACAACTGAGTAGCTGAGCTTTAGCTACAGCTGAGTTTTTTCATATTCATCTGTGCCATATCATACCTTAGCTTCAAAGAAGTTCTTGGCTCCTTTGACTCCCTCAATGGATACATCTATCTCCGAGAGCTTCGCAAGAGTCAACAGGCCGCTGTCCTCCTCGAGTTCCCCAGCTGCAGCTTTATGGAAAATCAGCAGGAACTGGCAAGACAGAGAGGAAACATTCAGCTTCTTCACTGAGGCTCAAACAACTTAAAATACAAACAGCACAATCACTTGGAGAGGGATGGAATTCACATTCAAATCAAAGGAAACCAGGTCTATATTAACCAAGTGACAACAAGGAGCTTTTGCTCCAGTAGAGAGTCCTGTTACAGATTAAATGCAGTAGGAATCTCAGAGGAAAAGGTTTCCCAGGAATCAGAGGCCTGGTAATGCACAGTTCCTACCAAGCCTGGGCTGCTATGAGGCCAGAGAAAGGAGACCACCTCTGCACCTGCCTAGTACAACCACTGGGCAAGCTCAGATATAGCTCTTTATGTCCCCAAAAGCCCTCACAAGCCCTCCACCAGCTTCCCCAGGGCTCTAGGGACTCAGGTCACGTCCCATGACACTGAAAGCAGGGGAAACACAGCTCTGGTTCACCTCAGGCTGAATGCCTCCCTGAACCAAGGCATTAGTGCAGTCCTTTTAGAGAGAACAGCAGCCCAGGTGCATGCCCCTGTGACATGGTGGCTTGAACAAGTGTCTACAGAGCAAGTTCATGTGAAACTTCTGTCCTGCACTGGACCACATCCATTTAACAAATCCAAAGTCACTAGTACAGAGTGTGTATTGGGAAGTGAATTACAAAGGGAAACAAAAAAAAAAAGAGTTCTCATTCCACAAAAAATACTTTTTTTGTTTTAACAGAAGGAACAAAACCTCCCTGCTTAAAAATAAAGACCTCTGCACCACCATCCACCTGCCGAAGACGTGGAAGCTCTAGGTGTACTTGCAGAGGTCCTGCTATTCTTGGCGACCCCAGGAGGTGTCTCAGTGCTTGGAACAGTGCAGAGAGAGCAGACACAAGGACAAACCACTCAGGTACCAAAGGAGCACAAAGCACCGAAGCTGTGCCAATGCAGCACTTCACGCCAGGCCAGAGCTGCACATACCAGGTAGGGTTGCCCTGAAATCTCTTTGCACAGGAACATCAAATATCTCTAGTGCTGTGCTCCTCAGACCGCCAGGCTGGGGAGTCTGATGTTTCCTACAGAGAGCCCGAGCTGTCCCAGAGGAGGGCAGCAGAGTCCCAGCATTCACACTGAGACAGCCCTGCTTCAAGTTGCTCGCAGAAGCTGGTGGGAATGCAAGAGTTTGGGTAGGCGTCCCATGAGGAAGGGTGTGGAGATGACAGCAGCCTCTGGAACAGGCGGCTCACCAGGCACTGCTCCATGCAACAGCCTCTTAACCTGTGAGTGCCCAGCACAGGGCAAGCAGAAAGCAGGCTGGCCTTGGCAAGGGAACTTTTCCTTCTCCAAACACATTGTGGTTGGTTGACCTGGCTGGATGCCAGGCTACCCAAGCCACTCTGTCACTCCCCTTCTCATCTGGATAGTGGTGAAAAAATAGGACTCATGCACTTTTGTTATAAGGCCCTGGAGAGATTATTCACCAAAATACTGTCATAGGCAAAAAAGGCTCAACTTGGGGATATTAATTGAGTTTATTACTACCAAAATTAGAGCAGGATAATGAGAAGTACAATAAATCTTAAAGACACCTTCCCTTCACCTCTCCCTTCTTACCAGCTCTACCTCCTGTCTCCAGCAGCACAGGGAGAGAGGGAATGGGGATCATGGTCAGTTCTTCACAGGTTGTTCCTGTCACTGTGCAGGGAGAAGAGTCCTTCCCCTGCTCCAGCATGGGCTCCTCTATCCACAGGTCTGCAGGCCTCAGGCAGGAGCCTGCTCCAGCATGGGCTTTCCATGGGTTCACATCTTCCTTTCAGGCAACCACCTGCTCTGCTATGGGTATCCTCCATGAGCTGCAGGTGGATTTCTGCATCCCCATGGACCTCCATGGGCTGCAGGAGGACAGCCTGTTTCACCATGGTCTGCACCACGGGCTGCAGGGGAACCTCAGCTCCAGCACCTGGATCACCTCCTGTCCCTCCCTCTCCACTGACCCCGGTGTCTGTAAAGCTGTTCCTCTCACATATTCTCACTTTTCTCTTCTCTGGCCATAATTACCTCTGCACAAGAACTTTTTAACCTTCTTATATATGTTATCACAGAGGCATTACTATAATTCCTGACTATAATTCCACCTTAGTCAGTGGCAGGTCTGTCCTGGAGCTGGCTGGCTTTGGCTTACCAGACACAGGGGAACATGCTAACAGCTTCTCACAGAAACCACTCCTTGTAGACCCCCTGCTATGAAAACCTGGCCATGCACACCCAATACACACACATAAGAAACAAACCAAATACATGGTTCACTGGTTTCCATGTAAAACCATTTCAGAAAGAAACCATTTCCAACCATTTTGGAAAGAAACCAAATCCTCCCCAAGACATCCTCTCCCTCTGCTCAGATCCCCTGGGCTCTGGCTAGTTCCCCTTTGCCACCACCAGGCACTGTGACACAGAGGGCCGGCAGCTAGGCTGGAATTAGTCATGCTTCCTCCTGCTCCACCCTGAAAGTCCCACTTCCTGGCATTGGAAAAGAGCAGCACAATCCTGAGGTCTGATACAGCTGTCACCTGGGGAGGGACTGGGTCATGAGTACAAGTGAGCATGAATCACCCTGAAACTAAGGGATGGCGCAGCAATTGTCTAGGAGAATATAGGCTGCTGGGGCCACAAAGGGCAGGCTGAGTTAAAGGAAACTTGGGACTAAAACACTGCTTAGGGTGGACAGAGCACAGTGTCAGTCCCAAGGATCCAGTGAGGTGCACTATGGGACATCATGCTGGTTCCCACAGGAGCTCAGCAGCAATCACTCCAGCACAGAGCCTGCAGCCCACCTTACCTTGAGGTATTGGTTCTTACTAACTAGAGAACACCAGCATTCAGCTCCCACTGCCAGCCTGTGTAACACCCTTGGCTGGGCCCAGGACACACCATGTGCAGCTAAGTCTCAAGGAAATGTCAACAGAGAAGCAAAAGTGAATAATGTAGGTAGATACCTTTCAAAGCTCTGCTCTCAAAGAGGACAACATGACCCACACTTTCCAACCCACTAACCTGGTAAATTGTGTCTGCTCTCACATGTATGCCACAGAGCCAGGCTGGGCACCATGCAAGGAAAGGTGTGGGATGGACAGGAAGCAGTAGTCTTGCAACAACAGCTGGCCAGAAAAGCAGCACTATGTAAGGATGTGGTTTGCACCAACCCTGGTAGCAAACACATCATGTGAGTCAACATTTCAGCTGGTGAGGGTGTAGGGGGCAGTGGGAGGATTTCTGTGGGTTCTAGGTAGCACCTCCAATTACACATTACTACCACAGCAATTAACTCCAGTTTCCTGTGGTAATGATGGAATTAGACAGTCAGAGGTGTGGGGTTTTTCTTCCCCCACTACACCTAATATTTTTAAGCCTAAATTTCATTGCTTGAGTCACAGCAGGAGTCTTGTACAGTTAATTGTTAATGTATTGGTGGATGTTCAAAGGTCAATGGTAGAAGGCAGCTTTCCTAACAGGGTCTGTGGTTCATCAGCTGTCTGTTGGCCAGGCAACAGCTTATCTGGGATGGGAGGACACTACTCAAAGCAGTAGAAAAAGGTGATCTATTACAAGTGAAAGAGGTCCCTACCAGCTCTCTGGCCAGGCCCAATAAGAGTATATGTTCACACAGGTATGCCAGGACTTGGTTTGCTCTGGATAGGCAGACAGGAGCCCTCCAGTACTACAAATTCACCCTACTGAGTTCAGACACTCATTTAAACAGGTTTCTCCTGGTATAATGTGAATGACCCCAGTCAGCTTCATCACGCTTCACATGCTTGCTTGCCACCACCAATGAGAAGCAGAATGGGACAGGTCTATGGTTGAGGTCTCCTGACCCAGCAGGAAACCTGCTTCCCTGTCAGCCTGAACACAGCAGCAGGGCAGGGCACACCTGCAGCAAGGCAAGAGGCATCCTGCTCCTCTCTACCACAGAAAGCTTTGTGTGTCTGCCAGAGCTGCTGTGTAATTTGTCCCCAGAGCTCTGCCAGTGATGCTCCCTCATTTCAACCCACGGTCCCCTCAAGCTTGAGCATGACCATTGTTTTCCCTTCTGGCAAGACACTTCAACAGCAGCAGCTGCTGTGTGCCACATGCCAGGGGCTGGCAGCACAGGGCCCCTGCAGGAGGCTGTGCTCCAAACAGGTGGCAGCAGAGGAGGAGCTGCTCTGCTACTCGTGCCATGCCACTGATGCTAGGACATCATAGCATCTTTCAGGGCCTTGAGGATAAAGGCATTTCTCTCCCATGGGAGAGAGCCCCTGCAGCAAGGCCAGAGGCTGCCCCCAGCTCTTCACCTGGAATGAAGGGTGGCCCAGAATGCACAGAGGGCTCCTCAGCCTATGCAGTGATTTGGCAATCAGAGACCTGGGGCCATGGGCATGGTGCTCTTCCTGCTCCACTGGATTCTTTGCTACTTCCAGTTCACCTCTGACCGGGCAGCAGGGAACTCAGGGACAGGTTCTCAGTTCCCAGATTTGCATATCCTTTCCCCTCTCTCATAACCCAAGTCTTTGGCCTCTCTCTTTTTGTGCTGCCCTCTTGCAGTGAAATAAATGCAGCAAAGCCCTTGGGGCACGAAAGCAGAGGAAGATGGTGTGATGTGCCAGCACAGAGAGATGGTGCAGCAGCTCTATAAGTGACTGTCACCCCTCATGCCCCAAGCAGCTCAGTTAGTCACAGGCCTTGGCTACTCACCCTCCCTCCCAGCACTGACAGTGCTCTCAAACTTCCACAATGGAGAGCTTGACCTTCTGAGCCCTGCCCTGGAAGAGGCATGGTGAGAGCATCACGCTGCAGAAACTGGTGAGCCCAGCTGCTTGGGGCCCACTGCAGGCATCCCACAGGACAGAAGGAAGCAGCACAGCTCTCAAAACCACTACAGGACATACGTAGTGCTGCCCCTCCTATTGCCACCTAAGAGGCTGTGGGTTAATTCAGAAAGCCACAGTGTGACATTTGCTTGTGACCAAGCCAGCTACCGAAGTCTGAGAGGAGGAGCTTTTGGTACGTGGGTTCCCCCTGCCTCCTGAGATGATTTGGGTACCCCTGAGTACATGCAGGTCACTGCTCAAATTTCCTCTCTTCCTCTGCCTGGCAGAGGATCCTGGCCTGTCCTCCCAGCTGTCACAATACAGTGGTAACAGACAAACCTGCTTGAGCTGTGTCCCTGCTGAACCAGCATGCAGTACCAAACCGCTGCATCCACACATTTATTCCTTGCTGCAGAGGAGTGACCACCCCTCATAAAGCTTGCCATGGCTGGTCACTGCAGGATGCAGAGAGGGTCCCAACACCAACTGGAAGAGAAAGCCTTTTGTGCCCCATGAGCTGCTCCAAGCAGAGCTCCTGCACTGCACCTGAAATGAGGCCTCAACTGCTGTACCACAGGAGCCAAGCAATGAGACCTGGAAACTCAAGGGACATAACTTCCTCCAGCTACAACAGGGAGCTCAGTGAGCACTCCCAGCAGCTGCAACAGGGCCCAAATGTGCTTCCAAAGCAAGCAGGGAGGTCGGAGAGCTTTGTCAGGTACCGTGACTGCCACATGGAGATGGAGATTAGCAGCGCTCCACACCTTTGAAGTTCACTGCCTTCTCCACTGAACCCCACCACTGGAAAGACACAGAGGGGACAGGGCTACCTACAGCCCACAGAATATGGGGCCCAGCTGCCTCTTCCTTCCACCCTGCAGCCACATCCCTGTCTGTTACTTCAGCCAGCCTCACCTCACGGAAGCTGAGCTTCCCATCAAAGTCTTCATCCACCTCCTTGATCATGTTCTTCAGCCCCAGGTGGGTCTGTGGGGCTCCCAGCTTTTCCATCATGAGCTTCAGCTCCATCAGGTCGATATATCCATCCCGTCCCGAGTCATACCTGCAGGGTGCAAAGGGGAAAGGGTTAACCAACATCATCCCCATACTCATCTCCCCAGAAGAGGAACCATGCACATGGATAAAGTCACTGTGTGGTTCAAAGCTTAGGGGAGAGCGGAAGCTGCGTGACATGGCCAGTGCTGAGATATATTAAGTTCAGAGAAGTAGCTGTCAGCTTTCAGAGCTGTCTCACCAAAGAGAGAAGTACTCAGGGGAGCTCAGACCAAACAACCCGCACAGAAGGAGCACAGAGGAACTCAGCTTATCTCAGTGGGGTTTCCATTTCACCCACTTGCCTGTCCAGCACAAAAGCAACTTGCACGCAGCTTACACCATGCATCAATGTGGTGAGACAAAGGCATGCAGAATCAGCTGCTGCAAGGTTTCCTGCTAGCTTCAAGAAGAAACAGGGAGCAGAGACCAAGGAGAACCTCTTGGCAGAAAGCAATCTTTCTCTGTAAGCAAAACTCTCCCCCTCTAGCTGTTAAGATCTTTTCTCTACAAAATGCTTTTGTACTACAACAAGCACCACTACAACAGCTGCACTTCAGGGCAGCTGTTTATTCTGTGTCCCTGGGCAGAGCAGAAAGACAGTCCCAGGGAGCACAGCAATCCTAGCCAGGGCTGTGTGCCAGGGTTGCACCACAGGGCCAGGCTGGCAGAGGAAACCAGTGCCCACCTCCAGGAGCAAGACTAGAGTGGGACCATGCTCCCTAAGGAGCACAAAGGACTGCAAGGACTCTCCAGAGGAGAACACCCGTGTAAGGGGAGGAGTGCTTTAGGGATGGGGAGGCAGTGAGTGATCTGTTGTGCACAGCCTGGGACTGTGCACCAACTCCTCCCAACATCTGCTGTGGGTGTGGGTAAAGCATCCGGCCCATCGAGCAACCAGCGCTTCACACCCACCAGGGCTATCACCAGCTTTCAAAGTCCAAAAGCTGCAGGGATGGGCACTCTGTTATCAGCCACTCAACAGCCCTCTTTCATCCTGGTCTTGCCATCAAGGTTCAGCACAGAGCTAGGGCTTCACAGGAGAAGACAGGGCAGTGTCTCCCAAGCTGGGCTCAGCCTCAGTATACAGCCTGCCACTGCCCCCCCAGCCACCATCTCAACCCTGACAGAGTTAAATCCTTTCAACCATTCAGAAAGAAACCTTAGGCACAGTGCTGATGCTTTCCAGTGGGCAGGAGCCAGTCAAATCCTCCCACCCATCATCTTTTATTGAGTGTTAGTGCTCTTCCAAAGAAATGAGGCCTGCAGCCATCCCAGACAAAGATCTGCACATTGGTGGTTACCCTGGAAGAAAGCCCTTTCCAGCTGAAAAACCTCACAGCCACAGAGGAAGCTGTGGCAAAGGAAGGCACGAACAAAGCCACCAGCCCCAAACTGCGTACAGGCACGAGCAGCACAAGGCAGAGCTGCAGCCAAGATCTCTGCCCCTGCTTTCAGGAGCACAGGCACAGCATGCTTTTCCCCCAAACTAGGGTGGCCTCCATGACTTTCCAGAGTCCCACCAGCCCCACAACTATTTCTGATACTCCTTGTGGCTCTTAGTGGTTCAAGGGTCCCAGGACTAAGAGACTCCCAATGACAGGGACATAATTGACAGACTAGGCTGGCATAGACCCCCTGTTACCAATCTGCCTCTAATCTATACCCAGCAAACCCATGAGCCCAGCAGGCCTTCTGAAAAACCAGGAAAGAAATCTCCATCAGAGCAGAAACCAGGTCACAGACCTGGGATGTCACAGGGAAGAAGTACAGCAGGTTCTACACAGCAAGGAAGGTGTCAGTTAATTAAAGCACATTCACAGCATTACCCAACCCAGCACTGAGATGCACTTCCAAGACATCACAGAAGCACTGCAAGTGCAATATTTAATTGTCAATTGGCTTTGCTTTCAAGTTTGGGAGAAAGGGTGCAGAGCTGTCACTGTTGGAAATGCAGTGCCTTTGATTAGACACAGCAGCGAAATGTGCAATGGCAGAAAGGCACGTGGGGCTGCAGTTTTTTGGGGAGCCCAGCAAGCTCATGCTGCTCTTTGGCTGGATGCAGAAGCAAAGTAATACCAAGGTCCCCTCCAAGGGCTGTTCATCTGGGATTGGAACACTGCCCAGCCCCACACGGAAGCTCTGTGTAAGAGATGAAGGCAGAAGTAGGGCACAAGCCCAGCCCGTGCCTGCTGTGGTCATCTCACCCTCCTGTTATGGACACTACCTGCAGGCAAGCACTGGCCCAGGGGCCCGTAGGCTGCCCTGAAAGGGTTAAGCGTGGGGCACAGCTTCAGGGCTCATCCCTGCAGAGAGGCAGGACAAAGCCAGGATTGTGAGAAATGGGGTCTTGCCAACAGCGGGCCTGGCTGAGCAGCACTCTGTACCAGCCACACAATGGGTGTTGAGCATGAGTACAGCTGGTGCTGAGAAGCACCCAGAAATCAGGTTACCAGTCCCCTGCACTCAGGCACAGCCAGACAGAGGGGCACTGAAACCCAACGGCAGCACCCTGCAAACTGCTACATTCCCTCCCTGCCCCCTCGCCTCCTAAAACAGCCAAACTATTTTAGGACCTGGGTACAGCCACTCAGCTGCTGCACAGCCAGACTATTTAGGGAGAGGCATATTTACACGGCACGAGAAACAGCACCATTCATTTCCCACCACCCACCCCCAACAGACCACAGGCATTCAGCACTGTGGGGCACAATGCAGACTGCACCTTGCTGGTCAGCTGATGCTCCCAGCACACCTCAGTCCTACCAGACCCCACAGTCTGCCTTTGGAGAGATCATACAACTCCCCTGCCTGCCTTTTGGGAGCCCCTTTTCAGGGCGCTGGGCTCAGACAGCCCCGGATGCCTCTCACACACAGCTGCCTGCATCCTGGTGATGCACAGCCATTACCTTCACAGGCAGAGCTGGAAGAGGGCACCAGGGCAAGTTAAACACAGCCCAGCATCCAGGGGAGCCATCCCAGCCTCAACTCCAGGAGTGGCACGGCAAGAGCACGCAGCACTCAGGTGCCTGGTGAGCCCTGCCATCACTCACTGTCCTGCTGTGACACCAGAGCTTTGCTTCCTTCAGACTCAAAGCTCCCTGGGCCACGAGCCAAGCCTCACCTAAGTGACGTGCAGGCATTACAGACAGAGGGGAATTGTGTCAACAAGCACAGACATCTCATGTCACAGGAAGGCCACTTCAGCAGCAGGTCGGTGCCATGGCCACAGCAGATCCCACCTGTAACAGCTGGGATGCCGCAGGCAGATATGGGCACCGTGGCTGCTGTGATGAAACTTTGCCACACTGCTGCCACAGCAGTGTTCCTGGCAGCAAATGAGACACAGCAGTGGCTGCCAAAATCTGCTGCAACAAGGATGCACCCAGATTCCCATGCTGGCTGGCTTCCACCCAGACTGCAGAGCGTGCCTGGCTGCTGAAGCACTGGGAGAGGAAAGCAGGAGACAGAATCGGAGGAAGGAGGGAATACTTGCTGAACAGACTTGCTTAAGAGCACAAAGTCTGTTACACACAATTACTGCCCAAGTACAAACATTGCACTGGTGTTCCACAGATGCTGGGGGTTTACATCGCAGAAGAAAAAAGGATCAGGGATGGAGGAAAAAGGAGATGCCAAGGACTGCATCACCTGTAGTGACTCTGCAGTCACCAAAAAAGAACAATTAAATGACACAGATGCTGAAGGATCAAAGAGCAGTTTCTAAACATTCACATTTCTTGAGAAAAGCTGGAATGAGAACCTGCCCTCCCTGTACATGCTTGCTGCACCTTACCTTGCTTCACGTATTATGGGCACCTGTACTTTGATCTGCAGTTCCTGTATGCTGCAATAGCCTAATTGAGGCTTTGAAGCAAAGCAGTTGGAATAATGGTGCTAAAGTAATAATCTCCTCTTAAATATTTAAAATCCTAAGTAGCACTTTATTCCCTCTGAGCATTGTGTTTCACCTTACATGGAGAAGGTGGTGCTAATCTCTGCTCCCTGACATCCAATGATAGGGTAAATGGGAATGGTTCATAACTGCCCCAGAGGAGGATCAGATTAGACCTGAGGAAGCCTTTCTTTCAGCCTGAGAGGGTTGTCAGACCTGGAACAGCCTTCCTAGAAAGGTGGTCAGTGCCCTAAGCTTGTCAGTGTTTAAGAGACATTTAGACAATGCCCTTAATAATAGGGCTTAACTTTTGGTCAAGCCTGAAGCAATCAGGCAATTGAACTAGATGTGATCATTGGTGCTCCATTCCAAATGGAATAGTCTACTCCATTGCCAAGAGCTTTGGAAACAACTCCTCCATACCAGGATGGGGACAGGAGCAGGCTCCTCAGCCACATGCAGCTTCATCCTCCCCAGCCCAGGCAGAGGGAGCTCTCCTGCTCTTGGAGGGACATGAGGACAAGATGACAGTCTGCTCCACTAAGACGTTCTCCAAGATGTTGGGCAAGACCTACAGGCCCAAACTGAGCCCCCATGGGAATAACCTCCACTGGAAGTCCACGGACAGCCAGTCACATAAGGCACACGGCAGCTCTGGAGAGGGCAGGTCTGCTGCAGCATGTCACACAAGGCTGGGGCACCTGGCAAAGTGGCTCCTAAGTAGCTCCAGGAGAGCAAGGGGACATCACAGCCTCTCCCACCAGCCAGATGCAAGGCACTTATGCAATGTGTGGGCAACACATGAAATTCCCTAGATATAAAAAGCAATACAAGACTGGAATTTCTCCACTCCCTCGCGCCCCACAGATGAAGCGGCTGTCTGTTTTCCTCCCCCTTACATTTCTCATAAAGGTCATGAGAGCCTCACTGCCTGGCTTTCACATTCCCCTCTGCCATTTTCCTGGACAAAGATGGCACCAAGGGGAGCTGTGAGACTCCAGAGACCCTGAGAGTTCACTTAGCTCAGGAAAGAGAGGTTATCATGGTTATCACAGTCCTCACATATTGTCAGAATAGGCAGCTAATTAGGTCACATTATAATTAGCCTGAGCTGTAGACTTCCTGGTTTCTGCCAAAAAAATACTCACCCTGAGAGCTGCCTGCACCCAGCACTCCAGCAGATACCTGCACCCCATCTCCAGTGGAATGGGGCCAAAAAGGAGAGATGCTGACAAGGGGAGGAAAAGTGAGCCTAAGTTTGGCAGCCAGAGCAAAGAGCATTATTTCTGCTCTGGAAGGACGCTCCTGGCATAGCCAGCAGCACACAGCACTGGATGGAGCACTATATTTTGCAAAGTCCCACTTTCAGATGAGTTCTTTGCTTCCACCCTGGCAGTCACGGCCACCATCCATACCAAGGGATGCCCTGACAGGCATCCAGGGTAGCTGCTATCACCAGGACATCTTTTCAGCTGGAGCACTATGAGCCAGCCCACATCATGCACAGGACCACAGGTTCAAATTTAGTCTGAACTACAGATTTAGAAGTCCCACTAAACTGATAAGCATTTTTTGATGGCAAGTTTCATAGTGGAAACCTGGCATCCTGTGGCAATGACAAGATACTAAAGGAAAAAAATAAGCCTTTGAGAGAGGGATGTAAGAAAGACCCCGAATTGTGGTGGCCAGGGCCAATAAGCCATAGAGAGAATTAAAGTGTTAATCACATTAACTCAAGCTCTGACTGACAGGAATTAAGGGGAATATTTCCTCTCCTTATGGAGCACGTGATGTCAGCCAATAGTTGAGACAGGTCACTGGCAGCAGATGGAGCAGAGGCCAGATCCTCTGCCACTGCAAACCTCAGATGCCTGTAACAGTGAACACCAGAGCACAGCTTTCTGGCTGCCTGTCCAGGAAACAACAGGGAAGCACGCAGCCCACCTTCTACCCCTTTGGCATCAGCAGTTCTCACAGGGTATGCAATGCTTTCCAGCTACATTGACCAGCTGATTAGCATTCAACTGCAAAGCCTAGCTTTTCCTGCTTACAAGGCTAGTGTTTAATGAGCTCATTGTTGAAAAATTAGGCTGCAATTCAGCTCTTCCACTTTTTATTTCCCCAAACCACCGCCATTTCTTTCCTCTTCCCTATTGAGGCAGTGCCACTGCCCAGCCCAGGCTCTCACACAGCTTTCAGGCCCTGCCTGCTTTGTTTGTCCTCCAGTCCTCACAGCAGCGTGTCTCAGCATTCCATAGAGTGGGATCCTCTTTAAGCACAGTGAAAGGGGACACGGGAGAGAGTGGAGCAGCAGTCCCGCCTGGACCACCTCACTTCCTGCGCCGGCTGCCAACACAACACTGCCTGTGCAACAAAGAACTCCAAACTCCAGTAAGCTCACAAAAGCCCATCGCTGGTCTCCTGTGGCAACAGCCTGGCTGGGACAGGCAACAGCCCGCAGTGCTGGGAGCTGACAGCATTCAACCAGCTCGTGATCGCCTCACAACAATCCAGGGTGTCCCAGGCAGCTTTCAGCTAGGAGAACAATGATCTAACAAGTTACAATCTCACTTCAGTCACCTCCATAAGGTGAAGTGCATCTTCTTCACACCTTGCTCTGTAGCCCTCCCATCTCCTGTCTGGAGCAGCTCCCTCCCGGTCTGGCAGCCTGCTGTGGGGCTAGGAGGACACCGGTCCCCAGGAGCCCACGGGTGCTGGAGGGAAAACTGAGTGCAGACAAAGGCATCCACACACAGCCTAACTGCAGGAGCCAGGACAGGGTCTGGAGGACAGAAAAGGGCAGGATCATGGTCCCAGGGAGGGCCAAGCCTTTCTGCTTACAGAAGGAGCTCTCTCTGTTGCTAGCAGCAGCTTGACTTTAACACAAACCTTCCTGCTGGAAGGGGAATCCCATCCCAACCCCCACGGAGGGGGTAGCAAGAGAAAGCTGTGCTCAACCTTTGCTTGGGTGCAGGGGAAGGAGCACCAAGCCCGGCAGACAGGACTTTGCGTGGAGCTAGGACACTGCCCGGCAGAGCCAGCAGGACTGCGAAGGGTGCTAAGGGTCGCAGATGTTTCGGGCAGATATCCAGCGGCTCTGCCGGGCCCCGGGACACAGATCCACCTGGTATCCCAGGGTGTGGGGCAGAAGACTGTGCTCTCCCCCCATCCTACCCAGAGCGTCCCGCAAAGCCACAGCTCCTCGGTACCACCAGAAACAGCCGCTGCCCCAATCGCAGACAGAGCAGAGGCAATGAGTTAAACGCAGGGCTGAGTCCCAGGCAAACTCTACGAGCGCCCCCGGCAAAGCACAGGGACAATCTGGGGATCAGATGGCGCTGCGAACGCGCCGCGGCTTCCTCCAGCCCGACCGCAAAACCGCGGAGAAATGCGAGCGTGCCGCCGAGAGCGGGCAGCCCTTCTCCAGATGTGCCCCCGGGGGCCGGCGCCGGGAGGGGCTGCGGGGGAAGGCAGAGCCCCAGCCCCGCAGCCCACGGGCCGGGCAGCAAGCCCCCCGCCCCTCTCCCACCCCACTCACAGGCGGAACATGCGCTCCATGTCCTTGATCTGCCGGCGGCTGAACTCCTTGAACTCGGTGTAGGGGTTGAAGACGGCGGCCCGCCGGGGCTGCGCCGCGCCCTCGTTTATGTCCTGCCGCCGGCACAGCTTAGCGCTCAGCTCTGCGCCCGCACTGGCCGTCAAGCAGCTCCGCTCTTCCACCTCCTCGGCCGCCGCCGCGCCCTTGACCGCCTCTGCCTCGCCCTCCGCCGCTGCCCCGCTCTCCTCCAGCTGCAGCCGCCGCTGCAGCTTCTGCGCCAGCTCCTGCGAGGCCATGGCCCGGCGCTCCCGCCGGCGAGCCGCACTGCCGCCCGCCTCAGCCCCGCTCTGCTTCAGCCGAGCCCGCCCGCCCCGGTGCGCAACTTTATTCCCTCACTTGGAGGGAGCGGGGCGGGACGGGGCGGGACGGGGCGGAGGGAGGCCGGGACGGGGCGGGCACTTAAGGAGGCGCGGCGGGACGGGGGGGAAAGAGGGGGAGGAAGGGGGCTGGGGGCAAAGAGGGGCGCCGTGGGGATTGTTACCACTGCACGTGGAGGTACCCCGCGCATCTGGTGCGCCAGTATCCCCCAGGCTGACCTCTGACATGTATGCTCTCCCACACAGCAGCCACCCCCCCATACAGATGACCCACACAGGCTGTCTCCCCACATCCTCATGCAGGGAACCCCTCACTCCATGGTCGCTCTCCGAAGCATCCCTTAACCGACAGGATCCTCCCTAGGTCCCCCTTGCTCCCGCAGCAGGGCGCTGCACTGGCGCTGGGGTGCACAGACCACGTACACCCCACGACGCTGCCTCCGCTCCGTTCCGTGGGGCGAGACGTGCCCCGAACCCGGCCGGGAGCCTCGGTGCTCGGGGAGAGCAGCGGGACCCCGTCGGCTCACCAGGCGCTGCAGGGACGACCGAGATCAGGCTTGCCCCGCACCAGGGCAGAGGGACCCCTTAAGCCCCTCTATGCGCCTCCTCTCTCTTACCTCCTTGGTCTAAAATTAGCCCAGGACAAAGCTCGGCTCAGGCCTGGATTCCCTCTCCTTCCCCAGAGAGCACGGGCAGCAGGCGGTTTCTTCCCACCACCCAGCCCCCCTTCCCAGGACAGTGCCCACTGCCACCCCTGCTGTCCCCCCGGCTCTTGCAGGGGTGTCCCTCCCAGGACTGTCAGTCCCTCGCCTGGCTGATGTGAGCCTGATGGCGTACCCGAGATGGTATTAGGGCTGGCGTGGGGCGGTTTAGGGTGGCGCTTGATGGGATTTACCCACCGGGGAGGAGGGGGAGAGGAAAGAACCGGCTCGGACACGCCGCCTGCTTATGGCTCCCGCGTGCCCGAGCCTGTGCGTCAGAGGGAACCGGTTCCAGTGTGTGTTATGTGGCTGTTTGACACCTCCGGGCAGGTAGTGAGCACTTCTCTGATGTGGTGACCTGCAGATGACCCTCTTGGATAAGCTAATTCCCACCAAACCCACTCAGAAAATGACTGATGAGGCCATTTGCAGCCACCCTGCCCCTACATACTGCCTGGGCAGCTCTAGGCTGCCCCAGCGAGGGTCGGGAGGGTCAGGACGGCTGCACGTTCACCACAGCATGTGACACAGGAAGGCCACTGCAGGTACATTACACCAGGACTGCCTGAAAACTGCCGTGTGGAAGGGGTGGCATGTGCTATGCCCACACCGCATTGCCCTCACGCGTCTGTGATGGAGAGACATTCCTTCCACCAGAGAGGAATGGGGAGGAGAGCGGGGAATTCTGCCTGGGTCATTGGCGACCCCGAAGAACAACGCGCCCAACAGCACAAGGCGCTTCTGTGCCTGCAGGGTGCCCAGGGAAAAGAGTAGCTGAGGGTGAAATGAGCAACTGCTAAGCCAGGCTGCCATCTGGTGGAAATAGAGCTCTGGGCTACAGCTATGGCTGGGAGACGGCCGCAAGGGAGGGGTAGGAGAGGCAAGGAAAGGGGTAAGCAAGGGAAGGGGAAAGGTAAAGCAGGTATTTCCCTTCCCTTCCCTTCCCTTCCCTTCCCTTCCCTTCCCTTCCCTTCCCTTCCCTTCCCTTCCCTTCCCTTCCCTTCCCTTCCCTTCCCTTCCCTTCCCTTCCCTTCCCTTCCCTTCCCTTCCCTTCCCTTCCCTATAGTGATTCCAGCTCCATCCCAAAAGTTGTTATCCTGGCCCCATAATTCCGATCACAGACACACAGTCCTATCCCAGCCCTACAGTGATTCCAGCTCCAGCCCCACAAGCTCCACCAGCTCTGATGTTTCTGCTCCAGTTCTACGTCCTCCCAATACTGCCATGTGAAGCTGCTCCTGGATCAAGGGAGGATCTTCATTCCAGCTTCAGCTCTCTGATGCTCTAGCATCAGCTCTAGAACCCATATTCCAGCTCCAGCCCTTCAGTGCCCATCCTGGCTCCACAGCCCCTATCTAGCCCCACAGTGGTTTCACCCCACATTCTGCTGCCTCAGCTCCAGCTCCTCAGCTTTCCACTGCCTCTGGCTAAAAGCTGCTCCTGGTTGTCACTTTGCTCCTGCACCCCACCTGCCCACAGGATGCTCAGCCAGCATTAGGTGCTGGAAACAGTGGTCAGTCCCTGGTTCTGCCCCCACAAGGTGCTCCTGGGCTGTCTCTGAGCCCCAGGATCAGCCCTGGGACCCCCACTCCCAGCTTGTGGGTGGTACAATTGCTGGGAGGGCTGGAACCCTTCAGCAGCCCCCAAGCTTCACCTCCATCCCCTTCCCCATGGGATTTATCCACCTCCAGCCTCACCATTTCCATTGCTCCACATCAGTTTGGGTCTAGATCCAGGTTCATTTTCTACTGATTCAATTTTATTATTTATTCTCTTAGTTTTACATTATCCTAGTTGTATTAAGATTTATTTATACTGTTGCATTGTCATATTTTTGTTTTATTCTATTTTTTAAATTCTATTACTAGATATATTATGTTTTTAAAGTAAAAATTTTAGGGCTGTGGCTGTGAGGCCAGAGGGTATATTGAAGCCCCTGAGGCTGAATCCAGACCCAAACTGATGCGGAGCAATGAAAACTCTGGGGCTGGATAAATCCCATGCATCTGGGGGTAGAATCCCTGTGGGGCTGGGGCTCGGATAGGGACTGTGGGGCTGTGTAACAGGATGCTCAGTCCTGAAATGTGGTCAAACAGCTCAAACAACACCCTATTTTGCAAGCTACCAATGGTGGGCTGAGAGGGGCATCATGTGCTGGTATTTGGTGTTGAATCATGCTAAAAATCTGGAACAATGTCTCAATCTGGCAGACCAGCCACAAATCCATCTGCTCATAACAAGACAAAGATTTGCCAGATAAACTCCTAAATTGACCTGTAGGCATATCACTGGTTGTCATCTCCTTCACACTATAAAAGTCCAGTCCACTTTCCATATGGTAGGTTCTTCTAATATATTTCTCCTTGGAGTGTGTGGAGATTCTTTCACTGGGTTTTAGGAATGCTCACCAAGGATACTCCTAAAGGTTAGAAGAAAGAGATTTGTCCACAGTTCTTGGTATATGTGAGTTACATCAGTCTCTAGTGATTATTTCTTTTTACTAGCTTTAATATAATTGCTTTAATATTGCTTTGATATAATGCACAATCCTATCTTGTAATATAATAGTTTCAGCTTTTATAGTGCGCAGTAAATAATTCTGATTGAGTTTTTTTTGTCTAATCATGTATCATAATAAATAATTCATTCTTATAAAAATATATCTGATTCGCTGTCATTAAAACCTGTGAGATGAAGTTGTAAAACTTAAATTGTTGGCAAAGTCCAGGGCTGGGACTGGATCCAGCTGCCCCAGGCTCTTCTCTCTTCCCTTGCTTAGAAAGCAAGGGAATCCTTTTCTGCACATTATGACACAATGAGAGGGTTTCTTAAATAAACTTTGTCTGAAGTTCCCACTCCCACCCATGACAGGTTGGAGCTGGAATGTGAATCCTGATCCAGAAGCAACTTCACCTGGAAGTGGTAGGAAGATACAGAACTGAATCTGAAGCACTGGAGCTGGCAGAGAAATAAAGGTAAAATGATGGCAGGGTGGGATAAGGACGCAGAGAAATAAAGGTAAAATGATGGCAGGGTGGGATAAGGACTGTAGGGGTGGTAGAGGGATTGTTGGGCTGGAATGCAACTTCAAGGATGGAGCTGAAATCACTATAGGACTGGGAGAGAGACTGGGGGGCTAGAACTGGAAAAAAAGTTTTTTGGGCTGGTTTTGGATTATGGATTTTAGAGTTGAAGCTGAAACCTCACAGATCTGGAGCAAAACTGAAGATCCTTCTAGAACAAGAAGGAGAAGCTTCACCTGGGAGCAGTGGGAACATGCAAAGATGGGGCTGGTTGAATAAACCTTGTGGGACTGGAGCCGGAATCACTATGATGTTGGGATAGTAACTAAAGGACTGCAGCTGTAGGCAATCACAGTAGGATTGGGATAGAAACTGTACGGCTGGATTAGTGATGGTAGGGTTGGAATTGGGGCTGTGGGGCCAGAATATGGACAGTGAGACAGGGACTGTGTCTGTGGGCTGGGGGAAGAGAGACTTGTGGGTGGAATAGGGACTATGAGCGGGGGTAAAGACCGTAGGATGGGGGGAGTGTCTGTGGGGGCAGGTAGGGATTATAGGACAGGGTGCTGTAGTGCTGGGGCAGAGACACTGGGGCAGGGGAGACACATCTCAGCTCGGGACGTCAGGCGGCACCAATCGCACACGAGGAGGCAATGGCTCTGCCAATGGAGATTCACCGACCCCGCGTTGTCCAATGGCAACAGACCATTCCAAGGGCCGTGTTCCCGCCAAACCGGGACGGCCCGGCACCGCCCGGCCCACGCTCCGGCCCCGACCCTGCTCCGGCCATGAGGCTCCAGGAAGATAATTTCGGAGACGAAAAAGAGAGCTTAGGTTGAACGATACCTTTCAACCCGGGGGAGGGGGGGAAGATAAACTTTCCCTCCACAATACGAAGCCAAAGACCAGAGATGCCTTTAAGGAATCCCGTTTAGTTCTCAGAACATGAAGAGCATCGGGCCCGGTTAGTACTTGGATGGGAGACCGCCTGGGAATACCGGGTGCTGTAGGCGTCTTTTGCTGCGGCCGGGGGAGGCAGGAGGTCTCTTGTTTTGCTGGGGCAGCCGTGGCCAGGGGCAGCGGGCAGTGGGCAGCGGGCAGGGGTGTGGGCCCTGTGGGCGCTGTGGGCACTGTGGCCTGGGGTCGGTGTGGCGAGTGGGGCGTGGGCCCGGGGGGCCCAGGAGTGCGTGGGCTGCAGGCGTAGAGTGCGGGCAGTGCCGGGAGGCTGGTGGGCTGTGCTCGAGAGCGCTGCTGAGGGGCTGAGGGGTGCCTACGGCCATACCACCCTGAGAACGCCCGATCTCGTCTGATCTCGGAAGCTAAGCAGGGTCGGGCCCGGTTAGTACTTGGATGGGAGACCGCCTGGGAATACCGGGTGCTGTAGGCGTCTTTTGCTGCGGCCGGGGGGGGCAGCAGGTCTCTTGTTTTGCTGGGGCAGCCATGGCCAGGGGAGCGGGCAGCGGGCAGGGGTGTGGGCCCTGTGGGCGCTGTGGGCACTGTGGCCTGGGGTCGGTGTGGCGAGTGGGGCGTGGGCCCGGGGGGCCCAGGAGTGCGTGGGCTGCAGGCGTAGAGTGCGGGCAGTGCCGGGAGGCTGGTGGGCTGTGCTCGAGAGCGCTGCTGAGGGGCTGAGGGGTGCCTACGGCCATACCACCCTGAGAACGCCCGATCTCGTCTGATCTCAGAAGCTAAGCAGGGTCGGGCCCGGTTAGTACTTGGATGGGAGACCGCCTGGGAATACCGGGTGCTGTAGGCATCTTTTGCTGCGGCCGGGGGGGGCAGCATGTCTCTTGTTTTGCTGGGGCAGCCGTGGCCAGGGGAGCGGGCAGCGGGCAGGGGTGTGGGCCCTGTGGGCGCTGTGGGCACTGTGGCCTGGGGTCGGTGTGGCGAGTGGGGCGTGGGCCCGGGGGGCCCAGGAGTGCGTGGGCTGCAGGCGTAGAGTGCGGCAGTGCCGGGAGGCTGGTGGGCTGTGCTCGAGAGCGCTGCTGAGGGGCTGAGGGGTGCCTACGGCCATACCACCCTGAGAACGCCCGATCTCGTCTGATCTCGGAAGCTAAGCAGGGTCGGGCCCGGTTAGTACTTGGATGGGAGACCGCCTGGGAATACCGGGTGCTGTAGGCGTCTTTTGCTGCGGCCGGGGGGGGCAGCATGTCTCTTGTTTTGCTGGGGCAGCCGTGGGCAGGGGAGCGGGCAGGGGTGTGGGCCCTGTGGGCGCTGTGGGCACTGTGGCGTGGGGTCGGTGTGGCGAGTGGGGCGTGGGCCCGGGGGGCCCAGGAGTGCGTGGGCTGCAGGCGTAGAGTACGGGCAGTGCCGGGAGGCTGGTGGGCTGTGCTCGAGAGCGCTGCTGAGGGGCTGAGGGGTGCCTACGGCCATACCACCCTGAGAACGCCCGATCTCGTCTGATCTCGGAAGCTAAGCAGGGTCGGGCCCGGTTAGTACTTGGATGGGAGACCGCCTGGGAATACCGGGTGCTGTAGGCGTCTTTTGCTGCGGCCGGGGGGGGCAGCAGGTCTCTTGTTTTGCTGGGGCAGCCATGGCCAGGGGAGCGGGCAGCGGGCAGGGGTGTGGGCCCTGTGGGCGCTGTGGGCACTGTGGCCTGGGGTCGGTGTGGCGAGTGGGGCGTGGGCCCGGGGGGCCCAGGAGTGCGTGGGCTGCAGGCGTAGAGTGCGGGCAGTGCCGGGAGGCTGGTGGGCTGTGCTCGAGAGCGCTGCTGAGGGGCTGAGGGGTGCCTACGGCCATACCACCCTGAGAACGCCCGATCTCGTCTGATCTCGGAAGCTAAGCAGGGTCGGGCCCGGTTAGTACTTGGATGGGAGACCGCCTGGGAATACCGGGTGCTGTAGGCATCTTTTGCTGCGGCCGGGGGGGGCAGCAGGTCTCTTGTTTTGCTGGGGCAGCCGTGGCCAGGGGAGCGGGCAGGGGTGTGGGCCCTGTGGGCGCTGTGGGCACTGTGGCCTGGGGTCGGTGTGGCGAGTGGGGCGTGGGCCCGGGGGGCCCAGGAGTGCGTGGGCTGCAGGCGTAGAGTGCGGGCAGTGCCGGGAGGCTGGTGGGCTGTGCTCGAGAGCGCTGCTGAGGGGCTGAGGGGTGCCTACGGCCATACCACCCTGAGAACGCCCGATCTCGTCTGATCTCGGAAGCTAAGCAGGGTCGGGCCCGGTTAGTACTTGGATGGGAGACCGCCTGGGAATACCGGGTGCTGTAGGCATCTTTTGCTGCGGCCGGGGGGGGCAGCATGTCTCTTGTTTTGCTGGGGCAGCCGTGGCCAGGGGAGCGGGCAGCGGGCAGGGGTGTGGGCCCTGTGGGCGCTGTGGGCGCTGTGGCCTGGGGTCGGTGTGGCGAGTGGGGCGTGGGCCCGGGGGGCCCAGGAGTGCGTGGGCTGCAGGCGTAGAGTGCGGGCAGTGCCGGGAGGCTGGTGGGCTGTGCTCGAGAGCGCTGCTGAGGGGCTGAGGGGTGCCTACGGCCATACCACCCTGAGAACGCCCGATCTCGTCTGATCTCGGAAGCTAAGCAGGGTCGGGCCCGGTTAGTACTTGGATGGGAGACCGCCTGGGAATACCGGGTGCTGTAGGCATCTTTTGCTGCGGCCGGGGGAGGCAGCAGGTCTCTTGTTTTGCTGGGGCAGCCGTGGGCAGGGGAGCGGGCAGCGGGCAGGGGTGTGGGCCCTGTGGGCGCTGTGGGCACTGTGGCCTGGGGTCGGTGTGGCGAGTGGGGCGTGGGCCCGGGGGGCCCAGGAGTGCGTGGGCTGCAGGCGTAGAGTGCGGGCAGTGCCGGGAGGCTGGTGGGCTGTGCTCGAGAGCGCTGCTGAGGGGCTGAGGGGTGCCTACGGCCATACCACCCTGAGAACGCCCGATCTCGTCTGATCTCGGAAGCTAAGCAGGGTCGGGCCCGGTTAGTACTTGGATGGGAGACCGCCTGGGAATACCGGGTGCTGTAGGCGTCTTTTGCTGCGGCCGGGGGGGGCAGCAGGTCTCTTGTTTTGCTGGGGCAGCCGTGGGCAAGGGAGCGGGCAGCGGGCAGGGGTGTGGGCCCTGTGGGCGCTGTGGCCACTGTGGCGTGGGGTCGGTGTGGCGAGTGGGGCGTGGGCCCGGGGGGCTCAGGAGTGCGTGGGCTGCAGGCGTAGAGTGCGGGCAGTGCCGGGAGGCTGGTGGGCTGTGCTCGAGAGCGCTGCTGAGGGGCTGAGGGGTGCCTACGGCCATACCACCCTGAGAACGCCCGATCTCGTCTGATCTCGGAAGCTAAGCAGGGTCGGGCCCGGTTAGTACTTGGATGGGAGACCGCCTGGGAATACCGGGTGCTGTAGGCGTCTTTTGCTGCGGCCGGGGGGGGCAGCAGGTCTCTTGTTTTGCTGGGGCAGCCGTGGGCAGGGGAGCGGGCAGCGGGCAGGGGTGTGGGCCCTGTGGGCGCTGTGGGCACTGTGGCCTGGGGTCGGTGTGGCGAGTGGGGCGTGGGCCCGGGGGGCCCAGGAGTGCGTGGGCTGCAGGCGTAGAGTGCGGGCAGTGCCGGGAGGCTGGTGGGCTGTGCTCGAGAGCGCTGCTGAGGGGCTGAGGGGTGCCTACGGCCATACCACCCTGAGAACGCCCGATCTCGTCTGATCTCGGAAGCTAAGCAGGGTCGGGCCCGGTTAGTACTTGGATGGGAGACCGCCTGGGAATACCGGGTGCTGTAGGCGTCTTTTGCTGCGGCCGGGGGGGGCAGCATGTCTCTTGTTTTGCTGGGGCAGCCGTGGGCAGGGGAGCGGGCAGCGGGCAGGGGTGTGGGCCCTGTGGGCGCTGTGGGCACTGTG
Source organism: Passer domesticus (assembly GCF_036417665.1). Taxonomy (NCBI): domain Eukaryota; kingdom Metazoa; phylum Chordata; class Aves; order Passeriformes; family Passeridae; genus Passer; species Passer domesticus. The sequence goes on from NC_087484.1 coordinate 19,049,942, forward strand.
GCCTGGGGTCGGTGTGGCGAGTGGGGCGTGGGCCCGGGGGCCCAGGAGTGCGTGGGCTGCAGGCGTAGAGTGCGGGCAGTGCCGGGAGGCTGGTGGGCTGTGCTCGAGAGCGCTGCTGAGGGGCTGAGGGGTGCCTACGGCCATACCACCCTGAGAACGCCCGATCTCGTCTGATCTCGGAAGCTAAGCAGGGTCGGGCCCGGTTAGTACTTGGATGGGAGACCGCCTGGGAATACCGGGTGCTGTAGGCGTCTTTTGCTGCGGCCGGGGGGGGCAGCAGGTCTCTTGTTTTGCTGGGGCAGCCGTGGCCAGGGGAGCGGGCAGGGGTGTGGGCCCTGTGGGCGCTGTGGGCACTGTGGCCTGGGGTCGGTGTGGCGAGTGGGGCGTGGGCCCGGGGGCCCAGGAGTGCGTGGGCTGCAGGCGTAGAGTGCGGGCAGTGCCGGGAGGCTGGTGGGCTGTGCTCGAGAGCGCTGCTGAGGGGCTGAGGGGTGCCTACGGCCATACCACCCTGAGAACGCCCGATCTCGTCTGATCTCGGAAGCTAAGCAGGGTTGGGCCCGGTTAGTACTTGGATGGGAGACCGCCTGGGAATACCGGGTGCTGTAGGCATCTTTTGCTGCGGCCGGGGGGGGCAGCATGTCTCTTGTTTTGCTGGGGCAGCCGTGGCCAGGGGAGCGGGCAGCGGGCAGGGGTGTGGGCCCTGTGGGCGCTGTGGCCACTGTGGCCTGGGGTCGGTGTGGCGAGTGGGGCGTGGGCCCGGGGGGCCCAGGAGTGCGTGGGCTGCAGGCGTAGAGTGCGGGCAGTGCCGGGAGGCTGGTGGGCTGTGCTCGAGAGCGCTGCTGAGGGGCTGAGGGGTGCCTACGGCCATACCACCCTGAGAACGCCCGATCTCGTCTGATCTCGGAAGCTAAGCAGGGTCGGGCCCGGTTAGTACTTGGATGGGAGACCGCCTGGGAATACCGGGTGCTGTAGGCGTCTTTTGCTGCGGCCGGGGGGGGCAGCAGGTCTCTTGTTTTGCTGGGGCAGCCGTGGCCAGGGGAGCGGGCAGGGGTGTGGGCCCTGTGGGCGCTGTGGGCACTGTGGCCTGGGGTCGGTGTGGCGAGTGGGGCGTGGGCCCGGGGGGCCCAGGAGTGCGTGGGCTGCAGGCGTAGAGTGCGGGCAGTGCCGGGAGGCTGGTGGGCTGTGCTCGAGAGCGCTGCTGAGGGGCTGAGGGGTGCCTACGGCCATACCACCCTGAGAACGCCCGATCTCGTCTGATCTCGGAAGCTAAGCAGGGTCGGGCCCGGTTAGTACTTGGATGGGAGACCGCCTGGGAATACCGGGTGCTGTAGGCGTCTTTTGCTGCGGCCGGGGGGGGCAGCAGGTCTCTTGTTTTGCTGGGGCAGCCGTGGGCAGGGGAGCGGGCAGCGGGCAGGGGTGTGGGCCCTGTGGGCACTGTGGCCTGGGGTCGGTGTGGCGAGTGGGGCGTGGGCCCGGGGGATCCAGGAGTGCGTGGGCTGCAGGCGTAGAGTGCGGGCAGTGCCGGGAGGCTGGTGGGCTGTGCTCGAGAGCGCTGCTGAGGGGCTGAGGGGTGCCTACGGCCATACCACCCTGAGAACGCCCGATCTCGTCTGATCTCGGAAGCTAAGCAGGGTCGGGCCCGGTTAGTACTTGGATGGGAGACCGCCTGGGAATACCGGGTGCTGTAGGCGTCTTTTGCTGCGGCCGGGGGGGGCAGCAGGTCTCTTGTTTTGCTGGGGCAGCCGTGGGCAAGGGAGCGGGCAGCGGGCAGGGGTGTGGGCCCTGTGGGCGCTGTGGCCACTGTGGCGTGGGGTCGGTGTGGCGAGTGGGGCGTGGGCCCGGGGGGCTCAGGAGTGCGTGGGCTGCAGGCGTAGAGTGCGGGCAGTGCCGGGAGGCTGGTGGGCTGTGCTCGAGAGCGCTGCTGAGGGGCTGAGGGGTGCCTACGGCCATACCACCCTGAGAACGCCCGATCTCGTCTGATCTCGGAAGCTAAGCAGGGTCGGGCCCGGTTAGTACTTGGATGGGAGACCGCCTGGGAATACCGGGTGCTGTAGGCGTCTTTTGCTGCGGCCGGGGGGGGCAGCAGGTCTCTTGTTTTGCTGGGGCAGCCGTGGGCAGGGGAGCGGGCAGCGGGCAGGGGTGTGGGCCCTGTGGGCGCTGTGGGCACTGTGGCCTGGGGTCGGTGTGGCGAGTGGGGCGTGGGCCCGGGGGGCCCAGGAGTGCGTGGGCTGCAGGCGTAGAGTGCGGGCAGTGCCGGGAGGCTGGTGGGCTGTGCTCGAGAGCGCTGCTGAGGGGCTGAGGGGTGCCTACGGCCATACCACCCTGAGAACGCCCGATCTCGTCTGATCTCGGAAGCTAAGCAGGGTCGGGCCCGGTTAGTACTTGGATGGGAGACCGCCTGGGAATACCGGGTGCTGTAGGCATCTTTTGCTGCGGCCGGGGGGGGCAGCAGGTCTCTTGTTTTGCTGGGGCAGCCATGGCCAGGGGAGCGGGCAGGGGTGTGGGCCCTGTGGGCGCTGTGGCCACTGTGGCCTGGGGTCGGTGTGGCGAGTGGGGCGTGGGCCCGGGGGGCCCAGGAGTGCGTGGGCTGCAGGCGTAGAGTGCGGGCAGTGCCGGGTGGCTGGTGGGCTGTGCTCGAGAGCGCTGCTGAGGGGCTGAGGGGTGCCTACGGCCATACCACCCTGAGAACGCCCGATCTCGTCTGATCTCGGAAGCTAAGCAGGGTCGGGCCCGGTTAGTACTTGGATGGGAGACCGCCTGGGAATACCGGGTGCTGTAGGCGTCTTTTGCTGCGGCCGGGGGGGGGCAGCAGGTCTCTTGTTTTGCTGGGGCAGCCATGGCCAGGGGAGCGGGCAGCGGGCAGGGGTGTGGGCCCTGTGGGCGCTGTGGGCACTGTGGCCTGGGGTCGGTGTGGCGAGTGGGGCGTGGGCCCGGGGGGCCCAGGAGTGCGTGGGCTGCAGGCGTAGAGTGCGGGCAGTGCCGGGAGGCTGGTGGGCTGTGCTCGAGAGCGCTGCTGAGGGGCTGAGGGGTGCCTACGGCCATACCACCCTGAGAACGCCCGATCTCGTCTGATCTCGGAAGCTAAGCAGGGTCGGGCCCGGTTAGTACTTGGATGGGAGACCGCCTGGGAATACCGGGTGCTGTAGGCGTCTTTTGCTGCGGCCGGGGGGGGCAGCAGGTCTCTTGTTTTGCTGGGGCAGCCGTGGGCAGGGGAGCGGGCAGCGGGCAGGGGTGTGGGCCCTGTGGGCGCTGTGGGCACTGTGGCCTGGGGTCGGTGTGGCGAGTGGGGCGTGGGCCCGGGGGGCCCAGGAGTGCATGGGCTGCAGGCGTAGAGTGCGGGCAGTGCCGGGAGGCTGGTGGGCTGTGCTCGAGAGCGCTGCTGAGGGGCTGAGGGGTGCCTACGGCCATACCACCCTGAGAACGCCCGATCTCGTCTGATCTCGGAAGCTAAGCAGGGTCGGGCCCGGTTAGTACTTGGATGGGAGACCGCCAGGGAATACCGGGTGCTGTAGGCATCTTTTGCTGCGGCCGGGGGGGGCAGCAGGTCTCTTGTTTTGCTGGGGCAGCCGTGGGCAGGGGAGCGGGCAGCGGGCAGGGGTGTGGGCCCTGTGGGCGCTGTGGGCACTGTGGCCTGGGGTCGGTGTGGCGAGTGGGGCGTGGGCCCGGGGGGCCCAGGAGTGCGTGGGCTGCAGGCGTAGAGTGCGGGCAGTGCCGGGAGGCTGGTGGGCTGTGCTCGAGAGCGCTGCTGAGGGGCTGAGGGGTGCCTACGGCCATACCACCCTGAGAACGCCCGATCTCGTCTGATCTCGGAAGCTAAGCAGGGTCGGGCCCGGTTAGTACTTGGATGGGAGACCGCCTGGGAATACCGGGTGCTGTAGGCGTCTTTTGCTGCGGCCGGGGGGGGCAGCATGTCTCTTGTTTTGCTGGGGCAGCCGTGGGCAAGGGAGCGGGCAGCGGGCAGGGGTGTGGGCCCTGTGGGCGCTGTGGCCACTGTGGCGTGGGGTCGGTGTGGCGAGTGGGGCGTGGGCCCGGGGGGCTCAGGAGTGCGTGGGCTGCAGGCGTAGAGTGCGGGCAGTGCCGGGAGGCTGGTGGGCTGTGCTCGAGAGCGCTGCTGAGGGGCTGAGGGGTGCCTACGGCCATACCACCCTGAGAACGCCCGATCTCGTCTGATCTCGGAAGCTAAGCAGGGTCGGGCCCGGTTAGTACTTGGATGGGAGACCGCCTGGGAATACCGGGTGCTGTAGGCGTCTTTTGCTGCGGCCGGGGGGGGCAGCAGGTCTCTTGTTTTGCTGGGGCAGCCGTGGGCAGGGGAGCGGGCAGCGGGCAGGGGTGTGGGCCCTGTGGGCGCTGTGGGCACTGTGGCCTGGGGTCGGTGTGGCGAGTGGGGCGTGGGCCCGGGGGGCCCAGGAGTGCGTGGGCTGCAGGCGTAGAGTGCGGGCAGTGCTGGGTGGCTGGTGGGCTGTGCTCGAGAGCGCTGCTGAGGGGCTGAGGGGTGCCTACGGCCATACCACCCTGAGAACGCCCGATCTCGTCTGATCTCGGAAGCTAAGCAGGGTCGGGCCCGGTTAGTACTTGGATGGGAGACCGCCTGGGAATACCGGGTGCTGTAGGCGTCTTTTGCTGCGGCCGGGGGGGGCAGCAGGTCTCTTGTTTTGCTGGGGCAGCCATGGCCAGGGGAGCGGGCAGCGGGCAGGGGTGTGGGCCCTGTGGGCGCTGTGGGCACTGTGGCCTGGGGTCGGTGTGGCGAGTGGGGCGTGGGCCCGGGGGGCCCAGGAGTGCGTGGGCTGCAGGCGTAGAGTGCAGGCAGTGCCGGGAGGCTGGTGGGCTGTGCTCGAGAGCGCTGCTGAGGGGCTGAGGGGTGCCTACGGCCATACCACCCTGAGAACGCCCGATCTCGTCTGATCTCGGAAGCTAAGCAGGGTCGGGCCCGGTTAGTACTTGGATGGGAGACCGCCTGGGAATACCGGGTGCTGTAGGCGTCTTTTGCTGCGGCCGGGGGGGGCAGCAGGTCTCTTGTTTTGCTGGGGCAGCCGTGGGCAGGGGAGCGGGCAGCGGGCAGGGGTGTGGGCCCTGTGGGCGCTGTGGGCACTGTGGCCTGGGGTCGGTGTGGCGAGTGGGGCGTGGGCCCGGGGGGCCCAGGAGTGCGTGGGCTGCAGGCGTAGAGTGCGGGCAGTGCCGGGAGGCTGGTGGGCTGTGCTCGAGAGCGCTGCTGAGGGGCTGAGGGGTGCCTACGGCCATACCACCCTGAGAACGCCCGATCTCGTCTGATCTCGGAAGCTAAGCAGGGTCGGGCCCGGTTAGTACTTGGATGGGAGACCGCCTGGGAATACCGGGTGCTGTAGGCGTCTTTTGCTGCGGCCGGGGGGGGCAGCAGGTCTCTTGTTTTGCTGGGGCAGCCGTGGGCAGGGGAGCGGGCAGCGGGCAGGGGTGTGGGCCCTGTGGGCGCTGTGGGCACTGTGGCCTGGGGTCGGTGTGGCGAGTGGGGCGTGGGCCCGGGGGGCCCAGGAGTGCGTGGGCTGCAGGCGTAGAGTGCGGGCAGTGCTGGGTGGCTGGTGGGCTGTGCTCGAGAGCGCTGCTGAGGGGCTGAGGGGTGCCTACGGCCATACCACCCTGAGAACGCCCGATCTCGTCTGATCTCGGAAGCTAAGCAGGGTCGGGCCCGGTTAGTACTTGGATGGGAGACCGCCTGGGAATACCGGGTGCTGTAGGCGTCTTTTGCTGCGGCCGGGGGGGGCAGCAGGTCTCTTGTTTTGCTGGGGCAGCCATGGCCAGGGGAGCGGGCAGCGGGCAGGGGTGTGGGCCCTGTGGGCGCTGTGGGCACTGTGGCCTGGGCTCGGTGTGGCGAGTGGGGCGTGGGCCCGGGGGGCCCAGGAGTGCGTGGGCTGCAGGCGTAGAGTGCGGGCAGTGCCGGGAGGCTGGTGGGCTGTGCTCGAGAGCGCTGCTGAGGGGCTGAGGGGTGCCTACGGCCATACCACCCTGAGAACGCCCGATCTCGTCTGATCTCGGAAGCTAAGCAGGGTCGGGCCCGGTTAGTACTTGGATGGGAGACCGCCTGGGAATACCGGGTGCTGTAGGCGTCTTTTGCTGCGGCCGGGGGGGGCAGCAGGTCTCTTGTTTTGCTGGGGCAGCCGTGGGCAGGGGAGCGGGCAGCGGGCAGGGGTGTGGGCCCTGTGGGCGCTGTGGGCACTGTGGCCTGGGGTCGGTGTGGCGAGTGGGGCGTGGGCCCGGGGGGCCCAGGAGTGCGTGGGCTGCAGGCGTAGAGTGCGGGCAGTGCCGGGAGGCTGGTGGGCTGTGCTCGAGAGCGCTGCTGAGGGGCTGAGGGGTGCCTACGGCCATACCACCCTGAGAACGCCCGATCTCGTCTGATCTCGGAAGCTAAGCAGGGTCGGGCCCGGTTAGTACTTGGATGGGAGACCGCCTGGGAATACCGGGTGCTGTAGGCGTCTTTTGCTGCGGCCGGGGGGGGCAGCAGGTCTCTTGTTTTGCTGGGGCAGCCGTGGGCAAGGGAGCGGGCAGCGGGCAGGGGTGTGGGCCCTGTGGGCGCTGTGGCCACTGTGGCGTGGGGTCGGTGTGGCGAGTGGGGCGTGGGCCCGGGGGGCTCAGGAGTGCGTGGGCTGCAGGCGTAGAGTGCGGGCAGTGCCGGGAGGCTGGTGGGCTGTGCTCGAGAGCGCTGCTGAGGGGCTGAGGGGTGCCTACGGCCATACCACCCTGAGAACGCCCGATCTCGTCTGATCTCGGAAGCTAAGCAGGGTCGGGCCCGGTTAGTACTTGGATGGGAGACCGCCTGGGAATACCGGGTGCTGTAGGCGTCTTTTGCTGCGGCCGGGGGGGGCAGCAGGTCTCTTGTTTTGCTGGGGCAGCCGTGGGCAGGGGAGCGGGCAGCGGGCAGGGGTGTGGGCCCTGTGGGCGCTGTGGGCACTGTGGCCTGGGGTCGGTGTGGCGAGTGGGGCGTGGGCCCGGGGGGCCCAGGAGTGCGTGGGCTGCAGGCGTAGAGTGCGGGCAGTGCCGGGTGGCTGGTGGGCTGTGCTCGAGAGCGCTGCTGAGGGGCTGAGGGGTGCCTACGGCCATACCACCCTGAGAACGCCCGATCTCGTCTGATCTCGGAAGCTAAGCAGGGTCGGGCCCGGTTAGTACTTGGATGGGAGACCGCCTGGGAATACCGGGTGCTGTAGGCGTCTTTTGCTGCGGCCGGGGGGGGCAGCAGGTCTCTTGTTTTGCTGGGGCAGCCATGGCCAGGGGAGCGGGCAGCGGGCAGGGGTGTGGGCCCTGTGGGCGCTGTGGGCACTGTGGCCTGGGGTCGGTGTGGCGAGTGGGGCGTGGGCCCGGGGGGCCCAGGAGTGCGTGGGCTGCAGGCGTAGAGTGCGGGCAGTGCCGGGAGGCTGGTGGGCTGTGCTCGAGAGCGCTGCTGAGGGGCTGAGGGGTGCCTACGGCCATACCACCCTGAGAACGCCCGATCTCGTCTGATCTCGGAAGCTAAGCAGGGTCGGGCCCGGTTAGTACTTGGATGGGAGACCGCCTGGGAATACCGGGTGCTGTAGGCGTCTTTTGCTGCGGCCGGGGGGGGCAGCAGGTCTCTTGTTTTGCTGGGGCAGCCGTGGGCAGGGGAGCGGGCAGCGGGCAGGGGTGTGGGCCCTGTGGGCGCTGTGGGCACTGTGGCCTGGGGTCGGTGTGGCGAGTGGGGCGTGGGCCCGGGGGGCCCAGGAGTGCATGGGCTGCAGGCGTAGAGTGCGGGCAGTGCCGGGAGGCTGGTGGGCTGTGCTCGAGAGCGCTGCTGAGGGGCTGAGGGGTGCCTACGGCCATACCACCCTGAGAACGCCCGATCTCGTCTGATCTCGGAAGCTAAGCAGGGTCGGGCCCGGTTAGTACTTGGATGGGAGACCGCCAGGGAATACCGGGTGCTGTAGGCATCTTTTGCTGCGGCCGGGGGGGGCAGCAGGTCTCTTGTTTTGCTGGGGCAGCCGTGGGCAGGGGAGCGGGCAGCGGGCAGGGGTGTGGGCCCTGTGGGCGCTGTGGGCACTGTGGCCTGGGGTCGGTGTGGCGAGTGGGGCGTGGGCCCGGGGGGCCCAGGAGTGCGTGGGCTGCAGGCGTAGAGTGCGGGCAGTGCCGGGAGGCTGGTGGGCTGTGCTCGAGAGCGCTGCTGAGGGGCTGAGGGGTGCCTACGGCCATACCACCCTGAGAACGCCCGATCTCGTCTGATCTCGGAAGCTAAGCAGGGTCGGGCCCGGTTAGTACTTGGATGGGAGACCGCCTGGGAATACCGGGTGCTGTAGGCGTCTTTTGCTGCGGCCGGGGGGGGCAGCATGTCTCTTGTTTTGCTGGGGCAGCCGTGGGCAAGGGAGCGGGCAGCGGGCAGGGGTGTGGGCCCTGTGGGCGCTGTGGGCACTGTGGCCTGGGGTCGGTGTGGCGAGTGGGGCGTGGGCCCGGGGGGCCCAGGAGTGCGTGGGCTGCAGGCGTAGAGTGCGGGCAGTGCCGGGAGGCTGGTGGGCTGTGCTCGAGAGCGCTGCTGAGGGGCTGAGGGGTGCCTACGGCCATACCACCCTGAGAACGCCCGATCTCGTCTGATCTCGGAAGCTAAGCAGGGTCGGGCCCGGTTAGTACTTGGATGGGAGACCGCCTGGGAATACCGGGTGCTGTAGGCGTCTTTTGCTGCGGCCGGGGGGGGCAGCAGGTCTCTTGTTTTGCTGGGGCAGCCGTGGGCAAGGGAGCGGGCAGCGGGCAGGGGTGTGGGCCCTGTGGGCGCTGTGGCCACTGTGGCGTGGGGTCGGTGTGGCGAGTGGGGCGTGGGCCCGGGGGGCTCAGGAGTGCGTGGGCTGCAGGCGTAGAGTGCGGGCAGTGCCGGGAGGCTGGTGGGCTGTGCTCGAGAGCGCTGCTGAGGGGCTGAGGGGTGCCTACGGCCATACCACCCTGAGAACGCCCGATCTCGTCTGATCTCGGAAGCTAAGCAGGGTCGGGCCCGGTTAGTACTTGGATGGGAGACCGCCTGGGAATACCGGGTGCTGTAGGCGTCTTTTGCTGCGGCCGGGGGGGGCAGCAGGTCTCTTGTTTTGCTGGGGCAGCCGTGGGCAGGGGAGCGGGCAGCGGGCAGGGGTGTGGGCCCTGTGGGCGCTGTGGGCACTGTGGCCTGGGGTCGGTGTGGCGAGTGGGGCGTGGGCCCGGGGGGCCCAGGAGTGCGTGGGCTGCAGGCGTAGAGTGCGGGCAGTGCCGGGAGGCTGGTGGGCTGTGCTCGAGAGCGCTGCTGAGGGGCTGAGGGGTGCCTACGGCCATACCACCCTGAGAACGCCCGATCTCGTCTGATCTCGGAAGCTAAGCAGGGTCGGGCCCGGTTAGTACTTGGATGGGAGACCGCCTGGGAATACCGGGTGCTGTAGGCATCTTTTGCTGCGGCCGGGGGGGGCAGCAGGTCTCTTGTTTTGCTGGGGCAGCCATGGCCAGGGGAGCGGGCAGGGGTGTGGGCCCTGTGGGCGCTGTGGCCACTGTGGCCTGGGGTCGGTGTGGCGAGTGGGGCGTGGGCCCGGGGGGCCCAGGAGTGCGTGGGCTGCAGGCATAGAGTGCGGGCAGTGCCGGGTGGCTGGTGGGCTGTGCTCGAGAGCGCTGCTGAGGGGCTGAGGGGTGCCTACGGCCATACCACCCTGAGAACGCCCGATCTCGTCTGATCTCGGAAGCTAAGCAGGGTCGGGCCCGGTTAGTACTTGGATGGGAGACCGCCTGGGAATACCGGGTGCTGTAGGCGTCTTTTGCTGCGGCCGGGGGGGGCAGCAGGTCTCTTGTTTTGCTGGGGCAGCCATGGCCAGGGGAGCGGGCAGCGGGCAGGGGTGTGGGCCCTGTGGGCGCTGTGGGCACTGTGGCCTGGGGTCGGTGTGGCGAGTGGGGCGTGGGCCCGGGGGGCCCAGGAGTGCGTGGGCTGCAGGCGTAGAGTGCGGGCAGTGCCGGGTGGCTGGTGGGCTGTGCTCGAGAGCGCTGCTGAGGGGCTGAGGGGTGCCTACGGCCATACCACCCTGAGAACGCCCGATCTCGTCTGATCTCGGAAGCTAAGCAGGGTCGGGCCCGGTTAGTACTTGGATGGGAGACCGCCTGGGAATACCGGGTGCTGTAGGCGTCTTTTGCTGCGGCCGGGGGGGGCAGCAGGTCTCTTGTTTTGCTGGGGCAGCCGTGGGCAGGGGAGCGGGCAGCGGGCAGGGGTGTGGGCCCTGTGGGCGCTGTGGGCGCTGTGGCCTGGGGTCGGTGTGGCGAGTGGGGCGTGGGCCCGGGGGGCCCAGGAGTGCGTGGGCTGCAGGCGTAGAGTGCGGCAGTGCCGGGAGGCTGGTGGGCTGTGCTCGAGAGCGCTGCTGAGGGGCTGAGGGGTGCCTACGGCCATACCACCCTGAGAACGCCCGATCTCGTCTGATCTCGGAAGCTAAGCAGGGTCGGGCCCGGTTAGTACTTGGATGGGAGACCGCCTGGGAATACCGGGTGCTGTAGGCGTCTTTTGCTGCGGCCGGGGGGGGCAGCAGGTCTCTTGTTTTGCTGGGGCAGCCGTGGCCAGGGGAGCGGGCAGCGGGCAGGGGTGTGGGCCCTGTGGGCGCTGTGGCCTGGGGTCGGTGTGGCGAGTGGGGCGTGGGCCCGGGGGGCCCAGGAGTGCGTGGGCTGCAGGCGTAGAGTGCGGGCAGTGCCGGGAGGCTGGTGGGCTGTGCTCGAGAGCGCTGCTGAGGGGCTGAGGGGTGCCTACGGCCATACCACGCTGAGAACGCCCGATCTCGTCTGATCTCGGAAGCTAAGCAGGGTCGGGCCCGGTTAGTACTTGGATGGGAGACCGCCTGGGAATACCGGGTGCTGTAGGCATCTTTTGCTGCGGCCGGGGGGGGCAGCATGTCTCTTGTTTTGCTGGGGCAGCCGTGGGCAGGGGAGCGGGCAGCGGGCAGGGGTGTGGGCCCTGTGGGCGCTGTGGGCACTGTGGCCTGGGGTCGGTGTGGCGAGTGGGGCGTGGGCCCGGGGGGCCCAGGAGTGCGTGGGCTGCAGGCGTAGAGTGCGGGCAGTGCCGGGAGGCTGGTGGGCTGTGCTCGAGAGCGCTGCTGAGGGGCTGACAGGTGCCTACGGCCATACCACCCTGAGAACGCCCGATCTCGTCTGATCTCGGACGCTAAGCAGGGTCGGGCCCGGTTAGTACTTGGATGGGAGACCGCCTGGGAATACCGGGTGCTGTAGGCGTCTTTTGCTGCGGCCGGGGGGGGCAGCAGGTCTCTTGTTTTGCTGGGGCAGCCGTGGCCAGGGGAGCGGGCAGCGGGCAGGGGTGTGGGCCCTGTGGGTGCTGTGGCCACTGTGGCCTGGGGTCGGTGTGGCGAGTGGGGCGTGGGCCCGGGGGCCCAGGAGTGCGTGGGCTGCAGGCGTAGAGTGCGGGCAGTGCCGGGAGGCTGGTGGGCTGTGCTCGAGAGCGCTGCTGAGGGGCTGAGGGGTGCCTACGGCCATACCACCCTGAGAACGCCCGATCTCGTCTGATCTCGGAAGCTAAGCAGGGTCGGGCCCGGTTAGTACTTGGATGGGAGACCGCCTGGGAATACCGGGTGCTGTAGGCGTCTTTTGCTGCGGCCGGGGGGGGCAGCAGGTCTCTTGTTTTGCTGGGGCAGCCGTGGCCAGGGGAGCGGGCAGCGGGCAGGGGTGTGGGCCCTGTGGGCACTGTGGCCTATTGCGTGTCACTGGATTTGGCCTGCTGTTTTCTTCTGTGCCCATTTTGGGATATTTTTTTGTCCATCAATGTTTTATTTTCTGACTTTGTTATGCTGTCATTATGTCTTTTTTCATAGTATTTTAAATGTGTCTCAGAGGGTGGTTTTTCATGGCTTGCCATGTGGCGTTTGCTGCTTGGTCTGTGCGCTAGGCGAGGTGCCCCTGTGTTTCTGCGAGCGGCCGTGCCATGGTCTGGAACGCCCAGTGCAAGATCCCATCCCACGTGCTCTGTGGGACAGCCCCAGGTGTTCATTTTCTATTCCCATCCCACATCCCTTCCCTCTGTCTAGGCATATGCTGCCTGACCCACAGCCCCATGTCACCCTGTGGCACACCAGAGCCATGGTCCCCTTTGCATGGAAGCAGCCTGTTGGTGTCCCACGCAGTCTTACCTCACCTAGCAGCACATCAAGCTCCTCCCGGCTCAGCACAGGGTCCCCTCCTAGGGCTCCGTCCTCTGCCTGTGCATGGAGAGATATCCTGCCAGCTCCCTTGTTGCCCTCAGCCTGTTCACCTTTTGCTCAGGGTTGCTGTCCGTGTTCAGTCCTTTACCTGGCTTGGGCCCAGCTCGTGCTCCCCCAGTACAGCTTCACTGATTTGCCTCCATGTGGTGTCAGCCCGTCCCTCACCCTGCCTCACCCACCTCCACCTTCCTGCTCCCCCTAGGCCCCGCTCTTCCTCTCCCACCCTGCTCCTGGCACTGCTTGTGCTGACCTTGGCTGCTGGAAGCAGTTGTTCTCCAGCTGCTGCAGTGGTGCCCAGACCGCCTGTGTCCAGCGTGCCCGTGCAGGACATGCACAGCAGCAGCCCCCTGTACCATCAGGGGCAACACAGACCGTCAGGGCAGAACCCTCCAGGGAGGAACTACGGCTGGGATGTGGGGCGTGATGGGGAACTCACCTGGGGTCCCCAGTGGGAGCAGGACAGTGGTGGGGAGTGGGGATCCGGGTGCAGCAGCGGCTGCAGACGCTCCCCTCCGCTCCGCCCGGCTGGGTGTCCCGTGCTGCCTCCCCCAGCATCTCGGGGGGTCTCTCCACAGGCAGATCCGCCTCCAGCAGCTGGCCTGGTTCAGTCACGTTCTCCACACAGGAGCCACATCGCCACGTGCCGCTGCACAGTGGGAGCAGAGCAGTGAGGGACGGCAGGGGGCACTGGCATCCCTGTGTGTCCCGGGACTCACCTGGGGACGTGGGGCAGCGGGGGCACCAGGCAGGCAAGGTGAAAGGCCCTGGGGCAGCCGTCACAGCAGATGAGCTCACCACCATCACCGCATGCTGCACACTCATCCTCGTTCTCCTGTTCCCGGGGGAGTGGGCAGGGGGTCACTGCCACCCTCACAGGCTGAAGCCATGGTTGTCGCAAGGTCTTTCACCCCCCTTGCCCTCCCCCCCTGCATCACCCACCCTGCACCAAACATACCAATCCTTTCAGGGTGGTAAAATTGCCCCTGTTTTTTGGGGGTCGTAATATGGTGAACCCCTAGTAGCTAAACCCCGTGTTTCCTTTTCAAGGCCAGAGCAAATGGACATGCCAGGGGAACCCCAGCAATTCCTCCTAGGGTCACATCCATGGCTCACCTGGTGGGGCACAGGGTCCTGGCTGTAGACAGTGGCTGCTTGCAGCTGGCCCTGAGGGTGCAGTTGGGGCTCCCTGTTCTGTTGGCAAGACAAGAAGGGGTTTGGAGAGGCACTGCTTGCACTGGGGACACCCCCAGGCCATGGCTATGATGCCATGCAGGAACATCCCCCTGCCAGAGCCTTGGCAGCTGCACAAGATGGGGGTGAAAACAAATGAGGGGGGTGTTTGTACACTTTGGCATGCCTTGGGCTGGGCTGGGGGCTTCAGGCTGTGGCTTCTGCTCCTGGCCTCTGGCTCCTCGCAGGCACTTGGGGTATATGGCTTGTCACCAGCTCTGCTGCCTGTCTTGGAGCTGTCTGCAAGGGAGGCCAGAGGCAGCTCCAGCTCCCCTTCCCCACCTCGCCCTGCCTGAGGATGGCTCCTGAATTTGGGGACTAAACTGGGCAGGAGGTGGCTGGGCTGGGTTGTACGGCTGTACTTACTTGGGTCCAGCACGTGTTTAATGAGGATGCCCTCGATGGCCCCACGGCTGACGGGCACCTCGCCACCTGCCACAGCCACTGCCCTCTGCACCGAGGCAGCCACTGCCTGGAGAGCTGCAGGCACGGGAGTGGTTCAGAGGGGTGGGCAGTCCCCTGCCCACGGCTGTGGGCAAACAGGGCACACAGGCAAAAGCTGCCCTGGGGGTTTCGGCACTCACCGCTGGCACGAGAGGTGCGGGGGGTATCTGTGCCCTCCGGCTTCTTCACAGTCTTTGCTTTCCCCAGGGGCCCTGCAGCATTGTGAGGATGGGTGTCGGGGGGCACACCACAATACCTCGGGGACAGCACCCTACCCATCTCCACCCTGCTCTGGGTCTCCATACCAGGACTGGCGCTGTGCCGTGGAGCGGGCTGTGCCGCCCGGGCCTTGTCCCGCTCCTCAGGGGCTTTCCTCTTGCCTTGGGGTCTGTGTGGGGCCGGTGCTGTGGGGCTTGGGGAGAGACGCCTTCCACGGCGCTGCCGCCCCAGCTCCACCTCTGCAAGAACAACAGGGACTGGGAGAGGCCAGCACCCTGGCTGTCACCCCTGGCCACTGTCGGCCCGCGGGGGTGCCAGTCCCAGCTGAGCCCCTGCTACCTCTGGGGAAGGCGCCGCGGAGAGGCCGGAGCCGGGAGTACCGCTCCAGGTTGTAGTCCTTGAAGAGGACGGCCCAGAAGTCTCGCACGGCGGCTGCGTCGCGGCCCAGCAGCCAGGTGAGCAGCGCGTGGAAGGCGCGGTGGGAGCCCTCCCGCTCCGCCCGGCTCAGCGTCTCCTGCCGGGCACAGCACGGCCCGCGGGCTGCCCTCAGCCCTCCGGCCCCAGCCCCAGGGCGCGGCCGCCCCGTCCTGCCCCGCAGCCTCACCTTGAAGATGTGGTCAGGGACGACATCGTGGTCAGCCAGGCCGTGCAGCAGCGGGAAGACGTCGTCCACGGCCATGGCGATCTCGGTGCGGTGCAGTTTCAGCAGGCGCCGCAGGTCCCCGTCGCTGCCCGGGCCCGCCATGGCCGGGGGCGCTGCCGGGGCCCGCAGCCGCCCGTGCTCTCCCCTTTAATACCCCTCGGCCGCGGCACCAGGAACCCGCAGCCCCACTCATCTCTGTACGAGGCCGTAACCCGAGCCCGTCCCTCCCGCGCGGGCCTGTCCCACACCCCAGCCCCGGGCTTGAGGTCAGGCACCTCCCCGGCTCCGGGCGGCAACCGGCCTGGGGTCGGCTGTGCCCCGGTGAAGGACACCCAGCCCGCGGGGACCACCCCGGGGGGACCAGGGAGAGGGGGTCAGTGAGGTCCTGGCGAGGGACCCCCACCTCTCTCATGTCTGCGGTCACCCACACATCTCCCAAAATTTCTGGACTTTCCGCAGGACCTGCTTCTCTCATCCAGAAACTCGTCTGCAGGGGCATGTGGGAAGTAAGGGCCCAGCAGCTGGGGGTGTGACGGCAGCAAGAGAGTCAGGGTGACTTTGAGTGTGTCCTCCCCCCACACTGCTCACTTCCCTTCCCAAGCATCTCTCATGGACAATGTGGTATGTCTCAAAATAGAAGCACAGGGTACTGCAGGAGGAACTGTCTGGGTACTCACATAATGAATGCATTCCAGAGACAGAGGAGCCAAGCTGTGAGTGATTTTGGGGACATTGGCCTGCAAAAGGATATAAAATGCTGCTGGAGACTGGGCCAGTTCAGCAAACTGGTCTCCTGCAGGCCGTTTCTGTGGGGCAGTAGGAAGCACACAAAGAAACTCCACAAAAGGTGTTTTGGGGTACAATTGAGGATGCTGAACAAGAAAACCTCTTGCCAGAGCCTTGGCAGTGCCATGAGTGTGCCCAGGGAATGCCTGGGGAGGTGCAGCCCACAGCTCTGTCAATACCCACTCCCCAAAACTGAGCATAAACTGAGCTGCAAAAAGCTTGGAGCCAGGGAGAAGCTGGCTCCTTGAAAACATCTGGCATAGAAAAGTCTGGGGGCCTGGCTGCTCTGTACCAGGTAGCTGGGAAAGAGAAAGCTCAACAGCTCCTACCCCAACTCCCAGACATTTGGATTTCCCCAGGATCAATTTCCAGCCTCCCTCCCTCTGGAGGTGTGTCTGGGCTGCCCAGCAGGCTCTGCCAGGGGTGCTGTGGCTGTGCACAGCTGTCCCCAGGCCCCAGAGCAAACCCTGACCTGAGCAGGACCAGAGCTCCGTGCAAGAGGGGACGCTGCTGGGCAGCACAAAGGGGTACAGGGAGGAACTTTCATTGCTGTGCCTTAAAAGAATGGAGCAGTAAGTGCTGGCTCCAAAGCTGTGCCAGGAGGAAGCATCTGCTGTCAAGAAACTCAGGAAGAATAACAAGACAACACCCTTAGTGAGAGCAGGAAATACCCTTGCACGTGTCTGGTTAATAAATTAGTGTGGTTGCACTTGGAAAGGCTCGCCCTGAAGCTCCTTTAACATCCAGGGGGATTTTTCCTGTGGGGGCAGTGAGAGCCATAGGCTGGGGGTAGGGCAGGTGTCATGCCGGGTTCCTGTGCCCCACACCAGGATTTCTGTGCCATGCATCCCCCCCAGGGGAAAAAAAAAATGTGGATGTCAGGTAACACAGGAGGTTCACCTCCCCTCCTGGAGCTCTGCCCAAGCCCAGCCACTGGTGCTGAGCACAAGCAGTTGTGACACAGCCTCACAGGTCTGCTCCTTTCTTCCCAGGAACACTTTTCCCCAGTATCCCACCCGCAGTGCCACAATTTATCACTGTCACCCTGTGTTAAGCTGTCTGGCACAGCTGGTCTTGTGGGGAGGCACTGCCCAACACTCCGTGAGCCATATGCCCACAGAGTTCAGCTTGGACTTGTTTTAAATTCCAGCTTTGTGACTCTTTCTGTGCTGAGTCACAGACGTTGTTTTCCACATCCAGCCCACTCTGTAGTGCCATGATTTGCATTTTGGGTTGTTTTCTTTGTGTTCCTTCCCCTTTCCAAGAGGGGCGGGAGGCAGAGCAGTGGCCATGAGAGGCACATCCATGCTGGGAAATCAGGCTGGTGTTTCTGTACCTCGCTCTGGCTGGCCTGGGCAGCTCTAAGGAACTTGTAAAGGCTGCAAAGAGGCAGCTTCTTCCTGGGGCTGGTATGTGCCCTGCCTGGCTGTCAGGGCCCCAGGTTGGGATGCAGGGCTTTCAGGATGCCCTCTCCTTTCTATTGCTCCCCCTGTAGAAACCAGAAGGACTCAGGGGGTGAAGGTTTGCAATGTTCCTCCCCAAATACCCAGTAAAATCAGTAACTCAGCATCCAGCACAAGTATTTGTAGCCCCTGGGATGCACTTCAATTTCTTCCTGCAAAAGCCATTGATGCAAACATGCCCCTTCCAGCGTTTCCTCCTTTCCAGTTTCCCTTCCTTGCTGAAGTCCTGTGGTGCAAACCATTGCTGTGTCTCTCTTGGACCAACTGCCCCTCATTGCAAACAAGATCCCTGAACCACAGTCAGGAGAACAGGCAGCACTGGAACACTCATGCATGGGATCACACCAGGAAGGCAGGGAGGCCCCACCTTTGTCTCCGATTCCAATCCCACCACGCCTGAGGCACACAGAGTCCTCATTAAACACTGCCACCATGTGCAGAGACTTTAATCCTCTCCCCTTACCTTCAGCTGCTCCAGGTTCCAGCATCTTTGAAAAAAGGGCTCCATGTGGGCCCCTGTGCCAGATTCCCATTTCTTGCAGCTTCCCTACCACCGCCCCACATGGTCTGGACAGGAGCAACTCCACCTGCATGCAACCCAGCTGCTCCTGCAAGGCCTGGGAAGGAGAGCTGAAGCAGAGATTTACTTTAGCTTCAGTTTCCTCTTTCCTCCCCCTTTAGAAAGAAGAAACAAAAGCCCAGAAGTATGTTATATTAATTTATTTGGGACACACCAAAAAGGAAAGTCAACAACTGTTAACGTACAAAAGTACAGAATCCTGGGACAAGATTTACTGTCCTGATTAAAAAGGCACCATGGTCCCAAAGAAGAGTAATCAGAATACCAGAATACATGATTTAGAAATTTTCCCCCTGTTGCAGCAGAAACAGAGCCAGGCTTTGGCTCTATCCACAGTCAAACCCAGTTAAAAAAAACCCAAATATGATTTTAATGTGATAAACTCTGCTCAGCCTGTCAGGATGTCGTGAAAAGAATCACAGCCTAGAAGTTGGTCAGATTTTTTTTTGTCTTATTTTGAAAGAGTGAAGGTGATTGATCACTAAATAGGCAACAAGGAAGACAGCAGAATGCTGACACCTGTGGCTTGACTTTCTGTCAGATATATCAGTTCAACTGAGACCAGCAGGCTGAGTGTGGGGCTTCTGAATGAAATGTAATTCCCTGTGGTAGACAGGAAGTCAAATTTGACAACCTTAAATTCCCTGAATCCCTGAAAATCATAAAGCACTATACAGCTGTGTTCCATATCCGAGCCAACCCAAATGGATTTGCTTTACACACAAGCATTTATACTGTCAGCTATATCTGTAATAAAAAGGGGGCTTACAGCAGTTATTAAAAAACTTTACTTTGGCGAGGTCCGAGCTTGGCTATATTCCCTGCTGAAACAGAGCTGCTGGTGTAGAGACCCAGTGAGAGGCTCAATCCAGCACCTCCTGGCTGGAAGGCAAATAGTTTAAACGTGACATAATTTGCATGGGGAGGTCAGTGAAGCATGTCAGAGAGAGGAGATGGAGGGAGGCTCAAGGGTGCTGCTACCAAACCTGCAGAACTACGAGTGGTGCAGAGCACGCGGCGGGCACTAAATACTTTGGAGCGACTTACCATGAAGAGCTTGTCAGAGACACAGAGCAAGGACCCCGGCAGCAAGGAGCACGGTCCCTGAGAAGGGACACGCAGCTCACAGCCACACAGATCTGTGCCAGGTGGCCGAGGCTGCAGCCTGCCTGGGCAGCCCAGCCGGGGCCGCCGTGTCCCAGGGGACCGGCAGCTGCTCTGGGTTTCATTCCTCCTTTGGCACAGGACTTCAAAGCAGTCCGAGGACTGATTCATCAAAAGTAAATGAACTGTCAAAATTATTCGTACATGCATTTATTGTTAAAGGGAGCAAAAGCCAAAGAATGAAAGAGCACGAGTTAACGTCAGTAAATGATGTGCAGGACGGAGAGGAAAGAAACGGGGAAAAGCTGAGATACTGGAGTGGGGAAACCAACATTCACACTGGAAGGTAAATTTTAAAACCAGGCAAGTTTGCGCTCTTTCTACCACAGATCTTTTGTGGACAAATAGAGACTTGGGGGTTTTCCATTTTCAGTGTCGTCTGGCAAGGTTTGGGCATCTCACCAGAGAGATCTCCAGCACTGGGTTTCACTGGAAGTTCAAGTCTCTCACCTTTAAAAACCAGTAAAGCAACTCTTAACTAAAAAAGTCACAGATACGTCACTGCTCAGGATGTACGTGGGCAAGAGGGTCACGCTTTGTTCAAACAACCTCCGGGTGGAAAACTACCATCTCCCCCCTGCTGGTCTACATGCACCACCTCGGGGTGGAAGAGCAAGCCCAGATCTGGGTGCCTGCTGCTGTGAACACCACAGCTACACCTGGGAAGGCTTATTCTTCCCTATGTCCTATAAAGGCAGTATAACAGCTTATAAAATTACTCTCATCTTAAAACTAAATAATGCAATTTGCATTTTTCCTATGTTAACCCCCTCCCCCCCAAAGATAAAACATTACCACTTCATTTAGGATTCACACCCCAGATCCTATATTAGGGACTTCATGATAAAACTCATCCAGTTACGGGAAGGTTTATCCTGATCGAGGAAACGTTGGTAAAATAGAATCTAGAATAAAACATTCAGAATCACCAATGCTTTAGCAGCCAAAGCACTCCACTGTCTTCTGCTCTCTGCCTGCTCCTCAAGCAGGAGAGCAGTCCCTTTCCAAAAGCACAGCATGCCTCTCCGGGGCTGGTGACACACGCTGCAAACCCACTTCCTTCCTGCAGAAACGCCAGCTCCCGCAGGAAGAGGCCACGCATCTTTCACCCCCACTGCAGCCAGGGCTCTTCAGCACAGGGATCTTCTGTTAGCAACAAGTCCAAGTTATCACCCTGCAGTAAATCTGTGTCCTGATTCACGCTGTCAGGCCGCCGCTGGCTCAGAAACACCGAAAGACTTCCAAACCCCACGGATGCAGACAGGACCTTGGAAGAAGAGGCTTATGTGCTACGTAACCTTGGATCACCCTCTGCATTTGAGCCTTGGCATCGCTGGCTGCTGACAGCTCATCCTTCCAAATCCATTTGGTTTAGTCCTTGCTGTCATTGTCATCATCCCAGCCCTCTTCCCTGGAGGCAGCATGTTCCTGAGCTCTGGCTTGAGGATCTACAACAATCACTTCCAATGGATGGTGGGATTTCAAACTTGCCTAACGTGTGCATTGCCACCTCGTACTCCAGCAGCTCTGCCCGCTCTCCGCGGCGGGCGCTAGCAGTTTTTCACCTTTTCCACAGTCTCGTAGAAGCCAGGCCTGACCCTGCGGATGCTCATCCGTATGTGCTCGCCCTCCAGGGGCAGGTCAGCGCCGCCGGCGGCCGCGGTGCAGCGGCGCTTCCGCCGGCCCCGCAGCGAGAAGGCCGGGGCGCCGCCGTTCTCCTCCTCCGCAGGGCACAGCTCGTCCACGCTCGTGCCCTCATCCGACTGCTCCTCGCCCTTGCACTTCATCTCCTTCGCCTTGCTGCTCTCCTTCTCTTCCCTGGCGAGCTTCCTGAAGTGCTCCAGACACTGTATCTTCTGCCTTCTCTCCATCGTCTTCAACTCCTGCTTCTCTGTGAAATCCTCGTAGTACATTTTTCTCTCGTTCCTCTGATCTTCCAGAAACTTCCACTCGATGCTGGTCATTTTTATCCCACTGTACTCCTCCAGTTTATCCCTCATCTGTGTGTCTGTACAAAACACGTCAAAGAGCTTCTCTGAACTCTCGTTGAACCTGTCGGCTCGCTCGGAAAAAGCCTGGTTCTGTCTCTGCTTCCTGGTCTGGTACAATCGGGTGAACTCCTCGTACATTTTGAGGATGAGTTTCTTTATGTTCTGCGTGGCAATGGTGTGCAGGTTGCAGACCAGCCAGTGTTCCTGCAGGTGCTCTGCGAGCAGCTGGGCCGCGTCCTCCTTGGAGCGCTGGGCCTGGCCGGCCCTCTTGGGCTGCAGCAGGTACAGCATGTTCTGCACCACATCCTTCTTGGTGGGCAGCACGCCCTGCGCGAAGCCCGAAGACTCCACGTACTCCACAGTCCCCAGGGTCTTCCGTGCCCTCACCTCGGTGTCCAGTGATTCCATCACTGCTCGCTCGTTCTGTGGTTACGACATAATCTGAAAGACAGGAGGAACAGAGAGAAATGTGTCAAACGAGGCAGTTTTCCACGCAGCAGAAACACGGCGATGTAAGGCGCGCTGAGGCCAATGGGACGCGGGGCTCTGCGGCGCTCCGCCGCCGTTGGACGGCTGCGCTAGCCCAGCCCATCCCAGCCCCTGTTCCGCGAGCCTATCGCTCCTCGGAGCGGCTCCCAGAGCCTAATACGGCGCGTCTGGGTGCGGGAATTCGGCTTTAATCGAGTTTTGCGCTCCGCCGCGTCAGTTACCGCCAGGCAGGCGCGCCGGGGCCGCAGCGCCGGCCCGGCCGTGCCCTGCCCGCGGCTCCGCCCGCCCGGCCCCGCCACAGCGCCCGACCCGCCCGCTCCGCCCGGCCCGCCCGCCGCGACCCCGCGGGGCGCGGGGCCGCGAGGCACGGCCGCCCCGGGCAGCTCCCGCCTCTCGGCCGCGGCACGCGGGGCCGCCTCCGCCGTGCGGCGCTGAGTCACGGCGCGGCGGGCCCCGCGCGCCGCCCGCCCCAGCCCCGCGCGGAGCTCGTCGCCGCTCGGCCCGGAGCCCCCTGCCCGGCGCTCACCGCCATGGCCCGGGGCGCGGCGCGGAGCCCGCGCGGGGCGCGGCGCGGGAGCCGCACCGACGGTGCCGCCGCCATCTTGGCGAGGGGAAGCGCCGCCGCTCCCCGGCCTCGCGTCCGTCCCGGAAGTACCGCCCACCCCCGCGCGCCGGAAGCGCACGGCCGCGCGAGCCACGCCCATTCCGCCTCGGGCCGCGCGTGAGCGGCGCGTGAGTGACACCCGGGGTGGGGGGGGCAGGGGGCTCGCGCAGCGCCCGCCGGGATAACGGGAGCCCCGAGCGCGCGCGAGCCCCCGGCCAATGGGCTGGCGGCTGCGGATTGGGCGGCGCGGCCGGGGCAGCGGGGTGACGGAGCCCTTACTGCGGGCAGCTGATTGGTCAGTGCCCTGAGGGGGCAGCGGCCAGTGAGCTGATTGGTGGGGCCGTGGCTGTGGGGCAGGCGGGAGGGAGCTGATTGGTGGGGCCGTGGCTGTGGGGCAGGCGGGAGGGAGCTGATTGGTGGGGCCGTGGCTGTGGGGCAGGCGGGAGGGAGCTGATTGGTGGGGCCGCGGCTGTGGGGCAGGCAGGAGGGAGCTGATTGGTGGGGCCGTGGCTGTGGGGCAGGCAGGAGGGAGCTGATTGGTGGGGCCGTGGCTGTGGGCAGGCGGGAGGGTGATGGTTGTTGTGGCGCCCCGGGCAGGGCAGGTGCCTGGTGCCCCTTGGGCAGCCACATGTGTGTAACCCCCAATGCCAGGTTGGTGACGGCAGCCGCACGGTGACAGTGACAGTGACAGTGACAGCAGTGATGGGCGCGGGGACGCAGCCGGCGGAGGCACAGTGTGACTCGCTGGAGGGGTGAGGCCCTGCCCTGCCCCGTGCCCCCCCGAGCTCCCCAGCGCCGCTTACCCGCCCTGCCCCTACAGGAGGGTCTACCTGGACTACAACGCCACCACCCCCCTGGCCCCCGAGGTGGCCCAGGCCGTGTGGGACGCCATGTGCCAGGCCTGGGGCAACCCCAGCAGCTCCCACCCCGCAGGTAGGGACCAGGATGGGCCACGTTGCCTTCTCGGCTGGGCCCCGTGGTGGCAGGAGCCCGCGGGAGCTGCTAGGTCCGGTCATGCAGGCAGCAAGGCGAAGGAGCTCATCGGCAGCGCGCGGGAGAGCCTGGCAAAGATGCTCGGAGGCCGCCCCGAGGACATCGTCTTCACCTCAGGGGGCACGGAGGTGGGAGCAGGGGGGACCCCCTTCCTGGGAATCCCTGCCCACCCCCCCTCCAGCCAGCAGCGATGAGGAGGGTGGGGATGAAGGGCACTGTGCTCCCTCTGAGCCTCCGTTTTCCCTCTCCTTCCCCACTTCAGGCGAACAACATGGTGATCCACACTGCCTGCAGGCACTTCCACGACAGCCAGCGTGGGACGGGGGGCAGCCGGGGCATACCACACATCGTGACATCGAGCGTGGAGCACGACTCCATCCGCCTGCCGCTGGAGCAGCTGGGCAGGGAGGGCCTGGCAGGTGAGTGGCACAGGCAGAGGTGGGGTTTGAATGGGGGACGTGTCTCTGCTGGTGTTTTCAGAGGAGGGCAAGATCCTGCATGCTCTGTGATGTTCCGCTTTCTCCCCCTGGAGAAGGGCACCATTTCCCCCTGCGGTTGCCCTCGTTGCCCCAGGCTGGATGTGTCACCTCCCTGCTCCGTGCTGTGCTCCCACTGCCCACACACTCTGCCCTGCTCAGTGGGGCACATGCAGCCCTGAGCACTCCCAGCCTCCCCAGCCAGCCTCAGGCCTTGTCTCCTGGCCTGCAGAAACCACCTTTGTGCCCGTGTCCCCACGGAGCGGGCAGGCAGAGGTGGACGATGTCATGGCCGCCATCCAGCCAAACACGTGCCTGGTGTCCCTCATGCTGGCCAATAACGAGACCGGCGTCATCATGGTGAGTATGGGCAGAGAGGGGCACGGGGCGGAGATCCCCTCGCAAAGAGGCGGTGGCAGAGGGGCGGGAGGTGCCTGGGATGCAGCCCCTCCTCCCTGCCCCGGCCCGGGAGGTGCCTGGGATGCAGCCCCTCCTCCCTGCCCCGGCCCGGGAGGTGCCTGGGATGCAGCCCCTCCTCCCTGTCCCCAGCCTGTCGCCGAGCTGAGCCAGCGCGTCCGTGCCCTGAACCGGCGCCGGGCGGCCGAGGCGCTGCCCAGGGTGCTGCTGCACACGGATGCAGCGCAGATGATTGGCAAGGGCCGCGTGGACGTGCAGGAGCTGGGCGTGGACTACCTGACCGTCGTGGGACACAAGGTGTGGCCCTGCTCGTGTGGCCCAGCTGCCGGTCACCCTGTGTGACATCTCTGCGAGGGTGCCAGGGGGACTTTGGGTGCCCCACGCAGCTTGGTAGCCCACAGTAGCCAAAGTTCTCCTGCTGGGTGGTGCTCTGCAGACAGACTTCACTCCTGTGGACGCTGTCTGGGCTGGGGGCAGGAGACTGAGCATGGGGAGCAGCTCTGTAACGGGTTGTGCCTGAGTGATGGGCAGGGGCAGCACTGAAGGGCACTCAGATTTGGGCAGGAGGGCAGCAAGCACTGCCAGTGTCCCCAGGGTCACTGTGGCTGTCCCCACAGTTCCATGGCCCACGGATTGGAGCGCTGTACATCCGCAGCCCTGGCACTGCCACCCCGCTGCACCCCATGCTCTTTGGAGGGGGACAGGAGAGGAGTTTCCGGCCAGGGTAAGGGGGCAGGTGGTTACCTGGAGAGCTGGGCCCCTGGCTGGTGGCCAAGCCACACGGGCTGCCTTGTCTGAGCTGAGCTGGCAGCTGTGTCACCTGCCAGCCCTGGGGCAAGCAACCCAGCACGGCAGGGAAATGGATCCATGCATGGAAACTCCCTGGAGCTCAGGCTTTGCCAAGGGTGTAACCTCAGGGTGGAACTGCCTCCTCCTCAACCACCTCAGAGAGGTGTCCAGGAGCCCCTGCCAGCCATGAGGGGTCCCATGAGGGAATGTCTCAGGGTTGGTCAGGAGAAATGACTCACTGGTCTCTGTTCCCTTCCAGCACTGAGAACACCCCGATGATTGCCGGCCTTGGCCAGGTCAGTTGGCATGGTCTGGGGTGAGTGGTGCAGACCCAGCACAGAGACGGCCACTTGTGCTCCCTGGTCATCAGAAGGGACAAACCTGGGATATGTGGGAGGGAGGGTGAGCTGGGAAAGGTGGTGGGGCTTTCTGATGCCAGTTGAAGGAGCTGCTTTGGCACACTTGCTGTGGGTTTGCAGCCCTGACAGTCACCCAGCTCACATGGCACAGGGCACTGAGAGGGGACACAGGGGACCTGGCACTGCAGAGGCTGTTCCAGGCTGGGCTCACATCCTGGGGCCCACGCACAGGGCAGGGTGCCCAAGGGTCACTGGTGGAGCCTGTCTGTGTGTTCTCAGGCTGCAGAGTTAGTGAACAAGAACTGGGAGGCCTATGAGGCTCACATGCGGGATGTCCGGGATTACCTGGAGGCCTCGCTGGAGGTGAGCACATCTAGTCCCTTCCCCCAGTGTCAGGCTGCAGGTTGTGGGGCCTGGAGCAGGGTGGATATGTCCCTCTGGCCCTGCCCATCCCCTCATAAGGACAGAGCTGCTTGGAAACCCAGAGAGGTTCACAGCCCTCTGATTTCTCCAGGCCTCCTTTGGGAAGCAGAGGATTCACTTCAACAGTCGCTTTAAGGGCTCCAAGCGACTCTGCAACACCTGTAATTTCTCCATCCTGGGCCCAGGCCTTCAAGGTAGCTCCTTCCTGCTGCTGTCCCGTGATTGTTGCACAGAGCCAAGCACCTGCCCCTCACAGCACCTGTGGCTGAGACTGGCGGGCACTTGGCATGGCTCAGGCAGGGAGGTGAGGCAGGAGGGAGCCTTGGCAGTGGGAGAGCTGTTCTTGTGTTGCTTGTGCTGCAGGACGAAGGGTGCTGGCTCACTGCAAGGTGCTCCTGGCCAGCGTTGGGGCTGCCTGCCACTCTGAGAAGGGGGATCGGTGAGCAGACAGCTTTCCCAGCCCCTGGTGTCTTCCCAGAGGACAAGAGTTGGGAGGGATGGAAACAGGACAGGGAAGGGGACAGTGGGTGGCTTGGGCAGCATCACCTGGAACAGAGGGTACAGAGCTCCTCCTTCCAGAGGAGCTGAAGGGCTGTGAAGGGGATTTTTGCAGGAGAGAGCTGGAATGCTCCATTGCTTCTTGGAAGGAGTTTGTCCCTCCCAGCTTTGGTTATCCAGCTGAGCTTGGAAGTACTTTTGAACTCCTGGTGCTACCAGAAGAGAGCCTGCCTTGTGTCTGTGTGTGCCTGGCTCACCTGCTGCAGCCCTGCTTGGGTCTCCAGATGGCTCCTTTTGGGGATCTGGGGACTGTGGGTGCTTTTGGCCTGGTCTGGAGCAATGCCCTCTGGATGTGGCAGAGCTGCCAACCCACAGGGACATGGAACAGGCTCTTCCTAGCAGAGCCAGATCCCCCACAGGGCAACAAGCCTGGTGGGATTGGGTGCCCCTGGAAAGCAAACGGGGCTGTGCAGGGGACAGGTACCCGGAGTGTATCTGCAAATGTGATTGCTCCTGTGGCTGGGTGAGGCTCCCTGCTGTGTGGGGCTTCCTCAGCCTTGGATTCCAACCTCCTCCTCCTCCCGGCTGTGTTGCAGGCCCTCCCCAGTGCTGCTGAGCTGCGGGGTTGCCCCGGAGGTGGCGCAGAACGCGCTGCGGCTGAGCGTGGGGCGTGGCACCACACGGGCAGATGTGGACAGGGCTGTGCAGGACCTCGTGCAGGCTGTGGAGCAGCTGCAGCAGGACCAGGCCCCTTAGAGCCCTGAACTGCTCCACGGACACCAGCCAGGTTCTTGGGGTGGGCCCTGGGTGCTGCCTGTGCCAGCCTGGGCTCCGGGTGGCAGGGGGAGGTTCTGAGGAGGGGGCTTGGCTGCTTTGGGGCTGGGGCAAGACTCAGCCCTGCTGCACAGTGGAAGCTGCTGCAGAGTCCTGGTGTCCAGTGCCCCTGGCTTGCCAGATGTACCTGAGTGCCTGCACACTACGTGTTGGCACAGCTGAGCCTCAGGGCTCGAGTCCCTGCAGAGGGACAGGCGAGGAAGCCATGGAAGGAGGAGCCTCATGACCTGCTTGCTTTCCACAAAGGAAGCTTTCCCGCTGCCTGAGCAGCCAGAGGAAGAAAGACCATCTGCCCCAGAGTGAAATGAGGAGTTGATAGAAGCACAGCAGGATTCTGGGCTGGGAACTGCTCTGCCCTAGGCTGTCAGAGGGATTTCTGCTGGGCAGAGCTTTCCCAGCACTGCTTTGCTTTACCTGCTCTCCTTTTATTCTGTCCTTCCTACAGGGGACAGAGCTCCTGTTGCCAGCTCCACCTGCTCCTCAAGGAAAGTTGCTGGGGCAGCTGTGACTGTGCCAGCACCTGAGGGACCCCTGCCTGGCCCAGGGGGTCTCTGGCATCACCAGCACTGGAGGACACAAGTGTCACACGGATCAGCAGCATTGCCATCTGGGCTGGCTGATGTCAGGGAACTTGGTCTCCCTAAGTATTCATAGGAATAAAAGTAATTGCTGCTTCTTTTCACAAGTAAAATGTATTTTCTCTGGGGGAAGCTGGACTGGTTGGAGCCACCTGAGTGATGCCTTTTCCCTCAGAAAATGCTCATGTCACAGAACAGAGGCACAGGCAGCTGCAGTGGGAGGTGCCTGCAGGGCCTGGTTGGCACAGAGCCCGTGGACATAGGTGCTGGCCTTTCTCTTTACAGCCACACATTAGAATGGCCAGGAATACTATTTGGGCTCATAAAACCCTGGGGCTCTTGGTGAATCCAATGCCTTCCTGGAGTTTTAGGACCCAGGCACCCTGAGTGACAGTCACTGATGCTGCCAGGCTGGTCAGTATTACCATGCTGCTCACACCTCCATCTCAAATGCATTCTTTTATTTCTCCATTTTTATGCTCCCTTGGATAATACTCAAAACCTCCTTTAGAAAATATGGTTCCATTGAAGGGATTTTGGTCTGCTTCAGGGCTAGATCTTTTATCTGTCATGGACCTTATGGTTCCTGGGGACCTGTCACAGCTGTGGCACAACTGGAAATCCAGATTTTGAGGCTCCCTTTCCCCCATGGGACGTGTGGGCTCCCTGCATTGTTTCAGCCAGAAATTTAGCCACAAAGCACAAAAAGCTTTACTGACTTCTTTATATGCACAGGAAATGCAAGTTTTAGCCACAGAAATTTAACATTGCTCCATTTAGAATATGACAGCCACAGCTTAAGAAGCATTACAGAGGAAATGACAATTTGGTTTGACAGTTTTAATGGTTTTGCTGCTCATCTTCCCACTACCACAGCACACATGAATGAGAGTCACCTTTGAGTCCCTCTGTATTGCTTTATCCAGAGAAGGTCAAGAAGAGTTTGGCCTGTATTTCAGTGGGCCAGCCTGTGCTGGCTGTGCTACTCTTTTGGATATGACAAAATGCTTGTGTGCAGCAGAACAAATCCACCTGGCATGGGAGCCTGGAAACACCAACATTGCTACATCAGCTGAGAAGTGAAATGGTAGAGAGAGGGCCTGGCCACTAGGCTCGGACACAGGAGCTGAAAGGAGTCACTTC
Source organism: Passer domesticus (assembly GCF_036417665.1). Taxonomy (NCBI): domain Eukaryota; kingdom Metazoa; phylum Chordata; class Aves; order Passeriformes; family Passeridae; genus Passer; species Passer domesticus. The sequence continues at coordinate 19,078,229 of NC_087484.1, forward strand.
CACGTGGTCACAGCCAGAATCAGACATGGAAAACCGACATTCATTTACTGGACAAATCCACAATCTCCTGATAATCTTGCCTTCTTAATTCCTTCCAGGAAAGCTTGTAACATGCAAGGAAAAAAACACTCACCAAAATAAGCACTGCCCCGACCAGGTCACAAGTGCCTGGGAAGCTGTGCAGCACAAGGAGCTGCAGGACCATGGCGATGACGATCTCCAGGTGCTGCACAGTGCTCACCAGAGCGGGGTGGAACTTGCCCAGGGCATGGTAGACCCCCAGGAAGGCTGCAGTGGAGCACAGGCAGATGGCAAGGAGATAGCTCCAGGTTTCCCCATCCAGTGGGACGATTGGCTCTTGGAGCAGGAACATGGTGGACACTCCCCACACTGTTCCCGTCCAGCTGAAAGTGAACAGCGCTGTCCACATGCTGATGCTGTCTTTGATGGACCTGTAGATTATCATGGAGAGGGCAGTGGTCAGACCGGCCATGACGGTCATGGTGTAGCCAAAAGCTTCCTTCCAGGTGCTCAGCAAAGAGTTTTCCTCCTTGACAATGTTGGGGATCATGACCAGACAAACCCCGAACACACTGCCCATGACAGTGAGTACATCTACATAAGCCATTCCTTCATCTATGAGTAAAAAAGCCAGAATGGCACTGAACACCGTGGTGGTGGCCCTCCACATGATGGTCCCATTGCTGGGGGGCACTATGGAGAAGGAGGTGTAGGCACAGGTGATGGAGATGACATTGCACACCCCATAGAGGAACAGGCGGAGCCTGTAGCCTTTGGGGCCGAAGGGAGGCTCCTGGTGGTAGCACACAGCAATGAGGGACAGCACCTGCAGGACCGAGCGGATGAAAATCAGCTCCAGAGATGGCACTTTGGAACGGTCAGAAATTAACCTGGTGATCAGAGCCACACATCCGTGAGCCACAGCAGACCCAAAAAGGACTGCCCACGTTTTCCTGGACTGCAGTACATTGCCTTCAGCAAAGTGCTGGGATGGTCCAGCCTCATCAGGTTTTGGCAGTTGTGCTGGCTTGGTGTCTATTGTTCCAAAAAAAGTATTTTCTCTCTTTTTCCCATCGTTCACTAGTCTTCTCTTAGGATTATCCTCCATAAATACTCCAGTATCCTCATTAGCATCCTCACATCCCTCTTCTCCTGGCTGGGGATAATGAGAGGTGTATTTCACTGTTACTGTGTTGGGATGAATTTTCACTCGCTTCTTGACTGGATATTTTTGGGAAGACGCATCCATTTCCTTAGAAAAATGCCCTGGTCTTAAGAAAAAAAATGGAGATACATTGTTGTTTAATGAATAGTAAAAGATTCGTAGATGTAAGCGCTTTTAGTGTTTACAAGCTATTTTTATCAACCAAATCCAAGTTCTAGTAGCCTGTTCTTGGTTTTGCTTTAATTTTCCACTAAGTTACTGCTAAATACCTCTGATGGCTGGGCCATTTGGATCTCCTGAAAAATCAACCACTGCACTTCACTTTAGTCACTAACTTTTGAGAATAACATATTTTGTCATTATGCATGGTATACATAATGAATTCTAGTATATTCTAATAAGAAAGTTCTCTTGCTAAGCTTTTTACCCTGTGGTTATGCATTATTGCTAATGGCTTGCCAGTGTTAGAAGATTACGGGAGAAATTTGGCTGGAGGAGATGACTGAGTAACCCAGGGAAACAGGGAGCACCCCCAGGCATGTCAGCAGTTTGCATATGGGTAACAACACATTTTTGAACACAACTGTGACAGCGTTAAACCCTTCTGTCTCCTCGAGAAGGGCCATTTCCCACTACACAAACAGTGCCTGTGACTCCTGCGGGGTGGGGCAGTTGTTTAATAAAGGCAGGGTATGAAATGACTGCTCTCACACCATCTGTGCAGAGCCTGCCGAGTGAAGAGGCAGCAGGAGCAAGGAAACCTTCCCCGCCTTCTCTTCATCCCAGTAAATAAAATCTGTGCAGACCTTACCTGTGACAGAGACATTCGATTCCAAGGCAGAGGGGGAAAACACCTCTTCATCATCTACGTCTTCGATGGGCTATCTAGACACAAACAACACTTGCTCTCAGGTACCGGCAGTGAAGGTTACAGCCCTCTCTGCACAGAAAGTAAAAGCCAAGGGAGGCTCAAACCCCAAACCGCTTTAGATGGAGAGAAAGCAATCAGTGGCATCGTGTCAAAACCACTCCTCAGCCATCTCCCGGAATTACTGAGGGAGCTGATCCAAAGAACAAGTGGTGGCTTGTGAGCATAAGGTTCCTACGGCTCGACAGCGAGCCAATCCAGCCTCCCGTGCGTGCGGTGCTGCCCCGCGGGCTGCAGAGGGGAGGCAGGCAGCAGGAGCCATCCTCCCTGCCCGGAGCCGGGCTCCGGCAGCAGCAGCAGCAGCCGGGCCCCGCAGCACGGCTACAGACACTCCTGTCCCCGGGGGGACAGCAGAGTTCCCGGGGGCCCTGGTGGTGCAAGGCCACAGCTGCTGGACAGGGGGCTGCAGGGCAGGACAGCAGATTGTCAGGGAGAGCGCAGGTCTAAAGGCAATGGTGAAGTGCGGGCAGCAGCTCCTAACAGAAACACGGAAAATACCGCGGCCAGGTTCAGCCGTGGCATTTTCTGTGCTTGTGATCTGTGACAGCCAAGCACTGCCTGCGGCTCTGGCAAATTAATTTCCATGAGAAAGGGACAGTCTGCCTTTTCCCTCCCGGGCTGTGTTCATTAACCCCTGCTGCACCCCAGCTGAGCTGCAGGGGACACGGGCGGCACCAGTGCCAGCTCTGGGGCAGGCAGCACCAGTCTGGACCTGCACAGGGGCTGAGAAGCCTCTCGAGTCCCCCCTGTCCCAGCAGGCCTCGCCCAGCACTGCTGTCCGCGTTTTTCTGCTGCAGACCCGGGCCCGGGCACACCCAGCACCCCGAAGAGCAGCCCGGGTGTCCATGGGCAGCTTACTGCCCAAGGAACTTGGGAACGAGCAGATGGACGCCAGGGAGAGCACACAGAGCTGGGTATGAGCTGTGCTAGCGGGCACTTCAAACCACATATCAGCATTTACCAACCCCTGCCAGGAATCTGCCCCCGGCTCACCCGCCACCTTCACTTTTCCTTCACTTAAACTGCTCATTTCCGAACCTTGACGTGCAAATGCGAACCGCACTGAGCGAGCCCAGGAAGGCAGTGATTTTCACTTGCACGGCTTTTCCTACCTAGCATTTTCACGGCGTTACAATCCACAGTTTTGCCTTGCAGCCTTAAAAAAATTAAGACTTTCTTGCTTTAAGGCACAACATACTGGATCGTGAATAAAATAAATGGGAGGAAAAGAAGACAAAAGTGGACAGCAGGAATCATTATTAGATTGATAGTAGACCACTGGTAAACTCATTCATTTCGTTAAGAAACAGCTGAGTAAACGCTGCAACTGTTCCTGAAAACAAACCAAAACAGCTCATTTGTTACTATGAGCATACAGTAACTTTCTTGGTTCCTGGCTTTAGATCACATTTTCTTCCAACAAATAGTTGCAAATTCAACGTAACAGTTTCAAATGAGGCACTGGACCTGTGCAATGCATTCAGGGATCTCTCTGGAGGAAAACGATAGCTGGTGAGCTGTAGCTCAAAATGGCTGTTGTGCACAGAGCTGCCAGCTGGGAGCCAGAGCAGCTGGGAGTCTGCAGAGTGCAAGGGCAAACACGTGTGAAAGGCAGGAGATGGGAAGCAATAAAGAACAAAAAAATAAATAACAGGAATGCTAAGACCAAAATTTCATTTTCCCAACTAAATACTGAGTGTATGATAATAGTGATGCCAACTCTTTCTCAGTACATTTGTTTGTAGTCTTTGGTGACCTCACTTTTCTTAACCAGGGAAAGTTTCTACGCAGACTGAGATTAGGGCATATCCCAGATCCCTGACACAAATTTAAGATAGGCAGAAACCAGCACAGCCTATACAGACAACTTGCTACTTCTCTTTCTGCCCATGCCTTTTGTGGACATGACATCAACTTTTTTATTTTTCCTTCATATCTGGAAACTTAACGTGGCTTATTTGCATTTTCTATTAAAAACACAAGGTGATTTTGAATCAAGTGTAATACACGGCTGAAGATGAAGCACTATGCAAAATTGTCAAGTTATATAACAAACATTCCCAATTCAGCCTGGGACACCCATTTAAATTACCAGCTCATTGAAATCACTGACTGCAAAGTGTGAACCCTGTTCTCCCTGGGGAACAAATAACCACTGTAAATTAAATAAATGGCACAGATCATGGATAGAATACAAACCATAATTTTTTTTAGAAGAAAAACACGGAATACTCCCCTCCTTCCTTCCTTCCCTCAGCCTCTGCAAGTGCTGGTTAGGCAGGCAGGAATAGGTGATTAGCTGCGCCCTGACTGCAGGGAGTGGGAGCCTGAGCTCTCCTCCTGTGCCTGGAGGAATGAGGGCTTTCAGGTCTGCTGATTCTAACCACCAATCTTGAATAAACTCACACAAAAAATACTGTCATCTTCTGCCAGATTGGTTAAAATCAGTCAGCCTACTGAAGAGTTGTTATGAAAGACTCACAGATGTGGCAATTCCAGCCCGGATACGGAGTTGGGAATAAGGCAGCTACCCCAGAGCTCTGAAAGACAGGCTCCACAGGAACCCTGTGCCTCTTCTGTGGAAAATCCCCCAGTCCCGACCAGACCAGGCTGAAACTACCAGAGGGCTGCGAGCAGTCTCTCCAGGGTAACTACAGGCTGGCAATTCTCCCTGAACATCACACAAAGGAAAGACCCACCCACCCCTGGAGTCCCACAGGACTGACTGAACTCGTGCCACCTTCTCTAAGCACACGTGTGCACTGACTTCTCACCATAAGGGTTTTCTTCTGATCCCTTATCAGGTGCAGGGAAATCTCCTGAAGCCCTGTTTCAGCACCATTAAACCACCTGGAGATTCTTGGGGGTTTCATACTTCAGGCAACTGCACATGCCAAGGGATCTACACTTAGGTGCTGCACGAGTACCTTTATCTTTTCAGCCAGATTGACATAAATCAATTTGATTAAAAATACATTCCAAGAAACTCAAGTCTTTATTAAAATTTAATGAATAGCAAAAGGTATTTAAGAAAATGAAGAAGCAATTACATGAAAGAAGTTTTTAGCACTTAAGCACAAGAGCAAGCATTACACACGAACCAAGAAACCAGTATCCCCTGTATTCAAATTCATTGAGTCACATCCAGCAGCACAGCCTGAAGGAGAACCAGTACAACCTTCACTGAATACAAATACAAACCCTACGCTAAAGTCCCATGAGTCGTCAGTACGTTTCTGATAATATTTTGCTACCCAAAAAACGACCTCTATTTGTGCTATCTCACTGAAGCAACCTCATTTGATGGATAGACCTTTAATTCCCCTTGCTCTCTCTATTCTCTTGCTGAATACGGGCTCCATTTGCAGCCGTTTCCATGAAAAAACACTATTTTCCAATTTCTCCATTCATGCCTGTTGCCTGCTGCAGCTCCTACCTCTGCAGCAGCAACCCTTGCTTTAAGTGATTTCGGGAGAACAGCCACTTTGCCCGCAAACTTCCCATTCCAAAACCCTTATCTGAACAAACCCCTTCAGACAGCAATTCCAGGCACAGGAGAAAGAGCAGAGAATACACGAACACTGAAATGTAGTCCCTACAGCACAGGAAACCAGGAAAACAGCTCAGTTAGATGCAAGAAAGGTTTTAAGAGGTACGTTACAATGGGGTGAAGCACGAGTCGGCACCTTCGCTCCATGACAGCCGATGACAGCTCGAGATTAGCGGTACCTCACTCACTGCTTTGGATCCTCTCCCGAAACCCTGCAGCCCCCGGCGGGCAGCGGGGCGTGCACGAGGGGACAGTGGCTGCAACGCGACCGAGCTCGGCAGCGCTGCGAGGAGGGCGGCACCGACCGCGATGGCAGCTCTCGCCGACAGGAGGGCACTCGTCAGAGGACGCGGGGTCGCCATGGGAACCCCGGCCGCAGCAAAGCCCCTCCGGGCGGGACCGGCGGCTGCCCGGGCTCGCTCCCGCCGCGCCCTCCGCGCCCGCCCCCGCCATGGCGGAGAGCGCCGGCCCCGCTCGGCCCCGGGCACACCGCTGCCGCCGCGGGCTGGGAGCCGCTCCGGCCGGGCGGGGCCTCGCCCCTGCTGGGTCGCGACAGTCACGACCCCCTTTCCCCCGCCGTGTCCCTGCCCCCGCCGCTCACTGGGCCCGAGTCAGTGTCCCGGCCCCGCTCTGTCGCGACAGACCCCCCCTCCCGGTGCCCGTGTCCCCGCCGTCTCTGTCGCGACAGACGCCCCCCTCCCGGTGCCCGTGTCCCCCGGCTCTGTCGCGAGAGATCCCCCCTCCCGGTGCCCGTGTCTCCCGGCTCTGTCGCGACAGTCGCCCCCCCCCCCGGGCGGTGTTTGTGGGCGCGCGGCGCACGCGCGGCCGTTTCCGCGCGAAAGACGTTTTCCCGCGCGCCGCGCGCGCCGGGGCGGGGCCGCCTCCCCCCGTCCCCGCCCCTTCCTCTCCGCGCGGCGCGGCCGCGCGCGGGGCGGCGGCGCGGGCGGCAGGGGGCGCTGCGCGCCCGGCGCGCGGGGCGGCTGCGCCGTGGCGGGTCGGAAATGCCGCCAGGTGGCGGTTTAGGATCGCGGCCCCGCTGAGCCCCGCGCGGGCCCCGCCAGCGCCGCCGCCCCGGCCCCGGCCCGCGCCCGCCGGACCCCGCGCGCCGCCGCCGCTCCCGCAGCGCTCCCGGGGCGCTCCCGGGGCGCCGCCGCGGCGCGGCCCGAGGTGAGCGCGGCGCGCGGGGAGGGAGCGCGCGGGAGGCGCCGATCCAAGATGGAGGCGCGAGGGGCGGGGGCAGCGGGGCCGGGGCCGCTCGCTCGCTCGCTCGGTCTCCGCGGCGGCCGGGCCGGGAGCGGGCGCTGCCCGTGCGAGGAGAGAGGAGAAGGGGAGGGGAGGGAAGAGGAGGCGGCGCGGGGCGGGGCGGCTCCTGCCGGAGCAACGGGTCCCCCGGGCGCGGCGCTCTTCGCCGCCATCTCATTGTCCCCGCCGGGGCTTTGCCGGGGGCGCGGGGCCGAGCCGGGCCGGCCTCCCCCGCCGCCGGGCCTGCGCCCCGCTCCGGGTGGTGGCGGCCGCGGCGGGCCTGTGGGGGCGACGGGGGATGCTCGGGCGGAGCGGGGGTGGCGCTTCCGCCGCGCGGGGCTCGGTGGCGGCGGCCCCCGGCCGGCCCCGGGCGGCGGCGGAGGAGGGAAAGTTCCGGGAGCCGGTGGGCGGCCCGACCCGCCTTTGGCCCGGCCCGGCCCGGCCCGCCGCCGGCACCCAGCCCACGGGACCTGGCCCGAGTCCAGGGGGGCCAGGCCGGGGTGCAGCCCGGGGCCGGGGACCCCCGCCCGCCGCTCCTGTTGCTCACCCCCGAGTTCCCAGCGCGGGGGCACCGGGGCGAGCGGCCGCCCCTCGGCCGGCCCGGGGGACGGAGCCGTGTCACGCAGCCGTGGGGCTGCCCCGTGTTTGAAATGGGAAAAGCGGCGCGCCGAGCCCCGGGGGTGGCGGGACCGGAGCCGGGATCCAGCGATCCGCGGCTCCGGGAGCAGCCAAGTGCGGGCAGTGCCCTGTGGCCGGTGCTGGAGCGGGGCAGAGGCACAAAACCGGGCTGGGGTCCTGCCCTGCTGGGCTCTAACGTAGCAAGGGTTGTGCTTGGAGCAGTGGAACGCTCCGGTGGTGGGTGCTGGTCTCTTGTACCTGGCCCATCCTGGGAAGGGGTGGACAGCTGCACTCTGCTTTCCCTGTGTTCTGGGATGGAGCAGGGAGTGTGAGCAGTGGCAGGGAGGAAGCGTGACTTGGGAGAAAGAAAATAGTTGTAGTATCCATGGAGAATCTTAAAGGGACATGACTGCCAATGCCAGTGTCAAAAAACTTAGTTTCTGGGAAGACACTGTGAGTTTAATTAAACTGAGTTGAGCTGCTTTGTAAGCATTGATTATTTCAGTTGCATTTCACGCAATTTTGTAGCTGTGTAGAGTTAGTGTAGTGGTAGCATCTACTGTCGAGGTTGCTGAAGAATGAAAAACCTTCTCTAGATCACACCACCAATGCAATTATTATTAAACTGTGTCCTGTGTTTGGTGGGATAAATGACATTAATGTCTGAGTTCAGTAACTTTTCCATGTTATTACACTAGTGAAAAAGAAGAGGTGTGAGAGAAGGATCAGTGCAAATTCTTTGGATCCAAAGCAGCTTGGTCTTGCCTAGTGCTATAGCAGGGTTATTTGATGAGTGTTTGTACAGTGTAACCCATCCACCCCTGAAGAAATTACTGGCCACAAGGCAGTGTGCAGGTTGTCTGTCAAAAGGTGCTCTGGCCACATGAAGAAGTTCTTCCTGTTACAGAATTAGAAGCCAGTTATTCTTTCTTTGTGTTTTTTTTTTTTTCTTTCTGACTCAACTGTGATGACTTTTTGTTGGAAAGCCTGAGAAAACACTCGTAGGGGTGCAGAGGTTTTGAAATGACACGCTAACCCGTGATGCAGCAGGATTTCCTTGTGAGCAGGAGCAGGGGGGCTGATTAATCTGAGAGGATGTAATTTTTACTGGCTGCTCAGTAGAGAGTGTGCAGTTGAAATTCCATGTTGCTGCTGCTGATGGACACGTGGATTTACATCAGTGAGAGTGGGTAGTGGGAACGAAGCTTTTCTGAAGCTGGGGGAACAATTAATGCCAGTTCTGGAGGTTCAGAGCACTTCACCATCTAGAGCCCCTCTGTCCAGAGGACTGCAGTTCACAGCCTCTGGTGTTTCCTAACATTTTACAAAGTTAGGAGCTGGCTGGTTCACTGAGGGACAGCATTTCTGGCCTGCTGTGGTCCGAAGTTGTGAGGGCAGCTGAAGCCCTGCTGCTGGAGCCGTGTGCCTGGGGTCTCTGAGCTTGGCACCTCCTGTCCCTGGCCACAGCCTGCCCTTCATGTTGTGCAGACTTGTTCGTGACTTCTTCTGCAACTGCTCTGCACCTTTTGAGAGCTGAGAAGGTTTGTGAGTGATATATAGCTCATATTTGGATGGGATGACAAAATTTGTTTCTTGGGGTAGTCAGAAACTCAACAACTTAATATTTTTCATTAGAAAGAACAAAATGTACCTCGAGTTTGTGCTGGTGACTGTAGAATCTCTTGTTTCTTTCCCTTGGTTGTAAAGACATGCCCTGGTACAAGTTGGCTAAATACTGGTAATTTAAATAACATTTTAGTGGGCAAGTGAGCCCATAGAAGTGAAAGGATGCAGTGAGAGAAATCTGAATTGTGATGATTTTCTAAGAAAGTCATCCCTTTTAGTGGGATGAGAACATGCCTTTATGGTAATATTGTGGTTTGTTTTCTGGTAACATGCACAAAAGCCTCTCACACCCTGCTGAGAATCCCAGAGTGCCAGATCTGTAATTACCACAAGACACACTGAAAGAGGCAAACTCTGCTGAAGTTGTGCAGGAATGCTAAAGCCAGAATTCAGCTGCAGCACTGCGGGGTGGGTGATGAGCCTCTCTGGGATCTCCCCAAGCTGCATCTTGGGATGAGGCTCTGGCTTCTGTGCTTGGAGTCAGACCCAGGAGGTGATGCTGAATCTGGTGCCAAGATAAGAAGTGCATTATCTCAATCTGCTGTATTGACTTCAGGACTTAAAATGCCAGCCCACGTCTGCAAGATACTTCCTACTTTCCTCAAAGTTTTGGGGTTTTCTTGTAGTCACTCTCATTTATCAGTGGAGCTCTGAAACTCCAGTTGCAGATTGTTATCTCTCACTTGCAATGCCACTGTGTCTGCTCATTTGGCTAAAACCAGAAAGGACTAGAATTGGTTCTTGTTCTTGGAGAAGAAAGGGAAATCCTACAAAGTTTTGAATTCATGGGTAGATAATTTTTTGTTGCTTCTACCCACGGCATTCAGGGACATGCAGTATTTTGCTTTTCCATGCTGATGTAGTTTTGGTTTGGGTGTTCAATATGTGATCAGAACACACAAACCTATTTCTTTGTTCCCTTAAAAATATGTGGTTTAGAGAGTGTTACTATGACCTCTTGCAACTTTTCAATCTGAAAAACAGTTTCAAAAATAAGTGTTGTTTTGTGAAGGTGCACTGTGATTGTTTTTTAAAGGCAGACCTCACCTTCAGCTTGCTGTAAGAGCTGAAGGGGAGGGACTGCAGAGGGAATCTTGTCCTTAGTTGTGATTTTGTGGCGATGTGCTAATTTAATTTAATTTCTGACATGTCCTGTTGGAAGTGTGACTGTAGGCAATGGTTGCAGCACTTGGCAGCTCTTGTGTCACTGAGGGAATACCCAGGAACTCAGGTGCTTTCCCTGTGGTTTGAAGGATCTGTGCTCCTGGCTTTGCCAGCTTTGCCACGTTTCCTCATTTGCATCCCTGCAGGCATTTTATAGTTTGGAAAACGCTTTTAAATAATAACAGTGTGCTTGAGATAGCAGGATGCCTCCTACAGGAGATCCATCAGGGCCCAAAGTGTCACCTGTGTCCTGTTCTGAACTGTAGCTGTGACGTGAACTTGGTAAATTTGGTAACTCTGCCTTAATTTTGGAATATCTGGGGAGAGAGTGCCTATTTATAAATGCAGGTAATTCCATATGAAGTACGAGTAGTGCAGATACAAGGTTTTTCATGCCTCCAGGCCCATGACTTGGTGGGTGCTGCTCTCTGTGCCCACTGGCTGGCCAAAGCTGCCAGCACCCGGTCCCTGAGCTGCTGCTCGTCCTGCCCAGAGGGGATTTGGGTCTGAAAAGACACAAAAAGGCTGCACGTGGTGTGGTGGGACAGGTCTCAGCCACAGCTGTCAGCATTATTAGACATGAGAGTGGGAGTGTGTTGTGAGCTCCAGTCACACAGTTATTAATCATTTATTTCAGAATTAGGAGCAGGAGGTGGAATTCTTAAGCCTGTCCCCCTTCAGCTGAAGGGCAGGGTGTTTCAGGTGGTTCCCAAAAGTATTGAAAGCAGCATGAGGGAACATCCAGCCAACTGTGTTCCTTGCTGTGCAAGGTTTCAGCAGCAGATATGTTATTTATTCTATAAATAAATCTAATGAGTTTATATTCTGTAACTCTACAAATAGCAGGCTTGTATTATATTGGCAGATTAGCTGAATGAAAACAGTGTTGACAGATTGTTCAGCTCGTAGGAAAAAGGTATTTCTTTGTAGAGTTACTTAGGGATTATCCTGTGTGTCAGAAGTGTTTCTAAGTGTCAACTATTTTTCTACAATAAAATAATAAAAATCAAAACAATTAATCTTGAATACATCTTTATGTACTAAAGCACACCATGTGGAGGTGTTTTTTGAAACCAAAGTCCAAAAACAAGCTCAGTATCTGTTTGCTCTCCCCCACGTGAGGGTTTCTCTCTCTCCTTTTAGGGTTAGAATCCCCAGGGACCTGGAAGATACCAACATGTTTGTGTTTGTAAGTGGAAAATGAAACTTCATTTGCCAGTGGGTAATGAATTCCACTTTAAGTGCCTGCTCGGTGTGCCAGTTTTGCATTGTTAATTTCTAGATCTGTTCATTAAGACCACATGAGCTGGTTGCTGCCAGTGGAATTGCTCAAGATGGTTGAGCTGCTCTGCCAGGCTGCTTCAGCTGAAGGGCTCTGTGTCCCCACAGCTGTGCAGCTCTCCCTTCCTTTGTGCTGCTGCTGCCTTGACCTTCCCTGGGGCTGAATTCCCCACCTGGCAGACTGCTCTGCCTGGCAGGGAGGCTTTTCTGCTCACTGCGTGGATCCAGCCAGGCTGTCAGTCAGGAGTGGATACAGGTGATGAAAGGCCAGTGGCAGGAATACTTCTGGAGAAAAATGGTCCTGGAGATGGGGATCCTTCAGATGAGAGGTTCAGGCTGGCTCAGCCTGTGCTGGGTGTGGATGTTCAGCTTGGAGCCCCTTGCTGTGAGCACGGCTGGGATTCTGTGGGTGCCCCCTGCCAGCCCTGCTCCCTGCAGCCTGTGCTTGCTCTTCCTTCCTGGGGCTGCTCCTGCCCTGCCGGAGCAGCCTGGTGCCATCAGCACTCTGTTCTAGCTGGAGGAGTGTCCCAGTGTGGCCTGCAGCTCACGCTCACGGTGTCAGGCGCTGTTTGGGTTGGAAGGGACCTTGCAGATGCTCTCAGGGACACCTCGTGCTCCAAGCCCTGCGCTCCTTGGACTCCCCTGGGGCCCTGCTGTGGTGGCAGAGATGGCCACTTGGTTTGCTCTTTGTCTCCTGTCTCTTTACCAGGTAACCTGTCCATGCAAGGTCTCTTGTTGCCATGGCACCTTAATTTCTTTAAGGGCCTTTTCTGAAGAATCTTGTTAAATGTCTCTTGGAAATTAAAGCAGCCTTTGTCAAGTACAGTCCGCTGGCGTAAGGGAGGGCCTTGTGAGAATGATTTGTGGAACTTAACTTTCTTATATAAAAGGAAGGTTGATTTCCCTGTCTGAATGCTGTAGTTTATTTAGTTGCCTGCAGATCTATTTTCTAGAATAGTTTCTACTAAATTAGGCTCACTAGACTGTAACATCAGTGTTAGGTGAGAGAGTAAACATAACTATAGATTATGTTCAAGAGTAAGCACTGATTCAAGCAATAGAATTTTATTTTGAAGTCTGTTTTTTTTGTAGTTCACTTATGTGGCTTCTTTGGTGTCTGATAGTTTTGTTTTTCCCACATCCTTACTTTAATAGGACATTGCTTGTGGGAGAGGAATTAAGCATCTCTCTTCTAAGAAATGAATATTTTTAATGATAGAGAGGTGCTTACATATTTTGGGATCTCTGTTTTCCTGAGCTCAGTGGAAATTGGGCCATGCACTGATAATTACTGATAGTGGAGATGGAGAAAAGGACAGAGAAGGAATATACACAGAGCACTCTCCTGTGGGCCTGTTCCTGTTGGCTACTGGCTTAAACAAACCCAAACAAATGGTTGCAGTGATACTGTAAAATAAATACTGTAGCACAGGGAGTGCAGTGCACAGACCATCCCTGCACACGGAGCTGGGACTGGAGGGGCTGCCTCCTTTGGCTGCCCCCAGACTGTGCTCAGCCATCTGTAACCTTTGTGCCCTGCTGCACACAGTGCTCTGGCAATGGCAGAGAGTGGAGAAGGAGGGAAGCTCTTCCCCAGCCTTGGCCACAGCTTTGGGTACTTTGCCCTTTGAGTCTCAGAGCCTGGCTTGTTTATTCTGCACCTCCTTTCAGTTCCACGATCCCAGTGTTTCCCTTAGGCTCTTTGATGCTTTTTCTATTTTAGCACTAGCTGATTGTTCTGCTTGTATTCACATAAATCAAATAGAATTCACCTATGATGTGTCCTTTCCCATCCCTCTGAGAAGGGTCAGTGTAGCTGATCAGAAGAAATGGTATCATTTCTCTGGGTTTGTGCATCTCTTTTGCTTCCCAAGTCAGAGGAGTGATTTTATTTTTCCTTTTTTCTTTTCCTTTTTTTTTTTAATATCTTTTGTTTCTTTAAGCTCCATTTGCAACAGTTTTCTCTGACAAAGCAGTAAGATGAAACTGAAATTTAATTCCTGTTTCAAAATGGTCTAGGGAAGTTTTGAATACTAATTATTGTGCTGTTGTAAAAGGTACTGGACATGCTCAGAACCTGGAGAGGTGTGTTTCCATATTGAGCTGTTACACTGAATTTTCTTCCCAAAAGCAACCAGAGAAGCTGTTTTTGCTTTGCAAGAGAAAGTTTTTACACACTTAAGTTCATGTTGATGGAAATGTAAAGCACCAGCATCAAGGACAGAAAGCACTGATGTGGGGGCTTATGTAAATCCTATTGCCTGAGCAGGTAATGAATCGGGAATTTCTTGTCTTGGAGGTAAATGTTTGTGAGTGCCAGAGCCATTAGGGCTGGGAGGACAAGCCTTTCCATTGGTATGCCTGACTTTTCTGATTTCTCATTGCTGGTTGTTGCTTCAGAGCTGTTGGTGTCCTGGTGGAAAGCTGAGAAGGAAAGACAAGGGCTGAGAGATAAGGCTGAGGGATAGGAACCGAGGGAAGCAAAGTGTCACATTTGAGGGGTGGAGGGAGGAGTTGCCATTTGTAGCTGCCATTATTTCCTGGACATTTTGTTTCCCCAAGTCAAGTGTATTGTTACAAAACTGCTAAGGCTTGAATGTATATCCTTTTCTGAACTTCCGGAATGTTTTCTTGGTGATCTCTGCCGTTGAGGATTACCAGGCCTTTTGCAAGAGTGTGCCATTCATCAGCAGCATCTGCAGCATTTGTGCAGGACTTGGAGCCCCTGTGCCATGGCAGGAGGTGCCCACCAGCATTTTCTGCACTAAATTCTGGGCTATTGGCAGGGCATGTCACTGAAGGTGTTTTATTGTGAAATACACAGCTGAGAATAACCTTTCACATCTTCCTCGCCCATAAATTTTTTGGCAGTCAGCTCCTTTGTTGTCTGTCCCTCAAACAACTTCCTTGACCTAAAGCCATGCTTTGATAACACCCCCATCCAGGGCTGAGCTATTGTGTCTGCCTCTGTCCTGGAGGCCACGTGTTGCTGCTCTTTGTAGCTCGTGCTTGCATTCATGCCCATGTCAAAAGAGAATGACTTTGTGTGGCAGTGGTCACAAAAAGCATTCAGCGTGAGGGACAGTCAGCTCTGATTTGTAGTTCCCCAGTTCTGATCTCTTCACCCACAGGCCTGGTAAATGACAAGCAGCAGCACTGTGAAGTGTCACAGAGTGCCACTGCAGTAATTCTGCTGCTGGAACCCTGAGCCTGTGTGCAGGTTCACTGGCAGAAGGGAGCCTGACACAGGGAAGAGCTGGTGGAACAATTACTTAATTAAAGAGCATGGGAATGGACAAAACCAGTGACTTCCAGCTCTTTAGGAGAAATAAATTCATGGGGAGCTCTGTGCACCAAAGGAGGTGTCGGGGGTGAGAGGAACAGGCTGTTCCTGTGTGTGATGGGGCAGCTGGGAGAGAGAGTGGTGTTGTGCAAAGTGACTGCAGCTCCTGCAGCTCCTCAAGTGGCTTGTTTTATATCTGTATATAAGAAAGGTGTCCATTTTAATCTCTGGACAAGCTGTTGCTGGTGTTGGTGGTGTGCCAGGCTCTTTGAGGGAAGACCCAAGAGCAGCAGGAGGGTCTTGAAGCAGTGTGGGAACTGTCCTGCCCTTCCTGTGGCTCCTGCATCTGATCTTGCAGTCAGAGCTCCCTGGAATGGGGCCTGGGATGGGAAGACAAAAAGCTGTGGGGAAGGAAGAGAAGAACATGCTGGTTGAAGGTTAGAATAGATCTGAATATCATCTTACATTCACCACACTCGCCTATTAATAGCCAACAAAGAACAAAAAATTAATACACGGGGCAGCCTCATTTGTATTATTTTTCCTTAGCTGTAAGCTCAGGCAGTTTGGGACTTGGTTGCTGGGGATTTTTTTTAATCCCCAAGGGGAATGTTGGTTTTTCCATTGTTATAGATGGCTCAGATGAGCACGCCTGTGGTTGAGATGGGTTTTGTTAGGCAGTTACTCCCATCTAATTTCAAATAACACATGCCTTTGACAAATCAACTGTCTGGACTGGAAATTCCTGTGTTAAGTTTTTAGCTGCAGATTGGTTACTTTTGTGGTGTTCCAACAAAATGTATTCAAATTGATTTTTGAATATGATATTAAGGTGGGGTGTTCTTTTGGTTTTTGTTTGGTTTTGTGTTTTTGTTTTTTAGTGTTTTTTTTTTTCCTGTTTGTTTGGTTTTTTTGGGTTGGTTGGTTGGTTGGTTTTTTTGGTTTGTTTTTTTAGGTGTGGTAAATATATCTTCTAAGGATTTGGGTAATTCCTGCTGAGTTTTCATGCTTTTATGGTAAAGGCTGGTGGCTTTAATGAGATCGTTGTTTCTCAGTTGTTTAAAAAAAATCCACATTGCTTGATCATTTTATAATTGTCTGCAAAATAGTGAGTGGCAGCTTGGTTTGACTCAGATATCTCTTTCTGGCAGATTTTGAGGTTGTGCAGGTTTTGCATAGGAGCATTTAGTGTGTGTCACACAGAGAGTAACCTTCACTGCATAGTTCCAGCTCTGGGAAAGGCAGGAGTCTAAAACACATCAGTCTGCCACTTGTGAACAGAAGCCATTCCTGAACAGCAGACTGTGGGAGGCATAACTCCCCAGGTTTGGAACCAGGCTTTGATTTTTTGGTCTCTGGCCATAAAGTTGCCAAAAGGTGGATCTTGTCAGTCAGGTGTCTTTTGTGCTGTATCCTTGTTTGCTCCAAAGCAGGCAAGTTACTGAGGGCTCGGATAAGGAACAAATGTTCTTCCTAACTTTGTTTAGGAGAGGACATGTATTTTGGATGAAATCTCCCAGAGGAACTTGAACAGATACCGGATGGGGAGATCAGTGAACCCAGCAGGATATAACAACATTGTGTGCTTGGGCAGTTGAGAATGTCACAGTGGAATAAAAAATAAGGGGGCAAAATCATGTGCTTTTAAGCTGGCCAAGAGCTGACTGGTGGTGTTGAGGTCAGAGCTGTTGGTGCTGCTGCATTCTGAGGGTGCAGTTACAGTGCAGGCACAGATTGAGGTGATTGGGATGGGCTGAGCCCCATCCCCAGTGGGCACAGCTGTGAGCAGCAGGTGAGCAGCACTGACAGCAATGAGCCATGGAGTGCCCAGGGCACTGACCAACCTCCAAAGGGAGCAGAGGGCACACAGGTGCAGGGCATCAGCATGAGGGGATAAAAGGCTGGGCCAGAGAACAAGAAGGGCCAATGCTTGCAGCCTTCTGGGGTGATCTGATGTTACTGGGTATGGGCAGATCCCTGAGGCCTTCTGATGTTGGTAAGGTGTTACTGTGTGTGGGGGAATGCTTAAAGCTTTCTGAAGTTGTATGGTGACACTCTGTGTATCGTGGCCTTCTCAACTGTGACATGTGCTGGCAACAGTGTCCCTGTGTGGCTGTGATCCCAGGGGGAAGGTTCCTGTCTTGGGGGCTCTTCGGTCACTTTGTTGTGTCAGTGTCCATGCTCTCAACACTGGAACACAGTGGCTCTAATACTATTTTATCCTATTAATTTTAAATGTCCTGATCATGTGTGATGGGAAAAATTAACACCACCCTGCCCCCATCATGTTCTTTTCCTTGCAGTATTTTTTCCTTATCCTGCAGCTGATAAGAATTGTTCCTGTATTACTAGCAGAGATTTAACCTTGAAGTATGATTTCTTGAAGACCACTACCCAAAATGTTGTAGTGGTTAATGGTTTCCTAAAATATCTGCTCTGCAGTCCTCTATCCCTGGCTTTCAAGTAGGAGTTTTCTATTTTTTAGTCCTATAATTATTCTCCTTTAAGAACAGTAGGTCACTTTTGAAAAACTGCAAAGTGTTCATCACTTATGTGTCTCCATCCTCTAACTGGAATGTGCTGTGTTGTGAGAATAGATGCTAGAAAGGCTTTTACTGTTGTGGTTTTATTTAATGAAAGAACTTGTATTGGAGTGTGTTTTTCTCTAATTATTTTATTTGAAATTTTTTCACTGATTTGTTTTGTGCATTGCTGGAATCCCTAGGGTCACAACTCTTAAGTCCAAAATCATCTTGCTTTTACAGCCATTAAGGGATATTAAAGCTGTAGACCTCTGTGCACTCTTGTGTTTTACTGGAACAATGGACTTGTTCTAGGATGGTTATTTATTTACTTTCACTTTTGTGAATCTTCTGGGCTTTCTTTGTTCCCAAAAGAACACAGAACGAAAAAAACCCCAACAATGGAGAGAGAGCTTGAGTTAATAATCCCTTTGTCTTGGGGTTCAACAATTTACAGTGTTCCTGACAGCTGCTTGTCTAATCTCTTAGTTGCTGAAAATTTCACTGCATTTCCTAAGCAACTTACTCTGGTGCTGTATATTCTTACTGCCTGGTTTGTTTCCAGTGTTTAACTGACATATTTTGCAGTTAACTTTTGGGTTTTATTTTGTCGTAGTGAACTGTTTCTGGTGTACCTCAATATCCATGAGCTGCCATTTTTTTTTCCTCCTTGAGCTCTAACACAAACTACATCTTTGAGTTTCTCAGTGTTTCCTTCTGCCTCTGGTTTTCTTGTCCTCAGACCCAGCTTACAGCTTTATAGACTCTCTCCTGTCAGTTCATATCTCAAAGTCTGGGCCCCCAAACTGGGCACTGTGTTCTGATGCTGATGATTTAGTGGTTCAAGGTGGATTGTTCTTCATTCGTTCATTTTTTTATTTATTGTGACGAGCTCTTCACAAGAGTCCCTTGCTCCTCCCTCATCCTTTCACTTGTTATTAAGTATGGAAGGCTTTGCAGGCCATCCCAGGGGCTGAGAATCTGCCTTAGCCTGTGCTTGGGTGTCTGGGGTCACTCTAGATTGCTGTCACCGAGAGCCGCGGTCACCCTTGTCACAAGGGGAGGGTGGCACCCGCATGGGGAGCGATTGTCCCCGGTGAAACAAAGGGGATTGGCCTGTGACAGGCCAGCTTCCCCGTGTGGCTAGCACGGGCTGCAGCCCAAACACAGGGTCAGTCCTTGGCTGAGGTGGCCCCAGAGGGGAGCCCAGGCTCTCCCCTGGCTCCTGGCGAGGAGCAGGAGCAGCTCTGGCTGATGCTGCTGGCTGATGCAGTTGTCTGTGCTGTCATTTCATTAGCTGCAGTCTTCAATATTCATGAAGAGCACTGAAGAAAGAGGCTGCCTTGTTTGTTCAGCATCAAGCTGCTGGAAGCATACATGGAACATTGGTTTCTCCACATCCTTTGATTTCAAATGCTGCTTTTTTGTTATTATAAAATGGTACAAGTCATCATGCCGACTTTGACAATACAGAAAGAAGACTTGGATTTGTTTGGGTTTTCTTTTTTGTGGTAAAAGTGTAATAGCAGCTGTAAGAGGAACCACTGGGAAAGAAAATTAAAATATGCTAAAAAAGTTAAAAGAGGATGCATTTAATGTGAATGTAATCTGTGTGTTTCAGAGACTTGCCTTAAAATTTTCCTAGGAAACATCTGTCTTCCAGCATGGACAGCATTTGCAGCTTTTGTTTCTTCCAAACTGTAGGTACATTTTTGTACCCAGCAGAGATGTTTTAAGCTTTGAAACCAGTCTCCTAGTTATGACATCATTAACAACATTTATTTATTGTCTGTTTGTATCCTGGATTCCTCATATCATAGCATTTGTTTCCTATCACTTTATAATTTTTAGGGAATAGCTTCAGACAGATCTGCTTTGGTGCTCTACTGTTTTAAGTGCATTATGATTTGAAACCTGGATTTCACTCCTTGTTTGCTTATTTTGAAACTGCCTTTTGCTGTGTTTTACAAGCTAATTTGTCATTGGGCTGTACTGGTAGATGTAGGATGACAATTAAAAAATGATTAATTTATAAGTAAATAAATTGAACTAGGTTGTACTTTCTAGGCTTTACTGAATTTTGTTCACTTAGTAACATTATCTTGATAAACATACCTAACTTCTTTTTAGTGCTCTTTTATCCTCAGTTAGTGCTTTCCCACCTCTTTTAGGTGGCAGGCTATCACCTTTGCTGCCCTCCTGTCACCCAAGTGTCTGCCTTTGACTGATGAGCCTCTGTCCCCTGACCACTGCCGCTGCTTCCTCCAGGGACAGCTTGGTTCTTGTGGAGCTCAGGGTCGTGTGCCTGGCTGGAGCCTGTTCTCAGCCATGCCCCAGGAGGGGACAAGAGCCCCTGCAGGTCTGGGCCAAACCGGGGGTGCTGTGTGTCCCTTGGCAGTGCCAGTGCCAGCTGCCTTTGCCAGCTCAGCAGCACTGCTGTGTTGTACAGTGTTTGGAGACCCTCGGAGGGAGCCTGGCAGCCTTCAGTAGCTGTTTTGTCAGCAGGTGAACGGGACTCTGAGTAGCAGAAGAATGCAGGGGACAGTGAGGAGCCTGCCTTTGGTGGCCCGTGGCCTCCCTGTGCTGCTGCCCCTGTGCAGTCCCAGAGCACTCTGTGCTGTGCTGATGGAGCTGGGGCTGCCCTGCAGGAGCAGGTGATGCTCTGCTTCTGTGCTCGTGTGCCTCCCAGCCTGATGGAGAGGGCTTTGTGGTGTGGGTGGGCATTTTACTGGGTGGGGCAGCCCAGAGTCCAGCAGGAAATGAGACAGTGCCCAGGACCTGGCTGGTTCTCTGGGAATATGGCTTTCTTCCCTTTGTTGCAGCTGGGATGCAGGCCATCAGCACTTTATTCTTCCAGGGTACCTCCCAGGGAAGCTCATCTCCTTGATTGCATCACTTACCAATATATCTCCTTTTTTAATAGACTAGGAAGAGCCTTGACATCAATCTCTTACTTTCCCTTCTAATAGCCCTCAAAAATCCAAGGGAAAAAAAAAACCTCAACTGATCTCACATCTCTTGAGAGTTTGGCACTGTGTATGAGGAGCTTGAGCTTTAAATGTTTAAATCAAAATCCATTCAGTCTTAGGATGTTTTTCTCTCTGCTTTCATCCATGTAGTGCACAATTCTACAGGTTTCTCTTCTGATTTGTTTTCTGTAGACTGCAGTATTTTTAAGAATCCTTTCCCTGATCAAGCTCCAGAACTGTTTTCCTGCCCCTCCTCTTCACAGTGGCTGTATCAAAGTTCTTGGTTAACAGACTCAATAGTTTAGTGTTAAAACAAGAAAAAGTTTGTGCTGTTTTATCACAACCTTGTAACTATTTCTTATCTGAAATTAAAGTGAGCAATTAAAAAAAAACCCCACTATAACATACAAAAACAACAGCCAGTGGGGTGGGGGAAGCTAAACAACTAAATATGGGGTATAACAACTCAAGGTAGAATTTCTTCCTTTTCACAGCCAAAAACCACATGGTTGGGTGTCAGGAGCAGGAATCTCACCAGCTACTGACAGTGGTTTGTCCATAAAATCATTTTGGCTTAGGAACTTTCAGATGTTCAAGATTCATTTTCCCCTGTAACTTGGGGATTCTGCTCAGAAAACAGCTGACAGGCTTCAAGAGTTCATTTCAATCTTTACCTTGCTCTTGTAATGTCAGTTGTTGACTTAAGGAAACTGTCTTATGTTTGCAAGTCAGTATTTAATTATTGTGCTGATTGTTTTCTCTCCCATTTCCCTGTAATGGGGTTTAATTTTATCCAAGTCTTCATCAGTCTGGGAGTTTGCAAACAGATTAGAAATGAAACGGTACAGCAGAGAACAAGCAATAATAAATACCCTTATAAATGTTAATTTTTAAATAATAAAAAGTTGTAAAACATCTCCTCTTAAAAATTATACTTTCAAATATGTTCTGGATACCCTTTTTCTAGTGAACTGAAATCTCACTGTCTTCTTTCTTCTTCCTTTGGCATTTAATCTCATAACCCATTCTCAGAGATTATTCTGGTGTTTTAGTAAGGTCAGCAGCTACTCCTAATGACAGCCTTTTTTCAAATGTGGCTGCCAAATTGCATTATTGTGTCAGAGAAATATCTTCTGTCTGCAAAGGACACATGGACACTCCTGTTACAGAAACATTAGCTGTTCCATCTCTGCTCGCTGTGTTTATGTATCATGCTCCCCTCTCTGAGGAATAATTGAAAACTTGTGGAAGAGGCTTCTGTGCCCATTGGTAAGGAGCTCATGAAACTTTTTATAGCTCAAAAGACAAAATTTTCTCAGCATTGCCCTAGGAATTCTGGAGAGATGTTTTTAGCTTCAGTGTGGGAAATGTTGCTGAAACGAATAACTGTCTTATTTTGCATTCTGTTAACATGCCCAGTGTGTCTGGAACTGCAGGGTGGCTGTATCGACTGCAGTTCATATGTGAACCAAACATACAATAATATTTTTATAACATAAATAATATTCTTTATAGCATAGATACAGTATATAAAACAATTAAAGCATGAAAGTGTTGAAGAGTTCCCTGCATTCTGACTGCAAAGGAAGGTGTGAGGTTTGGGGGTGCTCAGGGCTGGGTTTCTCTGCTGCTGTAGGTTCAGAGCTGAAACAGGCTGTTCTTTAAGGGTGCAGTACCCACAGGTTCTGTCAGATGTGATGTTCAGGCTCTGGGTTATCTCACATCTTCTCATGGTGCTGTGTCTACAAGGTCACGTCCTTCTTATGGTTCTGGTTTTGAATGGTGCCTACAGAAGTAAGAACTTATGGACAGGATTTGGCTTAATTTTTTTTTGTTTTTTTTTTTTTTGTTTTTTTTTTTTTTTTTTTTAATTGAAGACTATAAGAAGAAAAACCCACAGGCATGAAAACCTCAAACACATTCAAGGGCGGAGTTTTTGCTCCACATACTGATTTGGAGTTACCTGTGAATTATCTGAGTTGTGTATTCAGGACTTTCTGTGCTTAGGAAGGATGTGTGATTTTCAGCAGATATATTTTAGGGTGCTGAACACCTGCTGTAAGTGCACAGTGAAGTCCAAGTTTCAGCCTGCAGGTAAGACAGGTGTCTTCCATAGCAAATGCACAAGTAATTCCCCATGTTCCTGCAAAACAGGAACAAGCCTAAAAGCATTAGCTAAAAAAGGTAGTCAGCTCCCTTTTCTCTCCTTGGCAGTATTAAGACTAGAGCATTTTTGATAAAGAAGTGTAAAAATCAGTGCTGGGAATCACACCAGAGTTGCAGGGCTTTTGGAGCTCCCATTCCTCTTGTGCTTCCTCTTTGAGCCAGGTTGGGAAGGGCAGTTAGCAATCCTGCAGGGATTTGCTCCTTCCCAAGTGCCTGGGGGCCTGGGACACACCGAGAAAGTGTTTTGCTGTAGATTTTACAAATGCACATTAAAGCAGTGTATCCTGCTTGAAACCCATTATTAGAAAGCCAAGTGTGACAGAGACAGGAGAACATGGTAATCACAGCAGAGCAGGCCAGGCTGAGGTGAAGCAGGAGAGGTTGGATTGCTCTCTTCTCTTGGTCATGGGCTGGAAATCGATTAGTGTTGGACGTGAAGAATGTAATTAATGATGAAAAGAGCCACTGGCAATTTGGAGTGTGTTGAACATGAGCTGTGTAATGCAGTAGGGACGTGAGCTCAACCACTTTAAATGGGAGAACCTGTCATATCTGTAATATTAAAAATCTGTCTTAGTACTAGAAAACGGAAGTGTTAGAGTACTCAGTAATTTATAGTATTTAGCATTAAAAATCTGAACGAGCTAATTATGGGTATTAAAATGGCTGCAATAAAATTTGGACATTGAAAGTTCATATAAGCTCTAAGCAGTAATTAAGGATGCTATTTTAATATATAAAATTAAGGTTGAGCAAAGAAAAATCCTCATACAGCTCACAAGGGAAAGTGTAGAAAGAAAAATCTGGTTTTAAATTCTTATTGTCTCTTACTCGATTTGGTTGAATAACTAAGAAACATGAAACTAGACTATTGTCATACGTAGTATAATTTGAGATATTCCCATGTCCTTACTAAAATTGGAGAACATAGTCCTTTGCATGTTTAACTAATTTTATACTTCAGTTGATAGGGGATTAGAGACTAAGTTGTGAATTTTTTGTCTACTTTCTATTTTCTGGGATTTTTCTATTTTAGAGCTTCTGAGATCACAGTTGAAATAAAAGCTGTACTTTTATGCCTAATCAAGCAGCTTCGTCGTTTATAGCTGGTGAAATATTTTTGGCACTCTTTTCTCAGTCTGACCTTGCTGGGCTACTACTGCTGGGAGAGCAGCATCTCCCTGAAGAAAAGAAGGGAAGCTGTGCTTTCAGCTGGCTCTGGATGACCCTTTTGGTGCTGGAGCCTCCTCATGGAGCAGTCAGAGAAAATCGAGGCTAACTCCTTATCCCCCTGCAGGCCTTTGGACAAGCTCAAACTGTAGCCAAGAAATGGGAAAAAGCTGTTTGGGAAGAAGATACAAAGTCTCACCAGAAGCTCAGCAGAGGTGTAATGGATTATCTGAATAGGGAGTTGTCACCTGGAATGGCACTTTTCCAAAAGAGATTTACATTACCTGTGTTCTTGAGCCATCCACGCTCTCCCCTTCCAGACAGGTAATGGTACATCAGTGACACTGAGCTGGATTCAGTGCATTGCTCAGTTACACTGGGTGGGATCAAGTAAATAGAGTGGGGCCTTTCAGTTTGCCACCACCTTGTTTTTAACTGCTTTCCACTGGGGATAATCAGGATCACCAAGATGTGCCCCTTTCTGCTAAAATTTTGGTGGCGTTTCTTGAGACATGGTTTTGCCATTCATAGTTTGGGCCATGGCAGGTTTGAAGGTTCAGGCTAAATCCTTTGGGACAGGGAGACCTCACTGGGAGAGCTCACTTTTAAACTATGGTTTTTGATGAGTAATCTTTGTTCATTGATGCCTGTGTTTGTTGATGAGTAATCTTTGATTAGCCTCAGTGTCATTTACTCCTAATGAACATCACTGCCTTTTTCTAGGAATACAGAAGGATTTGTGTTGAATTCTAGTTGTTCCAGGCTCTATGCCTCCCCTAAATGGACTTTTGAGCATGTCCAGTCACTCTTTTTGAAACCCAAAATAGAGTTACTACCTTATTTATCAGTGTTTGCTGAATAAATAATTCTGGAAATGTTTCCATTTGCTCTTTTTCTCTAAGTTTTATACTCACTGCATTTTCCTTGAGAAGTATTTCTGAAAAATCTGATTTGAGGAAAAGCCAACTAATTAAAGTGCTTGTTCCTCTTACATCTAGCTGTTGAGGTGGATGGATATTACCTTGACCACTGGACTGAATTCTCTATGAAACAGTGGCAGGGCTCTGAGAGCACTCCTTCTGAGCTGTAATTATGTGCTCTTCAGCACTTCTCTTAGCAGGACCCTGATCAATACAGTACTTCATAATTTCTCAGGTTCTACTCTGATTTAGAGAGGTCGTCAGGATTAATGTGTTCAAATTATTCTCTGGAAGCAGTCATGCTGTTAGTTCATTCAGCAGACAAAATCAGCTTGACCTGGACCAGGAAGCTGCCTCTCATCCTAAACCCTTATCATAATTCACTAAACCCTCTGCATTCATTGATGTTGCCTGTTCATACTTTTTATACTATCAGAGAAATCATTAGCAGCTTCCTCTTCTCTGAGATTATGGTATGGTTTCTTAGCAGCCACATATCAGTCAGTCAAAGTATTTTTTTTTGCCTGTATCACCTCCTTTCCCTAATTCTTGAGCTTTTCTTTCCCCCACTAAAAAATAAAGAAGTAAAAAACCCAGCAACTCACAAGGGCAAAATACTGAGCATTAAATCCTGTGCTACTAAAGTTCTGGGATTAGGAGTTTTTTAACTGCTGAATTCTGGAAGATTTTTGAAACAAACCTTTGAACATGTATTAATTTGGAAACAGCAAAATCAATTCTTTAAAACAGTTCTGCAGTACACATTTAATTGTCTGTTTATTCCAAATGCTTCTAAGGTAGAAAAGAAGCTTAAAGATTCTTGGCAAATACATGGTACTTGGATAGAAACCCAAGAATTTTAACAGCTGTTTTCTGGAGAATGTCTTGGCTTTTCTTGTTCTTGGTGATTTATATCTATATGGGCAGTTTGATGTCACCTTTTGCTGATTTGTGGTTTTCAGTTTGGTCCTCTAAGGCGGTGTGGCTTTGCAAGTGTTTGAGTCACTCCTGTCACTGCCAGGACAGTGGGACAGAGGAGGGGACAAGGGAAAGAAGCTCGGGGTACTTCAATGTTTGGTCTTTTTGATCAATTTTTGGCCTTTTGAATAGGATTCAGCTATTTTATGGTTTGACATAACATGGATTTTAAATGCGTTAGAAGGATTGAGTTGCTGCATGTCTCTTCAGAGCACAGCCACTAATTTCAATTAAATTTGGAGTGGGTGGGAGGTGTCCAAAAGACAAATTCCTGCAGTTTTTGTAAAGGTAGCTAACTGGCCAAAGTTACTCTCTTAACTCTCTTTCCCACCCCTCTTCTACACATTCTTCTAAATAAAAGCAAGAGCAGGATTTCAATTGTTGTTAGGTGTTAGAGAATCCACACAGAGTTACAGAACAGTAATCCATGGAGAACCAAGCTTCATTGTTTCCACAGCTTGTGGAGCTGCTGGAAAAGACAAACAGAAGGGGACAGTAAGTGTGCAGCAGTCTCAGTTGGCCAAACACTACAAAGAGAGCTTTTATCAGTGTATCAGCATGGCAGCAAAGACTTCTGATTCTCTGGTTCCTCAAAACAGAAATCATGTTCTGGTTCTGGAAGAAAATCTTCATCACAGTTTAAAGTGGAGCAATCATATTCCCAGGAAAGGCAGCAGGAGGGACAGAAAAATGGGTGTTGTACCTTCTCAGGAATCCCCACAAAGCAGCTGATCACATTTGATGGCTCATGATGTGTTCTTGCAAATTCATTATTTTTAAAGTGGGGTTGTGCCTGACTCTTCCAAAGCCACATAATCCATTTACTGCACTGACAGAGAGCAGTCTGTGTTCCAGTCACTGTTCTTGTTCTCTGGGTCAGGAGGAGGCTCCACTGCTGCCTTCACACTCCCTGGTGGGTGAGGGCAGAGGGCTTGGTGCACTCAGCCTCTCACCCTCGGGCAGCAGAGTGGGAATGCACATTGATCATAAGTGGAAATATGGGTTTATTGATTTTACTTCTAATTTAAGAAGCAGTTTATTTGTATTAATTACTTTTGAAATTTGACAGCTAGTTGGGAGCAATGATTCATTTACCGGGGAAAAATTCAGCTCGTTTGAGGTTTCAGGTTAAATTTGACACCTTCAGATCTGATTCTCCAGTGCAAACTGAGCTTTATTCAGTGCTGATGGCAAATGGAAAATTTCTAGTTAGCTAATAAATATAACTATCAACACTTTAAAACCAGAAAGGAGATCCAACCTTTAAATAAAAGGAAAGCCTGGTGAGTCCTACAGCCTTATTAGAAGTGTCTTTCAAGAATTAAAATGTGGATATTATCTTCATGATGAACAGATTACTGGAAAAAAGCCATGTAGGAGTCACTTAAACCATCAATTTTTCATGTTAGTGCTAATATATTAATTTAGTAAGAAATTATGTTCTTGTGATCCTGATAGCAAAGCTGGTATTAATGTGGCCTTTTGACTTCCATCTGAAGAAAAAGAGGAAGCCTAAGGACCACATGAACTTTCAATGATAAGTGTCACAACTCCAATGTTTAATTACAATGGCAAATTATGCAGAAAGGGACAGTGGGATTTTGTAAAACATCTTGTTTATGTGAAGGCCAAGGATGTATCTCCTCTGAACAGTGAGACAGCAGCAGTCTACAGGATGAAATGCAGAAGGTACATCTTTGGGATCAAAAGAACCCCAGAAATGATGGACCTAAAGGTCTGGTAGTCAGCAGATTATTTATGGGAGGGTGTTCTGGGAGGTAGGTAAGAATACAGTTGAGCAGTGGACTCAGAACTCAGTGTAGGCTGCTGCTGGAAGGCACATCCAGCTTCCCTCCATCCAGCTTCCCTCCATCCAGCTTCCCTCCATCCTTCTGCCCTTGTTTGCCACACTTGGTGCTCTTGCCAACGTTGTCTGCAGCACTTAACTTTTCAGAAGACTGTATTCTGAAATTGTGAATGTTTTATTTTTCAACTGGAAATGGTTCTTAGGAGGACCAGGAAGAGATAGGAAATACCTGAGCCCCCATTAGAGAAGTAGTTATTTAGAGGGGTTTGCTGGCATATCTGTCCTTTTTGACAGGAATGTAAGGGAGGGGCACAAACTCAAGAACAAGGGGGGGTTGGGACAGGACAGGATGGAATCTTCATTTGGGTCAGTGAAGGAAAAGAAGCAGAGAGGGAAGGTGGTCCCTGACGGGGAGGTGTCCCAGCTCTGGCTGAACCTGCAGTCCTTGAGCCACAGTCATGAAAAGAGGAGGAGAGGAAACCCCTCTGCATGACCTGGGTTCTCACACTGGGCCTGTGGGAGGAACCAGCCTCCTGAAATTGCAAAGGAGAAGCTGGGAAGCTGATTCCAGCATGGCCTAGAGGTGAGAGTGGCCATGGCATTCACTGCTCTGTGAACTTCACCTGGTGCCTCGAGACACCAGGGTGGATGTCAAGACAAGCAGGAATTTTGTCCTGAATAAAGGGAAAGGTCCGGAGGGGAGAGGTAGATTTGGAAAGATGTAAGAGCAGCTGTAGTACTGAATGTAGGTGGTAGTGAAAGCTGGCCTGCATTGTTTATTGTCAGAGGGGTTTGTCAGGGTGGGATATAACTACATTTTTGATTAAGAAGGGACTCACATATACTTACAATATTAGGGAATGAAAAGTATCACCTAAAAAGATAATACTGATGCAGAAGTAAATACAGGCAATTGGGAAGATACGGATTTTGGGAGTGTTCTGGGGAGTATGGCTACACACATGCATTTGTCTTGTGACTGGGCTTTGGGCTTCAGCAGAAGTACAGGTCTTTACAGGCCTTTCTTCTGCCCACATGGTGTTTTTATTATTGTGGATGGGTTAAAAAAAATTAGCCAGAAAATGGCATCATTTTAGTAACTTTGAAGATGAGGGTATCTTGCTGTTCTAAATTGTTTAAAGGTGTGATTCGTGAAACTGTGATCGGCCAAATTCTGGATTTAAAAAAAAATATATATAATTACAGTTTAAGCTTGCTGTTGTAAAACCTGGAGAGCTATGTCTGTTGGTACCTCACTGGAGAGATTAAGAGAAATTTCATTGTTGTATTTACAGTAGTTTTTAACTAGCCCTCTGCCTCATGACTGCTGTCAGCTGTCCACAGGTAGGGGGAAAATTCTTCCATCTTGATGTGAGAAGGGAGATTTTAAAGCAGGGCTTTTCTTGCTGTTCAGAGACTTTTCAGAGCATTCCATTAACCATAACTAAAAAATTAAATAAATTAAACCATATCTCGGGTTGGTTGTGCCTCTGCCTGCTTTGCTCCTGTGAAGTGTCGGTGGGGTGCAGTGAGATAGAACTGCCTCTGTACCCTGACTCTGGGCCTCGCTGCCTGGGAGATGTGCATCTCACAGCTCTCCTACAGTATATTTTATGTGTGTATAAGAATCAGACTTGCAAAGGTGCTCTTTGTTGTCCAAGCTAAAAGGATTAGTTGTGATTCAGTTTTTAGAAAATCCTCTTTGTGAGAAGTCCAGGACAAGTGGGAAGTCCCTACAGGAATTGCTGCACACACAGCCAGGCCAGGGTTCTTGGTGGAGCTCACTCGGCCTGAGCTGCTCACTGAGGCCATGCAGAGCTGTGGGCAGGATTGGAGAGAGAAATGGAAGGGTAAAAGCTGGACAGCTCATGGGTTGAGAGGGGCCCCGTTTAACAGGGAAAGCAAAAGCTGCACATACAAGCAAAGGAAACCAAAGGAATTAATTCGGCTCTCCCACAGGCAGGCAGGTGTTCCACACCTCCGGGGGAGCAGGGCCAGCACAGGTAACAGGGACTTGGGAAGACAAATGCCATCACTCCAAATGTCCCCCCCTTCCTCCATCTTCCTCCACTTGATATACTATTTGTGATGTCATGAGGTCTGGAATATCCCTTGGGATGGCTAAGGTCACCTGTGTCCCCTCCCAGGCACCCTCAGCCCCTCCCTGGCATTGCTATAGGAGGGGCAGGAAAGGCCCTGGCTCTGTGTGAGCTCAGCAAGAAGAGACAGACCTCGCCATTATCACCTGTGTTCAGCACAGACCCGAACACAGCCCCTACCAGCCCCTGGGAAGGAAATTAACTCTACCCCAGCTGAAACCAGCATGGTCTCTTACTGTGTTTTCTGATACCCAGGAGGATTTCAGCTGGCATCAATACCAGTGTATTGTCAAAGGCTGGGTGCTGTGAGAGCTTGATGTTCATCTAAAAAAAAAAAAATTACAGGAAAGTGATTTTTATCTTTGTCATGTGAGAGAATGATTTGAACTGGATTTAGAGGATGTGAGAAAGGAAATTGAAACACTTTTCAAGGTCACATTGGAGCTCGGAAGCTCTGCAGGCTTTCTCACCATGTCATGGATGCAGACAGCCCTTGGTGATCCAGGGTCACTGCAAAGCTCAGGCATCAGCCTTTGTGTTCTGTGGGGAGAATATTCTGCAATTAGCAGTGCCCTGACCTTCCACTGGCCAGAGTGACAGTCCTTGGACAGCACATGTGCCATAGCTGGGACAGGTGGAGGACTGGAACTTAGGACATGCACTTGACTGAACATCCCCTGCTGGTGTAAGGCAGGGCTGTGAGAGGAAACAAGAAACGAGCTGCTCTGGGTGGTACTGGAGTATTCTTGAGTTTCTAATTGTGCTAGGTGAACTTTCTTGAAGTTTTGTCTCCGTGAATAACTAATTGACATTTTAGATGTTCAGTTCTTTTCTGTGTTTATGCTTTGTATCCAACACTAATCACCAAAAACTGGTGGACACCTTAATCCAGAGAAAGGGGCAGTGTCATAGGTTTAGCCTGATGGCTAATTAGAAATAACCTGGCCGCAGAATTTCATGAAGTCTACTGAGGCTGAAAGTAGATACTCAGTTTTTTATTTACTCAATATGTTTTCAAATCTGTTGATTCTTATTAGAGATTTCATTCAAAACATGTAAGAGAAACCTAAATTAAATTGTTTTCTGTATGTTCCTATAGATGATTTTACAACTAAGTTGGACTTGCTCAAATTAGACATTTAATGATATTTATGAATGATTTCCCCATTTAAGACTGAAGTTTTTTCATACTTTGTGAATTGTGTGCACCTAAAGAGGAATGTGAGAGTTACATCTTGGTGCTAAATATGTGTCATTGTTGGTTTTTTCCATTAGTAGTGACTCTAAGCCCACATGGGGTTTCCCAGTGCTTCCTTTTGTGGACATAAAGCCTCTGTGTTTATTTGTTAATTTTTTTTTTGAGTATGTGGTGTGTTCCTGTGAGCCATGGTTATTAATTGACAGATGAGTTACACTATGATGGCACTTAAAATGCACAACGTGTATTTCTGAAAGCAGTCGTTGCTATAGCAACTTTCTAGTAGGTCACTGGCAGTGTTGTGTGAGTGTGTGTGTATGATTTGGCTGTTAATGCAGACTAATACTGGTAGAAAAATGAGAAATGGTAGAGTCAGAAAGAAGGTAGCCCTTCCCCCCTCCCTGTCCTGTCCCCTCAAAACAGCGTAAGAAAATTTTGTGGAGAAAATGCTTACTTAGGATATCACATGTATTGGCAAGAAACTGGCTATCATCTGCTATAATTAGATGCTTTCTTTCTATTTATGCAAAGATTATTAAAAAAGCCTCCAAATGGCCTTAATCTGACTCTGCTTTTTCTTCGACATCTTTAGAGTTTGTTTAGGAAAGAAATCCATACCCAGCTGATCCAAAAGCAGCATGTTGTATTTATTGAGCATTAACACCTATTTTTGAAGTACATTTGTAGAATGCACTGAAATTTTGAGAAACTGGGGGTGGGGGGGGTTCCCTATTTTTGTAAGATCTTTCAGCAAGGTACAATGCATTTCTGTGGCAGTTCAGGCCAGTGCACATCTCCTGGTCCTGTTCTCTCCTGGTTGTTCCTGTTCTTCCCTAGCCCTCTGCTCCTGCAAACAAGGAATGAGTGAGTTCAGGGAGCGGATCCAAATACAAACAACTGGAAAACAGTTTTTTAAATTGCTAGATGACTTCCTGGATTGTGCAAATGGGCAGAAAGCCAAGTGCCAGTACAGCCATGGCAGGGAGGAGCCACGGTGCCTGATGTTCAGGGCAGTGGATTGTAGTGGCTGGCATTCCCAGACATTCATTCAGATGTTACTTCCTACTGCCTCTGTTTTTGTTTTGCTCTGAAACTTAGCTAAAAGTGCTGTGCAGAGGACTCTACCCCAAATTCTTTGCATTTGTGTTTTTCTCTGAAGTAGTTCTCTTCTCCTGGGTTTTTCTTTACTATTTAATTTTTTCTGCTCTGTTTAGAGAGCATTCATATATCTCTTTTAAAGTGATAAACCTATACCAGGCCATTATTTTGGGTCTTGAATTAACACTACCTTAAGATAACAGAAAGTTAATGACTTATGGGAGCACATTCTGGATGGTGATAAATGAAAATAATGTAACGTGTAGGAAGTGTACTATGATACTGTAATCTAATAGATTTTTCTCAGGTTATATATAGTGTGGAGTGTTTAATGTGGACTTTATGTGTTGCCTCTTTTGTTCTGCAAAAGCCATGAAGAAGCTGTGCTGCATTTTCAATTGAATCAATATGGTAGAATTGCTGTGCTGCCTGGATGGGAGCAGGGAGGGCAGGAGTGGATCTGCTTCCTCCTTCTCTTCTCTTCCAGTGTCCCCTGTGTCTCCATTCACTGGTTTGCTGGGAGTACCCAAGCTGTTGTAAAAAAAAAAAAAAAAAAAAAAAAAAAAAAAAAAAAAAAAGAGTAGGAACAGGAGGAAAAAGCAAGGACGGCATTTTAAACAACAGCAACCAATCAGACTGGCTCAACCATTGTATGAAACTTCATCCCAAAACCCTATTGGAAAAGAAAATGTCTGCTCCATGTTGGTTTGGGGTTTTTTTAATGATTATTATTCTTTGATATGTAGTCATGTTCTCTGTGTTTTGAGAACTTGATTTGTGGAACTTGTATTGGTATAACCCCTGGATAAAAAAAAACTTCCTTGATACTTTTAAAGCATTCAAATGATTGCTGAATGCTATATTAAATATACTTGTGTATACTGTGTGCTCTGGAAAAGCTTGCTCTAACTTTGCCTCAAGGGTGAAGGCAATGCTTATAGATTAATGTTTACATTTATTTGAATAATTTGTAGGGAAATGGAGGTAGGACCAGGTACAAGAGAAATGAAAACCTGTGTCTTCCTTGTATTTTCTGTAAGGATTGTTCCTAGAGGAAATATTCCCTTAGTTAACTCCTGGGGTTACAATTTTGAGCTAGCATTTGCTCTTGAGAATCTCATGGGAATTGAGAGTCTGTTTAAGGAAATGCTTCAAAATATTCTCACTCTTGCTCTTACAGCCTGACAGTTTCAAATATCAGTTACTGGATGTATTTTCATTTTATGTAGCCGTGTAAGATACTGAAAGTCCTCTGCCTGTTTTTCTGAAGCGCAGAAGAAAGTGTTTGCAAATTCTTCAACATTTAAAGCTGTGTGGTCTGTTCCCTTCTCTGCAAAAATGGAAGCCATGAAGTCTCACAGAGGGAAATATCCTCTGTGTGGATCAGCTGCTGGAATTTCCCCCCTCACTGGAGAGCCTCAGCTTCTCTTTTCCATATCTTCTGTTAAGTTTCACTCAGTCTTACCAGCAGTGCTGAGAGAATTGTGCTTTTTCTATTTCCAGCCTCTTATATTTCATGGTAGAGGACTATTCTCTTCTAGATGAAGTTCTTTTCTCACCTGTTAATTTTTGTTGTTTTTCCTTAGCCTGTTCCCAGGAAAGAGGTTTGTAAGGCTGTGTGTGTGGAAGCAGAAGGCTGGTACTGTTGGAGGCCATCGCTGTAGCTGAGCAGAGAAGTCTGTGAGTAGCAGTTCTGAAGTTCCTGATGTTGAAGGCTGTGCTCTGAACACTGACCTTAACTTCACCACTGTGTCCTGAGTGGAGCTTTGGCCTTGCACAGACACAAACCAGGCAGATGCCTCTAAGCCCCCTGCACATTTCTAAACAAGTTTTGGTTGCATCAGGGTAGCCTCAGGATCCCACATTTCCCCATTCTTGAGTCCCTCAGAGATGTTGGTTTGTGGCTCTTGGTGTCATCTCTTAGCCTGCTGCCTGTGAGGTAGCTCACTGCAGCTACTCTGAGTTTCTTCTGGTGATTAATCCTTGGATTCTTTCCTCAATTCGCAGTCAAGGTTAGCTATCCTTGGGGATCAGGTAGGGAAGAGGTTTGATGTCTTAATTATTTTCTACAGGAGGGTATCGGCTTTAGGTTGCTGGCAGAGCCCATGTTCCATTTTCCAGTTCCACAGGGTTTCCTCTCTGTTTGGGTGTCTTTAGAAAAATAAAGCACTCTGGTAGTTCATACTGGAGTTGTTGATAGTGTCATTACCAACATCATGGAGCAGCCTGCATCTGCTGGCAGCCTTTCCAAAGGGAGGCAAGATCTTTCTTGTGTCTCTTTTTAAGTGGTCCATTTTGGCTAAGCTTTAGCTAAGCTATTTCATTAGGCTGAAAACTGCTGCATTAGTCCAATGAATTGTTTTAGTAAATAATTCCCAGATCAAAAAATTCTTCCTTATCTAGGGGGAAGGACTGCTGTCAGTGTTACCAGGAGAAAGTATTTTTGGCTAGGCTTTAAAGTTGGGAGCACAGAAATGAATGATGCTTGCTCAGACACTGTCACACTAATTCCAGTTTTTGTCATCTACTTGTCAAATAACTCTTCAGAAATAAAGAGATGTTTCTGTATTTCTGTAAGCAGTGCAAGATACAGTTATAAAAGAAATCATCAGTGTTTGCAGTTTAGAGTATCCAAGTAAATTAGTGATAGTGTTGAAGTTTGAGTTGTCACCATGCCGAAGTTTGAGTTGTCACCATGCCTTCAAAGTAAAGTATTTATATTGAGTCAGGAGGGAAAACACTCAAAGGACAGTGAGGAAGATGGTGGGAAATCAGCTGTAGTGTGGTCAGTGCAATTAGCAAAGCCCATTTTGGTGATGCTGCACTGCAGTAAATCCACTGCTCACCTGTGTCCTTGTGCTCTATGCCTCCATTTCTAAATAACAAAGAACAAGCAGTTCTGCCCTCCCTAGCTGGTCTTCCTAGGGTTTTTGACTAACCAAAATTGATTTCTGAATGATAAAAACTTTTTTTCAGGATTATTCATTGAGCTAAAATAAATCTCTTTTTTCCCCTCCTGTCTCAATCAAGAAAGGCTTGTAGGTACAGGTAATGTATTTTTTTAGGTCAATTGATATTGCTGTGAAAAAGTAGGCAAGCTCCTGGATCACACTGCTTTAGACTGAAATAAAGCCACAATCCTGAAGCTCACTACAGACAGCAAGCAATTAATTGCTGTGAGCTCTGCTGAGGTGTGGGGAGGCATTGCCTGTGGGGTAGAGAGATAAGTTATAGGGGTGGAGGAAACTAATGCGGGATAAAGCCACTTTCCCTTTTGAGTCAATTATTGAAAATGAATATGAATCTTTATTTTCCAGCTGTGCACCTATCTAAGTGTTTCATATTGGGAGTGAGAACTTAGGAGTGGGATGGTTTTGTTCTGGGAAGTGTTCTGGCAAATAATTTCCTCGTTTGCTGCTCGTCCTCTTGCTGTTCACCTGTGTAGTGTTGGAGAAGCCATTGGGCTTTGGGGAATTGTGTTACCCTCTGGATTTACATTTGAATTTTGGTTGCAGTATGAGTTCACCTGGGAAACATGCTTGCAAGGCTTTTTATTCCTAGCTTCTGCATGGCTGTGTGTGTCTACTGAAAAAAATGTGCTTGTTCTCATGACTTTGCTGTGGTGGTCAGGTTGTTTTAAGCTGGATAAGAAGAAATTTTTTAATGTATGCTGTTTCAGAAATTTTTTCAGTATGCTGTACTGCTCCTGCAGGTCAAAAGCTGTGCCATGTGTACTAATGGAGCACGTACTGTCGGTGAGGTTTGTTCAGCAGTGCTGGTAGGTTTTTGTGTGAGGCAGTCTTTGGAAGGTTCTCTTGGCTCAGTGCAGTGCTGAGTGCTCCCAGCACACACCCAGGCTCTTGGGGCACTGCCTCCACTTTATGGCTTGTTTGAGTTTCAGGTGGTTGGCTTTGTGACAGGAGGTGCTGGCCTGGTGGACAGGAAGCCAGTCTCAGTGTAGGCTTTGGGAACGGTGTGAGAGAGGTGTGCGATGTTTGGTGTCACACATGGGATGGCTTTGAATGTGTATGAGTTTCCTGAGGAAAAATACATGTCACCTGTGTGCTTCAGAAGAGTAGGCTTGGTTGAACCTTTATAATCTTTGTTGAAGAATGAGCCCATGAGGATTTCACTTCTGTTTATGGGTCTCATCCACTGCCTTTAGCCAGGGGCAATGTCAGGTTAGGATGGATTTGGGCTATTTAGCAGCATGTGGACTCTAGAGTTATTATTCTTTAAGTTCTTAAGGCAAAATATGGTCAATGGGAAACTGATGACCTGACTTAGTGAGGTTGTGGTAGCATTGATGGTTTGATGGAAGGATGATTTAAATTGTGTAGTTCATAGATGCAGTGTAGTTTGTCTTGAGTGGTGAAGAGGGGAACACTCTAATGTGTTCTGATAGGGTTTTTTCCCCATTTGGTCTCTTTGGATTAACAACCTGTACAGCCCCTTGGTCTTGGGGAACACATAAGAAAATTCCTGATAAAGGAGAATACTGTTGATT
The DNA here is from genome assembly GCF_036417665.1 of Passer domesticus. Classification (NCBI taxonomy): domain Eukaryota; kingdom Metazoa; phylum Chordata; class Aves; order Passeriformes; family Passeridae; genus Passer; species Passer domesticus. The sequence continues at coordinate 19,114,541 of NC_087484.1, forward strand.
CATTTACTGGAGGAGAATTTGAAGCGAATTTTAATGAAGAAGAACCAAGTTAGAGTTGCCTGCTTGTTTTGCTGTTGACAGGGTTTGAGGTTACTCACAGCTTTTTCTTTGGTGTTTGGGGCATGGTAGCATTTAGGGCTTGGGTGGTTTTTTGCCTGAAAGGCTGCAATTGTGGATTGGTTCAGAACAGGGATTGTTGCAGTACAAGATGTAAATGGAGGGTGTCTGGTTTGATATCAGGTTGAATTTTTTCAAGAAGTTGTTTGGGTTGGGAAGTAGAGGTTGATTCTGTAATTTTTGTATCTATATATATAATGATCTTTTTATTATAACCTAATCATTTATGGTCTATCTCTTTTTTAAGAGGAGCTTTTCAGGTGTTTATAATTCAGGTTCTCTGGCTAGTGAGTATGAGAAGGATATGGAAATTACTCCCTCTCTCTGGAACATCTATACTCTGTTGATAGTCCCACAGAATGTCAAGAATCAAGAGTCAAAAAATCTGTGCTACCGTGCCCTCTTTTGAGAAGTCTCTTTTATGCTAAAGCAAATGGGTTTTAAAAAGAATAATTTCCAGAGTTACTTGGGCTAAAAATAATTAACAATGGAAGAAAAACAGCTTTCTTATATTTCCTGTTGAAATTTTTTCCTGCTTAAATGAAAAGCATGAGTGGAACCCCTGTCCACTTAATGCTAGTAAAAATGGTTACTAAAAGCAAGGGTGTTTAGACTGCCTCACTACAGAGAGATAGCATTATGCTTCTTATAAAATGCTTATTGGGTATTTACTAATCCCTTCTTTAAATGCAACATCACTTCTGAGCAGCTTGAAACATGAAGTATTTAATAACTTTAAATACCCACATACCCTCATGTACACGAAAAGATATTTGGTGAATAAGGAGCTGTAGTGAAACAGATGCCAATTAGCTGCATCAGGTTGAGGGTTAAGCTGAGCCTCCAACCTGTTGTTAGGCTGTAGTACAGGGATCCATGGGGTTTTGTCACTGGAGCGTTGCTGAATTCCCTGGACTCAGAAAAACTGGTGCACCAGGATCTTTCAGTTCCTGAGCTGGTAGCATGGAAAGACTCAGCCTAAAACTTTGTAAGGCTTCTCTGGAGTGGATGTCAATACTGAGCAGAGGCTTTCAGTGCCTCAGTCACTCTGAGGTCATGGCCAGAAATCTCTGCTGTTTGAGGGTCTTGGATTGGGACACCCATCAGCAAGGCTGTGGATCTTGATGGGTCTGGCAATGAAGGAATTGATGGGAGCTGTTCCTCCAAAGCTCGGAGTCTGAGATGTTGGCTTCCTGAGGTGGGAATGCAGTAACAAAGTCCTCAACACTTCCTTTGAAGGACCATTATGTGTTTGTGTTCTTTTGAGGAGAATATTACAGGTGCCCATCAGCAAATTGGTGGAATATTACATGATAGAGTGCTCCTACATTTTCTTCTACTTGATACATACAAGTCTCTGTATTAACCATTAAATAGTCTTTCTCTTAACAGCTAAGTTACTATTTTAGTGACCTTATTTTCATCTAGCCTTTGTGCACTTCCCCCATATGTTCAAATGAGTACCAGAATCACTCATTTGCCAGAATTTTTAATTTATATGTGAATTCAAAAATGCTTGTTTTCTTTTATAATCTGGAAAAATGTTCTGCAGTTCCTTTTGGCTTGTCTACTCAAAGTTCCCCATAGGAAAAGAAAATAAAAGACAAAGAGAACAAAAACGTGAACCATTCTGAGAGTTTTTCCTTTTTTCCAGCATTCTGCATGTCAGGCTTTGCTTCCTTTTTGTGAAAATTGGTTTTATTGTTGGCAATTTTCCAGATCCAATGAATAATAGAGCACCAGATGTCCACTGCTGAGAAAAATTACAGATGAGTAAACACTTTTCTGAGGTAGCATAAAAATCTATTAACAGTGCTTCTGGTGTGCCTGCAGACAGTGTGAGCTCCTGGCCTGCTGTGCTTTGTGCTGCACAGAGACAAATCTCTCAGCCTCTGTGGCCCTCTACATGTCTGATTCTACCAGGGATTCCTGCCTTCCTCTAGATGGGGATTATTTTCTAGGAATGAGCACTCACTGCAGTGCTTGAGTGTGATTTTAATCACTGGATTTAGTTTTAATTATTGTCCCATGAGTTTAATTGAAGGTGAAAGTCCCAGAAACATTAGAAGAGATGGGGGTAAGGAAGGGTATGGAGATTTGGCCTAGTCCCCAGCCTTTCCCTCCAGCAGGCACAGCTCTGGTTGTGCCATGTTTTCAGACCCAAAGCAGGCTGTGTCCCAAAAGCCATGTCTGCTTTTTCCCAGCTGTTTCAAGATCCTCAGAATAAGCTTTCACCACAGACTTTGCCTGTTGCACCTGACAAATATGACCCATCTACTTGGGAAAAGCAAAAATATTCAGTGCTGGGTAATTCACATTTGATTGAGCAAACTACTGGAGGGCTTCACTGGTCCTTACCTGGTTTGTGTGTGTCTTACCTGAGTTTTCCTTGCTGCAGTAAAACCCATTGCTTGTGTGTTCCCACTGAGAAAAAGTCTTTTTTGTCCCTCTCCGTTGCCTTTGCAGCAGTTTTTACATATGGGAAAAGAAGTCATCCTCTTTCAGTCTGGTCTGTGTCCAGTTGTACCCTGCTGTTGCTTTCCTGAGCACAGGTGTGTTAGAGCCTCCTGCAACATTGGCTTGGCCCACTAAAATCAGCTGTGCAAGACCTTGAGAAGCTTTTGGTTGTTTTAGTGAGCTGAGTAAGCACCAGCTGATCAGGATGGGAGAAGAGCTTTATTGCCTTGATAACTTTAATTGTCTTGATAACTCACACTTAGACTGTCCCTTTCATTATTCAGTCTTTTACAAGTTTTTATTAATTAGTCTTTTATTTGGAGGATGACTCTGCTGTTTCTACAATAAGCAAAATCTCTCTCAACTTAAAACGTGTGTCATGGGGATTTTTTATAATTCTCAATGCTCTTGCACCATCTTAAAAAGGATTGAGTTTATCTTCTCAAGACTCCTAAGCTTTGGAAATACAAGTGCAGAGAACCAGAAGGCTTCAAGGGTCCATCTGTTCAGTCGCACAGCCTGAGGATAGTAGAAGTAACTTAGAGCCCTTTTTATTTTGGTATTTTGTGTTCAGAGCAGGTAGGCATGAGGCTGGAAGGTATCTGATGTTATTATAATGGACACATGGGAAGGAGCAAGTAGTTAATTTAGGCCTTAATCATCCAGATATTGGACTAACATTAGAAGTCAGTGCCTTAACTCTTAGTCTTGTGCAATCCGCTTATAATTTTTTGCCCTATGAGCGATGTGGTGCCCGTAGCCCCCGGTGATCTCAGCAACAGTTATGAGTGCTCAGTGCTGCAGAAAATCAGGTCAAGTGTCTCAGAGTGTCCGCAGAGGAAGGAGCAGTTATGTCTGAAGAGTCTGTAAGAATAACAAAGCTTGCTTTCATATGCTCACTTCATCAAATTTACGCTTATTTTAAAAAAATTGTAATTAAAAATTGAAATTATAACATTTCTGTTCTTCAGCAAGCCAGATATACAGGCAATTGTTTTCATGAAGCATTGATTAGTATTTTTAGTATTAGCCATCCTAGTCATTAGAAAAAAGCAGTATATGAAAATATATTTAAAAGCTATCAGACTAAACACTGGAGATCAAACAATTGTGTGAGTGATGTGTGACATTTAAATTAATTATGCTGCTATAGCCATGGTTAAAGGATTGTATCAGCTTTCCTGTGTGATCTTGGTGTCGGTGCCTTAGCACAGACCTGCACAGTACAGGAATTAGCTGCTACCTTCTGGAAATGTAGCAGAAGATACAGAAAAACTGATTGGTTTTGGCAGCTCACACATTTTTAGAGACAGAAAACTAAGTATAGAAATGTGGTAGCATGGCTTGGATGTTTTTGTCACGTAAGGATTTTATTCCCAGCTCTGGAAGAAGGGATTTGTGCAGCCTTTCAGTGCGAGGTCTTGCTTTTGGAATGTTGAGCAGCACAGAATAATTTCATGTGCTATGATGTGACACTTCAGATGATTTTTCTGGCTGACTGGGCAGGACCTGTCTAGGCTGAAAGCATTTGGTGAGAGGAAGCAGCAACAGCTGTTTTGCCTGTAGAGTCAGTTCTGCATGTTGGTGCAACTGAGGAAAGAACTGCAATTGAAAGCAATTTAAATAGACAGCTAATTGTTGCCACAAGATAGTTTTTGATCCCACAGGTATGGGTAAAATGTCTGGTGCTACCTGTAAAGAAGGGAAGAAAAGAAACTTCAGTCAATGGTAATAAGCATCTGCTAAATACTCCAGTTTTGTGTACAGGTCTTCACTGTGTACATTGTATTGAACTTCACATCATCCCTGTGTGTCCAGTGCTCCAGTCTGCCCAGGTCCCCCCAAACAGCAGCACAAACATCTGGTGTGTCAAACAGCTCTGCCAGGTTTTGGGTTTGACAGTGGTGTGCCTCTGCAGGCTGGGAACTGCAGGTTGTACTGGGATGGCTGACAAGAACAGCAGAGGCACGCTGGAGAGGGATGTGGGGTACTGCTAACAATATATCCTGGATGATTTTGATGGGTGTAGAAAGTGAAGCATGGCCATGCTGTGCTAGCCTAGTTGATGCTGATGTTTCTTCCTTCTGTCATGGTTTGACTGGATTAGGAATGCTGCAGACCACATAGTGAGCTTGCTATGCACCATAAGTAGTGGAGGAACTCTATAGTGCTCAGTGATAATTTTTCTATCACTTGGGCTTCCAATTTTGGTTTAAGTACTTACTAGAATGTGATAGAGTGCAATATATATTGTACACGGAACTTAAATGAAATTATTTTAAATATGGGCTGAATGAGCATGCTTTGTTTGGCCTTATATGATGCCGTGTACTTTCAAAATCTGAGCTGGGAGTGGTGATCTAATTTGGCTCTCAATCAAGTGGCTGTAGGGTCAACATGAATTAATATGTTTCAAGTTCCAAACCTTTAGAAATAAAGCTTATGCTTATAGAATATTTAATCCAGAGCAAACAAAAATTCCTGAGTGTTGCAGAACACATCATGGTATTTGGTAAATTTTTTACAAGGTTCGTTCCTGATTATTTTTCTATTTCTGTAGGATTTAGAATTCATGTTTGCAATTTCTAGATACTATTTTGACTTTGCAGATGGGTAGCTGGGCAGGAGGGGTTTCTGTGGTCTACCCAAGACATTGGATAAAGCAGTGAAGGCTACAATTAATGTGCCTGCATCTCATCCTCTCTTCTCTGTCACCTGGTTGATGGAAGCTCTGCCTGGGTGTACAGTGCAGGATTGTTGTTTGTGCTGATGCTAATACCTTTTCCTTGCGGTCAGATGCAGGCTTTGGGCAAGAATATTGAGGGGACCAATCTTGTCCCTAAACTAAGAAAAACTAGAGTTTTCCATGTCTTGTTTTCTGGTGCTGTGTGGGAGCATGACTCCATCACGTACTCCAGCAGGGAGCACTGAGGGAGGGAGCAGAGTCATTGGGAGTGGGAAATGAAGGAAGGGGGTAAAGGCATGACCAGTTAATTGTAGAAGACATTGCTTCATTTGTGTGAGCTGTTGTTTGACTGTATTTTGCACTTGGAAAGGATAAGGTGACTTGGTCAACAAGGGAAGGATTTTGTATTAGAAGTCAGCCTAATTAATGCCTGTTATCTTTTGTTTTGACTGCCTTCTAGGCAATAGAAGTAATAATGTAGTAACTGCTAGATTAAGTAGTTGATTTTCTTTGTTATTTAACTTTTGGTTCAACTTTATAAGATGTAGGTACCTAGTCCACAATAGAGTTAATTTATCTTGATTTGGTTTTGTTGCTATCAGAGAGTTGCTTGGAAGGACTCTGTCAGGATGTTGTCAGTCTTTTAATTTGTTTGGTTTTTGGCTAAAATGGGTGGATTACTTCAGCACCAGAGAGGCAAACAACCTAAGGAAAAGTGCAAAAAAGTGTGGGTAGCTTTGTGTTTTAGTAGAAACCACAGGAAATATTGATGGAATGCATGTATTGGATTCATTGTTGTAAAATCCTAGAGTCCTTTTAAAACGGAGCTCATTATGAGATTGTTATTGAAGAAACACTATAATAAACCAAACAATCAACTAGAAAATAGGTTTTTTATAAAGGCAGTTTTATATAATGATCATTAGGTCTGCCCTGATTATTGTGCATGCTTGGAAAACAGGTAAAAAAGGGAAACATTTACTTGTTTCTCGTTGTATATTTGAACTAAATTGTGTCTTCTACTGCCTGCTTTATATTCCTCTGTAGGTAATTTTAAATGGACCAGCATAAATTTATGTCAACTTAAAATATAGAGGTGCAGGTTCAAAAAGCTGCAAAGGTACAAAGGTCATTATAATTGGGATTGAATGAAAACATCAGACTTTTTTTCTAAACTAAAAGAAGCAGTTAACTGCATGTTAAAGACTGTATTGTGTTTATTATAGTTTAAATAACTTCAAATACTGAAGTATGAAGTATTCCTCCCCCTGTTCTGTTCTCCAGGACGGGTGACAAAATAGTTAAATGCCTCAAGCTTTCAGGATGTTTTTTTATCAATGACTTTGTTCTCAGGTGGAAGGAGAGAAAGAGGGAAAGTTTGATTTTCCTGGTTATGAGAGCTTCATCTTTCAGAAAGAGGTATTTCTTTTATTAAAACCAGAAAAACACAAAGGTTCATACTTGTGTAGTCTACAAGGATCAATGAATTTTCCACAGTTGTCAAACAGTTCTTGTATTTTGTCACACAGTGGCTGTATTAATACAAGTGTGTAGAGGGGTAAGTTTGTCTTCTGATGGTCCGGTCCGAACTTTACCACAGAGGGGTGGCTCCTTCCAGCCCTGTTCTGCAGTTTCCTGTTTAGCATAAGGACAAGGAGAAAGCAGCACAGGCCCTTGCAGTTCCCTGGTGTCAGGTTTTCTGAGTCCAGCTGCCTTGGTCCTCTCTTCTGCCTCTGGCTCTTTACACGCTTCACTCCATACTTCTAAGTCAGGACTTTGCTTTTCAAATAAGCTATTTCTGAGCAAGTATCCTGTTCCTTGTGTGTGAGAGCACTTCCCTAGAGCAGCTGAATGCTGCTGATTACATCTGAGCATGCACAGCCAGCAGTTGGGTAGGGTGATTAGGTTCAAAAGGAAAATTGAAAAAAGAAATCCCTCATAGCAGTTGTGCAGGATGCCTAAATGTCTGTGGAAGATACCTCACCTGGAGCACACATAAATTTCGTGAATTTCTTTAGAAGGCTTTTCTGGAAAGTAAGATTGCTATGAATCCTGCTAGATTTAGATAATCTGAAGGTCTGAAATGGGTAGGTTTCCTTTGACATCTTGCTAGCATAAGCATGTGTGTATATGTGAGACTGCTTATGTGAGTACAAAAAAACCCCAGCTTTTTTCTTCAGTCTTGTTCCAGTTGTAGTGAACTTCTGCATTTCAGAGATGTGAACATTGCCTTTATTTTGTCATATAGGAAGTCAACTTAGAATTTAATTTGATCTAATGCTGTGTTTGTTTATGGTAAATTCTTAGCAGTGTCTGAAGTGAATGCTTTATGTTGTGGACTGGCTCTGTCATTGCCCTGTTAGGAGCAATCAGATCCTTTAAAACTCAGTAATGAACAGTGTCTTTAATAAAGAAATGCTCATGGAAATAGTACAAATAGCATATATGACATTTTTGTTCAAGAAGAACTCAGATTAACTTCTGTCTCATAGTGAAACTGCAGAGCTTTTACACCAGCCTAGTGTGTTGGCCCCTTCAAAGCATTAATGCTGGAGTGGTGGTTTTAGCCCCAAACAGACTTTGTTAATGTGTTTGGTAACAAAATGGCTTGCTAATTGTATGGTATTAAAAATGTAAATTTCATGATAAGGCACTGTAAGTGAAACTGTTGGTAGCACAAAGTAATAAGTACTGGAAGAACTAGTTGTATGCAACTGTGAGTCTAATTGGAACTGTAATATGAAGAGGCAAAAAAGTCTGTTCATTCTGTACAGTTGGTAAATAAACACTGATGTGTGTGTGTGGTAGGATGGAAATTGTAGTTTATATGCTGTACTGGTTTGTTTAGAAGAGTGCACTTTCATTCAGATCCTCTATTTGGTGCAGGTTATATTACCTCTTCCTGGCTGGATTTCCTCCTGACTTGTTCAAAGCTGTTAGTGCACAGGGAAAAAATGCCATTGAGAGGAAATTAATATTTAAATAAAAGAGTTTGAACATATCTCATGTTTTAAAAACACACAGTTGAGTCCTTGGTATTCCTTGCCATTGCTGAACTGCAGTGCTCCATGCAGCACTTCATATTAGCCCAGAACTTGTAAAAGGGGGGAGACTGAAACAAATCTACTTAGCTTCTCCAGAACTTGCTTTTTCTGGAAGACGAGGATGGCAGTTCTGTGTTTTATTACAGTGAGGATTATTGAATCTGTCACATTGTGCCATTATTTAGTGGTAAAGTCACATCTGCTGCCATTAGTCAACTCCTTGGTTAGTCTTTTGGGTAGAGAAATGCTACTAGTGGGTGTAGTGACACCACAGATGCAGTCTACTTTATTATTTAAACTTACAACTTCAATTTCATTAAGTTAAAATACCTTCTGCTGCAGTTAGACCCTTGCACAGCTTCTGACTATTTTGTGAAATTCAGTCACACAAAGCTGAGGGTCTGATTGAATAGGTGTAGTGCCATTTAACACACAAATATGTGGTAAAGAAGTATGGGAGGTAATGCAGAACTTTTTTTTTTTTAATTTTCTGTATTTTAAGTTACCTAAACAGAAATGTAAAACTGAATGCAAGAATGTGATTAAGCTATTTTGGGGTCATCCATTCTAAAGTTCTTGTGGTTTAATAGTGATGCTACTTCAAAATTGACCTTTTTTGTTGACAGCATGTTTTATTCAATGTATTGCTATTCTGGAGCCACATCTAAAAATTTTTTTCTCTCTCTTACAGACTGGACTTTGACATTGTTTTCATGAAAGAGGTTTCCAAGTAGTTGTCTTGTAATAACTTTGAGAAGAAGTTCTATGTAGCTCTTACTTCCAAGAGTGCTGCAAAAATGATTACTTCAGATTTGCCAGTACTACAGTGAGTATAAGCTTCTCTCTATATTTCAAATCTTGGCTTTTAAAAAGGTTGAAGTAAACAGAGAGGTGATTGTGAGGATAAAGCACAAGCTTGGAAGAAGTGCATGTTAGTGTGACTCTTCCAGGCCTCCTGTGTTTTCATGTGCTGAAAAACTGTGTAAAATCTTCAAAACACTTAATCTAAAAAATATTTCTTTTGTTGTATGAAGATTTAACTTCCCTGTCCAAAGCAAAACAAGGTCTTTGCTACTTTTATTCTTTTGAATGTCGTGTAATTTCAGCAGCATGTATTGGTTTTGGTCATAATGGACCACATAGTGTATTCCAGTTGTGTACTTTCTCACACCATGTTGTATATTCCAATTTTGTGTTTTCTTACAATGAGCTGAATGTATTGTGCAAAAGGCCTTTGCCTGCTGCAGTTGAAGACAGCAAGTGTCATGAACATGTTTTGGTCCTGCTGGGAAATAGGAATGGCTAATGCACATGGGAACATGGCTGTGCTTGGATAAAGTGAGCTACTGGGAAGAACAGAGTGAAAAATCTATAATAGGAGGAGCTGGAGAGGGAATCAAGTTGAGTTAAGAAGGAATTTTGGAGATTGGAACCTGCTCCTCCCCTCACAGGGGCAGGGAGAGCACACAAAGTGAGGAAGCTCATGGGGTGAGCTAATGACAGGGAAATCAAAACAGACCAAATGGGCTTGGCTTGGAGAAAATTAATTTATTGCTAATTAAAAAGGGTTTGGATAATGGTGAGAAACAAAGGCAAAACCTACCAGGTGTTCCTTCTACCCCTGCCCTTACCTGAGTTCACCTTCAACCTTTCATCCCACCCCATTCCCTCATGCCCCGGTGGGGCTGCCCAGCCCACGCCAGCACCGGCTCCCCTCACACGGAGCTGTCCCTCACGCTCCCCTCACACGGAGCTGTCCCTCACCGTCCCCTCACGGAGCTGTCCCTCACCGTCCCCTCACGGAGCTGTCCCTCACCGTCCCCTCACGGAGCTGTCCCCCCCCATTCCCTCACCGATCTGCTTCCCCCATTTCCTGACGGAGCTGTCCCCCCGCTATTCCCTCACAGAGCTGCTCCCACCATTCCCTCACAAGGCCCCCCACCGTCCCCTCACAGAGTTCCCTCTGTGACCACCCTGCTGCCATTGCCAGGCACCTGCACCAGGTACATTTGGTAACTATCTAATGTTAGTTTATTTTTGCTTGGAATGTTTTCTAATTTTTTTTTTTTTTACCTCAGGGTGTGAAGGAACCTCAGTTTATTGGGGTTGGGTGGCATTCCAAGCTAAGATTTCTAGTCCTGTTATTTAAGAAACTGAATGGTTGGACAATTAAAAAAAACTTATCTGCCCTTAATAATAGCATGCTTTGCATTACAGTTTTTGCTTGTATTTTTAAAACCGCTTCAAAAAAATTTAGTTGTGGATGAGTACAGGCTAAAGCTGGGGATGACCTTGATGGGCAGCACTGAGGGCGAGTGTCAGCCTGAGGGGGTTCTTGGTAGCTTAGGGATTAGCTGTGGAAGAACATTTTCTTGGTTCATATTCCTGGATTTGCCATATTCAAGAAGTGAGGGAATGTTTGTGAAATATTCCAAGAACAAAAAACTAGGAGAATCTGTAGTGGTGGGAAAGGGATATTTGCATTCCCACTTCAAGAACCCAGATGGACTTAAAAAGTGAATTGAATATCACAGAGTTTAAGGTTAAAAAGGGCATATTAATGGATTTGGTTACTCTACACACCAGCTGAAAAACCTGAGGGATGTTAAATACAGCAGCATATATTCCTTAGTCAGAGCCACTGGTACTAAGCAAATCAAAGAGTGTAAGAAAACATTAATGTTGTTTTTTCTGGTAAAGTTGGGAATCATTTAATGCTACTCTGTGAAGTGTTGGTGAGATGTCATCCTCAACAATACATGTAGTTGTGATTGCTTATGAGCAAGAGGAGGTCTTTCATTTTCAAATAACTCAGCATGATTTGCACATAAAGGTTTTGGGGCTCTCCTGAGGGCTCAGAACATTGGCTAGTGTAGATGAAGTATCAAAGAAAGTGATAAATTCTAATTCAGAAGGTCCCAGTCAGGCTTCCATTGGGAAGAGTGCTGGCTAGGGGTGAGGTAACCTGAAACAATTTTTGGGCTATGGGGTATTAGCTTGACACATTTACAGATTTGGGAAGACACAGTCCAGTTTTCCGCCAAGGTTTCCTTTCTAGCTCTTAAATGAATTATTTGAAGGATTGTTATAATCTCCCATTCCTGTGCTTATTTTCTATTTCTTTTTTGTAATGTTTTGTAATCTTCTTGGCTACCTTCTTTAAACAAACAATCCTAAAGCCAATTTGATATGTTAATATATGTTGCTTAGGACCATATAATATATTCCCTCCCAAATTTTTCTTTGTTGAGGGAACATGAAAGGACAATCTTTAACCTTTCTAGATTCATAGGAGTGGCTTCGGAACACAGTGAAGACAGGATTTCACTTATTGGTGTTTCAGATGTTTGGAGAAAACATCTGGTGTATTTGATATCTGATGGACAGGTATGAATCTTCTCTCAATGGCATGACTCATGTTTGGTCCTTAGATTTTTGAAGATCAGCCATGAGAACTGATTCATCCATGATTCATGAGCCTGTGCATTTAGCCATTTTTCTTCATGAATGCTTTTTTTCACAAGGCTGAATCTGGTCATAGCAGTTACTGAATTTATCTCTGCCAGAATGTTGAGCCCCTCAGCAACAGCTACAAAAACTTATAGAAGTGTTTTGGTTCCTTTTTGTTTTACAAAACCTGAAACATAAACACAGGTTTTTGCTGTGGTATGTTTTTAAAGGGGTATGGTGTATAAACGTTATATCTAGGACTTTGTGGAATAGTAGAAGAAAGGTAAATTCATTTTTGTTTGTGTTACAGAGATGTGGAATTTACTGTATTAATGGAAACATGTTTTTCAGAAGCATGATGTGATAAAGGGCTGTCCAGTAATCTGGTAATTCTTCATTAACATGGATAGCTTCAAAGTTGAGTGATTATAACTCTGGAATAAGATCTGGAGTTTTTAGAAGAGATCCTGGAGTTGCTGCCTCTTTCCTAGGATGCTTTAGTTACCACAGAGACCAGAAAGCAGAGCAGAGTACCTGAGCCCTGAAAAGGGGCTATCACTTGTCTCCTTTGCTCTGCTCACCCTCATCTTGTAGGTCCCCCCACCTCTGTCAAATTCTCTCAGGTCCCTGTCATTTCAAAGCAGTCTTAAGGGAGGAAAGGCTTAGCTTTAGGCACTTCCACCTCTCCTTAGATCAGGCATGTTTCCTTAGGCCCAGATTATCTTCGTCACAACAGCTTCAGGAAGGATAAATTATGACTAAGCCCAAGTTTCCCCCTCAGGTGCCTAGTCACACACACGTGGAATGAGGATAGGATGATTCTGGTCTATTAAGATGTGGATAATTGCCACCAGATAAATTACTTCTTAGCAGTTCTGTGACATGTGTAGGGAAGGAGGGAGATGGATGCTGGCCAGCTGCTTCTCTCACTGAGTGTTACAAAGTGACAGGACTGCAGGCAGGCAGGAGATGCTGTACTGCTGCTCTGAGTTCAGAAATAAGAGGGAAAGGGGCATGTGTGTGTACCCAGAGCAGCTGCAAGGCTGACAGGAGCAAGAGGCACTCCCTCCCAAAGGGCTCACAGCCACCCTGGGAGGACCTTTTTGTGCAGGAGTTGGATGATTCAAGCAGAGTTCCTGGCTGCTTGAAATTATGTTTATTTTAATATGAAACTAGCTGAAGACTGGAGGTTGTCCTTGATCTTGTCTCCCTGCTCCAAATAATGTGAGGATTGAAGGGAACCTAGTTTTTGATGTTTTCCCCTTGCTCCTTACATACATTCTTGCTGGAAAGAAGTTTATTTTCTTCCTCATATGTTGTTAGGGTGACAATTACTTTGTTTAATTTGAAACATTTATATTCAAGCTGCTTGTCTTGATCACCCTATCAATGGAGAGAAAATTTATAAGACTTAAACTGTCTGACCAGGTTTGGACACTGATCTTAGTGTGAGGTGTCTTGTACATTAAGATTTTCTGCATTGCATATGTCTCTAATTTAGATTAGCTGAATCTCACCCTTAGTACTAATTTATTGAGCTTTACCCATAAAGGGAAATGGCCAAAGAGGCTTCCAGCAAATCAGAGAAGTTTTACCAGAAGAATATTAAGAGAATCAGGTTTAAAGGCAACAGTCTATTTAAGGCAAAGAATAGAAGGTGGTTAATAGCTTGACTGTTCCTTCCATATGCAGTGTTTGGAAAGATTTGAAATTTCCAGAGCTAAATAGGCAGATTTATCTGGAGGTTTTGCTAGGCTGGACTGAGGCTGTAAATCAGCAGAAAGTCGAATTCTCTGTGGAGTAGATGCATGTGAAGCAGTAGTAGAGTTTAATTTATTTATATAGCTCTGGTGTTTCAAGGGAAAGGTTTGAGGTGTTTGTCTACGAGGATTGCTGAATCTGTTTTTAATAGAGAGAAATCTTTATCCTGATGATCCTAGGGGTGCAAGTTTGTAAGCTAGCAAAGCACAGTGTTTCCCCAGGAATGGGGGTATTGTTTGGAGAGACACACCATGCCTGGAACTTTTCCAATAAGGATCTGAGCAAACCAGAGAGAAAAGCTTTGATTTTTTTTTTTTTTTTTTTTGAGAGAGAGAGCAATAGAAGAATGGTTTTAATTTCTCTCCACAGCAACAGGAGGAAGCAAATATTTTTATGGGGTTCCTTACTTCTGTATTCAAAATCTATTAAAATTGCCATTGTGAGCCAGTGTGCATTTTTGTCACATTGACTTGCAGTGCGATAATATTTGAGTAAAGGCTGGATACATCCATCTGCATAAGCATGTTTTCAGCTGTATTTACTGCATTGCTTTTCTCTGCTGTGGCCCTAATTTACCAAGCAATTTGAACTCTGCTTGGGATATCTTTTATTTGATTTTAGACTTTTTACATTTTTGGGTGTTTTTCAAAATACATAGCTTGATGCTAAGTTTTCCAGATTTTATATTTTATGAAGTGCAAAAGCTGCTTTTTAATTGTATCACAACAAAGCTGCATTTTCAATATTTTATGGAGGTACTGCATTACAAGCATGTAATTTCTGAATAGTGGTTTTTCATCTAGGGTGCCCGATTTTCTAGGGTGTATAGAGAATTTAGAGATAATCCACTGAAGTTACTGTCAGTAAAAGAGGTTCATATATGTTCTTCTGCATTCTGGTTTTGTGAAAGATTCTGTGCATCCCTTGGTGGTTTTGTGCTTGCAAATAGGAAAAGGTTGGAAAGCAATATCTTAATACTAGAAATTCATCATAGTTCTGCAGAATTATTTGAGTGAGAGCAGACCTAGACAATACAGTAATTTCAGTAAAGAGGAGTATGAGAACATTCCCTGTTCTGGTACAGTAATATCTTTCTGCATTATTAAATAGCTTTCTTGGTGATACAAAAAATCTGTGAAGTATTCCTGGTCTATAAAGCAAAATACAAAATAACCCTCAGACAAAGTGGAAGATCTGTGTAGAGCTTTGCTTGCTCAGTTTCTCTAGAGCAGATCACTAATGCTGCTGTTGATTTTTGAGGCTCTATAAAATATGGAATAGGTCTGGTTTTCACCTTCCCTTTGCACAAGTCATACAGCAACTGAACCCCTTTGACTTCAAGAAAATTATTTTGGATTTAAAGAAGTCTATGATTGTAACTACGCTTGACCCATCCTTGAGTAACCTAGGACATTTTTAGTGGTAAATTAAACTTTATAGAGATCTGGTGTACTGGTGAAATAAAAAATAAAGTAAAAATAAAGCCCATCAGTCACAGGTATGGTTTTGCATGTCAGCTGCTCTTGGGCAAGATCTAATGCCTGAAAAGATCAATTACAATTTGAGTTTCTTCAAGCAGCCTTGTCTATTTGGAAGGAAGAGAAGTACCTCTGGCTGGGAGGGGTGGTGAAAATTAAGGGAAATTTTTTTTCTTAACTTGATCTTAAATCTGAAATGGCAACAAATGAGAAATTGTTTGGGCTTCTCTGCTAACAGGAGTTGAGCAATGTCAAAGCTTTGCCATTGTACAAGTGAAAATATTTTTCTAATTGAAAAATTATAAATGTCTTCAGATCAAAGGGAGTTTTTGGGTTTGGGCCTCACAGTCAGCATGAATCCTCTTCATTAATAGCTGCCCAAGCCCCTTGTCTTGGGGTGTGACTGGGAGCTGTGTGGAACCTTGTGTAACTGTGCTGATGATGAGACAGCTGGATTGGACTCCACATTGCTCCTGGGGCCTTGAGAACAGCTCAGAAGCAGCTACAGAGAGTAAAAGGAAATTCTTGGTAGTGAATGCATTGTGGGATTGATGAATTGAGCATGTGCTAGCTGATATAGCCAGTTTTGAAGTGTAACATGTTTTCAAATGGAAATTGATGTAAAGAATTCCAGGCAATAAAATGACATTGCAGCTGATGAAAGGGAAGGCCTTTTGCCAGGGCTAACAATGCTCATTTCCCTGGTTTGCAGAATAAATGGGGAAAGCCTTTTAATGCTGACTCTTTTTTTGTTGTTTATTTGTTTTCTGGCTCAGGACTAAGTGTTTAATTGGTCAGTTACAGATACTAGTTGATTTCAGATCATTTGAATTTATCTAATATATTTTCCTCCCTAGGGATTCTACAAATGAAACTACTGCACATTCAGATGCTGGCAGTGAGCTTGAAGAAGCAGAAGTCAAAGGAAAAAGAAAAAGGGGCCGTCCCGGCAGGCCTCCAGTATGTGTAATTTATTTTGGTTTTCTTATGCATCTATTTAATTTATTTTTGTTTTGTTATGCATCTATTTATAATTGACTGCAGGCTCTTTTTTCACCTGCTCATGTTGTGGTCACATAAATAGGCTTTTAATGAGTCCTATGTCAGACTTTATGAAGACTTGTAGTATTAAATATTTATCAAATTGATGTGCAAACAATGTTTGGAGTCTTTAAAAAAGGACATAAAAATGATGTCATAATAGCTATTAATTTTTCTTTTGCTAGCTGCTTTCATGAACAACACCATTTTGTTATTATTGTCATTACAACATTCTTCCAGATATGAGAATAGCCTCAGTTAGTACAACCACAGTCTTCTTGAAAGTTGTAATGGTTTAAGTGACACTTGAGCCATCCTTTTATTACTGATAATCTCTTCATGTGAGTGGAAGAATTACAGCATGATGTTGACTCGATTCCTGAGAAAATCTATTAACACCTTTAAAAGTCATGTGATTGACACACACTGCATTCTGCTTACAGACTGGAAGCTTCAACATATCCCCTGGCACAGTGCAGCAGGTGATAGGGTTGTCTCTGCTGGCCTGTCAGTAGGAACATAGAGAAAGGAGTTCTCTATTACACAGGGTATTAGGGAGGCTTTCTCTCTTATTTTCATCTATTTTATAAAACAGACAATTTATTGGAAAATAAAGGGAAAGTTCTGTGTGTCATGCCCTTCATCTTGGTTCTTGAAGCTGATCAGTTTAGTTCCCTTGGCTGTATCACTTGAAGCACCCAGTGTGGACTGACTTGGGAACTTGTGTGTTTGTTGTTAATGAGTTTGATTCACCTCTTAGTGTTGCTCTGTGAATAAACTCACAATATGAATGTGCCATATATCTGTATAGCACTAGTAGATGGGGATGATTTTTTTTTTTTTAAACCCTGAGGGCTTTGATCCTAAGGCTTATCTCAAACCATGGGCTTGGTGAGAATGTAAGAATGGATAGATCCATGTGTTACTCTCAAGCATGCTGGCCAAGCTGGAGCAAATTCCTCTTTACTGTTGGCTTTCAATTTGTTTCACAGTCTCTGGACCTAGTCAAGGTGCCAACATTTTAAATCCTGGTCTTTTCTGGGCATGTTGTTTTCCTTTTTGAAAGTTTTCAAATGCTTTCCTATGATGCATATGTTCTTCAGCAGATACATGGATTTGCTCATGAACATGAAGCCTCTTCAGAGGAAGCCTTAAAGAAGTGTTTAGAGAGAACAGCTTATCTGTTTACATAGCTTGTAAGCAAAGGATAAAATGAAAAATTATCTTATGAATATTTAATTAGCAAATCTATGGGGTTTTGTAACTCTAATAAAAAAAAGCAGGCTGGTGCAACCTGATTGCTAACCCAGAATCCTGTCACAATATGCAAATTCAAGTTACACCAACGCCAGGGGTATTTTGTACCCAGCACATACTCACTGGAAGGGAAAGGTGAATGTTACAAAAAGCATTTCTCATTCCTCTGCTTCACTTTGTTAGTAGCTCCTATGGGAACATTTGCTAAGCACTCTGCTGGTCCTGCTATCAGGTTTCTAGGGGAGGAATTGCTCATTTTGCTTAGAACAACTCCAGGCTCATTAGGTGTGATTGTCAAATGATGAACATGCAGAGGAAGCAGCCATTGCTTCAGTCACAAAGTGATGGGCTGTGAGCTGGCTGCTGCTGCTAAGGAGCAGGACCTTAGGGTTATCAGGGGGAATTCTGTGGAAGTGTCATCTTAATGCTTAAGAGGAGTCAAAAAACCCCAAATCCACTCTTAAAACTCAGAGGAAGAAAATAGAGAATGAAACAAATACAGTGTCCTTTATAAAACTTTAGTTTGCCAGGATTTGGAAGAATTTACTCAGTTCTTTCTTTTTCCTTTTTCACCTCCATCCCAAAATATCAGGAAAGAGCAGACTAGGACTGGAAGAGTTTCAGAGAGGAAAAGCAATATGGTAGTTTATGGAATGGGACTCAGCAGATCTCATTGCAGCCTCCTAGTCAGAGTGGGGTCAGCTTTGGGATCAGACCACTTTGCTCATGGCTTTTCCAGTTTCATTATGAAAACTGCCAAGGCTGGAGACTGCACAGCTTCTCTTAGGTGCCTATTCCATTTTACTTATTGATGAATTTCTCCCTCCTTGATTCTTCTAAAAAAAAAAAAAAAAAGGCCCCAAAAGCAAAAAGCCACTCTAAAGACTAAAGGATAGATGCAGAAACCTTGGAAAGACTAACCTAGGCAATTGAATTTACAGCATTATTTGATGTTAAACGTCAGGGACTTGGTAATTGTATTGCTTTATCAAACCATGTTGCCAGCCCAGCCACTTCCCTCAGGTGAATTGCTTGGTTCTTACAGGAGGTGCAGCTCTGACATTCAACCCCCCACCCCCCTCAACTCTTCACTACTGTGGTTTTTGTTTCCTTCAGAGGTACCACCTACCTTTACTGTCAGATGTGAAACAGATCAAAAGGTTTAGTGAAGTTCAGAAATGTTTTTCTTAACTTAGATTAGATTTAGCTTAGACTATTTTAATTTGTTATAGATCTGAAGAATGGTAGCTCAAAGGCTCTTCTGATTTCTGTGGCTGGGATTTTTTTCTAACTTAAATATTATGATCTAATAAGATTTAATCTCTTCCTGCAAATGCTGATTTGCTGGTGTCCTTAGGCCATCACTGCTACGGTGGCACATCTGCCATAAATGTACTGACCTCTTGGAAAGGGCCTTTGTACTGCATGATCCTGTTACAGGGCTGCCTAGAATATGTTCCATTAAATATATTGTGTATTTTAAACAGGTTTCTGCTGTGTCACATAATGGACTTGACTTTTTATCAAAAAGATACACTACTACAAGAGGATTTTCCAGATTATTTTCCAAATAAAAACATTCTCTGCAGATATGAGACCTTTTTAAGAAGATGGTGCTCATTTGAAAAACTGCCTTTTGTAGCAAATACCTCTTCAGTTCTTAGAGAACTGTAATGCTTTGGCGGTACCTTCACTTTCTAAAACACTTGGAACTAGTTGATCTTTAAGATTTCCTTTTAATCCAAGTCATTCTATTCTAAAACACCACATTTCAAGTAGCTCCTTCACTTCTATACTCTGTTCTAATGAGTACTTGACTGAGTAGGCTAGACAGTCAATTTGCAAATAGGTGCAGTGCATTGGTCTTGCAGAATAGCTCTCAGAACCCAACCTGACTGTCCTGAATTGCCTGGCCTTTGCTGTGAGTTTAGCAGGGGCTGCACCGTGTCCTGCTCCTGTGGCAGGGCTCAGAGCCCTTCTAAGCACTGAGTCTCATACAGCAGATGCCCAAGAGCTGAGCCTGTCCAGCCAGTGTCATATTGTGGTGCTCATGTTTGTGATGCTGTATGTGAGGATACTGTCTGAGTATGTAATTAATGAATTCTGGGAATATAATTTAATAAATTTTATTTGAGGAGTGACTTCTCACAGAACTGTCCTTGAAGTTCCTGAGTGATACTGGCCAAAAAGCCCTCTCTGTCTGCTGCATTATTGAAATACATGGGTATGGATGTGCTCTCCTGTTCTGCACAGAGGATTTGAGAGCCCAAGGGCTTATGATGCAGTGTAACATTCACATCAGTGAGCTCAAGCTGAGATCAGTTATATACCCATCCTTTTTTGTCTCCTCTTTTGGATCAACACTCTGTTCAGCATTGTTGGCATGCTTTATTTGAAACTACCTGGCCCTCACCTTCCAGGAGCTCAGAATAGCTTGGCTTAAATCTCAGCTGCTGGAGGGTGAGGCAGTGAGAAAGAACCCTGGCCGTGCTTCAGATTTGAAGTAGGAGTAGACAGATTTAATCTCTAATTCAGAGGACAGGGAGAAACATCAGTTTGTCTGTTCCAGAGGTGGCAATTTGGAGATCTCTGCTGGTTTCTATCTCATCCTGTACTCAGAGCCACAGTGTATTTTTCTCGACTTAAAGCAAGATGAAACAAGGCACTTCTGATGCTTTTGTGCCAAGCAAAGCCTGTACAATTTTGCTTTCAGGTCCTTTTGTAGTTTTTGGTAGGGAGGAGACAGACCACAATACCTTATCTTTGCATTCAGATGGGGAATTTTAACTTTGCTGCAGATTCCTGGCCTTATTTAATCTTGCAGTATAGATGTTAGATACAGCAGGGGATTGAGTTTTGCTTCTAGTTGCAAGTCATACGTGTCCTGATTAATAACAGGGAGGAATCCTCTTAGAAGAATTTCTTTTCATACAGTGGAGGTTTGTGGTTGGTGTGATTTACATCAGTGTCCTGTTTCAGCTTGCCTGCCTGATGATTTAGGTCTGTCCCTTACAACTGAAGGGAGTCTGTAGTTCAGTAGAAATGCAGTGCATCTATAGCATCTTCGTGAAGATTTTTCTGTCCTGTTACCTGTAGCATTAGAAGTTTTCCTTTTAAGCTTTTGATGAGATGGTTCTTGTATTTTGGCAATCTAATCTGTTCTTTATTTTCTGTGGAAATAGTCTTTTTTGGTAGTCAATGCCTTAGCTAGAATAATTGAAATTATTCAAGCATTTACAGCATACTCTCTTGATTCTTTAAGATGACTTTGAGAGCTCTTGATAGATTTTTAAATAAGGGTGAAAAATAGCACCACCACTCCCAACACTGCCTCTGCTTTTTTTTGTCTTAAACTGTAAGTGCTGCAGCTGAAGCAGCTCTGGGTATTAGGGGACCTGCACCTGCCTTTATTTGTAGGATGAGACTTTTCACAGGGAGCACCTTGTTTGTTTCTGTGACCAAAACAGCCCACAGGACTCTGGGAATCCAAGAACCTTCTCCCTCAGTAACCATGTAGATGGTATGAAATGTGTCATAGTGGTTTTTTAATCTGGATTAATTCATGAAGACCTCAGGCATTACCATTCTTCTACTTAACACAAGCTTATAACACAGGGCTTCTTGAGGGGCTGGTGCCTTGGAGAGGCAAGTTCTTCAGTATTACTCAAGTGGAGGTTAAAAAGTTTCTTCCACCTTCCCAGGGAAGTGGGGTATTCATTCCTCTACATGACTCACAGCGTGAATGCACATACAGGTCATTGTTTTCAGGTGGTGTGTTAGGAGCAGTTACTGACTCTAGGACTTTCACTACCTTTATTTCTTCATGAAGTGCATCATATCAACTTGGGGACAGTTAATAGAAAATGTCAAGCCACTTCTCTTTTTTTTTTGGTTTTGTGTGAATCAATTTTCTCTGTATTACTTGATTTTACAAATTTGGGTCACTATTTTCTTCACAATAATTTTAAAGACATGAAAGGAGAAGTATTGTGTAGTTAATTTGTTGCAAAATCCTGAACTGCCATCATTTTAGTTTAATTGCAGTCAAGGTGGGTATTTTGTTTCCTGTTTGCATTCATTTAAGCCTTAAAACAACAGGTGAGGTATGTGACAGTCAATATGGCCATTTTTGGTTGTTGCTTCTGTGACATATTCTGGAACTTCTGAATTTCCTAATGCTGGTGTATATAAACCCTCAGCTTTTGTTGTCACAAATTTGAAAAGTCATAAGTAATTTCTGTTTGCATTTGGCACCTCAGTCCATTTTGACAGCACACCAGCCCAGCTGTCCTGGGTTTAGGAGTGAAATCACAAATGCAACTGCTGCAGCCTCCCAGCTCCAGGCACCACCTTTCATGGTGTGTGATTAAAAAGCCTCAAGCATTCTTACCTTGTCATGCTGCTTTATCCCTCCCTTTGGCAGTCCTAATTCACCCTCTTCAGGGGGGAACTTTCTGGTTGAAGGCTGTAAAATGGTGTGGAATAATCACAGTTTTTGCTCCTGTTAGGACTCAGAGGTTCTGTTTTTCCCGTGTCTTGATGAGTATTTGGTTGATCCACAAGAGCAGACCTGCTGCAAATTCACTCTGATCTTATGGAACATCTCGTTTTGCAGCTGTCAGTGGTAGTCTGACAGGTGTACTGGGGCCACACTCTTTCTTGAGCAGAGCTGTTTCTGTGTGGAAGCTCTCAATGGTGTTAGAGAACGGGTTTCTTCGTTTTTTGCAGAAGGATCACTCTTTCCTGTGACTACATGTGTCTCTTTTCTGGGATGCACAGTTACCTGTGTCTGACATCCTCAAAGCCAAACATAATTTTTATATTTGTACCTTGTACAACTCCACTTCCAAGTGCACCCTGCCTTTGGAGGTATGCTATGGATGCTCTGTATCAAGAGTGAGTCTTCTCTGTGTTTCTACAGATGTACCAGTCCTGCCTTTTCCTTCACTTGCTCCACTGGTGGTGGAGGATGTCTCCATCCTGGGATACAATCATAGAATACCACATCCCAGGAAGGGACCTCACAAACCATTTGGTTCAACCTTGTCTTGCAAAAACACAATCTAGAAAAGATGCCCTAGTAGCCTGTCCAGCTGAATCTGAAGTGTCCAATGTTGAGGAAACCCCAAATTCCCTGGGGAGATTATTCCAGTGACTGATTGGTCTCTTTGAAGTAGGATTTCCTACTGAACTTTGTGCTCAGAGGCAGGAACCTGTATGAAGCTCAAGCCTGTCAACGTGGCCTGCAAAGTTTCTTGCTGTAAATTCAGAGACATTATGTGCAAATAATGTTTGACAGCTGCATTGTAATATTGTGTGTTAATGACTAAGGGAACGTCATGTGCTTTGTGCTTGCAAAACTTCAGAGCACAAGGCAGTTGTTGGAGGACCTATATAAGACTTTCTTTCATCTTCACACTCTGGAGTGAGATTGAACTTGGGCTTCCTGCCAGATGCCTGCTGGTGGAAGTGCTGGGTGGATGCCCTTTTGCTAGTGCCTTTCCACCTGAAGACAAGGTTAATCCTTGCCTAGCTCAGAAAGTTCACATCTGGGGTTTTCTTCAGTCTTGAGTGCAGCATCATGTCTACTTGTTTTGTCTCTAGAGGCAGGATTCAATACAGATCCTGCATCTGGATCTTGCTACCCCAGCTTGGATACACAATGGCTTTTGTTAGATGCAGAATTTTTCTCCGCTCTGAGAGATGTTTTCGTTGTCAAAAGAAGATCTACACCAGAGAGAAATTTTAGTCAAGTAGACTCAGTAATAGATCTGGTGCTAATTCAGGGCCAGGATATTGAGGTGTTTACTTGGATCTGAAGAACCTGGCTTTACCCAGTAATTTGTCACAAGTACATCTGTCAGTTATTTCTGTACCTCTTCTGAGGGCTCAGTGGTGATCTCACCCTTCCAGTTCAGACTGGGAGCCTTGGTCAAAGCACCTCCCTTTTCCCAGGATACCTGACAAAGGGAATTTAAACTGGATATTTACATGCCTGGTGATCACACATTTGGAGCCTGTGTCTGTAGTACTCATGCTCAGGTACTCAAACCAGGTGGCTTTTCTCATTGCTTTCATTAACAAGGTGTAGCTTTGGATATGTGCATTTCACATCCATCTCTTACTTATTTTCCCTTCATTCTTGCAGCATTTAATGCCTGTCTTTCAATTGAAAAAAAATTGAATTTCTCAATTTCAGTTGAGAAAAACTAAGTGTAGAGAGGGCTTGCATTAGTTTCTGTGGAGGGCATCAGTTTGCATTCAAGCTTTCTTTTAGCAGTCTTTGTAGCTAGGTGAAGTGCTTACTGTCTCCCAGATGGAATAAGTGTATGGATTATATCTCTCAAGAGTCAATTTACTTTTAATTCTTTCCCATTTTAATAAATAGTGATCACATGTCTCTTTCAAGTTCAGTAGAACGTAAACATTTCACATGTTGATAATATTCTTGCTGTTACAGGCAAATTTGCACATATTTAAAAATTCATTGGGGGAGATACTCTAAATCCTAAGTGCAAATGTTATCCAAAAAACTTCAGAGATTGTACCATTATTTTAAGCTTTCCAGCTTGCACTTCTATGCAGGTCCTTAATTGAATATTTCCAAGAAGCAGTTGCACTCTACCTTGCCGTTTGCTTCAGCCCTCTGGCCCCACCTCTTTTAAAGCAGTGATCCCTTTTAAAGCATGGGGAAAGCTGGACTTGCAGGGCTGTCTTCTACCAGCTCTCTGCCAGAAATTAGATCCCTTTCCTCTGCAGTAAAATTCTCAATGTGCCTGCACTGTAATATGCAATTGACAATGCTAACTTTGTGTTCTTTACTAAAAGCATTAATAGAAACTCATCTGACAATATACTTGAGTAAACGGTGCCATCAGGATATTGTCCAAAATTTAGTCTTTGAGTTGCTTGTGTGTTGTCTTCTTTAATGTAATTCCTCACAATAGCTTCATTGCTGTGTGGAAAACAGCAGATTTTGCTTTTGTTTGCCTCACAGTAGGGAGAAAGAATAGAATATGGAAGTAAGAAATCTGATGTTATTTTCCCCAGAATTTTTTTGTCTATTTCACAAGTGGCCTAAATTCAAAGCAAACTGTTCAGTAGGTGAGTCTTGACAGGTGGTGTCTATACCACCTGATTAAAGCATTGAAGAACAGAGAGAAAATTTACATTAAGTAATTTAGACTCAAAGGGAAAATGTTTTAACTCATAAAATTTTGAAGAAAGATGCTGTTATGGTGATCTACTAAACCTGGCTGTACAAATTCGGTGATTTGAGTTGAAGAGCGGACTATGTACACAGTTTCTTATAAAAGTTGTATGAAAATGAAAATACAGAAAATGAATGCTAATGTGGCAAATGTATTTTTAATAACTTTCTGTCTTAAAAAGATCATTAGTTAAGATCACCAGTTTATTCTCAATATCTGTGCTTGTGTAAGACTCCCAATGTCTGTGTTAAGTCCCGAGACTGACATGGACTGCTACTCCAGCACTGGGACTTCACTACTGTCTTGGGGTGACCACTGCTTACCTTGGCATGGCAGTGGCTTTTAAATAGTCCCTCAAGAGCTACTGATAAATGAAATCATATGTACCTGACTGATAAAGTCCTGAGCAGCCTGGTTGATTTTCCTAGCTGACCGTGCTGTGAGCAGGAGGCCAGGCTGGAGACCGTGGAGATGCTTCCAGCCTGGCTCATCCCGTGATCTTTGTGTGCGTAAGTGTATGTGAGGGTGTAACCACGTAATGCCTATGGATTATAAAGATAAGCTGGGTGTCTAAAGAAACACTGGGTGATTTCAGATGTAGCTATAATAAACTTTCCCTCTGCTGGTTTTCTTTGCCCAGTCTGCCACGAAGAAACCCCGGAAGTCCCCGGCGGACAAGGGGCGTTCCGACGCTGGAGCTCGAGGGGCGAGCCGTGGCAGAGCCAACGGCCACCCGCAGCAGAATGGAGAGGGGGACCCTGTCACCTTGTTCGAGGTGGTTAAGCTGGGAAAGAGTGCTATGCAGGTAAAATGTCTCCTTGTGTTCCTCCTCACAATTCGGTGTGTCCTGACTGGAGTCCAGTCTAAGCTATGCTTTTGTAAACAGTAGTATTTTCTCATGACTGCATTGGTCCAACAGGCTGTGTAGGATAAAGTACAGGGCTGAGTGGGTTCTGATTTAGGGCTGTTATGTATCCTGCTGAAGAACAAGAGACCTGGCAGGGCCATATGTTTCAAATTCTCCATTATTTTGTTCGTTACTCCTAAGTTAGAAATATATGTTGATATTCAGCAGTTCATTAAAGTATATTATGTAGCAAGCTTTATGTGGGCAGAAAGTGTATGAAAATAATGATGAATCCAAGCCTTTTTTGTTCACTTGTTTTTTTGACAATACCTGCTCACACAAGCAGTTTGGAGCCCTCTGCACTGGAAGTTGCAATTCTGATTTCTTTCCCATCAGGACAGCAGGTGAAGGATAAACTATTTGTGTAGACTTCCACTGAATCTGAGAGAAAGCACTGACACATCCTGAAGACAAATTTTTATTTATTGTAAAATAAATAAGGTCATCCAAGTTGCCTTTAGAAATGTTTCTTACCCTCTTATGCTTTGATGAGTTCAGAGGTCTTTACAGGATGTGTAGGGCCAGGTGAGTTGCACCTCAAGACCCTGCACAGAGGATTGGTTTTGAGTGTGTTGTGTGGTTTTTAGTAAGCTGCTGTGCTGCAGCTCTTGGTTTTGATATGCAAAGGAGAAACAATGGGCCAAAACACTCTTCAGCCCATGCAGTCCAAAGCCAACAGTCATTCCTGCTCTGAAGCATTATTTAAGCAAACCTCCTTTACTTTGCATTTCACCAACCCAGGACTTAGGCAGTATCAGTTAGTTTATTTTAATGCTGACTAACATGAGAATAGTACAAATTAGTAGGAAAATTAGGTCCTAAGTCCCATTCTCAATATTACTTTTAGTGTAGCTAAAACCTAAGCCTCTTTTAAGTCTCACAGAAATCAAATATTGCAAATGAGTGAAAGTTGTTGAAAATTTCCTGTCTCAAACCTAGAAAGTATGAGATTTAATTTTAAAGAAGTAATACACAGGAAGGAAATGAAATGAGGATTTTTGTTCTTCATAGTTTCTGTGTTTACACTTATTCAGGATTGACCCTTCTTATCTAGTAGGTGAAGACAGAACAAATTTACTTGTGACAATGCTATGGATTCCTTATGCCTTTTTTCCCTACAACAGAGCTTCCAACTTTGTTTGGTTTTCAGCACTTTTTCAAATTTTGTTTTTGGCAGGAATTGAGGAAACATCTGGAGTCTATTTTCTGGTTTTACTGTGGTACAGAACATACAATATACTTTATGTAGTATAGTTGACTTAGAGTTATTGATATTTGCAGAAGCCAAATGGAAAAGAACGGTGACTGCTTTGATATTTGATGACTCTGTGTGTATGTGGAATTGACTTTGCTACATTTTATCTATTTCAAAAGAGATGCTGACACAAGTCTCCTGCAGATTAAATAAAAAAAAAAATTGTCTGCATGTTTGTATTAAGAAACCTTTGGAATTCAGATACAAAGGAATTGTCTTGAAGTGGAGAATTTGTAAATGCATGTGGGTATTGCATGTATATGCATTTGTATGTGTATATGGATGTGTGTCTGTGTATTCACACATACATACCTCTATGCACAAAGCACATAGGCATAGACACACACACACCCACCCTGCAGGTAGGAGAAAAAGTACACAGCACCATCTCAGCAGGGGAGGCATTCTACTCAAATAGTAAAGGAATAGGCCAGAGTGTTTGAAGGCCTTGGGTACAAACAGGCATAAACGACTTGAGCCCTAATTTCAGGAGTATGCATTGCTTGGGCACCTTTGAAAAAATTACTGATGGTAAAAATATCCTATAAAATTAAAGAAACCCTATAGTAGGAAAAAGAATGCAATTCAAATGTGATTGAATATTTTTTAACTTGCACTTCTGGACAGTCCTCTCACGTGAAACCAAGGTTCTGTAAACCAAACTTATTACTATCTTTATACTTGTATTTTTCTGTAATAGCTTAGGGATTTTGGTGTAACAATTAGGAATGCTTGTCATGTTTGTTCTTAATAGTTTTGATGCAGGTTTTTTTGTTCAGTTTTAGCAATTTTATCAATATTGCAGTTTTCAAACAAGTGCCATATATTTGTATTTGGCTGAACATATTATTTCTCAATATTTAATTATTTCCCTGTAATATGAACATACTTTTTTTCTAGTGCTCCTAAGTTTGCTTCCAGCAATGAAAACCCAGAAAAATTCAATTATATATTCTGATATTACATGGAAATAATGTGCTTTCGTTTCTGATCTATCTGCTCCCACTGTTTGCTTTCAGATTTTTTTTTTAGTTGTTAGATTTTTCTGGCTTTTGATGCCAATTCATAAAAGTCTGTTGCTGAATTCAATTCTCACTTCTAAGCTTCTCTATTTTGGTTCTCACAGCAGGATTCATTTATTACTTCTCTTCAGGCTTATTGCTGGTTCCTTCTTCCAGGGAAATAAAATCAGTTTAATTTTTTTCTATTTAAAGTATACATAACTCCAGGACTGCTCTTTGCATAAAATCTTTGCCTCTGTCATGGGGTGTAGCTTGTGTCTTGCTTGAACTCTGTAAATCTATGTGATGCCCAAATTAAGTTGGTATCACACAGTTGTCAGTGGTTTTCATTTGCTCTGTAACCTTTTGTACAGTCAGTGCATCAGAAATTGTTCTGTCATCAGCTCTCTGTGTATGAAGTGTGCCATGACCTTCTGCTCCTCCTTTCTACAGGTGCATTTTCAAGGGTTACTCCATTAAGGCTGTTCATAGAACTTCTTTAGTGGTTTTTGTTTTCATAGTTAAACACGATACTCTTCTGCTTTTTGTCATTTATTTCTTCCATATATTATTTTTTAGTTATGTTGTGGTGACAGCTATATCCTTTACATTTCCCTACTCTGAACTTCCATAGGCAGAAGGGTCACTATCAGCATTTCTCATGTGCTCAGCTGCCCACTGGTGGGAATGAAGGCTTGGGTGAACCTCTTCTCTTCAGCTGAGCCACCCAGGCAGAGACTGACTGGTAGATAAAATCTTCAGACATCTCTATATTGGTCTCTGACCCTGCTGTTAAGATGACAGGAAAATAAAGAACTTGTGATGAGATTTTGTTTAGGACTCAGACTGCAAATTTCTTGTGAGTCATGACCAGTTATCTGTAATGAAGTTTGTACTACTGGTGGTCAAACCAAGCGTAGAAGTGTTCTGCTTTCTCATCTGCAAAGGAGTTTTGTTCCCCTAAAACATCAGAGAGAATGGATCATCAGTAACTTTAGGAGGTGGTCAGTACCAAAACATGAACAGATCTGTGCCTTGATGATTCTGCAATATGCTATGCATTACCAGTCACCCTTCATTGTTGTTAGCAGTTCACTACAGAGTAGAGGGTGATTTTGAGAGAAAAAATATTTTAAAAATTGCTGCCTCTGCTTATGCTCAACTAATAAAAGGTAATCTTGGTGTTGATTAGACATAGTTCAGAATAAATATGGCTTCATTATATGCCAGCAAGTATTTTAAGATAAGTATCCAAGTACCATGGAATTTTTCATGGTGCCACCAGTTCTTCCTTGTCTTTCCAGAAATCAGGGATGCACAGGGTTCGTCACTTGTTCTTACCTGCACTTCTTGGCACATGGGGATCTGTGTCCCTTGAGCTTCCCTCCCTGTCCAAGTGAAGCTGTATTTGTATCACTGCTTACCCTGCCTTGGGAAGTCCATCTCTGGCAGTAGGTCAGACTTATTCCTGATTGGAGTGACTGTAGAACCATATTTACCTTATGCAGGAGGAATTACATGTGCTTTTACATAGATCCTTGAGATTAAGACCATCAGAACAGCTGTAACTGCATTGCACCAAAAATCCAACAGCCTGTCTCTGACAGTGGCAGCTAAGAAGGGGAATCAGGTGGCAAAAAAGAATTTTGGGTGTTCTCCCTACCTCTGACTGTTGGCAGTTCAGGGCCACTGTGGTGTCTGTGTTCAGTGGCCTTAATGGCTCTCCCTTCTCAGAGCTTCTTTTCTCCCTCTAGAGTTCTTTTTTGCCAGATCACATCTCTGTGTCTCCCTCAGCTATTTCTGAAAGTGATGGTCTGTGAAGATTAAAAATATACAGATATATATTAAGTATTACCCATGCTTTTTGTGTTAAATGCTTGTTTTAGTTTAATTGTAATTTATTGTATATTAACTGCTGGATACTCCAGTTGAAGGATGGATAACTCAGGATTTTCCCAGATTGTCTCAGAAAGTCCTTAGGAGTTTGAGTATGCAGTCTCTAAAGTTTACTGGGAAAAATGACTGCATCTATTACTAACATTTAAACTAGTATCTTCATTTTGCTCAACAGATTTCTTTTGTAGCCTAGTCTTGCTTTGCTTTTAATTGTATGGTACTGAATTAAAAGAAGAAAATAAAAACTAGGTACATGTTTTTATACTTGTTACACTGGGAACAATTTAGCCACCAAATGAAGCATTAATTAATTAGAAGATTATCCCTTAATACCAAATTAAATTTTCTGCAGTCATCACACAAGGCTTCTTTTCTTTTGTGATTTAATAAGATGTGAGATGATTTTGCTGTTAAGTGCCAGTAGTGCAGTGTGTGAAAGCATTTGTACCTGAAAATACTCGTTGTACTTGAAGGCAGAGAAGTCTTGTGCTGTCTAGACTGTTGATGTTTTTTGAACTGTCTGGGGTGATCTGTGAACCTTTTACAAACTGTGCTAGCAAAGGAATGTGAATCAGGTGTTTTAATAAATTGATGGATCTCTTGCTGGAATAACTCCATTTTGTTTTAGCGCTCCTCCAAGAATATTTTCATTCTGGTGCTCAATATTTATGAGCAGTTTTGATGTTTGTGGCATCATTCATGCCTGTGATTGGCTCAGCTTAAACAGACACAGCCCCTTGGAAATGGTGTAACATGTCACCTGTGAGAGATGAGCACCTGCAAGAGTTCTGTACCACCGTAGAAAATCTTGCTGGGAGCTTTGTATGGTGCACCCACCTTTGTGAGCACTCAGGTGAGGAGCTGCTGCTCTGAGTGTTGTGGATCTGCTGGGCGAGAGTGCCCAGCCTCAGGAGTTCCTGTGCTTTGAGTCCATTTGAAAGCAGACTTTTCCCAGTACCTTTTGTGCACTCATTGTAATTCCAGTTAACATTTATCATTCTAATATTATCCTAAGAGAATAGTTAAGGTTTTTTTTTTTTCTTTCAGTAGTGTTTTTTGTCCCAAATGGTTCAATGTAACATGTTACGTTAATTTCCCTGTGTATTTATCTTTAATACCCAGTCTATTGCATAGAAATACATATTTACTCAAAGTGCCAAACAGCTAATCCTGTATGAAGAGTATAAATTCCTTAGTTTTATTGGGAAGAAATACTTCTAGGGTTATATTCCTTTCCTCTCTGTACTTCAAAAATTAAAAAGTTACGTAGGTAGACATGAAGAAAACAAATTTTCATCTTTGCTTACTCTTACCTAAAGGAAGATTTTTGGGTTTTTCTAAAGAAAAAAAATTCAACTTACCAGGAAGTACATGATAGGTGTTAGCAAAGTATGAACTCTTTCATAATTTAAAATTATGATCCTTAGAGAAAAAGAATAAAGTGCATGTCCTCAAGCTGCAGTTCATTTTTATTATCCTTCTATTACGTTTTCACTGGGTGTATAGCAGACTTTCTGCCTGCAGTTTGGAATACAACCAGGCACTCATCCTGGAGTGTACTGCCCAATCTAAATTGCAGCTACTTGCACACATTAGGAACTACCTTCTCTGCAGTAGCCATCTGTATAATTTCTTCAATTTTGACAAAATTTATCCTTAAAATTCAGTAATTCTTCTTTTTTTTTTAAACCCAACCTGAACGGATTCACTTAAAAAATTTTATGAAGTGTTTTAAGTCTCTCACTACTTGTTTGTTTTTTTTTTCCCCCATGGTCCTTAGTTTTAGTGTACTAAGTTCTTCTCACTATGTATTAAAGTGAATTTTCTGCTTTTCTGTTTCAGTTGCTCTTTATACAGGTTATTGAAATATTTAATGTCACCGTGCATTCCTTTTTTTTAATCAGTTTCAAGTTTCATTTGAGTGACTTTGGCTTTTTGCTGAAGTTGTTAGTGTAAGCTTTGATTTTTGGATTTTTTTCTACCTTGATGTAAACGCATTGTGCACCCGTTCTAGAGTAAATTTTTTCTTTCATATTCACTGTAAATGAAGCATGTCCATGATCAGTTGTATGAAATGGAAAATTATTTAAAGTTCTTTATACTCAATTTCCCTTGGTTTACAGTTGACTGAGATCTTCCATTTCAACATGAACTTTGTATATGGTGGCATTTGTTTTCCCTTTTGTTTGTAGCACTGTTGCCAGATTGTTACTTAATTGAAATTGTGAAATAGCTTTTTTTGAAATCAGCTTTCATTAATATTTAGTGGGACTGTGCTAATTTGCACAAGCTGGCAAGGTGTCCTCTGCAGTCAGTCCCTCTGCTTCCTCCAGCCCTCAATGCTCCTAAATTCTCTCACACTGGAGGAATATGAAATGCATCCATAGCTGCAAAGCCTCGAGGAGGCAATAAGATCACTAGCTTCATTATTTCATTCATTGCATCTGACTTGCTTTTACTGGCAACCCCAAGCTGCTGTTCCCCTTCAGTATCATAAAGTGGTTTATCTTTTAGCAGACTTTGAGATGTGAAGGTCAATATTTCTGCAAGTTGATTGATTTGAAGTTGTTTACTCAGGCTGTGGATCTATTCTGCTTTTTGCATGACTTCATTTAGGCTTATTTCTGTGGGGTTGCTTACCTGGCATATTCTTCAAATTATGCTCCATGGTAGTTCTTAAAACAGACTCATCAGAGTTAATTTCTGTGAGATTCTTTTGAAAACTATTGCAAGCTTTGGAAAATCTTTGTACTGACTCTACATTTGTACCATACATCATCTGCCATTTAAAGGAAACCTTGATTTTTTTACTCAGTTCTCATAAGAGTAGTAGCAATTTCATAATTTTAAAAAATGGTTGAGTCTTATTTTTGTGAGGTACATGTATGGACTTGTTGACTGACTCAGAGATGTGGTGCATGTGTGTGTCTGTGTGCATGTGTCTAGGTGTGTCCTGGCAGCAGGGAGTGGAGGAAGGTTGTTGGTGTTACTGGAGTCATTTGGAGGTTTTAGCTATGGAAGTGAGCTCGTTGTGCCTTGAAGTTGGTGAATCCCAAAAGCGTGGATGTGGTGCCCTTGGGCAGGCTGCAGCCAATGTCCTGTTGGTCATGTGCCTCCCCAGAATGCTGAATTTATCATGTATTTCATGCACAGCCTGTAAGTGCACGTTTCCATGTGGTAAATCCATGCTCCCCACTGCATCTGTAGGTGAAAACATCTGGAAGCAGATGGGTACCACTGCAGCAGCTCATGCAATCTATTGCTGCCTTCTTTTCTAGGTGTTTTGTGGAAGTAGGCAGGGAGACTTGTGGGGATGAATTCTGGGGGATGGAACCTGCTTGTAGCTACCTCCTTTCTGAAAGGTCCACCTGGTCCTTGTCCTTCCCTGATGTCACCTCATGTACCTTCAAGGTGTTAATGATCTGTGCTTGGGACAGGAGACAGGGAGGGGCAAGAACAAGAGGTCTGGGAAAGGTGATCAAGTGTGGGCCATTTCCCTGAGTTTGCTCTCAGATTTTGTATAAAAAGAGGGTTTGCCGTTACCTGGGGCCTGTTGGTTAGAAAACCTTGTTTTTAATATGAATCCTTCTCTCTATGCATATTTATGCAAAATAATTCCATTTCTGGCAAGGCTTACATGTTGCACCATTTGCTACAGTGCTGCCTGTGGTTTGATTCAATTTTTTGCTTGTATTCCATTTTTTTTGCATTACTGCTGTTTTGTCTTGGTTCAGTTGATACTTGGTTTCCCTTTTGGGTCTGATGTGTGTCATTTTTATATTCATCTAGTGTTTTCAGTTTTTATAGCTCTTTTCAGTTACACCAAAAGTCAACAGTTTGATTAAGTTCCAACTGTTGTAGCATATGTAGTCTGGCTTCATCATCTCCTGTTGCCTTAAACTGTAATCTCTAACAAAATGAGGCAGCCAGCATGCCAGGCGTGCACAGGGGCTGTGTGTGGGGCTGTGGGTGTTATTTTGGGGCACTGATTTTTAGGGCTTAGTGAATGCAGTTTGTGTGGCTCTGTGCTGATGCTGGCAGGTCAGGTGCCTGTGTGTGACTTGTTTCCTGCAGCCCCTCAGTCAGTGAGGCTCTCTTGGGGCAAACACAGCATTGTGCAGCTCAGTTATGTTGTCCAGCTCTCCACAGGTACCTGTTCAGAGCAGGGAGTTGCACTGGCTGTGCCTGGGTGTGTCACACACAGCAGGGAGTGCCAGGCCACTGTGGAGCTTGTGCAGGCCAGCTTAGATCAAAGGAGCCCTACCCACAAATTCAGATTTTACTTCCAGCTTTGTCAGTTCTCTGGGAGGTCAAGACAGTCTTTGCCTGCTGTCCCTCTGAGAACCTTTGCTCTGATTTTTCTGCTTTTCTTATCTGCTGCTGGCACTGAAGACTGCATTGCCTCAAGTCTGGTCCCCAAGTCTGGAGATGAGCCACTTGTCTTTATTTTTCTGTAAATGGCATGATGGCTCTGGGTTGGAAGTCCAAGTGCCACACTGGTAGGACAGAGAGGGCCCCAGAGCCCAAGGACACAGCGTGTCCCACACAATTTTTTTTGTATGACAGACAAAAAATGGAAGTGAGAAGAACTGCACTGATTCTGCAGTTTGAGATAGTGCTGCAAAAATCATTTAAATAATTTTACAAAAGAAACAGAAGCAAATTTTAAAGGTATTCCTTCACTTTTTTTTCCTTGGCTCTCCACTTTTTTAAGTGAACCCCAGAGGGGTTCATTGGCATTATTTATAGCACAGTCCATGAGAAGCTGCTATGGTATGGCTGAAGGAAGGGGCAGTGAGTTGTAGCAACAAACAGGAGTAAGACAACGTGGGAGGGAATTTCTTGGGCCAGCCCTACTTCCACGGGGAGTGTTTGCTGTGAAAACTCAGCTGTGGATAATGAACAGATGCTGGGAAACTAGTTACTAACACTCAGGGAAAGCAGCTGAGATTTCCCAGGCTCAAAGAAGAATATAGTAGACTTCAGAAACTGTCAAGACGTGTGACAAGAGTGGGCAAGGATAAAGATACAGAATTATTTCTGAGCAAGCCACATGGCACAGGGTGGGATTATTCTGCCTGGAAAGAGGTGACCAGATGGAAGCATGGAAAATGCAGACAGGGGGTTGGAATTTGTTTTTTCTTGTTTCATAAGAATTGGGTCACATAAATGGATTAACAATTTGCAAGTTTAAAACACAATTCTTTCATTTTGCAGTGACTAATTAACCATTGCATACTGCTGCAAGACAATGTAGATATGAAGCTGGTTTAGACAGACACATCCATGAGAGAAGAAATTTGCTGGGGTCTTAAGGGTCTGGCACAGTAACTCAGAAATATCAGTGTATTCTTGCCCTTGTCTTATGCTTTCCCCTGCATGTATAAGCCCTCTTGGGCAGGTGGACCTGTTGTCTGGCTCTGCATAGCTGCTGTTTTCTTTAGTGTAAAAAATAGCTCTGGCAATTGCCTGTTCTGATATCTACAGTAATAGAGCTGTTCAAACAAATCTTGGAAATTGGTAGTACACCAACAGCCTGGTCATTAAGCTCTGTCAATATTTGGTGTAGTAAATACTTTTTACATTTGGCTACATTTGGTTTCTGTGCCCTGGAGAATTTTGCTGATTGATTGAAATGATTGATACTTCCAGGAACAGATTTGAA
This sequence comes from Passer domesticus, assembly GCF_036417665.1. NCBI lineage: Eukaryota > Metazoa > Chordata > Aves > Passeriformes > Passeridae > Passer > Passer domesticus. The sequence continues at coordinate 19,149,767 of NC_087484.1, forward strand.
TTCATGATGAAATAATGGTGATATAACATTTCAGATAACTGGTTTTGTGCTGCTTCCTCAACTTATGTGAAGCTTAATTAGTGGCCAAAACTTGCTTTCTAATTTCTTCTAAGTAGCAGATGGACCTCTTTTTAAGATTGCTTCTCCTACTGTGAGAGTGTGTGTGTGTGTTTTGAGAGGCAAAACCTGTGAAAACTGAGTTTCCTGGCAAATTGTGTGTTTAGAGATTGATGCTGGTTGTTGGATAACATGATAGTACTGCTAGTCTGCTCCTGGCTCCAGGGTGAGTGTAGTGATGTGTGTTCAGCACAGAGTGCTTTGGCTCAGTTCAGAGTTCTGTGTGTCTCTGGGACATGCACAGGTGGTTTGCTGCATCCTTTTCCTCACACACCTGCCAAGGGTAGCCTTGGGAGTTTGCACTTGGATAAACTGGAAACTGAATTTTCCAAGGTCCCTCCTTTCAGCTACTGATTAAGAAAAAGGCAGATTTTTCTAAGAGATCAAATTGTTTGGATTCTTTCTTTCCTATTGATTCCTTTTCAGCATGGTAGAAGCCAGTTGTGTGGGCATGGTGGGGTGTTTGTGTGTGTGGTTTTTTAAATTTAATTTTGTAGAAATTCATTGTAGACCAGAACTGTCCAGAATAAACAAATCTTATTTGCAAGGTGTGCTCTGATAACATCATCAAGCTTTTCCTAATGAATGCTGTTGCTTGTGTGGAACTGAAAAGTTTGTCTTTTCCCTCATAAAACAAGTAAAGCATAGTATTTGATTACATTAAATATACACAATTCCTTACCTACAGTGTTTATGTAGCTGAGGAGCTTGGAATATCAGAGATGATGAAAATAGCTCCTGGCTAACTGTAGTTCTGAGGGCAGTTAAAAACTGACTGAGTCTCCTATCTGTGATCCAGGTAGCTTACAAACGCCCTACTTCTATGTATTAATTTATTTACTATGTATTCCTCATTATATTTTGTTTTCCTGAACTATTTACAGTGTTCCTGAGTGACTGACTGGGATATTTACTATGAAATATAAAATCAGTATTTATCCCAAAGTATTTCTACTCATCAGTTTTCTGGGAATATATGTTGGTCATTCTGAATAGAGTAACAATATTTGGGGTTTTTTTCACCACAATTTTAAAACTGACAAAATTCTCTAAGTAGTTTTGGGGAATTACAGTAATTTCAATTTGACCTTGTGTTTGTATGATGTAATACCAGAAAATGGTGCATATAATTCTGCTCTCTAACAATATTTGTTCTGTCTCCACCTTAAGAGAAGGTGCATAGATATATGAATTTGTACACTTGTATAATTATGCAAACTAAATGCTCAATTATAAAATTATATTCTGAAAAGAATAATTCATTTGCCTTTGATAAAACACTTTTTAAGAGTCTCTGATAAGTATTCTTTTTTTCTTGACAGTCTGTGGTGGACGACTGGATTGAATCATATAAACAAGACAGGGACATAGCACTTCTGGATTTAATCAACTTCTTTATCCAGTGTTCAGGATGTCGAGGTACAGAACATGGGAAACAAGTTGTATAGAATAAATGTGACCTACAAACGTGTGTTAATGCAAATGCTGGTAAAGATGGGGAAGACACTTGGATTGGTGCTCCTTGTGTGCATGGTTTGTATAGAAATATTGTCTGCATTCCAGAATAACTTGATTTAAAGCTTGTTTGTCAAGGGCTGCCCTTTCCCTTTCTCACTTTCCTGTCATCATGCTAAAGTGTACAAATCCTCCCAGAGACATTCTACTCATCATCAGCAGGAGAGAAAAGATCTGGTACACCAGGTAGGCATAGCTTTATTTTTCCTTTCTGTTTTTTTCCCAATTTTTTTATTGCAAAAAATTAGTAGGTAACTATACCTTAACTTTGATATTTTTTCTTTCTTTTTAGGAAAATGATTTTTTTTAACTGAGGAGGAAGGAATCAGGCTGCAGTTCACAGCAAGAAAGATTTCCTGTGGATGTAGCACCAGTGGTATTTGTTCCTCTGTGATCCTTTATCACGTCAGCAGCGAGTGCCCTGCCTTTTATACCCTACTTAAGCAGTCTCCATTACCAGGCATGCAGCAGTCAGCCATTCCAGCATTCTGTTGCCACACTGTGCCTTCTAATGAATTTTTCATGTGTTGTCTTTTTTCTGTTAACTCAGCCTTGAAAAGAGATAGAGCTCCACTCTCTGTAGTGCCCAGAACGAAATTACTGTTTTCTGATGCTTCCTAGAATTTACTTTGAATAGAGTTGAAAACAATTCAGAAATTCTTTTTCTTCATTTTGTATCTGATGTGGGAATATACCTTTAGGCATCAAATGGGCTGGATAGAAGTCCCTTTTCTTCCTTCTTAAGTATAAGGTGAAGTCTTGAGCATCAGAGAAAAGAAAAAGCTTTAGAGAAAAGAAATAGGAACCATCAGCAGCTTCAGCAACCCTTTTTCATAGCTGAAGGTAATAAACTTATTTTGTGGATGACAGGAAACACTGAAGCTCTGGGAGCATTCTGTGAAAGGGCTGAAGGTTAGGGCTTAGGTTACCAGCCTGTGTCAGTGTCTGCACTGTTCACACAGAGCCCCTGAAACATTTTTCGGTTGTGTTTGGCAGCTTATGTGAACGTAGTTGTATTCTGTGTGCTTTTTCTTTTTTCTTTTTTTTTTCTTAACTCTCTCCTGAAGGTGTATATGAAAAAAAGCAACCCCACAAGCTTATTTGCAAGAATTTGGGCAGCATTAAACCAAAGGCATCCTTGGCCATATGTTATATTGTTGATGCAAGCTTTTGGTGAAGGCATGTCATAAATATCTTCATTCCCCTGCTGCTCTCTAATCTATTCTCCCTTTCTTTCTCCTCATTAGAGAAAGCAGCACTCTGATAAGACTCCTATTTTTTAAACCCCTTGTTGGTGAGTGATGCAGGCTGAATGCCCACTGTCAGCCATATGCTGCTGGAGCAAGTGCTTCCCAGAAAAGCTTTCTGCCACTGGCTGGGAGGCAGCAGCACTGCGAGTGCCTGCTGTCATTGACTTGCTTGGCTTTTCTTTGAATGGTGACTTCTCATTTTCACTGCTTTGCTCTGTATCCCAGGGCTATCTCTGCTGAGCTTCTTTCAGTGCCTTCTCCCAAACAGGAGAAAGGAAGCAAAAATTTCTTATCCCCCAAGTCTATAGTGTGTTTGGGAAATTTATTTCCATGCTGGAATTTTTGCAGTGGCTACAGTAATAGCTGTAGAACAGGGTTAAGATCCTGGCAAACAGTGCAGTTCTTTCCAGTTTCCAGTAATATACTTATTTCTAGAATAAATAAGAGCTTATCAGAAGAGAGTGGATTTTATTGGTAGTCCACTTAGGGTGAAGTGCATACCAAGCTGTCCTTAATGGAAATGAGAAATATGGGTTGTTCTGTATTTTGGGAGGGAGACAAAAATTCTTTTTCATGGGAAGATCATATGTTATGACATCCTTATTTCACTTTAGAGACTTCATTGACATTCTTGCTTATTTCTTGCCATTCCTCATAAATAACCACTCCTTGTGAATCTCAATGATTGCTTTATCTTCCTTAATTTTCTTCTTTTCAGTTTGCTCCACTAACATTGTCTTGGATTCTTCAACCTCCTTTCCCAAAGTCTGATCTAAGTGCTGACTGAAAATATATCTAAGTTTGTGATCATTAGCTGAAGGGAGGAGGACAACTAACTTGGGATGAAGTTTCTCAGGAAATTGTCATCCTGGGTTTATAAATCTACCATTTCAGTAGTGCTTAGAATCACTTGATATCTAAATACATGTAAAGTACATTTAGCTGATGTGTCTTTCAGAAGTTTTGAGCAAGTGGAAGATTGTGTGTCCATTAACTGGCTTTAATTAGAAATCGAGGCACCAAACTGTTACATTTAGCAACACCATTGATCCTGAAAAAATACCTTTCTGTTTAGAGAAACATTGATGTATTTATCCCATTTTCTTGGGCAGCACAGATGCTTGAATGAACCTCTTGGCATCTTCCAGCTTTGCTTGGAGCTGTTGCTGAAATGAGAAGTGATCTCTTGTAAATATGAGTAAGCAGGTATATTATGTAAATTATTAATACTAACAATTGTTAAATTAGTGGCTCCTACAGGTGAATGTAAAAGATCTGTGTAATTTAAAATTCAATAAATATGCATTCAGTAAATATTCAAGCATATCTGTCCTTTGTCAACACGTCTGATTCTCTATTTAATGTGTGTCCATTAAAAACAGAGGAGATTAGGTTTTAATGTGACTCTAGTAATCTGTCTAAAAACACAGAGTGCTATTTGGTGTAAATGAGAAGTTTTTTGTATTAAACTGTCAAAATATCTCAGTTCAATAAGCAGATTTGCATGGGAGTTGGTCACTTGTCATGTCATCTTTCCTCTAGTTTGCCTGCTCAATCTGTACATATGTTGCCTTTGCTAATTTTGATTACAAAGAAGTTAAATGGTTATGTAAAATTTTTTTCTTTATCTTGCTTTTTTCCTTTGAGAATACAAAAAAGTCTCTGTCTTTCACAGCTTGTCTGTGTAGTCCTTTCTATCATGTTACGTTGAATTTTTGTGGCAGAAAAATGGTTAACAAGGACTGATACATTCACCCATTCATTTTTTGTTTCTGACCCTTTTAAAATCTGTTGCTGCTTCTAGAGGCAGGATCTTGTATCAGATAGTCCTTTAGAAAGGTGAAAAGGTAAGTGTTAAAATACTACTTCTTTGTGGAAAAACAGCAAAAATGCTGTTTGTAGTCCTTGAAAATACAACAGGTATGTCTATTGGTAGTAAGTGTTTATTTTCCATGGGATTTACAATCTGTAAAAGCAGGTGGTGGTGTATTTACTTTCTTATTTCAGGAGGAGCAAAATTTCAGACTTTTCAATATTAGGTAACAGGGAACATTTTGACATTAGCTTATTGTAATGATAAAGCCCTTTTTTCAATTAAGTGCCACTGGACTGGGGGTGGAGATGTATCCACACTACTGAAATTTCCATCTCCATTGTTGTGCTTTGGTCTGCAGCATTGTGGATTCAGGCACCCTCCTCCCTTGCAGAAATGTTGCAGTTCAGTGTTCAGAGTTTTCTGGGGGTTTTTGTCAGCTCTTTTCCATTGCTTTCTTTGTAGGAACATACTTTTGGTTTCCCTTTTTTTTCTCTTTTGAATGTTCATGTAAAGCACAGCATTGAGTGCTGAGCTCTGTGAGCTGGTTGCAAGCAATCTGAAATGTCTAATCAGCAATATGTACGTGAGGTCCCAGAAGGATTATAACTGTGTCAGTGTGATGCTGCATCAGGGCTAATTAACTCTGCCTCTCAGACTGAGTAATTAGCTCAGGTATCCTGCTCTGCTGCTATGACAACCAGGCTGTTTCCATTTCTGGAGCTCCCTGGATTTAGAGCTGACTTGGGTATCTGCATGGCTGTCAGCTTGTGCCTTCTGTTATTGATAGAAAACAAACAGAAAGCTCCTCGAGCACTCTGACCTTTCTGCATTTTCAAGGCAGAGAGCCATGCTTGTGGAATAAATATTTTTTTTCCTAACCAGAAGCAATTAGTGGTTGAAACAGCCTCTTCAGCTGTGAAGGAAAACCAGCCACTGAGTCCATGGGAGAGAAGAAGCTTTCTTTTGCAGGGGAAAAGGGTCTCACGTAATTGAAGAGGAAACCACTTGACTGCTTTCAAGTGCACAGTGAAATTATTCCCATTCCTTCTCTCCCATCCATCTTGTCCATCTCCATCATTAGCCTTCCCTCTCATCTGTTTTCTGCTGGGTGAGCCAGCAGAACACCTGTACATTTCTGAGCAGGTTTTGAGATGTGGTCATCGATGAGCAAATAATTCCAGCTGTCGCCTGTCGGCCTGGATTGCTGGTGCTGCTTAAGGCTGGGTTTTTCTCTGTTGTGAGTAAGCAGAGATCTGTCTGACTCTTTCCTCAGGGCTTAAAGCCAGACTCCTTTGTGGAGGTTCTGCTGTGAATCAAACACTTGGGGTTCCACAGTGTCTTCCCACTTCATCCTTGAGTGCCTGGTTGTTCCTCACCTGTTGTAGATCCTCTGTCAAATTCTGATTGAATGGCATAAACTGTGCCAATAAGTGCAGGAGCTCTGAGGTAGTTTGCTCATTTTGATTTTTATTAATGTTCTATGAGCTTAATTAAGGGCAAACTAATAAAGTTTCTGCTTTGCCAAAGGAAATTGAAGGCTAAAATCAGGAAAAAGCAGCACAGAGTGGCCATTATATGGTCTGGCAAAAGCAGTGAACAAGCAAGTGCTTACTTTGCTGTTAGAAAGAATTCCAGAAACAAATTACCCAGGAAATAGTGTTATTTACTCTGATTAATAATATTTTAATAAGGGGCTGGAACATGGTAATTAGAGAAATGGTCTAAAAAAAAAGAGTGTCCATGGTTTTGTTTTGGGATTGATGGAATAGTTGTTCTGTACAGGTGGATGTGATGGACCACAGAGATGATTTTGGTGAATCTAATTCACTGCATATGGGCCTTTTGCAAGGAGCTGTAGAGAGTGAAAAATGTTGCTGACTTTGGTGTGTGTTAAAAAGCTTTACCTCTTGAGTCATTCAGTTATTATTAACGAGTTGGTATCATAAATATTTTGTATTGTGACCAAATTAGAAAATATTGCAATTCATTGCATTGGAGCTTGTATTTTTATTAAGTATATAAAGTCTGCATTCTTACAGTTTCTTCAACGAAATCCCTTTTCAGTGTGTGAATATAGGGGAGAATGTTACAAAATAAGAACTAATATACATTTTGAAAAATTGTTACTTACTTCTGTAGGATTTAAGTCATAGCAATGGCAAGGATTTCTAAAATATTTTGTATGCATAGTATAAAGAAATAAATGCATTCCAGTAACTATAAAGCAGTTAAAAACATGCCATTAACCACATTAAAAAATAGGAAGAGTAGACTGGAGGATGGAAATGGCTTGATATTAATTTCATGTGTGGTGTAGATAAACAACTACTGAACTTTGTACTTCTTGGTTCTGAGCCTTAAGGAAATTTTTATAGTATGTTTATCTTGAAGTGAAAGCTTACAAAATTCAAACTAAAAATAAGATACAATGGTTTGGTTGGAAGGTAAATCAGATTACCAGGCATGCATTAAATGTTTCATTAGTTCTTTAAATGTCTGTAGGTAGGGTTAAAAAGTTCTTATCTGACACTTGACAATTAATATGGTTACGTCAAAATCAATTTTCTGTGAAGAAGTACAGATAGTTAATATCAGTTGACATTCTGGAAATTAAAGCCTTGGTTTTATTGTGTGTATAGTTTCAAATCAAAAAGGTTTTTACTATTTCTTTGTTTGCTGCTGAATGTATTTGTACTTGTCATCTCATGTGCTCTCTCTTCCTTACTATTTCTTTTTCCTCTTCAGCTCTTCAAAGATTCTTTGGCTATAAGAAAAGTAATAACAATTGCTTTCTTGATTCTTTTAAACTCTGCTTGTTACTGTCTTCTGGGGATGAAAAGGGTTGAAGAATTAAAAAAAAAATCCCATCTGAAAGTCTAAAAATGTGTTGAAGTAGTGCAATACATTTTATAGCCACTTGTGAACTAATGGAATCTCTTTCCCAAAAGATGTATCCTGCTACTTTCAAAAACAAGTGGGAAGAAGCCATAGGAATTCACTTTCTGTGCAGGAGACATGAAGGAAGGGCACACTGGTTTGTGGTTTGAAATTCTGAATGAAATACCTGCTGTGCTGATTTCTGACTGCAGTCCAAGCTTTGAATTCCCTCGATGAATTGGTAGCAGGAGCAATAGTAATTTAAACCAAATACATCTTTCTTTATTACTTGCTACCTGAATATATCAAACTATTCACATTGCATGTACAACAGCAGACCAAAAAGGAGCTGGCTTAAAAACAGCTGTTAACTAATCTATGGGTATGAATTAATACAAACTTTTAAATAATTTAAAATAAATTTATTGAATTAATTGACAGAACTCATGGTACTAGAATATTTTAGAGTAAATCTATAATGTAAGGAAAGACAAATTAGCTCTGAAGTGAATTCTGCACTGCTAGTTCTGTATAATAAGTTCAAATCTCTGCTGAAAATGAAAGCACTCCTTTTAAGCTTGGAACAAAGTCTGTGTTCTGCCCCTGTGCACTACTAAGTAAACTCAGAGCTTGTAAAATTATTTTTGGCACTGCTCATTGGAGAAAAAATTATGCAAGGAGTTCAAATACTATTGCCTGTTTTCTACTATATTAATTTAATTACATCCATATTGATCTGGAAAATAGTGCTACTCACATGATTACAGAGGTGAAGCATGAGGAGTCTCTCAATTAGGCCATGCTTTTAATGCTGCAGCTTTTCAAGAGAAGAACAGTAAATATCTCTTGGTATTAATAATTCTGGATAGTTGCTGCCTTACTAGCCAGATCTGTGTCATTTCCTCTTTATTTATGGGGGTTTTTTTTCTGTATTATACAAATTTATTACCAGAGGAACACCCTCTGTATTAAGCAGGAGGAGTAAAAGCCTTAGTCTGATTTATTTTTGCAGTATTATTCTCAGACTTGTGAACAAATAGTGTCAGTGCATGAGTTTGCTAGCTGTGTGTGAGATCCATTGCTGGATTTACTGTAGATGATAGGTGCTTCCTGAGAAGACAAGAACTAATTATAAAAAGCAACCAAATAGCACTAGATCTTAGATTCTTTCTGACTGAATTACAAATTGGGAAAGTACTGATGTCTCTGGCCTTTCCAAACATGCAAATGCTGCTGAAGGTTTAGTCAGACCTTCTGCAGACCAAGGATAGGAATTAAATTGCAAAAAAGATATTTCTCTCAGCAAACACTGTAATTGCAGTTCTCTCTCTGCATTAATGAAGTCATAGACTTATTTGATTAAGTGCAGGGCTGATACACTGCAGTAATTGTTTCTGAAGAGAAGAAGATGGGGATGATAAGGAAGAGTCTCTCTCCTAATGGAAAAGTGGTATTCTCTGTCACAAAGGAAGTGGTTAAACCAAATCCAATACTCTGGTAATCTGCAGGCATTCAGTAATAGCTGGATATAATAAAAAAAGCTTGGGTTTCAAAGAAGAGCCATCCTAAATTGGAATAAGTGGACTCCTAAGCAGATGCAGTCCTGCTCACATTCCACCACTGCCTACTTATTTCTTTATTTGTATCAGTCTGCTCAGATTGCCTCTGTTGTCTTTAACCTGACCCATGACCAGGTGAGCCTTACAATGGTTCATGTCATTTTAACTGGAAGGTACAGCATTTTCTGGCACTGCTGCAGTCTAAGTCATTACAGGGCACAGTGGTGTAAATAGCCTTTACCTTGTCTTTTCCTTTTTTGCATGCAGCAGGAAGGGTGGTGGAATGGTTTTGGGTGCCTGGAAGGGTAGAAAGGGGTGTTGTACAAAAGTGCTCCCAGACCCTGCAGGAGCAGCCAGGAGTTCCCTGGCCAGCAGCCTCTGTCCCCTTGTTTAAGGACTGATAAACCCAGCAGAGCTGAGCCCAGTTCCTGGGTGACTGTCACCAGCTCAGACACAGGTGTAGAGTTTTATATTTCTTTCTGATAATGCAAGTAGCTTAAATTTCAGCTTTGAACCACTGCTGTTGGCCCTCCTGTAGCATTGGCCCTGAGTGTGAGGGGTGTAGCTCAAAGCTCCTCAGGCTGATGAGAGCCCTTTGCCTCAGGAGCAGTCCCTGGCCTTTAACAGGCACCATCCTTTGTGGCAATTGGCTTCTACAAAGTCATTACATCATTTTTGGGAAAAGCAAAAAATTTGGTTTTCCAAAAAACAAACCAAAAAACCCACCAAAAATTTTTGTCAAAAAAATTGACAAACCAAACTTTTTACTACAATCTCTTTTCTATATTTTGTTTATTTCATCATTATTGAAATAAATGTTTTGGATAACTTAAAAGTTCTTGTGACTTGGGAAAAAAGGGCCTAGAAATACTTTCTCACTTATGAGAGTGAAAACAAACTGTTTGTATATTTTGTTACAAAGATACAGATGTAGTGGAATTTCAATTTGTGATGACATAAATAATGGCAGTTTTCTGTACTGTTGGTTCAAACCTTCTTTGCCCCCCACTTTGATTTTCAGCTCATGTTCCTCAAGTCACTTGAATTAGCCATTCAAAGTGACTTTTTTTTCATTGATGACAAGGAGGTAGATGTATTTCAAGAAAACATCTTTTAAGGGTGAATTGGATAAATGGCCAGTGATGGAGTATCTTTTTGCTCAGAACAGTGAGAAGGTTGAGTTAGAGTTAGCAGCAATTTGATCTCTTAATTTTCGAACCATTTGCAACAGGTTGAATTGTCTTTTCAACCAATCACCACAGAATTTTCTTCCAGAAGGTGTAAAACTTTCTATTAATATAGAGAAGAAAATATGTCAGTCAATTCCTGGCACCACTTTTGGGTATTTCAATACCAGATTGAATCTTAAGTCCTGATAAACAAAGGAATGAGATTGAACTTCCATTAATTTTTTTTATCTGACTTACAAATTATTTAATCATAGTGATAATGGTGCAGAAAGCCAGGCTGAGTTACTCTTTGTTCTCAAAATTTGTTAATTAATGTAATTTTTTCTCTTTTTCATTTTTTTCCCCCACTTTTGCCCCTGAAGATGCCAGGCTTGTGGGGCTGGAACCAAATAGTGAAGGTTTGTTGTTGATGCAGAGATACAGAAATTTGCCTTACTGGTGTCATATGCTTATTCTGAAAGAATAAGAATAATTTTTATTAAGAATAAAGAAACAGATTGTTCTGATTGAAGTTTCATTCTTTAATGTATTTGTTGTCAACTTCTAACTAAACCCATGGATTAGAGTTTAATTGTTGATGTTTTTGTTTGGAGTTGCTTACCCTTCTGTCAAACAGATACTTCTTTTTCCTTCCTTTTTGTGGTGTGCAAATACACTTGAGCTGTAAAGGTTTTTGAATATTTTCTGTCCTGTGCTCAGCTCCACTTGTAGCAGTTACAGGGGAAGGTGGCAAGCAGGAAGGGTTCCAGCCCAGACCCATTAATAGAAGCATTTGCAAACCATTTTGTGTAATAGCAGTGATGGATATTCTCACTCAAATTTTAATATTCAGCCCTTTTTTCCCCTCTGGTTTCTATGGTAGCCTGTAACAGCAGGATTTTTCTTCACTTATGTTTTGTGTGTAAAAATCACTTTATAGAGCTCTGAGGTGGCTACTTCCTTGGGAAGAGCAGGCTGCTTTTGGGGAAGGAGAGCAGTCCTCAGCCTGGGAAGGGCTCCTTTCTGCCTGTGCTGAGCAAAGCTTGCAGTTCCTTCTGACTGGAAACAGGGAGAGACATCATACTGTGATGAAAAATGCATTTAACCCTTAGGGAGTTGGAGACTTTGATCTCATGCAGACAGTTTAAGGTGGCTGGGATTGTGACAATGGGCAGTCCTCCCTGCATTTCTTTATTACTCTTGTCAGCCTGTAACAACAGCAACCAAGTATTAAATGTCACAGAATCTCAGGATAGTTTGGGTTAGAAGGGACCTTAAAGCTCCTATTGTTCCACTCCTTGCCATGGGCAGGGACACTTTCCACTGTCCCAGGTTGCTCTAAGCCCCATCCAGCCTGGCCTTGGACACTTCCAGGGATGGAGCATCCACAACTTGCTCTGGGCAACCTGTGCCAGGGCCTCACCTCCCTCACAGGGAGGAATTCCTTCCCAATATTCCATCAAACCCTGCCCTCTGGCAGTGGGAAGCCATTCCTCATTGTCTTGTCACTCCAGGCTTTTGTCCAAAGTCCCTCTCCAGCTCTCTTAGAGACCCTTTATGCACTGGAAGGTGCTACAAGGTCTCCCTAGAGACCTATAGAAACTAATTACATGTATGAAGTCTCATTTGTAGGGAAAATGCAAGGAGGAGAAGGGGAAACTGAAACATCTGTAACAGTGGAATGAAGGATGGGAAGGTAAACTTGTGCCTTTAAATGGAGCAAAGTATAAGGGGAAAGGAAGAAATTACAGATTCTGAAAACTGCAAGAAAGGAATGTGTTCTTTTTAGGACACATCTCCACAGAGGAGCTTAGGAAGCAGGAGAAAAGAGAGGCAGGCAGGCATACATCCCAGTGGTTTTGCTTTGCTTCAAGAGCTGAAACAGCACTTTTCTCCTTTTACCTGATGAGCACACTGCTTTAAGGTACTGCAGAATGATGGAGTGAGAATATCCCACTGAACAGGGCCAGAAATTACAATCTAACTCCATGTTTGAATATTCTCATCAAGCAGGTGATCGATAGTGTAACACCCCTTGGTGTTTATGTTGTGAGTTTCAAGGACAGTTTCCTGGGGGAAGGACAAGAAAGCAGCTGATAGCTAAGAGTGTGTGTTGACAGGAATGAGAATGTAATAGTGCCCAAAAAGCCAGGTACTGTATAGAAAACTCAGTCTTCTGGTTAAACATAAAAATGTGGCTGTGTTACAGGAAGGCACCCTGATCTTAAAGTTACAGTGGGGGAGAGGGAGGCTGAAAAGTCCTGAAAGGAAAACCTGCTGAAAGCTGGGGCGAGGTGGAGTGGAATACTGTTTATTACAAAATACTGCAAAAACTAAATGCCAGTTACAAGATAAAACACTTGATTAAGGTTCTGTTGAAATATTCTGCTTTAAAAAATATTGTGAAACAATATTTTGTATTTTCTGTTTTTGTATTTCTGTTTTTTCTGTATTTCTGTGTTTTCCCACTTTAAAGATTTTTTTCCACCAAGCTGTAAGACACAACCAGAGGAGTTACAGGGTTTGTTGAACTGGTCTGGTGGAAGGTGTTCCTGTCCATGGCAGAGGCTTGGAACGAGATGAGCTTTAAGATCTCTTCAACCCAAACCATTCTATGAGTCACTGGCTGCTTTATTCTGTATCTTGCATTTGTGTATCTACCAGGAATTACATGGTGTGTTTACACAGCTATTTTTAATTTACACAAAATATACCATTACAACTATTTCTGGTCATTAAATTAGGTAAGGTAGAGGATCCAAAGCAATGTAAGAGGAGTTATAACTAAGAATTTAAGGCATTTTTCTGATTAAACATGCTTTACTTCCAGTGCTCCTCTGTGTTTTTCTTCTTTCCTTTTTCCTTAGCAGCACTTGATTAATTTTCCCCCTTGAGTCCACTATCTTTATGTTAATTAATATACTCAGACTCTTCATTCCCTCTTGTATTTCATCTGCCTTTTATTACTATTTGTCTTTCAGCACTCTTTTCAGGGCCTGCTGCTTTATTATTTATGCAAAGTTTGGAGTTTCTAGGATTAATAAGTTTAGGTGAATCTTTTTTATATTTTGCTCTCAAATACTCCTTAGTGAATCTTAGACGCAGACTGTTGAGAAACATATTGTATGTTGAGCTTTCCTAGTTTTCTGCTCCTATTTCCACATTCCCATTTATATTTGTCCTGTCAACACTTGCTGTGATCTGTGTGTGTTCCAGCAGTTTATCTTTTCTCAATTCTGAGGTGACAGTTCCCTCTTGCATTGTATTTTTAGAAGCATATCCAGGCTTTTATGGATTTTGGCTCTAATATATGCTCTCTCATCCTCTTACCCATGCCAAAACATGTTGAGCAACTATTCATTGTGTTGTTTTAACTTTACTTTTGATATGATGCTTCCTCTTGTTTTTCTATAGTAGCCAAGTTCCAATCAAAAATTTAAAAGTTAAAGTTTTCCTTAAGGGCATTTTATCAACGGGGTTTCTTCTGGTTTTCTTTGTAAATCCCTTTTAAGTAAAGATCCTGTCTCTGCTCTGGAAATGGCCAATCCAGGAGCAGAGTCATTGATATCAAAAGGTTTTGAGGCAGTAGATAGAAAAATCTGTGCCACTCCTAGAGGGAAGGTTTTTAGATAATATGGGGCATGTTTAAACCATTGCTGTTGGTTTCTTACTCCTTCTCAAATTGCTTAAAGACTAAGCTCAGAGTACCAGACTTCTTAAAGTTCATGGAATGGAAACTTGAAGTCCTTGATGTTTTCTGATAGATACATATTTGTAATAAGGAAAAAGCAGGAGAGGAGCCTAGGCCCTCTTCCCTTATGTGCTATGGTAAGGAAAGACTTTGTCCTACTTTGCCCTTTGTTCTTATGTTTAGGGTTTCACATACCCAAAGAACGGTGTCACACTCAGAGTACCTGGAGTTACTGTGGTTTATGTGCTGCTCTTTTACACATTCATCCATGAGACTGATGGTGGGGATACCTGGAAAATGGGGAATATGCAGTTAGGGACCCTCTTGGAGACAGTTTAAATTGTCCAGACTCCTGTAGGAATCTTGGTAATAAAAGCAAAAGCAATTTGCCGCATCCTTATCAGCCCTCTTGTAAGAACCCCCCCTTCCTGCACTTCTTCCTGGATTCGTTGGCTGCAGCAGAGCTGCACACTCAGAGGGACAAGAATGTCACCTCCACAGCTCCTGTTCCCTCCCCAGATCACAGTGTCACCCCCACAGCTCCTGTTCCCTCCCCAGATCACAATGTCACCCCCACAGCTCCTGTTCCCTCCCCAGATCACAATGTCACCCCCACAGCTCCTGTTCCCTCCCCAGATCACAATGTCACCTCCACAGCTCCTGTTCCTTCCCCAGATCATAGTGTCACCTCCACAGCTCCTGTTCCCTCCCCAGATCATTCTGGTGTCTGTGCTAATGAAGCCACACACAACAGCTGACAGCCTTGGGAGATTGGTGACTCACCAAAGCTGACACACACAGAGACTAAGTCAAGGTTACACACAGCATCTGAAGTTTAGCACTTCTTAATTTCTGCTTTAATTTCTAAGTGCAAAGAAAAGGGGTTTTTTGCATGTGGTTTCTCAAATTCTTTGTGTTTCCTTACAGAAAAAAGCTTTACCATGTGTTCAGATAGTCAGAAGGTACAAAGGGGCTTTGGGATGGGCTAACAGCGAAGAGGAACTGGGTTGTTGTCCTAGAAAACAGGAAGAAATAATTACGTGAAAAAGGATAATTCCTCTCATCTTTCATACTTCTATATGAGGAGAGAGAAAGGTAAAGGCATTGCTTTGTGCCAGCTCAGCTAAATTTTTTCATTGTGTTTTCACAGGTCATTGTCAGTAAATGCTTTGGTCTTTAATATACTCTAAATAAGTGATTTCATGAGAAGCAGAAGTAATGAAGAGGGATTTCTGATGTATCTGTGTTCACAAAAGCAGCTGAATGTGCTCCTGAAGTGCAGGGTTTGTGCAGCTGTATGAGAGACAATATTCTGGATGCTGTGTAACTCCAGAAAAGATTGGGACACACACTGCTGGGCAGGAGGTGGTTGTGCTGCAGGTGAATCTGTTCTTGAAGAAGCAGCAGCATTCCCAGTGTGTGTCCCTGTCTGTCTGCAGCTCAGTGAGAGGCTGAGATTAACAGAGGTTGGGGTCATGGTTCATGCCATTCCCCAGTGACCTCATTGGTTTCCATTCAATGACCTGCTTTTGTAAAATTCATTGGGAGACTCTATCCAAGACCAGTCAGGTTTGGTTAAACAAAAATATTGCATTTTATTAAGTAGCACAGTTAGACAGAAGTGCACCCAAGTCTCATTTCCTTCTTTCAGGTTAACAAAAAAACCCCATAGAAATATTGAAGGTAGACAGTGGCTTTCACTTAAAGAGGGAAATTAAATGTTTTAGATATAAGTTGTTTCCATGATGTTGATGTGTCTCCAGTCTCACTTTTTGAAGGACACCAGCTTTCCTCAAATTGACAGATAAAGTTCTTCACCTTTCTGCAGCAGCTCTGCAGTGCTTACAAAGCCTCTGTTTTACTGTTGTTTAATGTTAGCTTTTTCCCATCACTTAAAGGATATGGGAGGATCCCTGTCAGCCCTGGCCTTGTGGCTGTCTGATGGTGCTGCTGAACACTGAAAAGTAAGGATTGGCTCTGGGGGACCTGGAGCTCAGCAGTCCCTTTGGTGTGCCATTGCTAATAGGGTTTGGCACTGTATAGATACCAAATGCAGACACCCCTGTAGTCCTGATCCTTCCCTTCCACGTGCTGGAGCAGCACACACTTACAGGAAAATGTAAAGGCCCTGAACTGAGGGTATTTCTTCAGAGCTGTGTCTGGGAAGCTCTCATGCAAGTAACAGCAGCTTCCTTGAGGAAAATGAAGAAAGGGCAGTTCTCTCAAGGGACAGCAGGCAGCTGAGCGAGGAGCAGAGTGTGATGGTCCATCAGCAGCTGCAAGGGACTTGCATTTGGCTTGCTGAGCTCTGTCAGATCTTTGGCAACTCCCAGGTGTGGCACAAAAGGTCTGGCCTCTTGTTTCTCTCTTTTCCCCCCTCTTAGCTTTCTTGTTAGATACCATGTTTTGTGGACTCTAGAGCCTGTCACATCAATTGAAAATCTCTAGATAATTACTTCTCTTCTTGTATTTTTTAGGGCTTGCCTTTCATCTTCCCCACTTTGCTACTTCTGAGAAACACTGAGAAATGCAGGTAGAATTAAGAGTAACAGATGGCTGAGGGAAGGATCAAAACTCCATCAGGGAAAGCAGAAAGACTGAGGGAAAGAGAATAGACCGTGGCTATCTAATCCTCCTGTAATCGTCTTTTGCCTCCTGACTTTCTGCAAAGTGGAGGTACCATGTTTTATGGCATTTTGTTTTATGAGCTGGAGAGATGTTGATGCTGAGTAACAAGAGGTTTGTTTCTCTGATAAAGAAAGTAACTTTTAGCAAAAACATGTGAAGGTGTGTTGCAATGCTGACAGCATGTGTGTGGGTTACTGCTGAGCTCTGGGAACCTGCAGATGGGACAGGCACATCCATAGAACATGGAAGGAAGGGTGGACACTGAAGTAAATGTCCTTGGTTTCTGTGAAAGTGAGCATAAAGTTCTTTGAAGCATGAAATGTGGATAAGTGTGGTGTGGTTAAGAGAGTCAGCCTGGATTTTCAGGAGGCTTTCTGGGGAGGAGAAACTGGGCAGCAGCATTGCTCAGCTTTAAAAAGGCGGAAGGAAGATGTTGCTGCTTCCTTCAATCATTGAAAGTCTAGAGAGAAGGGGACTGCAGACTCTTCACACAGTTCTGTGGCAGGTAACAGACACAAGCTGAAATGTGGGGAATTCTAGTTTGACAGAAGGGAAGAGATTTCTGCCATGAGCTGGTCAGGCACCAGAGGCAGAAGGGCTCCCTTTGTGGGTGAACCCATTGTGGGTTCCCTCCCTAGGACAGACTCACCTGATCTGGTTGGGATCTCTGCTTTGGGAAGGGTGACAATACTTGAAGTTATTCTACAATTCTAGACTTCTGAGGAGGGTAAGAAGCTGTGAGTTTGTCCTTCTGTGGACAGCATTTGGTAAAAATCATAGGAAATAGAAGAGGGATAAATACTACTGTGTTAAAATAGTAGTTATATACTTATTGCTTTTAAAATTGGTGGATTAAACCTTTTAGTTGTCCAGAAGAATGCATAATAAAGAATCTATAGTATATGAAGCCTCTTCCAGTATGGTGGAACAGAAATCCATTATTTTTCCTTTGAGAAGCACTCAGTGTTTTAAAAACTGCTCTGGGGTTTATTGTAGAAAGTACAGAAGTGGTAGAAAGCAATTGCTCTCCCTTGAAATGAGTTTATCAGACAGATTGGTGGTTTTCAAGGCCATGATTATTACATTATCTCACACCTGGGCTTGTGTTACAA